>NC_136424.1:81255000-82455000 GCF_052625555.1 Lactuca saligna | reverse complement strand
AGGGGTATTTTGGGTATTTTTAGTAGTAGTTGGAGACTAGGTAGCACCAACATACCCGAAGACTCACGGAACCTCTTGCTAAGCTCAAGGGAGACAAATGATCGGGTAGCACCCGAATCGAACAACACCTGAACTAGGATACCGTTCACATGGAACGATCCTAAACAAGACATATCACATGGCACATCAAGATCATAAGCAACATAAAATAAAATCTAGAGAGAAGAAATCATACCCGTCACCACATTCGGTGCAGTGCGTGCCTCCTCGATAGTCAACTGAAAGGCCAGACTCCTCACCACTAGAGCCTCAGCCTTGCCTTATCGTCCATCAGTGATTCGCAGAGGCATTGGGGCTGGCACCTTCATTGGCGCTGCTGCTACCAATTGAGGGAAATTGGCCCTCCTGTGGCCCTTCTGGTTGCAATGAAAGCAAATCATGTTTGATGTCTAGAACGTGGGAGTGGTGGCAGTACAATCCCTGCCAAAGTGGCCAACCCTGCCACACTTATAGTAGCCTGACGACCCCAGTCTACACGCCCCCTCATGCGACTTGCCGCACTTTCCGCAGCGGCTCCGACCCTGATGGCCCTTCGACCCAACGTTAGATCCCTTGGGTTTCTTCCCTGAAACCCCAGACATCTGTCGCTCCTCCACATTCCTCTTCCGGATGTGCTCCATATCAATCTTCCTCTCCCTCGCCCTGGCAATCATAGAATCCAGGGTTGGATATGCCGAAAAGTTGACATGCTCCCGGATATCAGCTCTCAACATGTCATGATAGCGGGTCCTCCTCATATCCTCATCCCCTGCGTACTGAGGTACCAATAAGGCCCTCTCTTGAAACTTGGCGGTAATCTCCGCCACCATCTCGTTAGTCTGTCTCATGTCCAGGAACTCCCTGGCCAGCTGCTAAAGCTCCACATCCGGCACAAACTCGGCCCTAAACCTGGTCACAAAGTCGGGCCAGGTCATAGCCTCCACTGCTGAGGCTCCCAACAAATCACCAACTGACTCCCACCAATCTCTTTCCCTGTCCCTCAAACACCCAACAACATACCGTACCTTCGACTCCTCATGGCAGAAGCTAGTCAACTGAGCAGACTCCATGTCTGCAATCCACCTCCTGGCATCGATGGGGTCCTTCACCCCGTGGAAGTCTGGCGCACCACATCCCATGAAGTCCTTAAAGGACAATGTATGCGCCCCTGACTGGCTAGATGCCATTCACTATGAAATGCCTTGAGGCGATCCTCCATCAACTCGATAATCCCTTCCTTGATCGACCCGAAAATCACCGGGGTTGACTCAAGGATGCCTCTCGTGATCTTAGAAGCAATGAAATCACGCGGTCCCTCATCAATTGGTTCAACACCTGACCCCGAGCCAGACCCTGATCCGGATCCCGATCCTGAACCTCCCCCTCCATGCCGCGTAATCATCACCATTCTAAAACAAAACACATAGCTGTTAGAACCCAAACATAGTCTCGAGGGTCTCACACACTTTACAAGTTCCCTAGTTTCATCTCAGCCCTCCTTGACTCAAGTACGAATCCTCTGCTTTCAGTAGTACGGGCCCATACTACCTTCCACATATATCCGTACTTTCCTCAAGGATTGCTTCGGCTCTACCAAGTCCCTTACACTACTATTTCTCCCAACACTACTCTCATCCTAGGCTTGCTCTAGGGTATATCACCGACCTGCACCATCCTCAGCTGTTGAAAGACTTCCCACCAGTATCATCTAATTACCGCATGAATATAGTCACATGCAGTGGAGATCAGATAATCCTTCGAGTAAAGGACTCATCCCTATAACGGTTAGACTCAAACAAGAGCTGCGCAATAAGGTCAAATCCAGCACTCTGAGATTATCCAGCCTGTACTACATGTGACTTAGCATATTCACTTAATTGTTAGGTCATACCGCTAAGAGCCCCACAAAGCACAAAGCAAGCAGGATTCGGATAATGGAAAGCTAGCCACATAATCTAATCAAATTGTTTATTTTCTACTCGGGAATCTGTAATAGCATGCAATTCATATAACTCAAACACATATAACAGGCACATAAGGCATCCTCCTAGATCATTAGTCCTAATCTAGGATGTAGTTCTAATAAAGATATCATAGCATAACATAAACTTGTATAGGTATTTTGGGGTACTTAATTGAGCTCAGCTGGTCGCGCACATCACACATATTGTCCTTTTCAAAGTTCTTTTTTCTTTTCAAACTTCTTTTAAAATAAAAAGGTTTTACTTTTAGAAATTTTCATACCAAGTCCTTAGTTTGAGTTCATACACCCCCGGGAGTGTGCCCGAATCCCTCAAACCAAGGCTCTGATACTAACTTGTAACATCCCAAATTTTGAGTCCATAAATTTCATTTTTCAATTAAGTAGATTATAAAATATTTTACTGAAAACATTATTGATGTCAAAATAAGTCCATATACCATCATACATGTCTCGTATCATAAGTAGCAATAAAATCATAGTACAATCCCATAGATCTAAAATGCGGAATCTTGTGTGAGTGTGATGTGCACCTACCACGCCAGCTTCTTCCCCTTCGCTGAAGAGGTACCTGAAACAAACTAAAAACTATAAGCACAAAGCTTAGTGAGTTCCCCCATCATACCACACATACAATAACACATATTGTCAGGCATACCGGGGTGCCCGACCTACCCCATGCAGGCATACCAGGGTGCCCGACCTACCCCACTGAGCATACCGGGGTGCTCAACCTACCCCTATCAGACATACCGGGGTGTCCGACCTACCCCATCGGTCCTAACAACCGAACTTGGGGAGTATTCCCCTCTTACTACTACTATCGTATAAAGCATACCAAACTAGCACACATAAACATTTTAGGTAGCAACACACCTAGATGAATATCACAAAGACAATCATTCAACATACAACTCATATTGGTAGGCCGACATTGTAGCCTTAGACCCACCGCTAGTGGAAGGTAACTCACCTTGTAAATTACGTGTCGAATCTTGCGGAGCGAATCTATAACAACTACTCTAATGGCTTCCGGCTATTAGAGACACATAACACTTAATTAGAGTTTATAACATTACTTAGGGGGTAGGTAAAATGACCATTTTACCCCTTGGTCCAATTTGATAACATTCAAACGACCCCACTCTAGCGTATTATATTCAACACACCCTTGGCCCATCTAGACTTCCCAAAGGTCCACAGATGGCCTAATTTTCCAAATTGGGCCCAACTATTCAAATGGGCCTCTTCCTAAATTCTACTAAGTCTTCAGCCCAGGGTCGGCCCTGAGATTTCAAGGCCCTGTGCCACTTAGTAAAATTAAGCCCTAAAACTTATAAATTACGAAATATAACATAAAATCTAGTTTTTCATTTCATCTAGTAATTTACTTCAAGAAAGTTTCATTCAAATATACATAAAACTTTGTTTCACTTTGTCTTGTAATATACATAAAATTATTACATTTTTCATGTCCACCTTCATTTTTTTAAATCCAGGAGGCATTTTATAAGAAGTATATAAACACCTCTAGTTTGTAAATTTATTTTCCTTTGTTATTTGTAAATTTATTATTTGTAAATCAGATAAACTGAAATATAAAATTCAGAATAAGAAAGAAAGAAATATAAAGTCTGAAATCGATGAAAGGTAAATGAAACTGAAATGTAAAACCCACAAATATAAAAATCTGAAATTTATATAAGATTAATGTTTTACCTCTAAAAATCTGAAGAGCAACAACCAAGAACAAAGAGAATATGAAAACGACCACAAAGGAATCTCTTGAGCAACATTGTAACAAGAACAATGGAACACAAACTGATATATATATATATATATATATATATATATATATATATATATATATATATATATATATATTACCTTGAGCAACAAAATCAAGAGAAAAAACAGTAAAATTATAAGACAAAAACATTCGACAGTTAAAGAATCAAGAATGAAATCAAACTTGATGCTGGTAAGAACCTCGAAGCTCCAATAGTTTGAAGAAAATCAGGAAAATTAGAATTGCTCGAGGAAAATAAGGAAGGAAACAGTAACAGTAGAACATAGTGGCTTTTTTTTGCTGAGATTTATTGTCTTAATGAATTGCTTGAGGATTCTGGAGGTAAGGTTTGAAGTTGGAAGACAATACCAGGGCATACATAGAGAAATCATATTAATGTTACCAAGAGAAACCAAACATCTTCACTCTTCACGCGTATGATCTGACATCGAGAAGCCAATAGTCGGAAATACTTCAACTCAATTTCCCGCTCAATTTGCTGCATACGTCTGTTCTTTTGCTGCAAACGTAAGAATGACGGAACGGGACAAATAATAACGTAAAAGCTAACGTAGGGTAATATTATCAGTAGAAAACGTCTTGGACCCTTATCAGAGAGTGGGCCCTGTTCCATGAAACTTCTTGAACCGCCTTTAGGCCGGCTCTGCTTCAGCCTAAAACAAAATAATCCAAATGGCCCAATGTGGCCCAAGGGCCCAATGCTTCTAACTCCAGATTCCTAGGCGCAAACATACGCTTTACAGTGGGCTATGAGGCCCAAAAGTCCAGGCCCAACCTTCTAAGGCCCAAAAACCCAATAAATCTATTCTGCATGTGTACGTGCGACGTACCTGGCACGAACGCCCAGTGTACGCTGATCTTGACCACATACGGGAAGTTGACCCAGTACGCGCGACGTACCAGGGAGTATGCCCAGCGTACTGGCCAGCTTCCGTGGGACTTCATTCTTGACTTAATCCATTGAGCCCTCACGTCCAAAATGTAGATCCAGACCCTTTTAGACCTCCTAGACCATAAAGTCACGAACGTTATGTGATTGCATGCAAGGTTGGGGTAAAAACATGATTTTAGTCCATTAATCCAACTTTATGACCATCTAGCCCTTGCATGGTTTTGGCTTAACCACCAAGATCCGGTTTTTATGACTCTAGGTGCTTCCAAGAGTCCAAAAAGGACAACTCTTAAGCTCTGGAACCAATAATACTCAAACACTCCCAACTATGGGGTCCAAAAAGCATAATAAAAATGCCAAATAACAAATCTAAGCATGATATGGTCAAGTATGGAACTTGATACCTTAAAAGAGTCAGAAATGGTGTCAACCCTTTGGATCTACAAGCTCCTTTCTTGTTTTCTCACTAAAATAACACACAAACACTCTCAAAAGGTTTTCAGAACTCAAAGGCACACAAAAGGGAGCTAAGGTTTTCGTGGTGGCTGGGTAAGAGTGAAGGGAGGCTGAACCAACAGGGGTTATGTTCTATATATAGGGAGCAACTATGATTTTTAGGATTTAAGGGTCTGCACACGTACATTGGGCGTACTCTTGATACGTTGTGCGTACATGCTTGTCCTCTACGCTTCCTTCCCACGAGTACATTGGGCGTACTCGGCATTGTATGCCCCGCGTACGCAACTGATGGGTTTTAGTCATAAGAACATCCTATGTGCTCATACAAACCCTGATGCTTGGATCTAGGTTTCTCTATTGTACATGCAATTTATCCAAGACTATAAACCCTAATTCTAGCATACAAGTGATCATATTAACATAATAATGGGTTTAAGACATTACCTTGATTGTTATGTAGCAATAACAATCCAATTCCTCCTTGTATTGACTTTAGAAAGCTTAGAGTCACAAATGTCACTCCTATAATTGTTCACAAACACCAAGAGCAAGAGGATGAAGAGAAGAGAGGATGGAGGTTGCCCAAAAAACGTGTGAAACCCTAGAAGGATGCTTAGCCTCGTTTTTTGGTCATAAGGGATGTATATATAGTTAGGCTATTAGGGTTATCCAACAAGGAAACCCTAAATTGGATGCTTAAGCCCTAAGCAACCCATAGATTCCTTTCCTTAAGGCCTTGGACGATTTCCTCATGGGCTTTCCCATAGAATTCGTCCACTCCTTAATATAAGGCAATCCATAGCCCAAATTGCAATTATCTCATAATTACAATTCCAGTCCCTTAAGTTTAATTAATCTCTTTTAGTCACAAAACTAATTACCAATTAATTATTGACTAATATTAATTAAACAATATGATTTCTCCTTTAATATATTATTCTCATAATATATTAATAAATCATATTTAATCCTTTCTCTCCATAATTCATCCTATCAAGTTGCTTTGGTGAAGGCAACCCAAAAGGACCATGCTGTCGGATTAGTGTCTAAGTCCATAACTATTTTGGTATGTACTTGACCCGATGGTGCATGGTCCTTTTGGGTTGCCTTCACCAAAGCAACTTGATTGGAGAAATAAATAAAGAGAGAGAGGTTATTATGATTTATTAATATGTTATATGAATAATATATTAAAGGAGAAATCATATTTGTTTAATTAATATTGGTCAATAATTAATTAAGAATTAATTTTATGATCAAGTGTAATTAATTAAACTAGAGGGGATGATTTGTAATTATGTGATAGTTACAAAATAAGGTAAGGATTATCTTATTATTAGGGTGAACGAATTTGAGGTGATAAGGCCTTAGAATTCGACTATGATAAGGATTCAAAGATTATCTTATGGGTTGCTTTGTGGATAAGCATCTAGATAAGGATAATAACTGAAACCCTATCTGGACACCTATATAAACACCCCTTGGCACATGAATTCATGTATCCCTTCCCAAGAAGTCCTAAGGACGAATTCTAACCTCTCTCATCTCTCTTTATACCTTCTCCATTTTCTCTTGGTGTTTGTAAGCCATTAGAGGAGTGACACTTGTGACTCTAAGCATTCCAAAGTCAATTCAAGGAGATTTAGGATTGTTATTGCTATATAACAATCAAGGTATGTTCTTAAACCCATTCATATGTTAATATCAATTGCATATACTAGAATTAGGGTTTATAGTCTTCGATTCAAAGCATGTACAATAGATAAACCTAGATCCAAGCATTAGGGTTTGTATGAGCACATAGGATGTCTTATGACCAAAACCCATCAGTGGTATCAGAGCCCAGGTTTGGCTTCAATTGTATTGATGCATTGTATATCTAAAAAAATTGTTTTTTTGTTGTTCTAGAGGCTGGACTCGCCGAGTCCATAGCTGAACTCGCCGAGTCCAGGGTGACTCGACGAGTCCAGGCTTGACTCGACGAGTCAACTCGTCAGATAATGTTTATCTTGGGATTTCTTGTTGTTTTTGCATATATGATATATTTGACTATATTTTTGATCTAAATGAAGATATTTATCAATTAATAAGATAATTGTTTCCTTATAAGATAATTGACTAATTATTTTGAGTAAATTGATAAATTGTTTTGCAAGAAATCATTAAATAAATCAAATATGGATAATTATGTGATTAAATTTTAATTTAAAATTATTTGTTATTTGATCCTTGTTGTTATGAAAAGTTTCATATTTTCCCCTTTATATTTTATAGTTTAAATTTGGACCCAAAAGTTTTGAAGTTTTGAAATTTAAATAGTTAAAACCCTAATGTTTTGAAAAAGGTTTCAAAACTTGCCCTCAAGTTTTGGAATTTAAAAGTTGATTAAAAGCTAATTAGGAATGTTAAATTCTAAAACCCTAGTAATATTTTGAAAAGTTCAAATACACCCTTATGGTTTTATTAATTAATTAAGGAGTATAATTAAAAGAGATTTAATAAATCCATAAAAGTTTAGGTTAACCATTTAATTGAATTAAAAGTGTAATTGTTAAAGTTAACCACATAGTATTTTAAAAGTGTAAAATGCGCCCTATACTATATATAACATTAAAAGTCTAACATTATATATATGTATAAGTAAAAGTCAGTCTTACCGTTAGTAGGCCTCATTCACGAAGCTGGTCTATAAGGGGTGTTTAAGGAAATTGCCTATAATAAGGCGATTGAATGAGTATCCACTCTTACCCACCGCACTCTTGACTAGTGGAGGGTCGTTAGCCGAATGGGTAGGATAGGACAAAACCTTCCATTATAAGTATAATGAAATACAAAGTAACTAAATGTTTTTCAAATTCCCAATCTTAGTTACTTAGGCAAAAGTGAATGGATACAATTCCATGAAATCACACTTTGTGCCCTTGCGAAAACGTTAGTGGAGCGTGTGTGGTTTACCGGCACACTAAATGGTTCTAAGCAAAGGTAGCAAAGGGTGACTCAATGTTTGTCATAGTTCGGTGGAGCGTGTGTGGTTTACCGGCACATCGAATAGGTGATTGTAACATGTGAGGGCACCGTGTAAGTTTGCATGGTTATTCACACCCGCTTTGTGATCCTCGGCATCCCAGTCACAAACAAGAGGGGCATATCGAGATTTAAACATGCCATTGAAAGTTCAATGAATCTCAAAGGATCTAAGAGTTTTCATAGATTTAAAACTTAAATTTTCTTTTTCGTTTTTCATGGTGGAAATTAGTGAATCGTCATTCACTTACCTTCAAATATTCTTCAATTAGGGTTACGGCATCCCTCTCCAGAGTTGTAGAATATTGTGTTGGGTCCTAGCCTTAGTATTTCATTTGGGTGATTTACTAAGGACTCAATCTATCAACTAACTTGAATTCGTTTTTCTCCCGTTTTGTAGATGTCAAAGTTCGACAACTATGGTCTTCCTAAATCCCGTGGAACAAGCATTCCACATGAAGATGATATTCCACGATTCGATCGAGGAACAAGAAATCATGCTTCACTTCCTCCTCCTCCTCCAATTATTCTCCCTAACCCACAAGATTGTAAAATTGAAAGTTTCAATATCACTCAAGCCCTTTTGGCAAGTAAACATAAAGAAGGAAAGTCAGTGTGTGCACACGTCTTAGGAATGAAGTCACACATTGATAGGTTAAGAATGATGGGATCCGTTGTCGGTGAAGAGATGGCTGTTGATTGGGTTCTTCAGTCACTTCCTAACTCGTATAGTGAGTTCGTAAGAGAGTACTATATGATGAACCACGACGTGACCCTTATTGATCTCACATGTATGCTTATTGCTGCTGAATCAGCAATGGTTTGGCGCAATAGAAAAGCAAAGTTGATTGGTGAATATGCCTTCGAGACCTCTATGGATATAGACAATGGCAAAGAAAGACATGCTATGATTGAAAAGATTGATCATAAGAGAAAGGCGATGTCTGAAGTAGTTCCATGTCCTGTTCCAAAAAGAGTCAATTTGCTTTTATTGCCAAGAGAAGGGGCATTGGAGACGAAGCTGCCCTATTTACCTAAGAGATATAAGAGATGGGAGAGTCGAAACGTATGGCTCTAATTTAGGTAAAATCCATTGACTAACTCTTTTAAGCTTCATTCTAGATTCTGAATACATAATGTGATAAGATTACAATTGATGTTTTGAAGGATCGAAGAAAAGAAAAGAAGCTTAAGGGAAGAAGTGAGCATAATCTAACCATGAAGGAATGGATTTCAATCGCGTTTCTCGAAGATTAGATTCTTGAGCTACTACTTAGAGTTAGAATTAGATTGCTAAGAAAGATGTATTAGCATAAGTTTTCCAATGAGTTGCATTGTAAGGACAAATTTTTCCGCAATAAAATAAATTTTGATTTTAAATTTTATTATCCTTACAATGGCGTGTATGAAAAATTGATGTTAAAATTATTAGCAATAATGGATTTGTTTCTTATTGTGTTATGGAAAGTCAAGAATTTACCGAATAGGGAGAGTTTCTCATCGCCCAAGCTTCAATTGGACAGCAACTTGGAATCATGCAACTTGGTTGCACGATGAATGAGAAATTTCATATTTTGGAAATTAGACTAATTCATTGACAAAGTGTCAAGTGAAGGACTAGGAGATTAAGTACACAAAGTTGCGTGTTGATCAAAGTCCACCATAAGAGTAACAAAGACATTCGTCATGATTTACTAAAGATTTAGTAAATATGATTAAGTGTAATTCTGAATTGATTGAAAACGTTTAAATCAATAGCAGAACGAATAAGAAGAGTCAAGTAGGCAGAAAGATAAAAGTTTCTCCATTCTAAGAAGAAGGGAGAGTACCTTTTATGCTTTATGATAGGTCTTAATGATTAAGAACCATATCTCAATTGATCCTCTAAGTGAGTCTTAGTACAATTGTATGTTTAAGAAGAGGAATCAAGGATTGAAGAAATGGTTAAATCAAGAAGTCTATCATGCTTCGTTCCAATAACAAGTCTTAAAGTTAAGATTGTGACAATGAGTGAAAAGTATTAAAGGTTTATAACATTCATCAAATGTGGAAAGTTGTGATGTCTTGAATAAGACAAAGATCGACTAGGACCAATTGATGAAGTGTTTTGATAAAAACTACACTAACTCTTGAATATTTGTTTGTCAAGAAATGTTTATTGACAAAAGAATCTTATATGTTAAGGAGTGAGTGGGAGTCTTATTGGTCTGGAAAGGTTTCAAGAACAAATCAAATAAACCTTATCGATCATCACTAGCACACGAGTTGAGGTTTACAACCTATCGTGTTGACAATATTTTGATTCTGTGCTGTTCCAATTGAGTTAATTATGCATGTGAGTCCTATGAGTTCTCATTTTTGAACGCATAAAAGGCAAGGCACCTTAATCAATGAAACGTACATTGATAGGAAAAGGTGAGCTGCTTAACTACTTGGAAGACGTGGTGGGCAGCTGTACTACCATAAGGCAAGAAATCAAGATTAAGAAAGTTCGGTCCATATGAGTTTGAATTTGTCGTAAACTCTGTTTTTAACAAATTCACATGGATAGGAACGAATACACCACTTTAAATCTAAGTGTCATAAGATTTCCTCCTTCATGAAAATGATTGTGAGGAAATGCTTTCACTAAGAAAGATTTTAAGAAGATAGTGATTGTAAAGTTGGATTCTCGAATTCAATTATGGTTACGGTATCCCTTTCCATGATTTGAATTGTGAGGTTTGGAAATTAGTCTTAATAGTTTAAACACACATATGAACTATCTAAAGCAAAGGTGTATAAGCTTAAGAGGCCTTCATAAAGATTATCAAAGCATTAAGTATTAGAAACATGGACTTAAGAAATTCAATAGGTATTGTTTTCTGAAAGTTAAGATGTTTATGAATACATGTCGAAGCTAGTGGGAGCATAAGTGTTATGTTTTATAGTAATCATCATGATAGTGGGAGCATAAAAGTTATGATTGTATGATTATTAAGGCACATATTGCAAAGTTGGCAATATTAATTATAGAAAACAAGAGTTAAACCTTGCAAAGTAGTAAGGGTTATAAAGTTGTTTTGCTATAATTAAGGGAGAGAATATTATGCTTCATTTCAAATCTAAAGGATTAGGTTTTGGAATGTTAATAAATTTAGTCAAAGGTACATTGTGTGTTCTTAAAATTTCGATTATGATTACGGCATTCCTCTTCACAATTCGAATTTTGAGAACATAGCAAATAAAACATTATGCGTCGTGTCCCATACGCTTCGGGTATAGGATCGATTGCAAATGCTTTAATGTTTGACCATTCTAAAATTTTCCAAATGTATAGCGCATTTAGAGGGAAAAGGGACTAGAATTGGTTTTGACTAAAATAATTAAACAACTATCAAAGGACAATCCAAAGTTCGACGAGGATTAGTCGCTTGTGAGTAGTTGGAAGTATAGTATTGGAAAATATGGAAATGTTTCCATATTAGATGGACCATATCGACATTATTTTGAATAGATAACATTCTATTAAGAAATGAGTCGTCATATGGAACATATGGAAGCGTGTCCATACTGGGAAGTAAATATTGAAAATATATGACTAGATTAGAAACTTTTATGCAAAAGGATGTTCAAAGGAATGTACTCTGAAAGAGAGACATCATATCTAAGGAATTGTCTTGTAACAATCTCCGATAGAGGACTTTGTAATATCATTGGCAATAGTCTTTGTGACTTTGGTGTAGTGACATTACGAAAGAATCATTGCATAGGATGTTAGAATCTAGCATATTCTATAAGTAGCAAGAATTTGTTATTCTTAAACTTATGACAATGGATTTGGAGTTGTGAAATGAGAATGATTGGAAATGTGTTCAATTTGTCTATTTCACAAAAGTAAGAACCATAGGTAAACATTGTGTGCATGCTAGGAGCATGGGACAAGTGTTGGAATTCAAGTAAGAAGTTGATTACCCGAAACGACAAATAATGAGTAATCGATATGGTGATAAATAAAAGGAGTTTTATTTATGCTCAAGGCCATATGGGATTAGTATTATTCTTGTGTTTCACATTTGCATGTTTTGACTTCCAGAATAATTGAGTTTATTAAGAATAATCGAATTATTCGAACGGGCCACAGTCATTCATATGTTGGAAGTAGATATGAATGAAGACTGTCGTGAATTGGTGTGTGGATTGTCTAGTAGAGTATTAGACATAAGCAAATGTTTGCTGCAACGTTCATGAGTGCTTGTGAATATGAATTTGAGCATTGGATCAAACCCACACTCACTTGGATCACTCCATGGATTGTATCACGAGTGATTGGTGAGACGATAACATCTTATATTCTTGAAACCGAGATGTGTGAGTTGTATCTTGCTAATCGGTTGCACATTGATAATATGTAAACGCACTAGTAACTTGGTGTTATAAAACATATTGTTGTGTGTGATTTGGTTAGTAAGTACAAGCAAGCATTGTATCAAAGTTTATCCGTTCCTTTTATTCAAAGAATAAAAGCGATATCTTTTGGGCCCCTCGATGGTTTAGTGATGACAAACGTAAATGCTCGGCCGGGCTAGGGCTAATTTGATTTGTTCAATTAGTTAGTCGTCATAAATCGGAAGTCGAGAAATAGTACAAAGAGAATGATTAGAAATCATATCTCATACGATATCTAGAATGGAGGAATATATGATCCCTGGAGGAATATATGATCCCTTATCTAAGGACACACGTATCTGATACGATCAGAGTTGACGGCGGCTTTGGAAAGCTATGATTGCATATCAGGATCTGAAGTCATACGCAGAATAGTTATTAGACTTATCCAAGTGGGAGACTGTTGGATTAGTGTCTAAGTCCATAACTATTTTGGTATGTACTTGACTCGATGGTGCATGGTCCTTTTGGGTTGCCTTCACCAAAGCAACTTGATTGGAGAAATAAATAAAGAGAGAGAGGTTATTATGATTTATTAGTATGTTATAAGAATAATATATTAAAGGAGAAATCATATTTGTTTAATTAATATTGGTCAATAATTAATTAAGAATTAATTTTGTGATCAACTGTAATTAATTAAACTAGAGCGGCTGATTTGTAATTATGTGATAGTTACAAAATAAGGTAAGGATTATCTTATTATTAGGGTGAACGAATTTGAGGTGATAAGGCCTTAGAATTCGACTATGATAAGGATTCAAAGATTATCTTATGGGTTGCTTTGTGGATAAGCATCTAGATAAGGATAATAACTGAAACCCTATCTGAACACCTATATAAACACCCCTTGGCACATGAATTCGTGTATCCCTTCCCAAGAAGTCCTAAGGACGAATTCTAACCTCTCTCCTCTCTCTTTATACCTTTTCCATTTGCTCTTGGTGTTTGTAAGCCATTAGAGGAGTGACACTTGTGACTCTAAGCATTCCAAAGTCAATTCAAGGAGATTTAGGATTGTTATTGCTATATAAAAATCAAGGTATGTTCTTAAACCCATTCATATGTTAATATCGATTTCATATACTAGAATTAGGGTTTATAGTCTTCGATTCAAAGCATGTACAATAGAGAAACCTAGATCCAAGCATTAGGGTTTGTATGAGCACATAAGATGTCTTATGACCAAAACCCATCACATGCACCATCGGTTCAAGTACATACCAAAATAGTTATGGACTTATACACTAATCCAACAGTCTTCCACTTGGATAAGTCTAATAACTATTATGCGTATGACTTCAGATCTTGATCTGTAATCGTAGCTTTCCAAAGCCGCTGTCAACTCTGATCCTATCAGATACGTGTGTCCTTTAGATTAGGGATCATATATTCCTCCATTCTAGATATTGTATGAGATATGATTTCAAATCATTCTCTTTGTACTATTTCTCGACTTCCGATTTATGACGACTGACTAATTGAACAAATCAAATTAGCCCTAGCTCGGCCGAGCATTTACGTTTGTCATCACTAAACCATCGAGGGGCCCAAAGATATCACTTTTATCCTACTTGGGATAAAAGGAACGGATAAACTTTGATTCAATGCTCGCTTGCACTCACTTACCAAATCACACACAACAATATGTTTTATGACACCAAGTTACTAGTGCGTTTTCATATTATCAATGTGCAACCGATTAGCAAGATACAACTCACATATCTCGGTTTCAAGAATATAAGATGTTATCGTCTCACCAATCACTCGTGATACAATCCATGGAGTGATCCAAGTGAGCGTGGGTTTGATCCAATGCTCAAATTCATATTCACAAGCACTCATGAACGTTGCAGGAAACATTTGCTTATGTCTAACACTCTTTAGACAATCCACACACCAATTCATGACAGTCTTCATTCATACCTACTTCCAACATATGAATGACTGTGGCTCTTTCGAATAATTTGATTGTTCTTAATCAATTAAATTATTCAGGAAGTCAAAACATGCAAAGTAAGACACAAGAATAATACTAATCCCATATGGCCTCAACCCTTTGAGCATAAATAAAACACATTTTATTTATCACCATATCGATTACTCATTATTTGTCGTTTCGGGTAATCAACTTCTTACTTGAATTATTACACTTGTCCCATGCTCTTTCGCATGCACACAATGTTTACCTATGGTTCTTACTTTGTGAAATAGATCAAATTGAACACATTTCCAATCATTCTCATTTTACAACTCCAAATCCATTTTATAAATGTAAGAATATCAAATTCTTGCTACTTATAGAATATGCTAGATTCTAACATTTTATGCAATGATCCTTTCGTAATGTCACTGCACCAAAGTCACAAAGACTATTGACAATGATATTACAAAGTCTTCTATCGGAGATTGTTGCAAGACAATTCCATAGATGTGATTTCTCTCACTCAAAGTACATTTCTTTGAACATCCTTTTGCATAAAATTTCTAATCTAGACATAGACTCTCAATATCTAACTCCCAATATGGAAACCTTTCCATACTTACCATATGACAACTCATTCTTGATAGAATCTTATCTATTCATAATAATGTCGATATACTCCATCCAATACTATACTTCCAACTACTCACAAGCGACCAATCCTCGGCGAACTTTGGATTGTCCTTTGATAGTTGTTTAATTATCTTAGTCAAAACTGATTCTTGTCCTTTTCCCTCTAAATGCGCTAGACATTTGGAAAATTTTATAATTGTCAAATATTATAGCATATGCAATCGATTCTATACCCGAAGCGTATGGGACACGATTCATAATGTCTTACATGAAGATTTGATACTTCATCAATCTTCTGCCATAATATTTTATGTACAATGTTCTCACAATTCGAATTATGAAGAGGAATCCCGTAATCATAATCGAAATTTAAGAACACACTGTGTATCCTTGACTAAATTTATTAATATTCCACAACCTAAGCCTTTAGATATGAAATGAAGCATAATATTCTCTCCCTTAATTATAGCAAAACAACTATTCAACTCTTACAACTTTGCAAAGTATGACTCTTGTTTTCTATAATTAATATTGCTAACTTGAAACACTTGCCTTAATAATCATACAATCATAACATTTATGCTCCCACTATCATGATGATTATTATAAACATAACGCTTATGCTCCGACTAACTTTGACATGTATTCAGAAAACAGTTTAACTTACAGAAAAACAATACCTATTGAATTTCTTAAGTTCATGTTTCTAATACTTAATGCTTTAATAATACTTTATCAAGGCTTCTTAATCTCATACACCTTTATCCAAGATAGATCATATGTGTTTTAAACAATTAAGACTAATTGCCAAATCTCACAATTCGAGTTATGGAGAGGGATACCGTAACCATAATCAAATTTAAGAATGCAATTTTACAATTGCTATCTTCTTAAAATATTTCTTAGTGAAAGTATTTCCTCACAGTCATTTTCATGAAGGAGGGAATCTTATGACACTTATATTTTAATGGTGTATGTGTTCCTATCCATGTGAATTTGTCAAAACTAAGGTTTGCGACAATTTCAAACTCATATGGACCGAACTTTCTTAATCTTGATTTCTTGCCTTATGGTAGCACAGCTGCCCACCATGTCTTCCAAGTAGTTAAGCAGCTCACCTTTTCCTATCAATGTACTTTTCATTGATCAAGGTCCTTGCCTTTTATGCATTCAAATGAGAACTCATAGAACTCTCATGCATAATCAACTCAATTGGAATGGCACATAAACAATATAGTATCAACACGATAGGTTACAAACCTCAAGTCGTGTGCTAGTGATGATCAATAAGGTCCATTCTGATTTGTTCTTGAAACCTTTCAAGACCATTAAGACTCCCACTGACTCCTTGACATATAAGATTCTCTTGTCAATAAACATTTCTTGACAAACAAATATTCAAGAGTTAGTGTAGTTTTCATCAAAACACTTCATAAATAGGTCATAGTTGGTCTTTGCTTATCCAATACATCATAAGTTTCCTCATTTGATGAATGTTATAAACCTTATTATTACTCAATGTCACAATCTTAACTCTAAGACTTGTTTTGGAACGAAGTATGATTGACTTCATGATTTAACCATTTCTTCAATTATTGATTCCTCTTCTCAGACATACAATTGTACTAAGACTTACTTAGAGGATCAATTGAGATATGGTTCTTAATCATTAAGACCTATCATAAAACATAATAAAAGGTACTCTCCCTTCTTCTTAGAATAGAGAAACTTTTATCTTTCTGCCTACTTGATTCCTTTTATTTGTTATGCTTATTGACTTAAACTTTTACAATCAATTCAGAATTACACTTAATTGTATAAGTGTAATCATATTTGCTAAACTTTTAGTAAATCATGACGAATATCTTTGTTACTCTTGCGGTGGACTTGATCAACACATAACCTTGTGTACTCGATCTCCTAGTCCTTCACTTGAAATTTTGTCAACGAATTAGTCTAATTTCCAAATATGAAACTTCTCATTCATCATGCAATACTTGTTGTATGATTCCAAGTCTCTATCCAATTCAAACTTGGGCGATGAGAAACTTTCCTTATTTGGTAAATTCTTGACATTTCCACAAATAACATAATTAGGAATCACATCCATTTGTTGTAAATATGCGAACATCAATTTTTCATAACGATTTCATTGCAAGGAAATAAATAAATAAATAAATGAGCCAAACAAAATTTATTTTATTTATAAAAGCAGCGGAAAACATTTGTCCTTACAATGCAAAATCAAGTGAAAAACTATGTAATAAATATTTCTAACAGCTCTATCTAAGCTCAAAATCTAATCTTCGAATCCATGCGATCGAGATCCATTTCTTCGTGATTAGACTCATCTTGCTATTTCATTAAGCTTCCTCTCCTTTCATCAATCCTGCAAGACATTCAAATGCAATCTTATCACATTATGTATCAAGAATCAACGAATAGGAACTTAATCGAGTTAGATAGTGGATTTTACCTGAAGCACAGTCATACTCTTTGACTCTCCCATCTTCTGGACTCTTCAGGCTCTTAGGGCAGACTTGTGTCCAACGCCCTTTCTCTTGGCAGCAAACGCAGGTCGATTCTCCTAGAACGTCCTCGGAAGCATGTTTGGTTGATTTTCCCAACAAATATGCTCCATTGCTTTGCCAAATCATTATTTGATTCAGCAGCAATGAGAATGTAAGTTAGGTCAACGAGGCTTTCGTCATGATCCATCGTATAATACTTTCTTTTGAACTCATTATATGATTCGGGAAGTGACTGCAGAACCCAGTTCACAACCAACATATCCGGGAATGACATGCCCAACATTCTCAACCTATCAATGTGTGATTTCATTCCTAGAACGTGAGCACACACGGGTTTACCATCTTCATGTTTCATTTCCAACAGGGCTTTAGTGACATTGAACCTTTCAATTCTTCTATCTTGTGGGTTAGGGAGAATAACGGGAGGAGGAGGAGGAAGTGAAGCATGATTTCTTGTTCCTCAATCGAATCGTGGAATATCATCTTCATGTGGAATGCTTGTTCCACGGGATTTAGGAAGACCATAGTTGTCGAACTTTGACATCTACAAAATGAGAGAAAACAAATTCAAGTTAGTTGATAGATTGAGTCCTTAATAAATCACCCAAATGAGATATTAAGGCTAGGACCCAACACAATATTCCACAACTCGAGAGAGGGATGCCGTAACCCTAATTGCAGAATATTCGAAGGTAACTGAATGACGATTCACTAATTTCCACCACGAAAAACGAAAAAGAAAATTTAAGTTTTAAATCTATGAAAACTCCTAGATCCTATGAGATTCATTGAACTTTCAATGGCATGTTTAAATCTCGATATGCCCCTCTTGTTTGTGACTGGGATGCCGAGGATCACAAAGCGGGTGTGAATAACCATGCAAACGTACATGGTGCCCTCACATGTTACAGTCACTTATGCGATGTGCCGGTAAACCACACATGCTCCACCGAACTATGACAAACATTGAGTCACCCTTTGCTACCTTTGCTTAGAACCATTTAGTGTGCCGGTAAACCACACACGCTCCACTAATATCTTCGCAAGGGCACAAAGTGTAATTTCATGGAATTGCATCAATTCACTTTGCCTAAGTAACTAAGATTGGGGATTTGTAAAACATTCAGTTACTTTTGTATTTCATTATACTTATAATGGAAGGTTTCGTCCTATCCTACCCGTTCGGCTAACGAATCTCCACTAGTCAAGAGTGTGGTGGGTAAGAGTGGATACCCATTCAATCGCCATTTTATAGAAAATTTCCTTAAACACCCCTTATAGACCAGCTTCGTGAATGAGGCCTACTAACGGCAACACTGACTTTTACTCATACATATATGTAATGTTAGACTTTTAATGTTATTATAGTATAGGGTGTATTTTACACTTTGAAAATACTAGGTGGTCAAATTTAATAATTATACCTTTAATTCAATTAAATTGTAAACCAAAACTATTATGGATTTATTAAACCTCTTTTAATTATACTCCTCAATTAATTAATAAAACCATAAGGGTGTGATTTGAACTTTTTCAAAACAATACTAGGGTCTTAGAATTTAACATTCCTAATTAAACTTTTAATCAACTTTTAAATTCCAAAACTTGAGGGCAAGTTTTGAAACATTTCAAAACATAAGGGTTTAGAATTTAAATATACATCAAAATTAAACTATTAATCAAAATTTAAATTCCAAAACTTGAGGGCAAGTTTTGAAACCTTTTTTTCAAAACATAAGGGTTTCAACCATTTAAATTTCAAAACAAAAAAACTTTTGGGTTCAAATTTAAACTATAAAACTTAAAGGGGAAAATATAAAACTTTTCATAACAACAAGGATCAAATAACAAATAATCTTAATTAACATTTAATCACATAATTATCCATATTTGATTTATTTAATGATTTCTTGCAAAACAATTTACCAATTTAATCAAAATAATTAATCAATTATCACATAAGGAAACAAATATTTTATTAATTGATAAATATCTTCAATTAGATCAAGAATATACTCAAATATATCAAAAAAACGGACTTATATTGATCTAATATGATAAGGCAAGTATCCTCAAGCAAAAACAGCAAGAAATCCCGTTTTTCCCTCTTTCTGACCGACTGACTCGTCCAGTCAGGCATGGACTCGTCGAGTCAGCATGGACTCGGCGAGTTCAGCCCCCAGAATCCCAAAATTTCGATTTTTAAACTTGAACAAACAAACAAAGCATCAATACAATAGAAACCAATCATGGCTCTGATACCACTGATGGGTTTTAGTCATAAGAACATCCTATGTACTCATACAAACCCTAATGCTTGGATCTAGGTTTCTCTATTGTACATGCAATTTATCCAAGACTATAAACCCTAATTCTAGCATACAAGTGATCATATTAACATAAGAATGGGTTTAAGACATTACCTTGATTGTTATGTAGCAATAACAATCCAATTCCTCCTTGTATTGACTTTAGAAAGCTTAGAGTCACAAATGTCACTCCTATAATGGTTCACAAACACCAAGAGCAAGAGGATGAAGAGGAGAGAGGATGGAGGCTGCCCAAAAAACATGTGAAACCCTAGAAGGATGCTTAGCCTCGTTTTTTTGGTCATAAGGGATGTATATATAGTTAGGTTATTAGGGTTATCCAACAAGGAAACCCTAAATTGGATGCTTAAGCCCTAAGCAACCCATAGATTCCTTTCCTTAAGGCCTTGGACGATTTCCTCATGGGCTTTCCCATAGAATTCGTCCACTCCTTAATATAAGGCAATCCATAGCCCAAATTGCAATTATCTCATAATTACAATTCCAGTCCCTTAAGTTTAATTAATCTCTTTTAGTCACAAAACTAATTACCAATTAATTATTGACTAATATTAATTAAACAATATGATTTCTCCTTTAATATATTATTCTCATAATATATTAATAAATCATATTTAATCCTTTCTCTCCATAATTCATCCTATCAAGTTGCTTTGGTGAAGGCAACCCAAAAGGACCATGCACCATCGGTTCAAGTACATACCAAAATAGTTATGGACTTAGACACTAATCCAACAACAACTCCCTCAGCCTACTAGCAAGGCTCAAAAAGTCAAGTCCAACCCACACCACAACACTCCTTAACTATAATGAATTGCAATAATACCTGGAAAATCCCGAATGATACACTATACTTGTGGGTCAAATGCACCAATGTCGACCCATTCGTTATGTATCCTGGTATATAGGATGTTGCTATGTTATAGTGATCCGTTAGATCTGTATGATTATCTGTTTGTAGTTATATTTTATCTGTTGCATATGTCGACATAGTACGGTTGTGTAACACCCTGTTCGGGATCATTCTGTGATTTTGGGCCGTGGGTTGGAAGTTGATTGTGTAAAGTCTTTGGGTCTTAGGGAGACGATGTTTAGACCTTTTGGAAGGAGGTAATGATGATTATGAGATCTAAACTCTTGAACTGTGTTTTGGAGTTAAAAGGTAAAATGGGAAAAGTCATAGGCCAGGTTCTTGCATGAAATATGGATTTTTTTTAGAAGTTTTTAGTCCAAGATATTTAGATAATAATGTAGAGCTCTTAAATACCTTTCTTTTAATATAAAGATCGTCGAAAACGGAGTTGGAACGAAGAAGTTATGACCGTTTGAAGTTAGGGCAGTTTTGGGGTTGAGCCGCGTACGATGGGTGTACTCAACGTGTACGCTAGGCATATTAGGGCATCCCTAGTATGCTGGTCATAATTTGAGTACGGTGGGCATACGCGATCAGTACCCAAACCCTATTCTCTTGGTTTGAGCCCTCTTTAAGCTGCTTAACTCCCCAAACCCATTCCATTCTCAGCCTCCACCTCTCCAACACCCTCTCTTGGAACCCTAACCCTAGATTGAGCCTTGTGAGCAATAAGAAGGTGTTTTTAAGTGCTTTGGATTGTTCTTGGTGCACCTTAGAGAAGAAGGAACTCATTGAAGAAGTGTTGGTTGCATTGGAGCTTGTAGATCTAAACTTTGTTTACCTTGATCTTTCTTATAGAGGTATAAAGTTTGAATCTTGATGATGAAATTGTTAGATCTAGCTACTTATGGGTTTTATGAGATTTTGGTAACGTTAAGTGCATAAAGTTTATAGCTTAAAAGTTTGTGACCTTATTATGGATAAAGTTTGAAACTTTATCCATCTAAACATCATTTTGATTCAGATCTGAAGGTTGGAGACTTGTACTTAATGGATTAAGTTGAAAAAGATACACTTTTGGGTCCCTTTGAGACTTAAGGACTAGATCTTGTTTGTTGGGACCATTCAATGGATAAAGTTGAAAACTTTATCCATTATGGAGCTAGTATGAACCATGAAAATGTGATCTTGGCCCTTCTATCCCTTCTATACAAGATTTGTGGTGTCTTATTGAGTTAAGAACTATGGGTTTTGGACATTAAGCACTTTATAGCCATGCAAAATCATAAAGCTGGAAACTTTATGGATTAGGACATCATTTTGGGCTTGGATATGACTTTTGGACATAAGAGCTTGATGAAATAAGCTTTTAATGGAATTCCGGGACTGGGCTGAGTATGTTGGGCGTACCTAGTGGTACGTTGCGTGTACACGGTCAACGCCCCACTTTTGGTCAAAATCAGAGTACGTTAGGCGTACTCTCTTGGTACGCACGACGTACTATGTTGGGAAGAAACATTGACTTTTGAACCTTGACCATTGACTTTGACTTTGACAAAGTTTGACCTAAGGGCATTTTGGGTAATTTGATTTATAGTTTGAGATTTGGGTTCCTGCTAATTGTATAGGTGATCGGTAGATATAGTTTTTAGAGCAGTGATCGGTGCAGCTATTCTTTCAGACTGTGAGGTGGGTCTTCTCTTTGTATCCATGGGTCGAAGGCACCAATGTCGGCCCATTATTCAGTTATGTAGAATGTTAGTTGTTGTGTGACATATATATATTTTTGCTTGTATGATCGGGTTGGAATATACCACAGGGCTAGGCCCAGTTGTATGTTTAGTATGTGGTACTTTGGGGAACTCACTAAGCTTTTTGCTTACGGTTTCATATTTATGGTTTCAAGTACTTTCGGTTCGAAAGGTAAGGGGTCGACGTGACTGCATAACATCCTCTAGAGTTTTCCGCATTAGCAATTAATTATATTACTTTGATGCTTAAATGATATATTCATTTGATCGGTTTTTGAACAACTCGTTTGTATGATTTATTGTTTTACAAATGGATACATTGGATTTTGGGTCATCAGAGGTTGGGTCGAGGCAATACTACTCTCTGCGGAAACCAACAAACCCAGGAGCAAGCCAAACACAAGTTGTGGGTCAGAAAGGCAAGTCAAACTTACGTTGTGGGCTCGGGAGCAATCTAGACATGAGTTGTGGGCTAGAAATGAAAGTCAGACTCATACTGTGGGCTCAGGGGTAATAGGGCTATGGACCCAGTTTGCATGTTGTTATCAGTTCGATTGTGAATGGTACTTTGAGGGAACTCATTAAGCTTTAGCTTACAATTTAAGTTTTATGTTTCAAATACATCATATGATTGAGGCAATGCGAATGTATGATCATGCATATCCTTCATTTTTTATGAGATTTAATTTTAGGATACTTTGATTTGTGATTTTGACTTTTGAAATTTGAAAACTAAGTTTTGTAAACATTTATGATTTGTAGGCTGGTTTTGAAAAAAAATAAAAATTTTCCTTGATTTTTTTTGGTGTTACAAAAATTCCTGTTTTCATTTGTTTGTTTTGTCTTTGATTTTCTTCATCAAATGAATCCTATAGTACTAGGATATCCAATGTTGAAACATTATACAAAAAAAAAAAAAAAAAAAAAAAAAAAAGAAACACAATTCTTGTTGAATCTAAAATACAAAGTTCTGTGAAACTTGAACTTATTTTTTATATGTTGACTGTATATTAACCGGATACTACCCAAAAATGAGGTTAATTACTCTTTTTATAATATTTTCATTGCAAAAAGTATATATATATATATATATATATATATATATATATATATATATATATATATATATATATATATATATATATATATATATATATATATATATACTTTTTATGTTATAAAATGTTGTTACTTGATTACACTCCAATTGCACATGATAATACATCAATGTGGTGGTCACACAAAGTGTATAAATAATTCATTAAATAATTCTGTTTGACCAATTATGTAGTATAAAACTTAAAACTTAGAAGAAAAACTTATTTTAAAAAAAAAAGTATTTTTAAATTTGCCTAAAATACGGTAATAATTCCATATTCTCTACTATAAAATCCCTTTACCTTTAAAACGAATAAACGAACCTGCACACTGGCTCGAACCCTTCATTCCTAATTCAAAACAACCAGTTTCAGATAGCCAGTTACATCGTTCCTAATGATATGATCATGCCATTCACTTTACTGTTACATATGTTTAAATGAAACGCTTCAAAAGTATGTTCCATAGGCATTAATTAACCTTTCGGTTTATATCATCAGTCATTTCCAGGTTCCCATGGGAAAGAAAAGGTCTTGGTTTGGTTTCTTGAAGAGATTATTGATTTGCAAAGCCCAATCGACCAAAGAGAAGGTGTGTTTATCGTTATACTATGTATCTGTTAAAAAACTAATATTGTACATATATGCTGTAATTAAGCCTGTAATAGTATCATAATCTTACGTTTTTTTGAGCTGGATTACAATTTACAGGGAGCAAAGAAAAGCAGATGGTGCTTTGGGATGTTAAAGACGAGTCGCCATTACCATGCACTCGAAACACCGGATCAGGCAAAAGTAAACGATCATAAGGAAGAGCAGAAACAACACACATTGGCACTTACCGTTGCTATGACAGCTGCGGCGGAAGCAGCGGTGGCAGCTGCTAATGCAGCGGCGGAGCTTGCCAGGCTCGTGAGGTCTCCCCAAGACCATGAATGGAGAACCCGCTATGAAGCAGCCATTAAAATTCAATCTTTTTATCGTTCACATCTGGTATATTATACATATACTAAGTGACTTCAGATTCTATTGTCTTAAAAGTTAATTATAATATCTTGTTAGAATAAACGAATACGGATTTTGAAGTATAATATTTCGAATTCCATGGGGTTGACGCAGGCAAGGAAAGCTTTGATCGGATTAAGGGGAGTAGTGAAGCTTCAAGCTGTGATTCGCAGTCAAATCGTGAGACGGAAATTCTTAAACATTTTGAAAAGTACGCAGCGATCTAAAGTTCATCAAATATGGGTTCCTACATTCGATAAAATGTGTAAGATCGGTATAGACAAACAAGATCTTTGTAGTCCACGAATGTCGATCAGGAGAAACGGTAACGTTCTAGAAGATCCAATAAAGTCTAATCAAATGTATGAAACACAGAAGAAACTGCGATTTCGGGATAAAAATCATATAGAAGAACAGCATTCATCACCATCTTTTAGATCCCGAATGTCGAATAATGGCAAAAGGCACTACCATTTATCGCCTGATCGGTCAGATGAGACGTCGTTGCCGAATTCACCAGTTTTTCCGGCTTACATGGCGACTACTGAGTCGTTCATGGCAAAGGCTCGATCACTGAGCACCCCAAGACGAAGGATATCGTTTCTTGATCATGGGTACTGCACTACTCATGGTTCCTCCTGCGGTATGCCCGTGCTTTCTTCATCATCATCGTTTAATGGTGGCGTCAAAGGCAATTACAGGCACATGCATCTATTATGAATTAAAAGGTCAATTGTTGGGGGTTTTCATTTGAGCTCCTTTTTGAAACGGATTATTTGATTGCTTGAATTCTATATTATAATATTAAAATAAAATTTGATATTTGGATAATTCTTTTAAGATAAAGTTATACTTTTTAAAATTTATTCATTACAATTATCAAATAAGTGTTCAGGTCCATAAGGTTTTTATTTCTCGCATGATTAGTCCTTATGGTTTTATTTTATTTTTTTCATAATTGATTTGAAATTATTATTTTATCTTAGATTAGATTTATTAATAATTTATTTCTTTTTAATTTTAATTTAATATTTAGAAATATAAAAAATTAAATTAGAACCTATTACATCTACCTATCATCCCCATCGTTTCTTTCTCTCTTTCTTCTTCCATCGTCCGTCACCACCACAAGTCATCGTAGCACAACATCATCGACCATCATCCACCATCATTAATTTACTGCTAAAATTACTATCAAAACAAATCAATACGATTACAAAATCACAAATTATAAAATTTGATTACATGATGAAAGGAACTACAAATTAATTTTTGGTATCTATCGGGGAAGAGGAATATCATCGATTTTTGGATATGCTCTTTGTTTTTTGTGAATACAGATAGATTTAACTGACATTTGGGTCTGGTGGAGAAGATGAATACCAAACATAAAAAAATAAAATATGCTTTTATTTATTTATGCGGTTACGTCATGTTGTGTTTGGATATGTGGTTTTTTGGATTTGATTGGATTTGAACATAGTTTGTTCAAGTAAAAATACGAGAATCAACAGAGAGAAGAAGAACCTTTACGACAACGTTTTTCCTTCTTTTCAAGAATACCACCGCCGCTCATTCTCCAATGGAAGTGAAACAAATATTAATAAACTATAGGAGAAGATGACAAAATGAAGGGTAGGTTTGAAGGCTAATGAAGGTCGATGTGACGAGATTTAACCTGCAACCTTTGTCTCAACCACTAGTTGTTGGTGAAGGTGATTTTGAAGCTTCTTGACCACCATGAGCAACGTAGTTGCCTACATAGGTAGCGGGAAACATTTGAATTTGGCCTTCAAGATCAGAGGATAAGGCTAGGGAAGAGGGGCGGTCATGGTATGAGGTTTCATCATGAACATCATGGGGTTTATTGTGGCTAGTTGTATATGGAGAAGTGAGTGTTAGGCTTCTCTAACGTGTTACGAAAGTGAGAAAGAGGAATATGATTAGAGTAGAGAGGGGAAGGGGAGATAAAAAGTTTTTTTTTTTAATTTTTATCGAAAAATAAACAAATTTGTAAAAAGAATAAAAGTGGGCAGTAAAGTAATTTATATGCAATAAGGACCAATCATGCAAAATAAAACCACAATGACCCAATGTATAGCGTGTTTGATATTGAATGAGTGTGTTTGGATAACTACAAAGACAAACCACATAATTTTTTGTAACGTCCCATTTTCACAACAATTTTTTTTTCCATTTTTATTAAGGTAAAACTTCTCAATTTATAAATTTATTATTAAGAAAATCGTTTATTCCAAATTACATTTATTAAAATCAGAGTATCATAGAAAATGCGAAATCCTCAATGTTGATGATGAATGTGTATAGTCTTGCTTTCGCCTTCCCATAGCCACCGATGATACTTGAAACAATAAACAACTAAATAAGCATAAAGATTAGTGAGTTTCCACTAAAATATCTGTCACACCCCAAAACCTGAACGGCGGAAACGTTTTGGGGCAGAGGACATCATGTATAATATCATAACATTGCAAAGTAGTAAATAAGCAACAACATCATCCATTGCATTAATAGTATAATTTCATACAAGTGTGTTCTTTAATAGTAATAAGACACCACAAATGAATAATCAAAATAAAAGATGAGTCTTGACTGAGCTCCGTCTTCTCAAAACTTGCCATCGATACCTGTCTACTGATGACCTGAGAATACAAGTTATTTTGAAAGTGTATATCAACATTTAAGCTGGTGAGTTCATAAGTATTTAGTATCAATGTTTGTATAAGTTCGATGAAAATGTTTTTAAATGCATAATGTAAATGTTTGTATATGTTTGAAAACTCCTAGAAAATCCTATATTTTCTACTAGTATAAAAATTAGCCTTCTACCAAGACCCGACTGTTTTGTATGTTTGTTTCTCTGTAAAAGTGAATGATTTTCCCAAATATGACTATCATTACCAAAATATAGTTTTATATTACCCTTTATGTGAGAAGATCACAATTTGAATATAATAGGAAAATGTATGTGTACTGCAGTATCATTTGTATTAACTACTAAAGTAATAACTACCTTAAAACCAATGGTTTAATTAAGGCAAAATATGATAAGATTGTTACCATACTAAACTGACTATAACACGATGATGAAAGGCATCAGAAGAAATGACATTTGGCACCCGTAGACATGCAAATCCCACTGTAGCGAACAACAAAGGTGTAGGATAATCAATCCAGTATAGATCTATACGCAAACTCATGCTCTCCCTCCAGAAGATTATGGTTACAAAACGTGACACAACGAAATGGTGGATGTGTCATGAAGTAGTGTCTCACATTATTTTATTTTCTGAACCTTGTTATAGTATACTTGTTATAGTAATAGTGTTTTATGTATAGTATTCCCTGTATAGTATTCTCTGTATAGTATACTTTGTTATAGTATTATCTGTTATAGTATGTATAGTATTCTCTGCTATAGTATTCTCTGTTATAGTATTTTTATATGATAGTATTCTCCTAAACTATACTTATTATAGTTTACTAGTGATTTCTGTAATTGAATAAATGATTGAATGTATACCTTTGCTACCCAAAGGTACTTAACTCATTGATATTACTTTTATATCTACATATGTATACATAATATATATCTAATATTTAGACGAACTTCGGGAAAATAACCGATACCCTAAGTCCATATCCAAACAAGGAAAAGGAAATAAAGCGAATTAGCAGTCCTAAGTCTTTTAAACATTATTTATATAACTATACATATATAGACATGCTTTTGACAATATATAAGTTTAATAGAGGTTTTGTAATACATTTAAAGAGTTTTGAACAATAAAGAATAATGACTTGATGTCCGTTTATAAAACGATTTAAAAGTAGTTTGTTTGATAACACAGTTTAAAGTAAATGAAATTTGTTTGAAACACAGTTTGAAGTATTTGAAGTCCTTTGTTTGAAACACAGTTATAAATCACATGTGATTGATTATATAATGAGTATGTTTTCTACTTGTAGTCCCCCCCCCCCCCACACACACACCATAAAAGCATTTAAAATCATTTAAAAGATAAGTTAAGGGGTATGAACTCACTTGGAGTGAGTAACTCGAATGTAAGATCAATATAGGAAGTTGAGTGTCAAGTGGAGACTCGAGCACAAACGGATCCTATTAAGCATATAATGGCACATATATGTATATAATTAGTGTATATAAGAACTAATTATGATAGGGAACCACCTTAGGGACTAGGAAACACTCATATTGAAGTGTTACAATCATATATGATTGCATAAAAGGGTATATGGCCACACAATTGAGTATAGGGACAAAATGCACAAGTTTTATGGGTGTATGGCTCAAGTGGGTGTACGTCCGTACACTTACTATGAAATGTGACAAAGTGTGTTTTGAAGTCCTATTTCACAACTAGGAAGGGTGTTCTGACCATTGCTTAGCCTTAATGGGAGTTGGATACCATTTTAGGCCTCAAAAAGGGTATGTACGGCCAGACAAGGTGTGTGCGGCCGTATACCCTTGAAGATCTTGCAAATATGGTGATTTTTATGATGATCATCAAGTGTTTCCAGAATATAACAAGTTATTGAAAGGGTACTTACGTGTTAGAAGCTTGAAAGGGTGATTTAGGGCCAAAAACTTAGTGCATGTTCTTGGTGTTCTTGATGAACACTTAAAGATCTAAACAAAATGAGTAGTTTCATGGATGAAAACATGGATATTTACTAGTTATAGAATTTTATCAACTAATAATGGAGGAAACACTTACTTATTTGAAGATCCTAGTGAAGAACACGATGATCCTTAAGAGAGAATCGGTTTTCTAGCCTTGGAAGTGTGAGATATGATGAATAATGAAGGAATATATAACATATACACATGAGTGTACGGCCAGAAGGGGGTGTACGGCCGTACAACCAGGTGTGCGGCCGTACACTCCTTAACAAGGGGTGTTTCGCTCAATTGAAAGGTGTTGAACTCGTATACACTCATCCCTAGACTCATACCTTGATTATACTAGGCTTAGAACACTCAAATAGACTTTAAACAATGCTAGAAGATAGCAGAAACGAGTCTGACTTTGATTGAGTTGATTGACTGTACAATATAGAAATTTCGAGTTTTCACAATATCACCACACAAACGGATAACATATACAATCAAACATGTTGGGTCCAATCAACCATCGGGTTGGAATACTATAGGCCCAGTCAACTTGCGGGTCTAGTCATCCTCGGGATGGAATACCCCAGTTTGGAATGCTATTATACAAAGGGTTCAATAAGCCATCGGGCTGGAATAATCAGGGTTTGTTGGTCTACCGCCTCAACCTGAGTCTCCGTGTCTACGGCTTACAGCCGGCCCGCACGAGGTATCTTCGCCTATAGTACAAATCAGGAAAGCCTCAACCCAAACCAAACACAACATGTCGACATGTGAACAATCAAGAATCAAGTAGGCACATAATGCATACAACATCAATCATACAACTCGCTATTGCCTACTAATCCTTTCACAACATACAATCCTGCTACCAACTAACCTCCATAAAATATGTAACCATAAATACCAGAGGTGGGATAGCCATCAGTACAGATGATCCTACTCTAGAGCCACAACCAAACAAGGAACAAACAATATAGCCTAGACCAAGAGTTCTAAGGCTATCCTACATGACCACAGACAGTCCTTAAAGGCACTCCATTGATGACAACCAGCAAGCACATATAACATATAGTTCTACAGACTATTACAACAAAGTGACATACTTAATACCAGGATACAGATCTAATATATCACTACAATATCGCAGCATACTCGATACCAGAACACAAATCTAGCATATTACTACAACATAACAACATACTAAATATCAACAATCTAAGGAATGCATGGTCGTATATACTCAGAGGTGGGATAGTCACCCGTATAAGTGATCCTACTCTAGAACCATAACCAAACAAGGAACATCTAAGAGATTTTAGATCAAGAGTCCTCAGTATATCCTGCATGACTATATACATTCCCTAAGTCACCCCTCTACTAACAGATAACCAAAAGTAATGGGTCGGTATTGGTGCCTTCGACCACGGGTACAGTGAGGCAAAACTCATATCGATATGCGTGTAGAAAACTACCGTAGCAACGAAGAACTCTACCAGATTCAACTCACTTCCAATCACCTACATGAAGATACTAGGGTCAATCCCCGATTAGAGGTCATAGTCACTTGCAATAGTGACTATTCACATGAAATGATGATTAGGGTTTCACATAAAATGACGATTAAGGCTAAGTAAGGACACTTAACCCATTAAGGACTTAGTCACCTAAGGGTAGGACTGATTAAGATTTGACTTAGTCATTCTTGGGTATAATAATAATCCAAGCATTAGCCCAAATACGCACCCAATCATTATCCAAAATAGAGCTCCCCGATTACAAGGTTTTCCACATAAAATCATAATTAGGGTTAGTTTTCCACACCTAAACCAATAAGGACTTAATTCATTAAGTCCAATACTACATTAAGTTAGTCTTAGGGCATTACCGAGTATAATTTAAAGTTTAATTAACAATTTTAATGTGGGTCCCGACAAAACTCCAAAACTAGGGCTTTCTAAACCCTAATTAGGATTTCAAACCCAAACACGTGCCACTCGGACTAAAGTTAGATGTTTAGGTAATTTAATGTTTAATAAAGTCGGGCACCACCCACTGCCACCTCAGGCATGTTGGGTTATGAGCATATCTACATTCCTATGTGATCATGCAACCCTAATTGTTTTGGATCTAAGTTTTTCACTAACTGAACATGTAAATTGAACACTAAATCAATAACCCTATATCTAGCATATAATTTTCAAAATTCACATGAAAATAGGGTTAGAAGATTACCTCACTTGTTATATAGTAATAACAAGTCAATCCTTGAAGATCCTTGACTCTTTAAAGCTTAGTGCCCCAAGTGTTGCACCCCTTGGGAGTCGAAACCATTTCTAGCCTATCACCGTTGCCATCACCAATGTCCATGGAACTTTGGGAGGTAGATCTTCCAAATGAATTTTCTTAACCAATACACCAAAGCATTGCTGCTTCAGCAGCAATTAGAAAATATGTTAGATCTATGAGGGTCATGTCGTGATCTGTCATATAGAAATCCTTAACGAACTGACTATACAACTCTGGAAGCGGTTGAAGAACAAAGTCAACAGCTAGCTTCTTTGGGAAAATCACACCCAACATTCCCAATCTGTTAATGTGCAACTTCATGTTCACAACATGTTGCACACATAAAGTTTCTATCTAAGTGTTTGCATGCCAAAAGGGCTTGAGTAACTTTGAACTTTTCAAGTTGATGAAATTGTGGGTCGGGGAGAATCACTAGAGGAGGTGGAGGAAATATGATTTCCAGTTCCACCAATGCTCGAAGAAGGGAATGATCTTTCACCTTGATCGACACGTGGAAGATTATCTTCAGATGGAAAACTATTTCCAAAATGATGAGGAAATCCATATTTGTCTAAACTAGACATCTACAAAAGGATAAAATTCAAATTAGTTGATTTAATCCATCACAATAATTCACAATTCGGAAGAGGGACGCCGTAATCCAATTGTAAATTATTTGAAGGTAGGTAAATGACGATTTACCAATTCCACCACAAAAAACAAAATTTTAAACAAATTAGGTTTTAGGTGAAATTCCTAGATCTTTTGAGATTCATTGAACTTTTCAAGGGCATGTTTAATCTCGATTATGCCCTTCAAGTTTGTGACCGGGATACCGAGGATCACAAATAAGGTGTGAATAACCATGCAAATTAGTTTGGTACACTCGATGTCATTTATCACCTAATCAATGTGTCGGTTAACCACACGCGCTCCATTGATCAATGATAACTTACGAGCTACTCATTGCCATCCTTCATAAGTCACAAATTAGTGTGTCGGTTAACCACACACACTCCTCTAACGACCAATAAGGTGCAATGTGCAATTTCATGGGTTAGCATCAAATTCATATTTTCCTAAAGTAACTAAGATTGAGAATTTATAAAAGGTTTAGTTAGTTTGTATATTCATTATGTTTATTAATGAGATTTAATGTCTCTATCAAACCCGTTTGGCTAACGACCCTCCACTAGTCAAGAGTGCAGTAGGTAAGAGTGGATAGCCAATGACGGTCATTTTCTTATATTAGATTTTTTATTTTATATAGTATAAGGGTGTATTTTAAACTTTTTAAAATACTAGGTGGTTTACCTTTTAATAAATTAAACTTTTAATTTATTTAAATCTAAAACATATTATGGATTTATTAATTCTCTCATTTAATTAAACATTTAATTAATTTAATAAAATCCATGAGGGTATAATTTTTAAACTATTCAAAAATACTAGGGTTTAACCATTTAAATTTCTAAAATAAAAACCTATTGATTTCAAATTTAAACTATAAAACAAAACTTTTCAAAATACTAGGTTGAATTTCAAATCAAAATAATCTTACCAAATCCTTTAATTTTGATAAGGATATCATTTTACCATTCAGAAAAATCGATTTTAGGCAATAAAAACAAGTTACGGTAATTATCCTACTCAAAATCTGATCTGAAAATCGAAAAATCAGTAAACTAACGAGTCAACTCGTCGAGTTGGACTCTAAACTCGCCGAGTTCATCCAACTCATCGAGTTCATATTGAACTCGTCGAATTCCATCCTGAGGACACCAATTTTTGATTTTCAATCACTTTGCACAGTTCACTCTTGCATCAATTCAGTTGAAAAACATATTAGGATCTGATACCACTGTTGAGTTATGAGCATATCTACATTCTTATGTGATCATGCAACCCTAATTGATTTGGATCTAAGTTTACCACTAACTGAACATGCAAATTAAACACCAAAGCAATAACCCTAGATCTAGCATACAATTTTCGAAATTCACATGAAAATAGGTTTAGAAGATTACCTCGCTTGTTATATAGTAATAATAAGTCAATCCTTGAAGATCCTTGACTCTTGAAAGCTTAGTGCCCCAAGTGTTGCACCTCTAATGGAGTCACAAACACCCAATGCAAAGGATGAGTTGGAGAGGCAAGGAAAATCGGCTAGGCTAGGGTTTCATAATCATGGGGTCGAAATTCTTATGCCTGGGGGATCCTTATTTAGCTGTGGGCTGCTAGGGTTTCTGGAGGAAACCCTAATTCATGCTTAAGGCCTAAGCATCCCATGGACTCTTAATTAGCAAGCCTTGGAAGAAATATATAGAGCCTCCATATAGGATTTCGTCCACTCAAATCATATCAAGTACATACCAATTATAGTTATGTGCTTAGACATCTAATCCAACAGGACAGTGAAGGTTCGCGGCGGTCGATGGCGGCAGCCACCCATACACAATGGCGGTGGCGGTTTCGAGTGATGAATCCAACAACCAAGCACACATAAAAGTTCCTACATCACACATACACACACAAGCACCAAAAAGAATACAAAAATTCCCAATACAACCACCAAGACGGTGGTAGACGGTGGTAGGTTTTCTTTGGTTTTTCGACCAAACAATATGCATACGAAACCATACCATTAAAATATGCACATACATATGTGAAATTACACACAAACACAGCCACCCACATGGTGGAAGGCGATAGTCGGAGAGTGATAGGGTGAAAGCCGCATGGCGACGACGGTACCGGTTGGACGACTACAACATTTCGAAAGGAATGGAGAAGGGAGGGGGTTGCAGCAGCAACACACACACGTAAAAAATGAACACCACACAGTCACCTACTCACAATGGTGGGCGACAATTGAAAAATGATGGCAATTGGGACAGTTGCTTAGAGCGGCAACGGTAGAACTTGATGAAGCAACGAATGAAGCGAAGTGGGCGGAAGAGGAATGGTTTGCGCCATTATCGGGGAGAGGCAACAACGACCACAAGTCTCGATCTTCCGACTGTCCATTGATACTGCATCTAATTGTTGATCTTTGTCGTTGTCAGTAGCGAGAGCAACGACGGTGGTGCTCGTTGGTTCACGACGGCGACACAGCTGATGGCGGCGGCTGGAGATGAGAAGTGATAAGGGTGGTGGCTAGAGAACACTTATAGGGTTAGGGTTTATGTGTGTAACCGAGTAGCAAGAGGGTGGAGGGAAACATGTTCGAGTTCTGTCTCCAAATTAAGCCCCTTTCTTACACTTTCAGTCCCTCCTTCACAATTCATTTTCAAATCAAATCCACTAATTAGCAAACAACCCTTACTCCATGAAATTCTTCACATTTCAAGTGCAATTGTTAAAAAATAGATCCCAAATTCCAAAAATTATAACATTTAACTCCTTATGGATAACACTTTGATAAATTATTATGGATTTAAGGCTAAAATAAAATAAAAATATAAAATACATCTCGAGGTTTTATGGTTTATTTATTTATTTATTTTAAACGGGATGTTACATTTTTTTTCTTTTTTAATTTACATAATAATTTAAACGGTCTCTTAACTACTAAGTGGCTAATCAAAATTGTTTCAAATACTAATCTACAAAATGTTGGAAATCAAATGGGATTAAATGTTGATCGGCAAGTTTCCTATCATTTCACATTGGTGGAAGGAGGAAGAAACTTTTAATCGGTAGTTTTCATCTTCTCCTGCGATTCCATCGTCACTGACAGTGCCTTCCTCGCCTGCGGATCTTTTTTCTCCGACAAAGCTTTCTTCTCTGGTGTAGCTTTCATCTCTAACCATTTATGAAACAAGTATATTATAGGAAAACAGCTCTGTTACTCTCAATTTTTCTCACCTCTCAATATTAATGTCTCCCTCTGGTTCACTCTCTATATCTTCTCTTTCCTATATAACTTATGAAATTTCTTAGAGACCAACTTGAGAACAAGTCCACAAATTAGCTACGCTCCTGAAAATATCATTACCAGGGGCTTTAGATCACGTAAGCTGCCAAATTTCACCCATGTTCTTACTTGTCTCAGTGGTGTCTTCACTCTGACCTCAAGTGCCTAGATGGTAGGAAACATTCGAGATTAATATGGAAAGAAATTGATGGAAAAACTCATACAAACACCTAAAGATCCAAAATTTTGGCATTAAACGAATCTGGGACATTCTCGAACTATGAATCGTCATTGCATTAAGATCTTTCTCCCATATCCACTGTGGTGGACATACACGATAACCATCAAAGTATTATCCCTTTCTCTAATCTCCGACGAACTAGCCTCACTCCTGTAGCTTCTAGTTCATGATCTACCTGCTTTATATTCGGTTTTGAGACTCAAATGAGATAGAAGACGCATAAAAACGATCAATGGTTGTGTGTGTGTGTGTGTGTGTGTGTGTATATATATATGTATATACTAGGCGAATGCCTGCACGTTGCGTAGAAACACCTATATAGTTGATGTCTTTACAAATATATGTTTTTTTAACTATAACAATAATGTTGTTGTTAAATTTGATATAATAATTTGTATATACTACATTGATATAATATATTGATTATATTTGAATTATATGATAATATATACATTTATTGTAACTTCATAATCTTAATCGTTTGAATGACTTCTACCCGCGAGTTACAGATGAATAAAATTAAATATTATATATGATTTGATGTTATTTATAGTTGTTTTTATTGTTAATTAATTTATAAAAATTTATTTGCTTAATGTTTTAATTTCTTTCATTATAATTATTTAAAACATCAAACATTGTTTTTTTATTTTAAAGCTAACAATATAATCATTTATATAGAGTTATTTTTAACTATTGTTATTGTAAGTTATTTTAAGCTACTTATTTGGAAACTTTTAACGATTATAAAAACATATTTAAGAAATATTTTAGTTAAATTGATATTACAATTTAATTTTTGCTTTTATCACTACAATTTATCACTTTTAACTATTTACAAAATACTCTTTGGTTTTTTAAATAAAACTGAAATTTATATTTGAGTTGACATTGTAATGCGCAGAAACACTAATATAGTTGAAGTCTTTACAAATTTATATTTTTTAAATATAACATTAACGTTGTTGTTAAATTTGATATAATAATTCGTATATTAATTTGATATAATATATTGATTATTTTGAATTATACGATAATATATACATCTATTATAACGTTATAATCTCAATCGTGTAACAACCCGAAATTTCCAGGTATTTATTATTGGCTTATTTTTGGAAATTATGAGTGGACTCGGCGAGTTGGAGCTCAAACTCGCCGAGTAGGATCGCGGTTTTGGACAAGGGTTCGCGTCTAGACTCGGCGAGTCCACGCTGTGTAAAGAAACCCTAATTTCCGGGGTTTGAGACCTATTTAAAGGGCCTAATGGCCGTCATTTGTGCTCACCAATCCATAGAGAGAAACCCTAGAGTGCTTGAGCGTTTTGAGAGAGAAAGGAAGCCATTCTTGATCTTTGTGGTGTTATTTAGCAAGGAGAAGGAGGTCATAACCAAGAGGAAGCATAGGAGATTGCTATACTGTGGATTTGAAGCTCAGATCTTCGACTGTGAGGTATTATTTCAGCTCATCTTCTATTTTGTGAAGTATAATTTGGATTTAGGGTTCTGTGGCCTTTATTGGGTTGATTTGATGCCAAATAGTCCCTTTCTAATGTTGAGGCTTTGGATCTGGATCCATAGAGGTCCAGAGAGCCTCACTCATCAAGCTTTATGAAGAGCAATGGAGATTATGACCTTGAGTTGTGGTATTTGGGACAAAATCATCATATATGGTCATATAAATGTTGTATGTACATCAAGATAGTGACTTTACGTGCTAAATAAGCTTGGAAGGACTGGATCTATGAGTTAATGGATCAGATCTGACCTTAGGAGTGAGTTTGAGTCATTGCATGGCATGGACTCGCCGAGTCCGAAGAACAGACTCGGCGACTAGCATGAATATTGCCCACCACTACACAGCGAGTGGTCTTGCCGAGTTGAGGGTTTGACTCAGAGAGTCAGGGAGAGTCAGAGTGGGTTGACAGGTGGACTAAGTCAAGCTGGACTCACCGAGTTGTTCTTGAGACTCGGCGAGTTGAGTCGTGGTGGCCCCATAACTCATGCTAGGTGGAACTCGTCGAGTTAAGAGAATACTCAACGTGTCAAGAGAGGATCCCAGGGAAATCAGTGTATGCGCTTAGACTCACCGAGTCGTTATAGTGCACTCGCCGAGTCCGGTCAAAGTTGACCGTTGACCATTGACCAGTGTTGACCTGTGTTGACTTGTTAAGGGATAGTCAACCTTAGTTGGGAAAGTGTTAATTAGAGATGTATTGTGTTATAGGAGGACTATAGCTTGGGAGATCGAGCACTAGTGATTTCAGGGATTTACGAATTACCGAGACACGCGAGGTGAGTCTTCTCACTATACTTTACCTTGAGTAGGTAACCAGAGTTACGTGACAGAGTATTTGTATGTTATGTATGTTATTTGTTGTACTGCATTATTTCTATGTGATTTATGTTGTGCATGTTTACAGAGTTAGAACCGGAAGGCTCACAGAGTTAGAACCTGAGGGTTCACAGAGTCTGGGTGCACGGACCCATAGAGTCGTAGCCTCGAGTGGCTAATATGTGTTATATGTGGTATTTTTGGGAACTCACTAAGCTTTGTGCTTACAGTGTTTGATGTTATTTGTTTCAGGTACTACTGACGACCGCGGGAAGGCGCCGGCTTGATCAGTACACACGCATGAGATTTATGATTTGAGACCTTGGGATTTTGTATTACTTGGATTGAATTATTAAAAATGATTGTTTTCTGAATATTAAATGAATTATGTTTTATAAAAAAATTTGAAAATTTTGTTTTGAAATTTACGGTGTTACAAATCGCTTGAATGACTTCTACTCGCGAGTTACACATCAATAAAATTAAATATTATATATGGTTTGAATTATTTATAGTTGTTGTTATTGTTAACTGATTTTTTAAAATTTATTTGCTTAATGTTTTAATTTTTATCATTATAATTATTTAAAACATCAAACATTATTTTTTTTATTTTAAAGGTAACAATATAATCATTTATATAAAGTTATTTTTAACAATTGTTAATATAAGTTATTTTAAGCTACTTATTTGAAAATTTTTAACGATTATAAAAATATATTTAGGAAATATTTTAGTTAAACTGATATTACAGTTTAGTTTTTGCATTTATCATTATAATTTATCACTTTTAACTATTTATAAAATATTATTTGGTTTTTTTAGTGGAACTGAAATTTATATTTAAGTTGACCCTGTAATGTTATATTTAAATTAACAATTTAAGTATTTTGCCCAAATTTTTCAAAAGTTGTAGCTTTAAACTAATAATGGTTTACATGCAACAACATTTTAAATCTAATAAATTAAGTATTGTATGTTAAAATTTAAGGACATAACTTTATAAATAGAAGTAAAAGATATTAATTTAAAATTGAAATTTAGTGTGTTTATGATTACACTTTAGGTTTGATGTTTATTTAACCTTATTAACCAACTTACAACCATTATTAGAAAAACACTACAATTTATCACTTTTAACTATTTATAAAATAATCTTTGGGTTGTTTAAGTTAAATAAAATTTATATTTAAGTTGAGTCTATATTGTTACATTTTAATTATAATTTAAGTATTCTATACAAATTGTTCAAAAATTATACATTTAAAATGATAATTGTTTACATCCAACAATATATTAAAACTAATAAATCAAGTATAATATGTTAAAAGTTAAAAAACATAATTTTATAAGTAGAAGTAAAGATATTATTTTAATATTGAAATTTAGTTTATATATGATTACACTTTAGATTTGATATTTATTTAACCTAATTACCAAATTATAATTATTATTATAAAGAAATTGAAAAGTCATGGGAGTTTCAAATGAATGTGGTGAAAGGAAAAAAGAATAGGGGTTTCAAATGCATGAGATTCAAGAAAAAAAAATGCTAGCTTTATAAGTATATATATATATATATATATATATATATATATATATATATATATATATATATATATATACTAGGATCGGTAGGCTTTTCGGCGGGGACCAGTTTGCAGGTTTGAAAATGGCATGGATGGAGCTTCATCGATGCGTCACTGTTAAGGGCATCCAATATGCATCAAACTTGTTAGAGTTTAATGGATTGACATATCATCATTTTACTTATTGTACAACTTTACACTAATTTTCCTACAATGCATTGAACCCAACACAGTTCAATAGAATATATAATTAATAGTTAAAATGTTTTCTTTTTCCCAGTGAAGAGTTCAATGACCATTGAACTTCATATCCATTGAATGCCAATATGGCATCCCACAATGGTAGATACACCTTCAACTCTCCTATTGAACTATGCATTGTGGATGCTCTAAGGAGAAGAAGACACAACTGTTTTCAGATTTGGCAGATTCAGCCCACAAAGTTCGATATTTTGACATAACTTACCCTAACATCAATTTCTCTCTACGAAAGTGGTTTCTAGAAATGACAAATTAAACCTTCCATTATATATATATATATATATATATATATATATATATATCCCTTATTTATTATTATTATTATTATTATTATTATTATTATAAGAACAGTCAACAATCAACAATAATAAAGAGGTGAAAGGAAATACATACTCGTCACCACATCAGGAGTCGCTTGCGCCTCCTCTGCTGTCATCTGAAAGGCTCTACTCTTCGCCATTGGCGCCTCACTTCGGCCTTGACGGCCGTCTGTAATCCTCAATGTTGCAGGGGCAGGTGCTACCACCTTCCTTGCTGTTGCTGTCAAACTCAGACATTGGGACTTTTTATGTCCCTTCTGATTGCAATGGAAGCAAATCAGATTAGATGATGCGGTAACGGTGGGAGTAGGTGTACAATCTTTGATCATATGCCCAGTCCGGCCACACTTGTAGCAATCGGGACTTCCTGCCTTGCATGCCCCATCGTGCAATCTCCCACACTTGCCACACCGAATGTGGCTCTGTTGTCCTCTAGATCTGTGATCTAATACCTTAGGCTTCTTGCCCAAACTCCCTGTACCCGAAGCCACCTCCGGCTTCCTCTTTCTCTCCATCTCAAGGTCAATCTCTCTCTCACGAGCCCTAGCAATCATGTCATCCAACATTTTACAACTGGACCGGCTCACAAACTGTCGGATATCACTCCGCAACATCTCCTGATATCGGGCCTTCTTCATTTCCTCATCAGCTGCGTACTAAGGAACGAGAAGAGCCCTCTCCCTGAACTTGGCGGGAATCTCCACCACCGTCTCTGTAGTCTGAGTAAGATCCTGAAACTCCCTGGCTAACTGTTGCACCTCAATGACTGGTGCAAACTCGACTCTAAACTTGGTAGTAAAATCAGCCCAAGTCATAGCATCAAGTGTTGCATCATCCTGATGACATGCCCAATCTCCTCCCACCAATCTCGTGCCCTGTCCTTCAGAAGACAGGATGCTAATCTGACCCTGTCCCCCTCGGGACATTTGCTGGTGTGGAACGCGTTGGCAACATCTGCCAACCACCTAGTACTCGCAATGGGGTCCCGCGCCCCATGGTAATCTGGAGCTCCACAAGCCCGGAAGTCCCTAAAGGTGAGTGTGCGCGACCCCATCATGGTCGTCATCTCAGCACGGAACGTGCTCAACTTCTCATCCATCAACTCTAAAATACCCTCCTTGATCGAACCAAAGATCACATGAGTCTGCTCAAGTATGATACGGGTAACATCTGAAGTGAAAAACTCCCTAGTCTGCTCATCCAAATGCTCGGCCCGCCCCCGAGCCTGATCCTGATCCCTCCCCGGCACCTGAACTGCTGCCTGCTGGTCTAGGACGTAGTACCACCATTATGAAAACACATCATGATAAACATCAGAAACACTGATATATCTCGAGGGATCGCTACTACTACAGGTTTCCCGGTCTCACCTCAGCCTTCCTTGATTCAAGTACAGGTCCTTTGCTTCCAGTAGTATGGGACCCTACTACCTTCCACATCTATCCGTACTTTCCGCAAGAATTTCCTTGACTCCACCAAGTCATTGCTACTGCTACTAATCTCTGCTACTCTCATCCTAGGTTCACCCTACGGGAAATCTCTTGACTCAACCAAAAACCACTCCTCAGCTGCTGAAGGCCCCCTTGTAATGCCAATTAGTCATCATCTGAATACCACCACATGTGATGAGGCTTAGATAATCCTTCGAGTAAAAGACTCGTTCCTACAATGGTTGGACTCAAACGAGAGCTGCGTAGTAGGGCCAAATCCAACACTCTGAGATTCCAACCTTGATCACATGTAAGGTGACGTATTTACCTAATGGCTAACTCCCATCACTTGGAGTCCCACAAAGCACAAAACAAGCAACATTCAGACATAGGAACAAATCAAGCAACTCTATTATCATAACAAGAAATTGTACTAGCATACAACGCTAAGCTCACAATATCAGGCATAACATAATAAGGCTATCCTCTTGCTGTCTACTCAATACTGGCATGCAATTCTTATAAAGCTGAAACACATATAGCAGGCACATAAGGCATCCTCCTTGATCCTTAGTCGTATTCTAGCATGTTGTTATACTATAACTGAAACAGATAATCATAAAACTTGTATGGGTAATTTGGGAGTACTTACTTGAGCTCGGCTGATTGCATGCACCACACCCTTTTCTTGTTTTCCAAAATCTTTTTCTTTTTAAGACTCTTTTTCAAAAAATCTTTTGAAAACATTTTTCTTTCAAAAAAATCTTTTACTATTTCCTTAGTTTGAGTTCAATCATACTATAAGTGTGCCTGAATCCCTCAAACCAAGGCTCTGATACCAACTTGAAACAACCCAAAATATGACCCAAATTTTTTTGTTTTAATAACACTAAAAATCACATCATCTATAATAAAACCATGAGAAGAGCAACTCAATTGTCATAGTACTATGGCAAAAAAATCTGTATCAATCATATTAACATCCAAAATAAACTCCCAGGATAAACTGAAGTTGTGGTGTGTGCGATGCCATCAACCCGAGCTCTTCCCTTTGCTTGCGGAAGTACCTGAAACCAAAACTGAAACTGTAAGCACAAAGCTTAGTGAGCTCCACCAGACTACCACATACCATATAATAACATATAAACATCTATTGGGCCTTGTCCACTGCATCAGACCGAAGTTTGGAAACTGCATCGGACCGAAGTCTGGAACTAACCATGGCCTTGCCCTCTGCATCGGACCGAAGTCCAGAAACTGCATCGGACCGAAGTCTGGAACTGACTGGGACCTTGTCCCCTGCATCGGACCGAAGTCTGGAAACTGACTGAGCATAACATAGCATAGCATAAACATATCAACTAGCATAAACACATATACTGCATACTGCATCGGACCGAAGTCTGGAAACACATAACACAAAGACATGCTTGAATCACAAAGACATCAAGCACACTGAACTACTACATCGGACCAAAGACATAACACAAAGACATGCTTGAATCACAAAGACATCAAGCACACTAGACGGGTCGTCATTGTGGCCGTAGACCCATTCCTACTGGAAGGAAAATTCACCTCGTAACGTTGGCTGCTAAGGTGCTGACTCTAACATTGGCTGGCTGCTGCTCCAAAACTATCCGGCTACAATTTCCAAAAATACTAGATTAGTTACTGGTAAATGCTCTGGGGGTCAAATGACTATTTTACCCCTAGTCACAGTCAACTCCCTGGTCAAAGTCAACTTCCAGCTGACTGGACTCGTTGAGTTGGGTCGTCAACTCGCCAAGTCCCTATCATCCCTATCATCCATTCTAGTCCTGACTTCATCCGACTCACCAAGTTGTATGAACAACTCGTCGAGTTCTCCTTCAACATATGAGCACGCCCAAACTGTGACTTGCCGAGTTGAAGAACAACTCGTCTAGTCTGAAGAACAACTCGTCGAGTTCCACACATACTATTACTACAAAGTCGATTCTAATCGGTTCCAGTGCTTCCAAAACATAGATCTGAGCTTCTAGGACTGGTTTTGCATGTAAAGTTTCCAACTTTATGTGTATGCACAAGAGTATGAGGCTAAAATACCCAAAATCAACAAATACAAAGCACTTAGGGTTGGAACAAGGCCAAAATCGCATAAAGGTGATTCTAATGAGTTTTTGGGGTTCAATAACGTCCAGATCTAAGGTTTCCATTCCAAAAGAGAGTTCACATCTCAAGTTTTGAATCATAAAAGGTTCCATAGAACACATGACAAGCATAAAAGGGGTTTTAAATGGAGGAATATACAAGGTTATAACTTCATTACCTGAATGAGAAATAGATGAAAGCTAACTCCTAGATCTCCTTTCTCTTTTATGGACCTTCTCTCCTTCCTTCTCTTTCAAAGCTTCCAAGATAACACAATCACACTCAAACTCAACAATGGGGCTAGGGTTTACAGGGGAAATGCCTTAAAGGTGCTGGAGGCTGGGGTGGGAGGCTATAAGGACATAGGGTGCAAACCCTTGAAATTAGGGCTTCAATTAGACAGGCGAACTCGCCGAGTCCTAGCGTATGGACTCGCCGAGTAGCCATCCCCAAATGCACGATTATCCCATCTCAACTCGACGAGTCAGGCTATAGACTCGTCGAGTACCCCCTTAAAATTGAAAGATAATTTATTTAAATTACATACCAGAAATGGGGCGTTACAATTCGCATGATAATGTGACTTCACATTTTACATTTCTTACAATCATATATGACAATGAATAATCGAACTGATTGTTGGACGAAGGTTGGTAAAAAAGTAACAATATTTGCGAGTAACACATATAATTCTTAATATTATTTGTTGATTTGTTTACTTTAATCTTACTAACAATTTAGAATTAGTTCACAATACTTATCATCAAATTGTTTGTCTGTCAAACCTGAAACACAAAATAAAACACACCCAATCACTTTCATTTCAGTGAATTTAGTTATAGTGATTACATTAAGCATTTTTTGATGGGTCAACTTTTTGAGGGGAGTTTGAAAAGCCATGAATTTACATCTATTGTACTATAAATCTTTTAGTTGGAGGAGAAGAAGTATAAAAAGGTATTTGGATGTATGTTTTCAAAATTATTAATAATATTTGACAATGAATTAAAAAGGTTTATATTGTTTACATTTTGTATACGTTTAGTCATTCATCTATTTTTTTTTTTTTTTGCACATTACACTAGTGAACTTGTTTGAATTATCCAAATTACGTCCTTATGATATGTTGGTGTAGATTTTCGGTCACAAAAAGAATTTTCCGGTGTCCTTGGCAACTCCCAATAAGCTTCGATCAATCTGGAAAAACATTATTTTTTTCAGCAATAGGATTCTTAATCTTCGTCTTCATATGTTCAGAAAAACACATTATTTTCAAACCTAAGAATCTAAACAAATTTGATGAAAACTCAAGAAACTCAAACCCATGAATCTATGATGCTCAGGAACACATCAGGTTAGAAGTTAGAAAACCTACATCAAACCGACAGCTCAAAGTTAGAAAACCCATATGTTCAAGTTTCCAGAAATCGAAGTAAGAAAAAACATAGAGATTCGAGTTTACAATTTTTCGATTTAAGGTGTTCATGTATGTTCAACTGGACAGAGAGAAAAAAAAACACACATTTTCACGTCCACCCACCCATATATCTCATTTAAGGTGTTCATCTGAAAAGTTTTTTGTGACATCCCCAAAATCACGGCCAGAAAAGACCGATTTTGTTTATGCTTTATGAAAATCAGAGTACTTCATTTTATAAAAAGGTTGCGGAATTTGTTCCCAGAAAAACACGATAAATACGTTATTAAAACATTTTCGAAGAAACGTATTTTTATTCATCTTAAAACGTTTGGGATGTCATCGTTAATACAGAAACATAAGCATAAACAGAACTTACAATTATTTACACTAGTGATCTACATCTCTTTAAATCTCTCAGTGTAATGTCACTTCATATCGCCACCTGTGATGTAAATAAACTGAGTGGGTCAGGTTGGGAAACCTGGTGAGTACATAGGGTTTTCAACCCACAATAATATAATTGTTATGTTCAATCAGCAAACAATTAACCCAATTACCCATCCCCGTTATCTTCTTTACTCCTAAGAGTCATCTATCCTGCATTCGTTTATTCCAGAGTCCCTTACTTCCAGGGTTATAGGACTGGCACTAAATCCATAGCTGCCGATGTTCGTTCATAAAGCACTAATTCCATAGCTGCTATAGTCTATTCATCGGGTACTAAATCCATAGCTACCAGTCTTTATCTAATAGGTACTAAGTCCATAGCTACCAATGTTCAATAGGTACTAAGTCCATAGCTACCAATTCCTATAGGTACTAAATCCTTAGCTACCAGCGTCTAACTAATAGGTACTAAGTCCATAGCTACCAATTCCCAACAGGTACTAAATCCATAGCTACCAACGTCTAACAGGTACTAAGTCCATAGCTACCGGTGTTTGTCCCATAGGCACTAAGTCTATAGCTACCAATGTATACTCACGTCATCTTCTATCTCTCATCATTCATCTACCCATCATCATACCCAACATATTCGTATATATAAAATACGTATACAGTTTAAATCCTTTAAAACATGTATAAAACATTCATCCAGCATAGACAACAAGTATTCAGATAATATGCACACATAGCACGTAGTTTATATAAAATACTTCATATCTATGTGTAAGATGAAATGGACTATGCACTCACAACACGTAAATTATATAATCAATACTTCATATCTATGTGTAAGATGAAAGAGACCATGCACTCACAACACGTAAATTATATAATAAATACTTCATATCTATGTGTAAGATGAAAGGGACCATGCACTCACCTGAAAGGTGGTGACTCAACACTCGGACAGCGCTTCGATACTCTCAAAGCAAATTCCTTCGATAAAACCTAGTACAATACCACTAGGGTTTAGTCTAACGATAACCGCGACAAACTAATAGTCTGACTATTATTATTATTATACAAGCGTTAAATAACACTCAATATAACTCATAATAATAGCCCAAATACTCATTATAAGTTCCTAATAATGTTACTATATTAAAACATAAGCTATACTAAAGATAGCGTAGGCATAGCTCACTTACAGCGGGTTTTCTCGAAAACCGGGCTTCGCTGGAGCAGTGTTTCCGAGCCGAAAGACCCTTTTCTCGGAGCCGTCGGGCGCTCCGGGGCTTCCGCCTCGTGCTAGGGAGTTACCCTAGGCTTTAGGGGGTTAGGGAGGCTTAGAGAGAGAGAGTTTAGAGAGAGAAAGAGAAGTTGGAAGGTGTGAGAATGAATGGAACCCGACACCTCTATTTATAGGGGTGCTGACTGGTCTACTCGCCGAGTAGGGGGGACCTACTCGCCGAGTTGGTCCATGTGGTGGCCTTCTGGTGGTGCCACGTGTCCAATTATGGTGGTGCCACGTCACTCCCTATCGCGTATCAGCCCTCAAACTTAGAAAAATCATAACTTTCGCATACGAGCTCCGTTTTCGACGTTCTTTATATCCACGCGTAGGTAAAATCAAGATCTACAACTTTCGTTTAGACTCCGTCGGCTAATTCTCGACCGATCTCAAATTTAACAGTAGGAGGCGTTTTGACTGTTAAATGACCGCGAAGAGTTCATAACTCCTTCATACGGACTCCGTTTTCGTCTGTATTTTTACCGTTGAGTTCCTATGAATGAGATCTTCAACTCTCATTTAGGTCGCGTAATCCAAAAACCGCTCGAACTAAAATTCGAGTTTCAGACTGTACACTGCTAAGCTGAATCTTAGAAAAATCATAACTTCCTCATACGAAGTCAGATTTGGGCGTTCTTTTTATCGACGCTCTTAGTTTAACATATTCTACGAATTTCATTTAGATCACTAAGGCTAAAAAGTCCTCCATCGTAAATTCACTATTTACGCTTCCCGGTGCCGTGCCGGTTCCGTCGCGAAACTTCGACGGGCTATAACTTCTTCGTTATAACTTGGATTTCGGCGTTCTTTATATGTACGGAAACCTCATGACATATTCTAAAACTTGGTTAAGATTATTTATTCTAAATAATCTTTTGTCGAAAAGTCATTTTTGACCCCTATTGCCTCTAAATTGACTAGCCCGGATCTGCGGGCGTTACATTTTTGGTAAATCAAAGTAAGAAAAAAACACACAAATATTAATTTGTTGAGTTTCCATATGAAGATGAACTCAGGTTTGCTAACACCTCTCTCTCTTACTCTCTCTTTAAAAAACACATCCATGGTAGATATAAAAAAACACTAGAAATCGTTTAAAATCTTCATTCAAACAAATGAATGATTTCATTTTAGATCTTTTTTTTTGGGTTTATGATTTTCGTTCATAGCTCTTAGAAGGGTTTGTTCGTTTATAGCTTTCGGATGAAGAACCTTACATGGAGATGAAGAACTAAACTTGAGAACTCGAGAACTCGATCGGACTTTGTTCGTGCGTGTTTGTAACATTCCGTTTAAATTAAATAAAATAAGTAAATAAATAATAATCCATAAACCCGATATGTAAATTATATCATTTTTCTTATGATATTTTATTGTAGCCCTAAATCCGTAATAATTTAGTAAGACATTGGTTTTGGGAGTTAAATGTCATCACTTTTGAATATTGGGGGTTAAGTGTAATTTTTGGATTGGTTCATAAAGATTTTCATAAGTCAAGGGATATTTGGTAAAAATTGGAGTTAAGTTGAAAAGAAAATGGCGGAGGGGGACCAAACTTGAAAAAATGGAATATGTTGGAGAATGAGACACGAGATTAACCTGATATCCCCTCCCCCTCGTTTTCTTGATGTAACCCTAAACCTAGATTCACTTTCTTCAGTCACCACCATGTGGAGCCTTCTCAGCCACCGCCCAGTCGATTACGACCGCTGCCCTTCCACCTGTACCTCGCCATTAAAATGTCACCACCAAAATCATATTGTAACGCCCGTAGATCCGGGCTAGTCACTTTAGAGACAATGAGCGTCAAAACTGACTTTTTTATAGAAGCATTATTTACAATAAATAATCTTAACCAAGTTATAGTAAATTTCACAAAGGTTCTGTACATATAAAGAACGCCGAAATCCTAGTTATAACGAAGAAGTTATGACCCGTCGAAGCTTTACAGCAAAATCGGCGCGACACTGGGAATCGTAAAAAAAGTGAATTTACGACAAAATACTTTTTAGCCTTAGCGATCTAGAAGAAAGTCATATATATGTTAAACTGAGAGCGTGCATAAAAAAGAACGTCCAAATCTGACTGCGTATGAGAAAGTTATGATTTTTTTAAGATTTAGCATAGCAGTGCACAACCTGAAATTCAAATTTTAGATCGGTCGATTTTCAGCCAAAATAATCTAAACGAGAAATGAAGATATCATTAATAGGAATTAAACGATAAAAAGACAGTTGAAAACGGAGCTTGTATGCGAAAGACATGGACGAAGCTTAGTCTCTACTCTTCGAGCGCGGTGAATTCGATACAGTTTTGTAATTCCGAGATAGAATGAGAATTAGCCAACTGTGTCTAAATGAAAGTTGTATTACTCATAAATAACATGGATATAAATAAATGATAGTTGTAATTCGATACAATTTTATAATACCAAAACGTGGATATAAATAACATCGAAAACGAAGCTCGTATGCGAAAGATATGGATGAAGCTTAGTCTCTATTTTTCGAGCGCAGCGAATTCAAATACAATTTTGTAAATCTGAGATACAATGAGAATTAGCCGATGGGGTCTAAATGAAAGTTTTAGTACTCATAAATACCAATGCGTGGATATAAATAACGTAGAAAATGGAGCTCGTATGCGGAAGATACGGACGAAGCTTAGAGACTACTCTACGATAAAATCCCTATAAATAAAGGATGAATCCTTCATATTTTCTTCACACCATAACCTCTCTCTCTATCTCTCTCTCTCTCTCTATATATATATATATATATATATATATATATCTAACTTCTCTCTAGCCTCCTTAAACCCCTACCAAGTCTAGGAAACCTCCCTAGCACGAGAAGGAAGCCCCGAAGCCCCCGACGGCTCCGAGAAGAAAAGTTTTCGGCTCGGAAACGCTGCTCCAACGAAGCCCGATTTTTTTTTAATAAAAACCCGCTGTAAGTGAGCTACACCTACAATATTTCTAATATAGATTTTATTTAAATATAATACTGTTATTAGGACCTTATTATAATAATAATAATAATTCTAAGACTAATAATTAGTTACGGTAATATTATACTAAAATCTAGTGGTAATAATACTAGGTTTCATCGAAGAAAATTATATTGTTAAGAAGCGAAACGTTGTTTGAGTTCGGAATCACCACCTTTTCAAGTGATTGCATAGTTACTTTCATCTTATACATAGATATGAAGTATTTTATATAAATTACGTGCCAAGGGTGCATATTATCTGGATACTTGTTGTCTATGCTGGATGAATGATTTTATACATGTTTTAAATGATTTAAACTATATATTTATTTTATATCTACAAATATGTTGGGATAAAACATGGGTAGATGAAATAGTTGATGTGTGATGAAATAAAATGATAAGAGATAGGCGATGATAATTAGGTGAGGATAGATATGTGATGATGAATCGGTGATGTAGGATGAAAGATACTATAACCTTGTCCGACAATTTGGAGGTGTAGTCATCTACCAGAGTATAGATGGTGACCACAGAATATTATAGACAACCCCGTGGAAACACCATCAGGCCCATAACCTGTAGGTGATGAATTACCAGTTCATGCGATGTTGTAACTACGTATGCACGCGATGATACTCTAATCCCTTACTATGAATTACGAGTTCAAGGGATGTTGTAACTGCGTATTCATGCGATGATGCCCTAACCCTTGTTAGGCACGTATTGAGGGAGTAATCCCTGAATCAATACTTTCTATGCGATGTACGCGATGATCCTTAGGGAGAGTCCTTAGGAACAAACATATAAGGAAATGCGATGTAAGGAGATGAGAGGTAAATATGATGTAGGAGACGATCCTTAGGATAAATCCTTAGGGAAGGTACTTAGGAATAAATAAGATAATGGGGATGGGTAATTGTGTTAATTGTTTGATGATTAAACATAGTAATTATATTATTGTGGGTTGAAAACCCTATGTACTCACCAGGTTTCCCAACTTGACCCACTCAGTTTACTTGTATCACATGTGACGAGGTGAAGTTACATTACACCTTGAGATTAAGGATATATAGATCACTAGTGTAACTGAATGTAAGTTCTGTTTATGCCTACGTTTCTGTATTCACGCTATCCCAAATGTTTTAAAATGAATAAAAATACATTTCTTCAGAAATGCTTTGATAATGAAATTATAATGTTTTTCTAGGAACAAATTCCGCAACGTTTTTATTAAAAGAGATACTCTGATTTTTATAAAGCATAAACAGAATCGGTCTTTTCTGGACGTGAAAATGGGGATGTCACACATACTGTCGGATATCATAGGTTGCTGGAAGACCACAGAGACCGGTGATTGTAGCTGTGTTCTTCGTTGCATGGGTCATACGTGACCGAGAATCACTCGGTAAGGCTAACCGCCACCCACCTTTCCTCTTCTTCTTTCTTTTCTGTGGTTTGACGTCGTGTATGTTGTCTGTTGTCATCGGTGGTCTTTGTTCATTGTTTCAGTGTTTTCCGATGTCGTCAACCGCCTTGTTGGTGGCTGAGAATGGTGGTTTTCTGCCGTGTGTATGTGTGTTTTGTTGTTAGAACCCGTGAAGCGTGTGGAGGAGTTGTTATGTCGGTCGGAAGTGAGGCAAACCATCATGACAACCAACCATGGTGGATGCCGCTAAGTTTCCTTCTTTTTCCGCCACCAGCCACCGTGAGGAGGTGGTTGTGTGTGTGTGTGTGTAAATGGGTGTGTGTTATTTATGTACATCTTGTGTGTGTGTGTTCGGTTATTGGAATTATCCCTCGAGTCGCCGTCGTGTGCGGGTGGCTGTCGTCCTAAACCGTCGTCGACCACAACCACCTTAGGTGGCAGTGGGTGGTGCCTAACCTAGTGAAACTCTAATCAACCTAAAAACTTAACTTTGGACTTTGTGGCATGTGCTCGGGTTGGAAACGCTAATTAGAGTTTAGAAAACCCTAATTTAGGAGATTTAGTTTGGGATTTGTTGGGACCCATGTTTTGGACCGTTGGAATTGAATTATGAATTATGCTCGACCACATCGTATGATTGACCTAGTAGAATGATGAACTTAATGGGTTAAGTGTTTTTACTCGACCCTAATTATCATTTCATGTGAAAACCCTAATTGTATATCGGCTCGAGTTGGGCCTTTTCTTTTGGGTGTAGGTGTTTGGGTTCTTAATGGTCCATCTATGAACAAGTGTATGGACTAGGATATCTGGATAGGCTTTAGGGTAAGGCCCATATAAGGGGTTTGGGCCTAATTTGGAAACTTGGGCCATAGTTGGGCCTTGGTTGATTATTTGGCTTTTGGGCCTTCAGAGTGTGAGTTTGGGCCTTGGTCTTGGACCAAGCTAGGTTAGGGGTACAATTGTCTATTTACCCCAAGTGTATATTTATGGTTATGTATCGAAACCCAGATTGTTAATTGGGTTTTGTTTTGATGCTGACAGTTTGGAGATCTGTCAGCCAACAACTAGATATTTATCCATGGGACTTCAGCAATGCGTGGTGAGTTTCCTCATCGGGTTTAGTGGGTCGAAGGCATAAATGTTGTCCCATGTTTATGCTATGTTAGTATGCTAGTTGTCTTCATGACTCTTGCATGTGTATGTGTTTGTATACTTTCCGGGCTAAGGTCCAATGATCGGGCGGGGCCCGATGGTTGTTTGCATGCTATGTATCTATGTTGCATGTGTATGTGTTTATTCGATATATGTTATGTGAGTGTGGTGCGGGCCCGTATCTCAATATTGCCTGAGTGTAAGTGGGGTCTGTATCTCATTAGTCAGGTTTCGTATCTCGATATTATCTGAGTGTGGGTAGGGCCCGTATCTTATTGGGTGGGGCCCATTATTCGAGTGTGGGTAGGGCCCGTATGTCACTATCATCCGAGTGTGGGTAGGTCCTGTATCTCGTTATTATATGATATGAATGGTATATGGTATATTAGGGAACTCACTAAGCTTTATGCTTACGGTTTTCAGTGTATGTTTCAGGTACTTCGGTTTTCAAAAGGAAGAGCTCAGGTTGATTGCATGGCACGCACACTTTTTGTTCTGCATTTGACTTGTTTTGGGATATAGACTCTTATTATATGTATATGTTTTATTTAAACAAGTAATTGATGGCCCTTCTTTTATAAATTAAACAAAATTTATGTCAATATTTTTTGGGACGTTACAAGTTGGCATCAGAGCCTTGGTTTGAGAGATTTGGGCACACTCTCGGGTGTGTCTGGAGTCAAACTAAGGACTTGGTAGAAATTTTCAAAAGAAAATATTTTTATAAAAGAATTTCTAAAAGATAAAAGGGTGTGGTGAGTACAATCAGCCGAGCTCAAGTAAGTTTTCCCAAAATACCCATACATGTTATTTGTGATTCTTTGACCTGTGAATCTGTGGAATCGCATGCTAGTTAGGGCTAAGGATCCGCTCAGTTTTTGCATGTTAGAATGCTAGGAGAGATGCTTTTGTATGCCTATTGTATGAGCTTGTAGACTTGCATGCCAATTTTGATTAGCTAGTGATAGGTTGGCCTGTTATGTGATACTTGGTAGCCTAGGAAGCATAGGATGCTGGTTCGGGTATGATTTGTATGCGTAAGGCAATCTGTAGCAGGAGTAGGAACTCCTAGTATGAGTTGTAGTAGAGGGATTAGATGCATGTGATTATTATATGGACAAGAGTGATACTGTACAAATGATGCTTGCTTTGTGCTTTGTGGAACTCCTAGGTGATGGGAGTCAACTACTAACTGAATATGTCAAGTCACATGTGTCAAAGGTTGGATAATCTTATAGTGACGGATTTAACTATATTGCGCAACTCTTTTCTGAGTCCAACCGTTGTAGGGATGAGTCTGTTACTCGAAGGATTATCTAAGCTTTTTTTGCATGTAATTGTATTCATGAGGTGGGTGATTGGCATTATAGGGAGTTCTTCAGCAGCTGATGGCAGGGTGAGGTCGGGAACCTAAGAAAGCCTAAGGATTGCTTTAGTGGGTTTCATTGCGTTGGTTAGCGAGTGTTTAGTGATTGGTTTTAAGAGGGTGATTTAGATGATTCAGGAGGATCCTTGAGGAGAGTATGGATAGGTGTGGAAGGTAGTATTGGGTCCATACTACTGAAATCACGGGATCCATACTCAAATCGGGAGAGTATTGGAGAATCTAGGAAACCTGTGGGATGAGGATTCTCGAGTATACTTGGATCATTTGCATGTTGTTTGCGGTATGGTGTTGAGCACTCAGGAATGGGGTCCAGGTTATGGTTTCGGCTCATGTGTAGGTACTGAGCCAATCGATGTGCGGATGCAGGAGTTAATCCCATCGGAGATTACTCGTGGCATTTTGGAGTGGACCCACGGTGGCCTTGGGTTCAGTTAAGGAAGGGATTTTAGAGCTCTTGGATGATCATCTCGGGTTATTCGGGTCGAGATTGTAGTAGGGCAGTTGGGGGCTCATCTGGAGTCCAAAGCTTGTGGATCCCTAGCATCCTTCAAGAGGGAGGATCTTATGGTTAGTTCGTATCATTGGGATCGAAAGGGAGTTCCATACCATGTACTTAGGAGGAAGTCAGGATGTCTCCAGATGCTCTTGCGGGTATTTCGTATTTTGTCTTACCTGGGGTCAATATCAGGAATTTGTTCCACACTCCAATTTTGCTTGTTGGGTGTCGGGATTATTCGATGAATCTTCAGATGGTCATATTTTGTGGAGTAGATTTTACGTGTTCCATTGTTGTTCCAGATATTTTTCGGGATCGGTTCAGGAGTATTGCTTGGAGGATCTTTGGTTAGGGGATAGTTCTCCAGTGAAGTCAAGGTTTAGTGGTTCTATCATTTGTTCGGGAATGATTGACAATTGAATACGAGAGAACTTTGGAGTTCAAGGCACTACCATTACTAGGGAAGGAACAGTAGCAGGAAGATAGTGGTGTTAGTGCGTGAATCGTTAGATCATCGGATGTGTCAAGGGAATTGTATCTTCGCATGGATTGAAGTCTGTTAGAGTTCAGTGATTCCTTGAGGATTGAAATTAGAATGGAGGTTCGACGGTGCATGGCAAGGGTTATAGCTATTAGTCGCAATGATAAGAACTCAAGGAATTGGTATGGCATCATGGGAGGTGATTTGGATCATCAAGCTTACGGGATGAAAGAGATTCGTCGAATCCAGGTGGGGAGAGCCGAACATAATTTCTGGGAGTTGGATCGGGTGTGGAACTAGGGCAAGTTTCACATCCTGGTCAGGAATAGAGACGACCCAAGTGGGCTGCCGAAAGAGCCACTGAGACCGGTATTTGTAGCTGTGTTCGTCATTGCATGGGTCATGTGTGATCGGGAAGCTCTCAGTAAGGCTAACCGCCACTCACCTTTCCACATCTTCATTCTTTTTTGTGGTTTGACGTCGTGTACGTCGTCTGTTGTCGCCAGTGGCCTTTGGTCGTCATTTCAGTGTTTCTGGCGTCGTCAGCCGCCTTGTTGGTGGCTGAGAATGGTGGTTTTGTCTCGTGTGTACGCGTGTGTTGCTATTACAACCGGTGAAGTGTGTGGACGAGTTGTTATGTCGGTCGGAGGTGAGGCGAACCACCATAGCAACCAACCATGGTGGCTACCGCCAAGTTTCCTTCTTTTGCCGCCACCAGCCACCGTGAGGAGGTGGCTGTGTGTGTTTGAATGGGTGTGTTTTATAGATGTACATTTTGTGTGTGTGTTCGGTTATTGGAATTATCCCTCGAGTCACCATCGTGTGCAGGTGATTGCCGCCGTGAATCGCCGTCGACCACCACCGCCCGAGGTAGCAGTGGGTGGTGCCCGGCCTAGTGAAACCCTAATTAACCTAAAAACTCAACTTTGGACTTTGTAGCATGTGCTTGGGTTGGAAACCCTAATTAGGGCTTAGAAAACCCTAATTTTGGAGATTTAGTTTAGGATTTGCTGGGGCTCGCATTTTGGACCGTTGGAATTGAATTATGAATTATGCCCGACGAAATCGTATGACTGACATAGTAGAATGATGGACTTAATGGATTAAGTCCTTAATGGGTTAAGTGTTTTTACTTAACCCTAATTATCATTTCATGTGGAAACCCTAATTGTGTATGAGCTTGAGTTGGGCCTTTTCTTTTGGGTTTAGGTGTTTGGGTTCTTAATGGGCTATCTATGAACAAGTGTATGGACTAGGATATTTGGATGGGCTTCAGGATAAGACTCATGTAAGGGGTTTAGGCCCAATTTGGAAAATTAGGCCATAGTTTGGCATTGGTTGATTATTTGGATTTTGTGCCTTCAGAGTGTGATTTTGGGCCTTGGTCTTGGACCAAGTTAGGTTAGGGGTACAACGGCTATAGATTTATCCGCGGGACTTCAGCAGTGCGAGGTGAGTTTCCTCATCGGGTTTAGCGGGTTGAAGGCACCAATGCTGACTTATGTTTATGTTATGTTAGTATGCCAGTTGTCTTTGTGACTCTTGCATGTGTATGCGTTTGTATGCTTTCCGGGCTAAGGTCTGATGACGGGGCGGGGCCCAATGGTTATTTGGATGCTATGTATCTATGTTGCATGCGTATGTGTTTATTTGATATATGTTATGTGAGTGTGGTGCGGGGCCCGTATCTCGATATTATATGAGTATGGGCGGGGCCCGTTATTCGAGAGTGGGCGGGCTCGTATCTTACTGTCATCCGAGTGTGGGTGGGGCACGTATCTCATTATTATATGATATGAATGATATGTGGTATATTGGGGAACTCATTAAGCTCTGTGCTTACGGTTCTCAGTTTATGTTTCAGGTACTTCGATTTTCAAAATGAAGAGTTCGGGTTGATTGCATAACACACACACTTTTTGTTCCGCATTTGACTTGTTCTGGGATTTATACTCTGATTATATGTATCTTTTTTATTTAAACAAGTAATTGATGATCATTCTTTTATAAATTAAATGAAGTTTTATGTCAATATTTTTGGGACATTACAGTGTTCATCAAATACGGAGTTCATACATTTATTTTTGAATGTGTTCGTCCGAAAACCATCAACATATTTGATTTTTTTTTGTATCTGAGTGTGTTCATCAAATATGGGGTTCATGAATGCGTGTGTTCATGAGTTTTTGAGTGTTTGATTAGAGATTTGATCAAAAACTTCATCTTTAGTCAAAAAATTCATTTTTAGCTCGGAAAACCTACACCACCAGATAATAAGCACGTAATGTGAATAGTTCAAACAAATTCAACAATGTAAATGTGTAATATGAAAAAAAAAGTGGCCATAAAACTATCCTGAGTGTAGTTAAATAGTTTTACATTTACCATAATACAGTTTAAGTATAAACAAATCTGATTCGTTTGTCTAAATCTAATTGATTTCAATCCTGAATTTGAAAAATACAAATCAAAGTAAATTTATTGAACACTGGGAAATGGATTTGAACAATTCTTCTTTGAATTATAATTATGAGTTAAAATAATCAGATGATTAAAATGAGTATGTTAAAACTTAAAAACCTGATAATTGTTTTGTGTATATTTACGACGTTTTAATTAGTAAATATCGAAAATGGTTATAGAATTAATTCGAAAACATTTGTAAATTATAATGCCTCTCGATAACCCTCGAATTCCCTCCTTTTACTTTCTTTAAAACAGAGCGAGTATTGGTAGCTATTCAATTGTTCAGGTGGGGAAAAGAAGAAAAGCTAAACTCAGATTAACTCACCGCCCATCGCTTCAACTTCGCCACCGGCGGCGGCGCACCGATTGATTTTTTTTTTCGTTTACTTTCGAGATCGTAACATTATTTCCATGTCACCGGCAGTCGAAGATTTTTTATCCCCATCATCGTCCTCCACACAGCGTTCGTATTTCCAGAACCCTAACCCTAGCGCTCAGGGACATTTTACTGATTCAGGTATATTCGATAATAGTTTCAATCTCATGAATTCTAGTAAACTTGATTTTGATTGTTCAAATGACGCGGCGGCAGCGGAAGCCGCCACTATTCGTTCTTCGAGGAGGAAACACGTAAAAGTGAAGAAACAATCCAGCTGTAACGGTCCAGTGAGTAAAAAAACTGATAATAGTACACGTGATACTACTGGTTTCGTGTTCAATGCGACTACTAGTGGTTCAGTGTTAAGGTCGAGTTTAGGGCAAACGGGATGTGATGGGAATGATGAACGACAGCGTGATGGTGAGGTTTTGGATTTTAATCTACTGCGGTTTACCATGGGAGTTACTAATAATAATCAATTAGGAAACAAGATGGGTGCAGAAAAGGTACAGAAGAGTGGAAATAATTTTCAGCCTGGTGATTTAAATTTTGTTTTTGGAGCTGATGATGAAAAGGGGGACATTAGGAAAGCTAGTGAAAGAGGTTCTAATAAGTTTGGAAAACTTAATGGTGTGGATATTGTGTTTGGTGCGAATATGAATAATGGTGTACTGAACTCGAATTCAAGCAATATTGGGCATGAACATGGGCGTGAAGGTGTAGGATTGCATGTAGATGATAGTGAATCTAGTGGAAGAGTCAGAAGCTCAGGTATTGATGGGTTTATGAAGGTCAATAACTTCAAAACTACGCCTGATTTCCATCTGATTAATTCAATGTCATTCTTAAATTTGGGATCAAAAGGACCAGGTGAAGCTGCACCCTCAATGAATAGCAACCTAAAGACAGAGAAGAACAATACATCAGATAGCATAAAATTTGAAAATCTGGGCTTTGTGTTTTCTGCCAATCATAGAGATTTTCAGACAGATTCGAATATTGGAAAACAAGAATCTGAAGAGAAGGTTGACAACTTAGCACCTGAAAGTGCTAACAGGAATGTAGATAGTGGAGTAATTTTTGGAAACAGCCAAGTCAATGGAATCTTTCATATTGGAACTCATGATGGAAAAAAATCCAGCTTCAAGGGAAACATGAAAGTTGATGATGAAACGAACATTATGAAGAGTCAAGGAGCAGGAAGCTCAGATCACTTAAAGAAGCAAGAGAAGGATAATGTGGATTCTGTTCTTGATGGTAATTCCACCTTTGTTTTTGGAAGTAATCTGTGCAATGCTTTCGGTGACAACCCTCAATGTAAAGTCTCCCATGACACAAAGACTTCAAACATCCATGACCCCACAAAAGTCAGTACTACTAAGAATAAGATCAATGAAGCTGGAACAACCAACAACTTCAGCTTTTCAAGCAAAGTTGATGGATACAGGGATTCATTTACAGGATTCAATACACCAGATATAAACATTCCGGTTTCTTTCACATCAGATATGTTTCCTGGTTTAGGTAAGAAGTTAGAATTCAGTAAAAACAATTCTGTAAGCCAAAGAAAATTAAAAAAGACCAAGGCAAAAGCAAGACAACAATCTAGCAATCGTCCACAAGTTATCCTGACTCATTTATCTGAAGGAGTCACGCAGTCTTTTGAGGAGTCTCCTGGATCTTGTTCACCTATGGATGTTTCTCCTTCTTGGGGTGCTGACTGTGCACCAACTTCTACCAACCCTGCAACCTCTCAGGTTCAAAATGAAGATGCTGTTGATACTACAGAGAAGCTCAGGGCCCAAAACTTTTCACCTTCTGTTACATCATCTGCTAATGCTGACATGGCAGTGAGACAACGCCCACATCAGAAGAAATATAAGCTGAGAACTGGTCGTGTTAATGTGTCCCATTCTCATAAACCTGAGCACACGAAGGCTACAGATCAAGAAACATGTGACAGTTGGCGAAAAAGGTGTTATTTTTAGCCCTCCTCCTTTTTTTATATATATTTTACATTTGTATAAACCTTATATGCTTTTGTTTTCTGAAATAAATTGATTTGTGTCAGGGGAAACGAGGCTTATAAGAGTGGAAATTTATCAGAAGCTGAAGTATGTTATTCAAAGGGTATTAGTTCAATACAACATACAGAGACACCTGGCGTTTGTATACAGCCTCTTCTTTTGTGTTATAGCAATCGTGCAGCTACACGTATGGCTCTTGGAAGAATGAGGGAAGGTCTAAACGACTGTAGAATGGCTGCTGCATTAGATCCCAATTTCATGAAGGTCAACTTAAGATCTGCAAAGTAAGATTGCTATCTGTCAGTTACTTATCAGATAAGAAAAATCATAATCTAATTTTCTTTTTACATCCTATTTCCAGCTGTCATTTACTTCTAGGAGAGGTAGATGATGCATCATACTATTATAACAAATGCTTGGAGTCTGAGGAAATCGTTTGCTTGGATAGGAGAATCACAATTGAAGCTGCAGAAGGCCTGCAAAAAGCACAGGTAACTAACTTCATGCTTCATGTAGCTTTGATGCATGTTTTGCCTTTGAAACTAAATTCCAAAATTGCCCTTGGCAGAAAGTCTCAGATTATCTGAAGCTGGCTGCAGAGATTCTTGAACAGAAAACGTACGAGTCAGCAACCAATGCATTGGGAACCATCACCGATGCTTTGTCAATAAGCTCCTATTCAGAGAAACTACTTAATATGAAAGGAGAGGCTCTTCTCATGGTATGTGAATGTGATTCATAATCTTTGTTAGTTTAATAATTGAAATTGACTGATTTGCCCTTATGAATTACAGCTGGGGAAGCATAAAGAGGTGGTTCAGCTGTGTGAGCAAACCCTAGATACAGCCGAAAAGAATTTTTCATCCGTATGCAAGATCTCATTAAGACTTTGGAGGTGGAACCTAATGTCAAAATCCTACTTTCATTTGGGTAGGCTTGAAATAGCTCTCGACTTAATGGAGAAACACGAGCAACTAAGAAGCAAGATTGTGGGTCCCAATGATTCATTAGCTCATTTGGCTGTTACCATTCGTGAACTTTTACACTGCAAGGTATAGAATATATATACATAGCTAACATTCTTGTTTTTTTTTTTTTTTTTTTTCATATTAAATGTAATTCTAATTTTTTTTTTTGTTGTTGTTGAGGGAATCAGAATGCAGGAAATGAAGCCTTTCAGAATGGTAAGCATACAGAAGCAGTAGAGCATTACAGTGCTGCAATATCAAAGAGTATAGAATCACACTCATTTGCAGCTGTTTGTTTCTGCAATCGTGCTGCTGCAAACCAATCTTTGGGAGAAATCATTGATGCAATTGGAGATTGCAGTATAGCTATAGCTCTCGACACAAGCTACCCAAAAGTATGCCTTTTTCATTAATTTAATCCGTCTATATTTAAAAAATGATGTAACAAGTTCATAAAGTTGATTGCTATTTTCATATGGTGTAGGCACTTTCGAGAAGGGCCACCTTACTGGAAATGATTCGAGACTACAAACACGCATCTGATGATCTTCAAAGACTCATCTCCATTCTTGACACACAATCACAGAATTCACAAAACTCTCACAAGTCTGCTAGTAATGGCAGTGTGAAAGATCTAAGAAGAGCTCGACGTCGTCTTTCTATTCTAGAAGAAAAAGCAAAAAAAGAAAGATCCTTAGACCTTTATCTCATTCTGTAAGTTTGTTATTATTATTATTTTTTAAGATTAAGTTATCTTTATGCTTATTATTATTATTGTGTATGATTGTTAGGGGATTAAAACCTACAGATGGAGCAGCAGATGTTAAAAAGGCGTATCGAAAAGCAGCTCTGAGACATCATCCAGACAAAGTCAACCAACAATGGAAAGCGATTGCTGAATCGATTCAGATGGATGCTGATAGACTCTTCAAGATGATTGGAGAGGCATATGCTGTGCTTTCGGATCCCTCCAAGGTCTTTCTTCTACACTCTTCACTTTTTTTTTTTTTTTAATGAACTTTATAATCAAATTTCCAATTTTAACCTTGGGTTTGACTTTAACAGAGGTCAAAGTATGATCTTGAAGAGGAAATGTGGGATGACATGGAGATAAACGTAGGCAGCAGTAACAGAAGAGGATCCGATTTTTTCGGTTCACAAGAATCGAGAAAGTCGTACGGATACGGTAATGGTAACTCACATTATTACTATTGGCAGCAGGAACCAAGAAAAAGTTACCATACCTCATATCCACGTTGGTAAATTTAAGTCATAACAAACACTGAAAGAAAATTTATCCACACATCCAGACATCAAGAAAAAGGATCATATTTTTATTACATGATGAATAAGGTGGAAGGATGTCCTGGAGTTGCATACATGGTCTATACAGATGTATACATGGTGGTGAATTGGTGAAATCTGATTGATTATTTTGTTCATTTATTATTGTGTTTAAGCCGATGTGTCATTGTGACAAATACAATTGCTATTTGTCATTTTTAATGTTTGCTAAGTCGATTATCAAAGACTGGAAAATAACTCGCACTATATATATATTATAGTATATACATCTCTTTTGAAAGTCAAAACAAATCGCTTTTTAATGAAAGTTTCTACTTGAATCTTCTATTGACCTTAATATTCATCTACTCTTTAAACTTAGATATATGTCTCATTGACCTGATTTTTTAGTCTAATGAACATAATAATCCAAGTAGAACCCGGAACCAGACCGTTTTTGCCTAAACTGGTTCCGGTGTTGGTGCTGATTCTTGCATCCAAAACCGGGTTTCTTTCAGTTTCCGACTTCAAATGAGAAATGAAGTATACTCTAACTCTGACCTCATGTTCATTGGATTTTTTCTATTATTTTATACGCTTTTTACAATACAATAAATATTGGATTTCAACAACAATAACATTTTCTATTCTCTGTTCAAGCAGTTTTTTTAAATATTTTACACTCAAAATCGGTTTCTTACTTATAAAAATAAGAAATAAAGTAGACTCTTATATCTTTCGGATGATACTGAGCTAATGTTTACTGGATTTTTCTATGTTTTCATATGGTTTTTACAGCACAACATATTACACAATTCTATGTCCAAACCCAGAACCCGGTATGGTTAAGTTTTTTAAGTGAAAACGGGAACTGGTAAACCTAAAAATCTAAAAACCATTGAAATGCTTCTAGGCCGGTCCGATTTGGTCCAAATGGTCTTAAAAGCTCACGCCTAATTTTGTCTATAACAACTTTCAGAAAATAAAATAAAACTTGGGCAAAATATGAAAGACTAATTACATAAAGGGTACTATATTTCGCCGTTTTATTTTTTACTTTTCTTGATTTAAGCACTTTATTTTATTTATTTTTTTTATTAAAGACACCGTATTTAAAAAAACCCATTTCCAACGTAACCAATATATATATATATAATGAATATGTGGCTATTATGTACCTAAGGTTAGGTATAGAACTTTTAAATGACATTGTTTTAATTTTTTTTTTCATTAAAACCATCAAAATTAACAACTTTTTCTATCAAAGACACCATATATATATATATATATATATATATATATATATATATATATATATATATATATATATATATATATATATATATGAAAAATAAATATGTGGCTATTATGTACCTAAGATTAGGTATAGAACATTTTAAATGACATTGTTTTAAACAAAAAAAAAGGGAAATCTCCATTTTAGTCCTATTATTTTACCCGCGTTTATGATAAAGTCCTAAACTATTAAATGTTAACGAAAAAGCCTGAAATACCGGATAAAACGGCGAGTTGACCCAATTTACCCGGTTACCACTCTTGCAACCGGTGACAAATCGATGTGGCATTAAATGAGATTAGGTGGAAGGTGAGTCGACCAAATCACACACCCATTCAACGGTAAATCACACACACTTATGGAAATATCTTCTCTGTAGACGACATTAACTTAGGGTTTTTTACGTGTGAAGAAGACGACAAGTGTGGCCACGAGTTCGAGTCTTCCAAGCTTTGCAAATGGAAGACGTTTGGGATTTTGATACTATTGATGTTGAAGTAGACAAGGATTTGAAGAAGCAAACCAAGAGATGCAATGATGCGTTCTTGAACAACTTGTGTCCCGACATAGCTGGTGAAGAAGGTGATGACTTTGCAATCCCTGAAACTGAACATATGGATGACGATGTTGACTTAAATGAAGATGATGCTGTGGAGAATGAAGATCAATTTGACTTAATGCGAGAAGGAAGTGGGTCCGATGAAGAAGTATCAAGTGAAAGCGACCAAGATTCTAAGCATGAGTTCGAGTACAGCACCCACGATCCAACGGTTAAATGGAACAAGATGAGACCATTTCTGGGAGAGAGGTATGAATCACCCCATCAACTAAAGTTATGTTTAACTAACCATGCTATTCATACTGGTTATAAGATAAAGTTCAAGAAATGTGACAGTCTTAGGCTAGTTGCTGTATGTGCTAGTGATCCACAAAAATTTCAATGTCCATTTAATGTTAGGGCTTCGTGGATGAACACTGAGAGGTCGTTTCAAATTAAGAAACTTGTTGACAAACATAAGTGTGTTAGGAATTACAGAAATAACAACCTTATGGGTCCAACATGGTTAGGAAACCAGTTTCTAAAAGAACTGATTAGGAAGCCCAATTTGAAGTGTAAGGAAATGCAGGTAATTATCCAAAGTAGATTCCACTGCAATGTGTCCTGGTCAAAGTGATATATAGCAAAGTGTAGGGCCATGTCTTTGATAGAAGGGAGATTGAGTGACCACTACGCTAAAGTATGGGATTATGGTGGTGAGCTGTTGAGATCAAATCCAGGTAGTTCAATTAAAATTACTGTCAGTCAAAACCAGGATAACACAACTACTTCCAAAGAATATATATCTGTTTTAAGGCAATAAAAGAAGGATGGAAGGTTGGTTGTCGTAGGGTTATTGGGCTAGATGGTTCTTTTTTAAAAGGTCAATGCAAGGGAGAATTGTTAACTGCTATAGGGAGAGATGCAAATAATCAAGTGTATCCCATTGCCTGGGCTGTAGTTGAAATAGAGAACAAGGTAAACTAGAAATGGTTCTTGGAATTGTTAAGAGATGATTTAGAATTGGATGGTGGAAGGGGTATCGCAGTAATTTCTGATCAACACAAGGTACTTCACAAAACTTTAGTATTTGTTTACTATATATTTCATACTTAGGTTATCTAATGTAATTGTGTTTGTTATGAATAGGGTCTTCTTGAGGCTACAAAGGAAGTTCTACCACTTGCACAACACAGACAATGTGCCAGACATATATATGCCAACTTCAGAAAGGTGTATACTGGTGTGTTGTTTAAAAATATGTTTTGGGCTGCTGCAAAATCAACTGTTGAAGGGGAGTTCAACATGAACATGCAAAAGATTAGTGATATTAGTCCATCTGCTTATGAACATCTAATGGCAAGGGATCCCAGTTCATGGTGCAGGGCCTTCTATGGTGAAGGATTGGCATGTGAGGCAGTAGAAAATGGAATGGCTGAATGTTTTAATGCAGATATCGTGGATGCTAGAAAAAAGCCCCTACTGACTATGCTTGAGGAAATACGACTATACATGATGGAAAGATTCTATAATCTAAAGGAAGTAGGACAGAACTGGGATACTAAAATATGCCCAGCAGCAATTAAGAAGATGGAAGCATTTGGTGAAAGTTTAAAGTAAGTTATCCTATAATTTAATTCACTAATATTATTTTTCATATGCTGATGTATTCTTAATTACAGGTCCTGGTATGTTCATCCTAGTGGTGTAACTGCTTTTGAAGTGAGGAATGGTTTTTACTCTTATTGTGTTAATTTACAAGAGTATTCTTGTACTTGTAATTTGTGGGCTGTATCAGGGATACCTTGTGTACATGCCCAAGCTGCCATTATGTATATACAACAAGATCCTGTGAGCTACATTAGTAGTTGGTTTAGTAAAGAGAAATATATGTTAACATATGGTTCCAACATACTACCAGTCAATGGTAGCAATATGTGGGTGGAATCTCCTTATCTAAAGCCCCTTCCACCTATTGAAAGAAGGATGCCAGGAAGGCTATCCATCAAGAGAAAGAGGCATGTTTCTGAACATGAGGACAAGTTTTCACAAGTATCATCTAAGGGCAGAACTGTCCAATGTACAAACTGCCAGCAAAAGGGTCACAATAAGGTCTCTTGCAAAAATCCCAATGTGATCCCTGAACCAAAACCAAAGAAGAAAATGGGAAGGCCTAAGTTAGATCCTAATCTTACCCATTGGAGAAGAGGTGGAAGGGGAGGAAGAGGTGGAAGAGGAGGTGGTAAGGGCAATAGAGGTGGAAGAGGAGGTGGTAGAGGTGAAACTAATGCTAAGGTTGAACCTGAGTTTGAGGTTAAACCTGAGGTTGAGGTTAAACCTGAGTTTGAGGTTAAACCTGAGTTTGAGGTTAAACATGATGTTGTGGATGAGGGGGATGGAATTGATATATCAGATATGGATATAATAGTAAGTTCCATTCTAAATTTGAGGTCATCAAACTACAGTGATGCTGAAATAATGTCTGTTCTTGGAATTAATGAATCTCAATTGAAGGAGTTTGGGTGTTTAAATGTGGTGAGTGTTTAATTTTAAGGGCATTACAAATAGAAGCCAATTTTTTAAATTATTTGTTTTTGTCTTCAGGAAACCAATGTTCAAGAAGAGACTCAAACAGTACAAGTGAATGAAGAAGAGATCAATGAAGAAGAGGTCAATGATGAGGATACCCAAGAAATCATGAGGAGCAACACCCAAGAAAGCAGGATGAGGAAGACCCAACAAATCAGAAGGAGGAAGCCATCAGAGAGGATAACTGAGTTAAAGTTGAAGAAGCAGGTGGTGAGCAAATTTGGGATGACTGAAAGCACACCACATAATGTTGAATAGGGCAAATGATTGTGATATGGTAGCCTTTTTTTTTTTTGTAATTAAGTCATTGTGTTGGCTTTATATAACTCTTTGGGTAAAAATTTCTCTTTTTGTAAATTTTTTGGAAAGTCAAACACTGTGACATACTTTGGTATGTAGTTTGGTATGGTTTATAATGTTATTTTGAAAGTCAAACACTAACAGTTTCTTATAGTTATTTGGTATGTACTTTTGTATGGTTTGTGATGAGAAATAGAAATCAATAGATAATGAAATAAGAGAAACAGGAAGAATCAGAGAAGAAGAAGATGATATCATTAAATCTAATGAAATGAATTACAAACTATATTGAATGAAGCAATAACCTCAAACAATCCCAGGGACTTTCCATTTTTGCCCTTCTGCCCTTTCTAGAATGCTTAATCGACATCCCCAAAATGAAATTACTCTTCCCTCTTTATTCTACTCTCTCTCTCTCTCTCTCTCCCCCTCTCTCCCTAACTGACTTTCTAGCCACTTTCAATTTTTGCCCTTCTGCCCTTTCTAGAATGCACATGTAATATTCCTAGTTATGAAATTACTCTTCCCTCTTTATTCTACTCTCTCTCTCTCTCTCTCTCTCTCTCTCCCTAACTGACTTTCTAGCCACTTTCCATTTTTGCCCTTCTGCCCTTTCTAGAATGCACATGTAATATTCCTAGTTATGAAATTACTCTTCCCTCTTTATTCTACTCTGTCTCTCTCTCTCTCTCTCTCTCTCTCTCTCTCTCCCTAACTGACTTTCTAGCCACTTTCCATTTTTGCCCTTCTGCCCTTTCTAGAATGCACATGTAATATTCCTAGTTATGAAATTACTCTTCCCTCTTTATTCTACTCTCTCTCTCTCTCTCTCTCTCTCTCTCCCTAACTGACTTTCTAGCCACTTTCCATTTTTGCCCTTCTGCCCTTTCTAGAATGCACATGTAATATTCCTAGTTATTTGGTATGTACTTTTGTATGGTTTGTAATGCAGTTTCCTATATTTTTTTGGTACGAACATTCCATAAGAAACATAATTAATCATCCAAAAATTACAATCAAAACCCAAACAATTGCAATCAAACCAAATATGCATTTCATACTCATATACCATTACATTAGAAGATCAATTTTTCCACAATTCATACAATTACATTCCAAAACAAACAGGGAATCCTAACATTACATTGAAACATAAATAAACATCCTAAAATTACATAACCATAACCCAAATAATTGCAATCAAACCAACCAAACACCAAATCTTCCATCCCTTAAGAACCATCACACCTTCCACTTGCAGAGGAATCTGTTGCACTACTCCTTCCACATCTTCACCCATAAAGTCTTCAAACCCTTCATCATTGACTCCATGAATTCCTTGGTTGTGAAAATCATAGATTATCTGTTTGTACCAGTTGTTTGGTAATGGAGGATCTATCCATTCAAAGAATTTGCAATCCTTTTCCTTATCCTGCATTGGACGACATTTTGCAGTGTAACTACTATGGTGTTTAATGGAAATTTCAAAGATTTGAAGATTAAAACCTCACATTTAACTAATATAGTGTTGTTCCGTTTCCATGAAGATAAAAACCTCGCACTCAAAGATTCGAAGATACTCACCTTGTAATTGGGGCAACCAACGAATCTCCTTCCAGGGTTCTTCGGCTTCCATGAAGTCCACCTGCCAACTGGTTCATCACAATCGCACCTTCTTCGAACTTGCCTGGCTGACCTATATGCACTACTGTTGGAGACGGAGGAGGAGGAGGCCATATTCAAAACTTGCAATTCGGTCGATTTAGGGTTTGTGTACTCTCAACATAATAGACTGAGGTAAATAAAGAAAGAGAGAGAGAGAGGTATGTTTGAGTCAACTTCCATGTAAGCAAAATAATGCCACATCGATTTGTCACCGGTTGCAAGAGTGGTAACTGGGTAAATTGGGTCAACTCGCCGTTTTATCCGGTATTTCAGGCTTTTTCGTTAACATTTAATAGTTTAGGACTTTATCATAAACGCGGGTAAAATAATAGGACTAAAATGGAGATTTCCCAAAAAAAAATCCAATTTTATTTTTCTTTTAATTTTGTTTTAATAGAATACCATTGAATTGAGTTAAATTATGGAATGAAAAAGATCAAATATATATTTTTTTATAGAAAAAATCATTGAAGTTTATAGGGAAAGTAAAAAACCAATATATATATATATATATATATATATATATATATATATATATATATATATATATATATATATATATATATATATATATATATATATATGAATATAACTCAAACGTTTTGTCCTTCAATTAAAAAATTAAATGATTTGTGAAAACCTTGATTGAGTTATTACAAGTTTTTCTTTTATCTATTATTCTATTAGTTTTCATTTAAATTTTAGAAATGTTGATCAAATGGTCACGAGTTTTAATATTTTAAGTTCTTAGACAGAATGAAGAAAAAGAATATAATTTCAATCGATTTAGTAAGTCACATATTAAGGAAGAATAGTAAACAATATATCATGATTGGTTTTAATATATATATGGATCAAAACGATATATTTTGGAGGGTTCTATATATAAGCTTAGGTACATGACAACCACATATTCTCTAAGCCCTATATATATATATATATATATATATATATATATATATATATATATATATATATATATATATAGGAAAAGTGAATATACCCTTAAGGGTATATAAGCTTATGTACCCAAATTCACTATATTACGTCGTTTTGTATTATATATACATTGTAATTGTCCAATATTCTTATAATTTAACTTCCAACTTGATTTATTTCCATGATTTTTATAAATTTCACATTTATCTTCCTCTTACATAATTTTCATTTTCAACTATAATATATATAGTCTAGTATGTGTTCGATACAAATATGTGATGTATGAGGATGATAAAAGTGAAATTTTGAAAATCTTGAAAGTAAATCAAATTAGGGATTGAATTTTAAGAACATTATAATGAATATATCAAATAAAATGATGTATTATGGTGAGTTTGAGTACCTAAGCTTATATACCCTTAAGGGTATATTCACTTTTCATATATATATATATATATATATATATATATATATATATATATATATATATATATATATATATATATATATATATATATTGTGGTAGGTTATATATGGATGAACAATTATTATGTGGATGTAGATATTAGTATGAACCAATCATTTTAAAAACCTACTTAAGGGTAATTATGTAATCTTAATTATTAACTATTTAAGGTAATTGCTAAATTAATTAGTATCCATTAAATATTGAATCAACGTGTCATCTCTATGCATTTATCATAGTGTATCCATCTTTCCCCAATCCATTATTCATCAATGGCCTCCATATTTGTCTTTCTCTAAAAAAGCCCTAAAACCGTCTCCATGATTCCCGACCTCCAACCACACCTCTGATGTATATGAGATCTGTTGATGCTCTAGATTATAATCAAGATATTAATTGTGTTCATGGTACTGATGTTATTGACGAGAATAACGGAAGGCCGAATAAAAAGATGAAAATAGAAGAACATGTAGTTGCATATGAACCTAGTAATCTATATGCTTCAAAATTATTAAAATTTTGTATTTTTTGTTGGTATTTTTCTCCTTAATGTGTAAATAGTTTAACATAAGGATAAAATATTTTGTGTGTGCAGGTGCATCAAATTTTGATATGGAGTTAACATACGTGGTGTATGCCATTCTTTCACAAAATGATTAAAAAATATTAGTTTGACGTTGACAAAACATGCAACGCTTTAAATTAAAAAAGTTTGATAGAGCTAGGAAGCTTTTTTGGGTAAGATGATTGATCTGAAGCTTCTTTTTGTTGGTCAAAAGATCGGACAAATGAGAGCTTATAAATTTGAAACCTGGTAAATAAAAAATTCCATATGTCTTAATTTTTACTTTTTTTTCCCGTTGTTGAATTCTTAACAAGCTACATGTGTTCATAAAAATTGTTGGTGACACACAATCATAAATCTATTACGAATTCATTGTTTATTCTATTTTCCTAGTCAATTCTAACATAATTCTTGTAATCAGTTGGAAATTGCGAAAACAAAGATAGATGATTCTTGTTGTGGTTCTATAACAAAAAAAGGTGAGCTAGTTATTTATTGAGGCGGAGACAACGATGAAGACTTGAGTTGCATCATCAAAATAGTCTTTAAGAATGCATCATCATATTCTTTTAGAATGCATCAATATATCATGTTTATTCTTTCTAGTAAGTTATTTTGCTTTCCCCCTTAAGCTAATTAATTTAATTATGTGAGAATGACGTTCTTTCCTCACCGTTGGATGTTATTCTCATCTTCAATTTTTTATTCTTTAAGAATATTTTACAGCTATTTCCGGTATAATCATACAAGAATGATTATGGTAGAATCAAATAAGAGTGAGTTTTCCAAGGTTCTATTGAAATTATTCTCATAAAATACTCGACCTCATGACAATTATTCTGACAGAATGCATGAAGGGGAACATGATGATCAAGAACATAAATGTTTGGATGATGGTGTGCGATATGTAAATGAAAAATGTGACCAAAGAAATTTCTATTCATCATTATATTCTAATAGAATGATCGATTCCATGGAAGTTATTCTTATTTTGTTGTTGTAATTTTTTTAGAAATGTATTTTATTTTAAAGAACATTTTTAAACATTCTTTAAGAATGCTCCTTGATTTGAAATTAGGATTATGGAGATTCTAGTCGATTTGAAATTTCGATTTTGGAGGAGAAATACAGTAGAAAAAACTTTGGCTTGCAATATATAAAATTATAAATTTTGAATTGTCTTGTTCATGGATTTTGAATTTTGAAAAAATATATAGATAATAATTAATATAATTAATTTGAATTTGATAAGTTTTCTAAATTTATGAATTTACCTAATTAGTTGCCTAGAACAATGATACACAAAAAGTCCATATTAACCTTAAAAACATTTGAATCTATATTTTATTATATTCTAAAAGAATTTTAAAAATCTATATATTTTATAATAGTTGGTCCATAGTTGTCCCTACGTCCACACAATAAATGTCATCCACATTATAACCTAGCCCCTATATTATATATATATATATATATATATATATATATATATATATATATATATATATATATATATATATATATATCTTTAGGTTATTTTGTTTTTAGTAACTATTGTGTGTCAGAATGCACAGATCTGGACCAACAGATGGAATTAATCAATAGACATTATTTGAGGGTGTATGATATTACAATGGGATAACATGTACCATATAATCACCCAAATTTTAGCAAAAGGGTATTTTGGACAATTAACTACATTTATAAAAGGAAATTTTCAGATTTATAGGGACAATTAATTCTACTAATTTTAAAAATCTGATTTTTTTTTAATTAATTCAATTTTAATTTAAACTTAAGTTTTTAATATAACCGATTTTATTCTATCAAGATATTATTATTTTGTCAGAATGTGATTCTGTTAGAATGACATTCTGTTAGAATAACAGTTTATGACATTATTTAAGACTACATTAATAAAAAGAAAACATAAATAAGTACTTTATAAAACAATATACAAAAATGATTCTTAAACTAATAATATATTAAATAATTACATCTATGATTCTGATACAAAAAGAATATTCTTGAATATTGTCAACATTCTGAAAGAATAACAAGTATAATTTTTAAAAAACAACAACATTCTTAAACTTTGAGTGTGATCAATCTTTGATTTATTCTTCACGTCATTCTTATAATGTCTTCATGTCATTCCTATAACAAATGCGTGAAAAACATCAAAATCCAACAAAAAACACTAAGTTATTCTGAAAGAATAATATTGCTAAGATTTGTTTTAAACATTCTAGCGGAATACATTCTACTATAAGACACTCTTGTTCTCCATGTTTTCTTTCTTATCCACATGAATGACAAAGTATTCAAAACCTAAAAAGAAAAAAAAAAATCATCAAAATCTAACAAAAACACTAATCCACCAAATGAACCGACAAAATATATGACATTTTAATAGACAAAAAAGATTCTAAAAGAATCATTAAATTAGCAAGTTGTAATTCTGACAGAATAATTAGACAGAATCCATACAACATAGTAAACTTTGGCAGAATACATACACCATAATAAATTAGCAAGTAACATAAATTTATTTCATGAGCATTCTTTTAGTTAGGCATGTCGAAAATTATGATACCTGAATAAAAAAAACTTTAGTATTTCTGTTGTAATGCATGCCACATGGTCAAATTCTCTTTCAGGTATTTCCACAAACATTTGTCTTGCACTTCTTGTCACGCCTAAAACCAATTAGACCAATCTTAATCAGTAATATTAAATTGAGTAAATATGTTAGAATACAAGTATACAACAATTACAACACTAGAACAAACAAACAATCAATCAATTGAATAATTATTAATAAAGAATACATACTTTTATGGACAATCTTAATCTCTTATATTTAACACTTGAGTAAACAATCCATGGATCAATTGTTCAAACGATCAATTGATAATAGTTGCTTCATTTATAAAACAGTTAGAAGACATCAAAACAGGTAAAATCGTTTTGGTAGAATGAATTCATCAAATTAATTCTAAACATAAGAAGGAATTTCAAAGAAGAGAAGGAAGAATCAGTAAATAATGTAAGGAAGAAAATTATTGCCTCCCTCCTTCAAAACTCGATCTCAGGATCGTGCGTGTATCTTTAAGAAAAAAAACCCATACTTTTTCCTGATTTGCATTAGAGTTGATAACTTACAAGAATCTAGAAATCGGCTTCTATGATGTTCTAGAAAACCAGCCGGTGTGTGCTCTAGATGAGAGGACCGGTCGGCATCGACTGTGGTGGAGGCGGACTCACCGACACCAGAATTGAAGAAGACAATGTCACCGAGAATCGTAGAAGACAATGCGGTGATGGTGATGGTATTGATGCTAATGATGAACGTTTTCTAACACACACGACTAGGTCAAATATATTTAATTTGTTTCCTTAATTGTAGGATTTCAATTAAATAATTTCCTTAATTAAAAGTACAAAAGATCCAAAATACCCTTAAATGATTTATTTAATTATTTGTTATTTCTTTAATTCTCATTGATGCATTTAGATACATAATAGTTGCTAAAAACATTTGAACATATATATATATATATATATATATATATATATATATATATATATATATATCTTACACACACTCACAAACACACACACACACTCTCTCTCTCTCTCTATATATATATATATACATATATATATACATATATATATATATATATATATATATATATATATATATATCCCTATACTAATAAAAAAATAGTTCTTTTGTTATATGTCACCGTATTAGACATTGAAATTAATACCATGACACTTGTCAATCTCTTGACACTTGTAATTAATATCATGACACTTGTCAATCTATTAATTCTCCATTTCAAATTTCAAATTTCAAAGTTTAAATCACATTTTAATTACATTAAATTAATAATATTAGAATAAAAATAAAATAAATTTTATACAAATTATAATAAAATAAAATTTATACAAATTATAAGATTATATATTTTACGTATTTATTTGAATCAACGATTATAATTTTATATATAACTAAAAAAATATCTTTTAATTAATAAGTTATTTAAAATTATTAATTAATAGTTTTGAGTTTTTACTTAGAAAGTTTAATTAATTTTCTAATCGTGGTTCTCACGGGTTATAAACTAATATATATATATATATATATATATATATATATATATATATATATATATATATATATATATATATATAGTTTAGGTTCTATGGAAAACAAAAACCCCTAAAAATCATAAAAATACATAAAAAAAATACTTGGAGATCACTATTTTTATTTACTTTATATTCTTAAAATTTGCAACTTTTTATATAATTTCGTTGAATTTTTTTTGAAAAATAAATTGATTTTTTCAGCGAATTTATAAAAAAAAAGCTGCGATTTTTTTTTATATATAAAGTAAAAAAAAGATTTGTGATCTCTAAGTATTTTTTTTTATGTATTTTTATGATTTTTAGGTTTTTTCAGGGTTTTTGTTTTCCATATACCCTTATATATATATATATATATATATATATATATATATATATATATATATATATATATATATATATATATATATATATATATATATATATATAGGCGAGGGCTCATGCGAAAACACAAATAATTTCCGAAAACGTGAAAACCTATGAGATTGTGTCACCTCAACCTTATATTTTAGACAATAATTCATCCAATCTTTAAACTACATGATGATAATCGATGATACATGAGAACTTGTTTCATATTAGCAAAACATGTATTTTGACATTTTTATTATGAAAACTTGGATTTAAAAGTAGTTAAAGACATAAAAAAAATGAGAAATGGTTGTTAAAACAACCTTTAAATCTATATTATAATAAGACCCTGCAAGGTGAACTTATTATCTTTAATTTATTGCTAATAAGTTTAATTTCTAAAATACATGTATTTAATTTTTATAAGATAAAATGGAGTAGTTCAAATGGAAATCCAAAAAAGTAAAGAACCATTTTTTAAATGTTTTCATTAAGGACATTTTAGAGAAAACAAACATTAATATTATATTCATCAAACTTTTCCATTTTCTAGTTTACAACTAGTTGACACTTGTTGTTGGACAGTCGTACGACCGTCGCCAGACTATCGTTGGAGTAACATCAAATTCAATGATATTTTCTGTTCATATTCACAGCTTAATAGAAAAAATTTTAGTTCTTATTTATTTGGTAATACTTTTTATCACATACCGTTTTTTTGCAACAAAATATACAAATTTTGAATAAAAAAATAGTTTTATATATTGACAAATTCAATTTTCTATTTTTCTTTTCTATATTGTATAGTTTTTGAAAAAGAGTATATTATGTATAAGACATTCAAAATTTAAAATATCATATTTACAGTTTAATAAACATATTAAGTCGTTAATATACAGTTTAATGTTTTTATACATACATTCATTAAAATTTTAACACAATTTATATAACATATACAAACTAATACAATCAGCTTTTAGTTTATTACATAAAATTCACAATGTAACATAATATAATTCACTATATACAAATTAACATATTCAAAGATGTAAACCCGAACTCTACCATCACCATTACCACCTACTACTACACGCTACCACCAACCACCTGTGTCACCATTGCAACCATCATTTCTTCCAAATAAGAACTATTTATAAAATCATTGATTAACAACTTAAATATTGTGTTCACAATTTAATAAACTAATTAATTCAAATATTCACGGTTTAATGCAAAATAGTTATAAAAACTAATACATTCTTATGTATTTATACAACACAAAAAATACATATGTTCATAAGACAATTAATACAAAAATTCATATATAAATCATTCATATTTTAGAACAAAATTCGTTAAAAATTCACATCTCGGTACAATTTATTCTTAGTTCAGTACAAAAAGTTCAAAGCTTAATATAATAAATTCATATTTTAATGCACAAAATTATACATTCATAGTTATAATCTCAACATAAAACTTACATTTATATCTTGGTATCTATATGCTAGTGTTTCTTTCAAAGTTTATTAACATAAATATTCACAGTTTAAATTTTACATACTTTATTGAAAATTAGATAAAATCATATTTGTGTATAATATTTCTTAAATCTTATATTGTAGAAGGAAATAAAAAAAATTATAAAATAATCACAACTTAATACTAGTCCATTCACAACTTACTTTAGTTTAATTCACAGTTTAATACAAAAAATCAACAACTTCATATAGGCAGTTCACAGTTCAAACATAAAATTTACATCTTAATGCATTCAATTCATAGTGTAAAACACAAAAATAACAACTTAATACAGAAAATTCACATTTTCATACACAAAAAGTATGCATTTACAACTATATTATCAACTTGAAACTCTTAATATAGTTAATTGACAGCTCAATACAATCAATTCATAGTTTAAAAAATACACAATAAAATATAGTTAATTCACAATTTTTTTTTAAAATCACAGTTTAATGCATTTAATTCACAGTTAAACACAAATGTTACAACGTAATACACAAAATGCACAACTTTATACAATACATTTACAATTTAATACAAAAAATTATGAATTTGTTGAGGCATTTCATTAATTTCCAGTTTAATACATGGTCCTTTTGGGTTGCCTTCAAGACCCAAATTGAGTAGAATAAATAAATGAGAAATTGGTTTATTAATCATTATGGTTAATAACTAATTAGAAACTAAATGGAAATATATTTTTGGAATTAATTAACAATTTAATTAATTAAAGGGTTGAATATTCATTAACTGATAGTTGGTTAATTAGGAATGTTCCAGAACCCTTATGGAATTAGGGTTGGATGAAAATCACTCCATCCCACGTAGGAAAAGGAGTGAATTTCGTTGTTGGCCTCCCATCCCACATGGGAAGGACTACAAAACCTAGGAATGGATCCAAGGCTATAAATAGGGCTTTAGGAATTTCATTCTTCCTTGCAACTTGGCTTGAAGTTTCGCCAACCCCTTTTCCTCCCCCTCTTAAGGATGATTTTTAACCCTCATAGGGTTTGTGAAATTGATCATTCTCCTAGTTATTTTTATTCCACTCTTGGGTATCATTCGGTGTGATACCATTAGAGGGATTCTGGTTTGGGTCCTCTCTTCCAAGTAACTTCATAGAGGATCAAGATCTCAAGTATGGAGATTAAGGGCTACATAAGAGGTATGAAACGCCCCAAAAATAAGACCCAAAATTTTTCATTTTTAAATTAATAAAACAGTAAATCATATCATTGTCACAACACCAAGGTAATAGAATTTTATCAATATATCATCATCATCAAAGTAAATCACAAAATACAGAATTGAATGGTGTGTGCTCTGTAATTTTCCCGGGTTCTTCCCTTTGAAACCAGAAGTGTCTGAAACATAAACTGAAAACCGTAAGCACAAAGCTTAGTGAGTTCCCTAAAATACCACACACCATACATACATTGCATATAACGGGCCCAACCCAACGATTATAACGGGCTTCACCCTAACTCGCATAATGGGCCCCGCCTAAATACAATTCATATAAGCATAACAAGTAATGGCATACATAATAACCATCGCGCCCTGCCCAGTAAGCATACAAGCATATACATATACTAGTGTCACATAAACAACTAGTATTCTAACATAAAAATCATGGGTCAGAATTTGGGCCTTCGACCCGCTAAACATGGTGAGGAAACTCACCTCAATTTGCTGATAATCAAATAACTTCTCGGACCGTCGAAACGAATAACCTCGTGTCAACTAAAAGTAAATACAATCTTAATCAATAATTAACCCGATAACCCAAAATACACTTAGGACAAACTTGGTTAACCCTGGTCAAAGTCAACGGCCAAGGTCCAAAAGTCAATATTTCTTCCCAGCAGAGTACACCCTGCATACCAAGAGAGTACGCCCAACGTACTCTGATGTTGACCAATAGTGGGGCGTTGACCGTGTACGCGCAACATACCACATGGTACGCCCAACATACTCATCCTAGTCTTGAAACTTCATTAAGAGCTTATTACATTAATTTCTTACATCCAAAAATCAGATCCAAGCCCAAAATGATGTACTAAGTCATAAAGTTTCCAACTTTATGACTTTGCATGGCTATAAAGTGTTTAATGTCCAAAACTCTAAGTTCTTAACCCAATAAGACATCATAACACTTGCATGGAAGGGATAGAAGGGCCAAGATCACATTTTTATAGTTCACAATAGCTTTATAATGGATAAAGTTGCCAACTTTATCCATTAGAATGGTCCTAACAAACAAGATCTAGTCTTTAAGTCTCAAAGGGACCCAAGAGTTCATATTTTTCAACTTAATTCATTAAGTACAAGTCTCCAACTTTCAGATCTGAATCAAAATGATGTTTAGATGGATAAAGTTTTTAACTTTATCCATAACAAGCTCACAAACTTTCAAGATCCAAACTTTATGCACTAAAATGACTAAAAGCTCATACATCCAAAACTAGTTAGATCTAAGAAATTCATCATTAAGATTCAAACTTTATACCTCTAGAAGATAGATCAAGGTGAACAAAGTCCAAATCTACAAGCTCCAATGCAACCAACACTTCTCCAAGAAAATTCCTTCTTCTCCATGGTACACCATGCATACTCTAAAGCACTCAAAAACACCTTCTTTTAGCATACAAGGCTCAACTAGGGTTAGGGTTTCATGGAAGGGGTGTTGGAGGCTGCAAATGGAGTGGGTTTGGGGGAATTAAGGAGCTTAAATAGAGCTCAAGCAACGAAAATAGGGTTTAGGCATTGATTGCGTATGCCCACCATACTCATGGTGCCTCAGTACGCCTAACGTACTCCCCTCTGTACGCCCAGCGTACTCAACATAACCCAAAACCAACCAAATTTCAAACGGGAATAACTTCTTCATTCTAACTCTTATTTTGACGTCCTTTATAACCATAGAAAGGTAACGCGAAGCTCTATACTTATATCAAATCATCCTGGCCTTCGAACAAAGTGCTCCAATGCTATCTTGTCCAATCGCATATACCCCTCTCGGTAATACATATAATGAATTACCCTAATACATACCCATAGAGAACCCATAACATCATCCAAAAAGGATAGAAATACCAGAGTTCTATCAAATGATGAACCTCAATATGTAACAACGTAAATTTTCAAACAAAATTTTTATTTTAAAAAGCACATAATTCTCATAACACATTTCAAAAAAATCTCATTTATTTAATTTACAACACAACTCCATAATTGTTTGATTAATAATCCAGGATTCTTGACATATAACTCTTTCTCTAGTGTGTATAATCAAGCCGACGCCATCCTATGGTCCTGAGAACAACTTGAAACACATATCACATAACACGGTAAGCACGAAGCTTAGTGAGTTCCCCAAAATACCACACATATCTCAGTAGCTCCTCATGGCTAAACTCAGATAAGACCGTTTGGTCGATGTGTCTCAGTGGGACCCTACGGTCCCAAAACTCGAGTGGACCCTCCGATCCCAACTCAATAAACTCATAATAATAATAATAATAATAATACTCAACATAAATCACAAAGACATAATGCAGAATCTCACAATATACATATAAGCACATAAGACAACTCAGTGACACAAGGATACCACCCATGGTAAGTATAGTGAGAAGACTCACCTTGGATGATGAACATCCCCTATAAACGCTACTACTACGCACCGGCCTCTAACTCTGATCCAAATCCATAATTAACCCAATTAGGAACTAAGTTCAAACTCTCACTCATTAGGTCATAAGGTGGTCCACTAACCAGTCCATTAATAACCTAAAACCCATTGGGCCCATCAAGGCCTAATAATAAATGGGATCTCCCAAGGCCTAAATATTAAATCTAAATGGCAAGCTCAACTCAAGGGCCCAAAGCACATATGCATATTCATTTGGTACAAAACTCTATTGCAACAAGCCCAAACTCCATGCCCAACACTTAAGGTCCAAAATGAGACTTAGCCCAAAAGTTCACCGTGAGGTTACGTGGGGCGTACCTCTCTTGGTACGCTCAATATACTCACGAATCCAAATTGGCCATCGGGGCCACTGGAGCAGTACGTGGGGAGTACATGAATTATGCTCAACATACTCTATAGATTCACTCTTTCTACTCATTTGGTCTTAATCAGTTAAGACATCAACTCAAATCCTAGATCTGGACTCCCTAGTGGTTCTTACTCCATAAATTCAGTGACTTTCAGTCTTTGCATAGCTGAGAAGGTCACAAAAACCCAAAACACCCACTCTCTTATCTCAAAAAGCTCATAACTCATGCATGGCTTGATTCCAACGTCTAAGACCTCATTTTTATGTATCCTATCCACTAGAAACACTTTAACACCCTGTTCCCGAGTTGCAATTAACAAGGGAAGTCGAGAGAAAAGAATGGAATTGGAGAGAAAGACGGATTTAGTGGCGTTCCCGAGTTCAATTTTTGGAATGAATTGGGAAGAAAGGAAAGGAGATTGGAGGTATCTTTTCTCTCCTAATCTTCCTCCCAAATTGGAGAGATTTGGAGAGAAGAGAATCAGTGATACATAGAAAATCCCGTGATTACCATATTACCCTCGAACCATATAAAATCACGTATACAGCAGCAACACGCAGGAAACGAAATAGTTGCTACAGTGCTTCCTCCTTCTTCACGCTTCTTCCTCCTTCTTCACGTTCTGTTGAGTTGTTCACTTCCAACATCAGGTTCCATTTTTTTTTTTGATATCTTCTTTATGTTTCTTATAAATGATATCATTATTCAGAACACAATCTCTTCATCGATTTCTTTTGTATGATTATTATTATGATTCTTATCTGCCATCATCTTCCCCATTTTATTTTATGTGTTAAGTCAAAATTAAAAGCCTTTAAATCAAACAGAGGAACCACATAATATGTTGATATTTCTGATCAAAATCAACACTTTTTTTTATCTAATACTATCATTCAGTTTTCCAGATTGTTAACTTTATGTATTTCTCTATAGTTATGGTAAATTTTAGCATAAAACCACAGTAATACTCAGAAAAATGCCACTTAAAACCCAAAAAGAATTGGCTTTATTTGTTAACTAAAACTCAGAACATATACATACATAATATACTAGCCAATAGTAAAATTACATATATATCCTTTGATATGATCACCATGTAGCAAGATATATAGCTATGGAGAGGTTCAAACAACGAATCCCATGGTGTACAAGTTTGAAGAAGATTGCTTTGCTCTATTGTCTGTCCTCATGATGTACATTGTCTAATGTAGTCAAAAGATTCTTTGGTATTTAATTTATTTGCTTTTAAATAGTAAAATGAAATTGGATGATGTTCTTATGTTGTCCTATAATGGTTTTGTAACTCTGTTTAGATATAGAGTTAACTATCACAATTTTAAAACTACTTTACTGCAATAAATACTAAAATTCAAGTCATAGGCTCCTTAACCAACCCTAGTTGTTAAATATCTCTCTAACCTATAAAAGAAAACTCAAAGTTTAATAATTTTCATAAATTAGGTAATATCTTCGATGGATAGTGACCTACAAACACCCGCTCAATTTCTGAGAGTCAGGCAAAGGCAAGTAGTTCATCTGATTTGCTTGTTGTTGGCCATTCTGACACATCGTGCCGTTGCCAACACAAATCGTCCCAAATTACCTTCTAGGAAACTTATTTTAAAACAGCGACGTATACGTGAACAATTGCTACACGACCTTTCAAACGGTGGTCAATGTCGTGAACTTATCCGTATGAGTGAGCAGGCTTTTAAGAAATTGTGCACTATCTTACAACAAGTTGGTGGTCTTCGAGCTACTCAACGCATGTCCGTTGAAGAACATGTTGCAAGATTTTTGCACATTGTCGGCAATGATTTTAGAAATCGATTTGTCTCTTGGCTATATCGTCGCTCTAAGTCAAGTACAAGTAGGTGCTTCCATAGAGTTCTCCGAGCAATTATATCACTGGAAAGTCATTATATTCAACAACCGAAAGGTGATGTTGTACAAAAAGAAATTCAAGAAAAAAAAACGATTTTATCCTTACTTCAAGAACTGTGTAGGTGCAATTGACGGGACACATGTTCGAGTGAAAGTACCTAACAAAGATGCCCCTAGATATCGTGGTCGCAAGGGCTACCCTACGATAAATGTCTTAGCTGCTTGTACGTTTGATTTAAAGTTTACGTACATTTTCAGTGGCTGGGAGGGTACAGCATCAGACTCAAGGATACTAAAGAATGCACTCACTAGAGAAGATAAACTAGTAATTCCAAATGGTTAGTTTTTAATACCAAAATTACTCTTACATGTAATCTAATTTTTAATACATAACTAACTACAACTTATTTGTAGGACGATACTATTTGGTAGATGTTGGTTTGCCTCATACAACTACACTAATGGCACCATATCGTGGTGTCAGATATCATTTGAAAGAGTATTCTGCTCGGGCCCCTGAGAATGCAAAAGAGTTGTTTAATCTCCACCATGCTTCATTACGTAACGCTATAGAACGGGCATTCGGTGTTCTAAAGAGAAGGTTTCCTATCATTAGAAGTACACAAGAGCCTTTTTATTCTTGTGAAACACAATCAGACATTTTCTTGGCATGTTGTATTTTACATAACTTTTTGTTAGAAGAAGATTGAGACAAAAATCTGGAAGATGAGGTCCTACAGGAGATGTTAAATGAACCAAGAGAGGAAATGCGCCATAATATAAGAGAGACAAGTGAGGGTAATGCTGCAGCAGAGAAAATGAGGAACTTAATTGCAAATCAAATGTGGACTGATTACTTGCCAAATCGAAACCATGAGATAGATATGTCAATGTAGCTACTAGTTTTTATTAAAGCATTTCAATTTGATTTTGTATGGATCTTTTATGTTTGACTTGATTTTGTATGAATTGTTAGTGTTTTGACTTTATTTGTGCTATTTATCTTTTTGAGCATGTTATTTACTCATTATTTGTACATCATCGAAGTATGTATTTATTATGTTATCAATGCATGATTTGTTTATTTATGATGTTATGCAGGTCAAAATGATGATGGAAGAACAAGTTACAAAGAAAGAACAACTAAAATGGACAGATTGGATGGATTATTGTTTTATTCAATCTATGATGACACAAGATGAGAAAGGATTAAGGATTAGTGGGAGCTTCATCCCACAAGCGTACAACAACATGGTGGAGGAGCTTAATCAAAAGTTTGGGAAGACTTTAACAAAAAATCATTTAAAGAATCGTTTGAAAACTTTAAAATTAGGTTTCTCGCAGTGGTATGACATGTTCCGCGGAACTTCATTGAGTGGGTTCGGTTGGAATTCTGAAACACAACTAATTGAAGCGGACGAGGAAGTGTGGGCCAACTTAATTAATGTAAGTTTCTTTTATTGCATGTTACTTAGTTTGTATACATTTATGTTATCTTTCTTAACAATATTTGTATTTGGGATTGTGTGTTACAGTCAAAGCCAGATGCAATTTCATTGAAGACCAAAAAAATACCAAACTACAATGAAATGATAGCTTTGTTTGCGAAAGACAGGGCTTCAGGGGTACATGCTGAAACCCCGAAAGAGAAGAATGCTCGATTGAAAAGGACTGGGGATATCAAAGTAGAAACAATTGAAGAAGTGGATCAGTTACTAGAAAGCAATGACATAACACTTGAGAAACAACAAACAAATAATGAAGATTATGATGATGATGATGGTCTTGATGATATTCAAGTGTTATCTCCTACATGCTTTTCACCGGTGCAAAATTCAAGTTCTAAGAAGTACAAAAGTAAAAAAAGGAAACATGAAATTGAAGTTGAAGATGAACTTGAAGCTGAACCTGAATCATTTGAAAAGGTTATTATGAGTGCAGTTAAAGACATGGCTTCTGCTATGAGGGAGGGTAACAAAATCTTCGAAAACTCTCATCATCGGGTTTATACTGGTGATGAAATTTATAAAGAGTTAGAGCCAATGGATTTGGAACCCGATGAATTAGCAGAAGCTCTCATGTTTTTGTCACGAAATCAATCTGATGCCGGGACATTATTTAGAGTTCCATTTAAAATACGAAAAAGTTTGCTGAAAAAAATGATGGAGGCAAGTAAATGAAGTACTTAGGATGATGGTTTTGTGATTTTTTATCAGTTTGACTTCATAGTTTTTGGTTTTTGGTTTGAGCTCATACATTGGAACTCGTTTGATTATTCTTGCATTGACTTTAAATTGGTTACTTATGAATGTGTTTGATTATTAATACATGTATGTTATTTTTGGTTTGGGTTTATTGAAATTATCTGTTTGGAATTATAGAAAAAAGGTGACAAGGGTATAATTGTCCATTTTTAGTTTTCATTTCTTTTCCTTCTGTGACAACCCGACATTTCAACTATTTGTAATGGCCTAATAGGCCAGGTATTGTAAACATTTTTGAGTTAATAAAATTAACTTTAATAATAAAATGTCCAAAAAGTTTCTATTTAAATTCTTCTATGTTTAAATATCATTAAACCATGATCGTACGTAAAAAGAACTCCCAAATCCGACTTCGTATATTGAAGTTATGATTTTTCCAAGTTCAACTTAGCAACAGACAACTAAAAACTCGAAACGGAGATCGAGCGACATTTGGCCGAAATGACCTAAACGAGAATCGAAGGTCTCGACAATGGTATTTCAACGGTAAAAAGTCTGGCAAAAACCGACGTCAGATAACAAAGTTATGAATTTTTAAAGAGATTCCTTAATCACGTCATTTTAATAAATAAATAATAAAAATAATTTCGGAATTTGCCAACGGAATCTAAACGAAAGTTGTAGATCGTAGTCTCACCTTCGCGGGGATATAAAGAACGTCGAAAACGGAGTTCGTATGAAGGAGATATGAATTTTTGAAGTTTGATAAATAATTTATATATAAATTTTATTAAAAATTCGGTATTATCCGAAGAGGAGTCAGCCTAGGGCCGAGGTACGCGCCGCGTACCCTCGTACGCCCCGCGTACTCGAGGGCACGGCCTCGGATCGTCCACGTCGCCTTATGCGAAGCTACCCGACCCGCTCCATCCGAAATACGTAAGCGATGACGTACGGGTACGCGCTGCGTACGCCCGTACGCCCCGCGTTCGGAGGCGGTTCAGCACCCCTATAAAAGGGATGCGAGCCTTTCTGAAAAATTTGTTCATTTTCTCCTTTTCTCTCACGATCTTGCCTCGATTTCCGTGCCCGTTCAAACCCGAAGCTCTGGTCTTTTTGCTCAAGTCCCGAGGGTCGATTTTACTCCCGAGATTCCCGAGAATCCCAAGAAAAATCCGTTTCCCGAGACGAAACTCTGCCCGGTTTTCGATCTCGCTATCTTCAAACTTCCAAGTGAGTTTATACCCCTTTATTCAACCTTTGAAATGCTTTTAAATGTTTTAAATACTTTATGGGGGGGGGGGGAATACACGTTAAACACTTATAGTTATTGCTTCGATCACATGTGATTGCATTAATCACATGTGATTAATAACTAGGAAACCAATGATTTTATCACTGTTCAAACTGTTTTACTTCAAAATGTTTTACAAACTCTTTTACTTATCAAATGCTTTATTGTAAACTTTGTTTTACTACCTATAAATTTGCATGCCCATATATGTATAGCTGTATAAATAATGTTTAAAGGGCTTAGGAAAGCCACCTGTCCTATTTCCTTTTCCTCGATTTGGATGTGGTCTGGTGGAATTTCGGGTGACCATCCGAGGGTCGTTTCAATATTAGTTATATATCATATATACATGTATTGACATAAAAGTACTTCCATATTCATACTTATCAGCACCTCGTTAGTAAGTTACCATCAGGGTAACACGGGATCATACTATTACAATTTCTAGATCAACGAGTTAGTTCATTCAGGAGTCAATACTTATTACTAAGAGAACATATACAACGATACTAGAACAAGTAACATTATATTGCATATACACGAATACGTTAACAATTGTGATCCACTGTATGGGAGCATGTCTTAGTTGACATGACTCGAGTTGTATCCAGAGTCTCTTGGAGGGAGAGCGTGAGTTTGCGTATAGATCTATACTGGATTGACTATCCTACACCTCGCTGCTAGCTACAGTGGGACCGACAGGTCTGCGGGTGCCAAACATCATACCTTATTTTCGACTATACGTTGTCGATGTTACCAGTCGATAGTATGGTGCAATTTATCACATGATACCTTAATATAAACCCGGTTTAAGGTAGTTAGTACAACATTAGTTCATATAAAACAAAACTACCGTACTACAATAATTTACCCATTACATTTTGGTGATAACCTCACTTAAACTTTAATGTACAAACTATATTTTGTTAAATGATAGTTATACTTGGGAAATTACACACTTTTACATCAAACGAGCATACAAAACAGTTAAGCCTTGGTAGAGGGCTACTTTAACAGAAAATATAGGTTTTTCTGAGAGATTCAAACTTTTACAAACACTTACATACATTTACAACTCATACTTGCGACAGGTTCAAACGTTTTGATAACAAACCTCGACACTAAAATACTTATGAATTCACCAGCTTAATGCTGATAAACTCTTTCAAAATAACTTGTATTCTTAGGTCATCAGTAGACAGGTACCGATGCTAGCTTTTGAGAAGATGGAGCGCATTCAAGACTCATCATACTATTTTGATTTACATTATATTTTTGGTGTCTAAAACTGTACGGAACACGCTTGTATTAAAATTTTATATTTAATGCAATGGATGATGTTGTTTGCTTATTTACATTTACTGTGTTGTGATACTTTACATGACGTCCTCCGCCCCAGAACGTTTCCGCCATTCTTGGTTTTGGGGTGTGACATATTGGTATCAGAGCATTGTTTATAGTGAAGCAAGTATATCAACCCATAAAAGATATACTAAACTATAAACCCATTTGGGATTAAAACACTCTGACCAAGAGTCTATACTTTAAATACTAAAATAGTTAATTAAGTATACTAGTCTGCATTCATACTAAAACCAGTGTCACAACGACAAGAACAAGAGTATTACGATTGTTAAATATCACAGGTAAGCTAGGGGATGTATGGTCAGTCCTGGGAATGGCATAGCCTGATCAACTATGCTGGTCCGAGGAGTGATTAGCATATGCCCTAGAATAGTTGTGATGTGTTAACAAGTCTAAAAACTTACCAACAATGCCACAAAAAGATCAGTGGAACTTAAACTTAAAATACTATAGTTGTATTTTGTGCTATTAACTACATACATACTATATCTTTATACCTCTCTTCTCGCGTAGATTTAAATGGCTGGATTCCATCACGACGACCCGTACTTTCCAAATGAAGGCAACATAGGAATGCTCGAAGCAGAGTCTGACAATGAACACCAAATTCCGTTGGATGATCATCAAGCTGAAGGCTTCTCAGATGGATCAGACTCTGAGCCTGAAGTCAACAACCTACCGCTCGTAGGTCAACCCCCGAACAACAACCCTCGACCATCTTTTCCAGGTCCTACTCCCTTATGGGCAAACAACTTGAATCGTTGGAGTGATGAACAGGGTCAACCCTTACCATACTTTGGGGACCGAAGCTTTTACAACGTCAGCAATGGTGGCTCTGCTGACTGAGCCCTGCCTGTCATTATCCGCAGAATAGCTCGTAATGTCGAGCAAGGTAGAGCAGCCATCAACCGAGTCATGGAGATTGATGCCAACTCAGGTGTCAACACAGTCCGCATCCGCCGTCTTGAAGAAGACATGGAACGGACCCGGAGAACCAATGAAACCCTACAGCAACATCTGGTTGCCTCTCAAGCTGAAGTCATGGAACTCCGAGCTCGCCAAAGTGCTCATGAGCAACACCTTCAAGAGGTGGTTCGTCAAATGAGAGACCTTAGGGTTCTCCCGAGGAATATTCATCGCCGTTAGATGATGTCTAGTACATCATTATCTTTAGGGTTAAGGATTAGCCTTTAACATCTATGCTCTAAGTAGCACTTGTCTGTAAAATATTCCTAACTTTCAGTACTCTAATTAGGAATCTAAGAACTGTCAAACTTTTCTATATGGTATGATGTAAGACCTACTGTTAGGTCAATTTTCCTTGAACTTATTACATCAGTAATACCAGTATTATTGAAATCTATCTAAATTGTGGGAAAAATCTATACACTTGTGTTTTCCCTACTAATATATCTTGTTGTGATTTCAAACACTCATTCAACTGTTGGGCTATGGTTAGTTAGTCCATATATCACTCTCACGTTGCTTACAAAATGATTCTTACCATTTTTCTTACCTTTATAAACTTATAGCTGAAAGATGCCTCCTCGCAAATCTCCCAGGAATAATCCTGCACCACCACCTCCTCCGCCTCCGGTCATCGATACTGCAGCCCTAAATGCTGCCGTAGCTGCAGCAGTGGCAACTGCCATGGCTCAGTATCACTCTTCTGATGCCAGCAGAGGTGGAACCCCTGTGGAATCAATCCCAGTTGAAACCCCTGTGCGCTCGAGAGAGTGCTCTTACAAGGATTTCACCAACTGCAAGCCGAAGTCCTTTCATGGGACCGGCGGAGTCATTGCTCTCTCGCAATGGTTCGAGAAGACTCAAGCGGTCTTCGAAATATGTTCATGCCCTGCTGCGAGCAAAGTGAAATATGCCGCATGCACCTTTGAAGGAAAGGCCCTGACGTGGTGGAACGGCCACGTTAAATCTCTAACTCTCGTCGTAGCCAACGACATAGGCTGGGAAACGATGAAAGACCTCATGATTGAGGAATACTGCCCGAGGGGCGAGATCCAGAAACTAGAGCAGGAGCTTTGGAGCCTGACCATGAAGGGCACCAACTTTGTCGCTTACACCGCCAGATTCAGCGAACTGGTGGCCCTCTGCCCTAATATGGTTCCCACTGAAGGGAAAAAGATCGAAAGATACATATGGGGGCTTGTGCCTCCGTATCAGAGGAATGTTCTAGCATCAAACCCCGCTACCTTCGATAGTGCCAAACGATTGGCACAACGACTCATTGACCATGGAGTCAAAACCCCTGCAACCACAACCACCCTAGCCATCCCGAAACTCTCCAAACCCACTGATACTAAGCGGAAATTCTGGGATGAAAAGAAGAAGCAACAGGCTGCCAAAAAGCAGCAAATTATGGCAATACATGCCGCAATAACACCTGCTGCTGCTACTACTACTCCGGTGGGTGGGTATGCTGGAAGTTCGCCCAAGTGCAACAAATGCAACTACCACCACAATGGCCCCTGCCATGAAATGCAGTGCTCTAACTGCCACAGGAGAGGACACACAGTCCATTTCTGTAAATCTCCGGCGAGACCGATCGCCCAAGTCCCCGGCTCTGGCGCGAGCCCGACCTGCTATGGATGTGGCGAAACAGGCCACTATAAAAGGGACTGCCCCAAGGCGAAAAATGCTGGCGGAGCAGGGAGGGTACTAGCGATAGGCCACGGGGAGGCAGTTGCTGACCCGACAGTGGTGCCTGGTACGTTCCTCCTCGATGACTCCTATGCATGCATTCTATTCGATAGTGGAGCGGAGCGAAGCTTCGTAAACCATAAATTTACCCGCATGCTTAATCAACCACCGCACGCACTCAAAGAACTATTCACAGTAGAAATGGCTAATGGAAAAACTGAAAGTACGAGTAGCATATACTTAGGTTGTACCCTAACTCTAGATAACCATTCATTCCCAATCGACCTCATGCCAGTCTCAATAAAGAGTTTCGACGTTATCGTTGGCATGGATTGGTTAAGCCTTCACCGCGCCGACATCATGTGCTACGAGAAAGCAGTCCGTTTAAACCTTCCGTCTAACAAAACTCTTATAGTCTACGGCGACAAACCCGGTGCAAGTCTGTGCATCATATCAAGTATTCAAGCACAGAAGTATCTGCGTAAGGAATACCATGCATTCCTTGCTCACGTCGTCGACACGAGCCTCGAAACGAAAGAACTAAAGAACATCCCTGTAGTGAGCGACTTCCCCGACATTTTTCCAGAAAAACTACCCGGGTTACCTCCGCAACGACAGGTCGAGTTCAGAATCGACTTAGTCCCAGGAGCTACCCCAGTAGCCAAGTCGCCCTACCGTTTAGCACCGGATGAGATGCAGGAACTCTCTGGTCAACTTAACGAACTGCTCAGCAAGGGCTTCATAAGACCAAGCTTCTCACCTTGGGGAGCATCGGTCTTGTTCGTTAAGAAGAAAGACGGATCATTCCGTATGTGTATTGACTACAGAGAACTCAACAAACTAACGGTCAAGAATGGTTACCCTCTGCCTCGCATAGACGATCTATTTGACCAACTGCAAGGGGTGAACTATTTTTATAAGATTGATCTAAGATCCGGATATCACCAGTTACGAGTGCTAGAGGAGGATGTGCCGAAGACAGCCTTTCGAACTCGTTACGGACATTACGAGTTCGTGGTGATGCCATTCGGATTGACCAATGCGCCCGCAGTCTTCATGGATCTGATGAATAGAGTATGCCGACCTTATTTGGATCAGTTCGTCATCGTTTTCATTGACGACATCCTGATCTACTCCTGAAGTAAGAAAGAGCATGGCGATCACCTGCGACAAGTTCTAGAGACATTACGAAAAGAGAAGCTTTATGCGAAGTTCAAGAAATGTGAATTTTGGATCCGGAGAGTCGAATTCTTAGGACACGTGGTAAGCGAAGAGGGAATCCACGTGGACCCATCCAAAATTAAATCCATTGAGAACTGGTCAGCACCTAAGACGCCGACAGAAATTCGTCAATTTCTAGGTCTTGCTGGCTACTACCGCAGATTCATTCAGAACTTATCCCGAATAGCGAAACCTCTTACAACCCTAACCCAGAAAGGTGTGGCCTTTAACTGGGAAGAGAAACAAGAAGGAGTGTTCCAAACGCTCAAACGAGCCTTGTGCACCGCACCAATACTATCCCTTCCCGAAGGAATAGAAGACTTCGTAGTCTATTGCGATGCATCGAATCAAGGGCTCGGATGTGTCCTAATGCAGTGAGGTAAGGTCATCGCCTACGCCTCGAGGCAGTTGAAGACACACGAGGTTAACTACACGACCCACGATCTTGAACTAGGAGCAGTGGTGTTTTCTCTGAAGATCTGGAGATGTTACTTGTATGGAATGAAGAGCACTATCTTTACCGACCACAAGAGTTTACAACACATTTTCGATCAAAAGGAGCTCAACATGAGACAACGACGGTGGGTCGAGCTACTCAGTGATTACGAATGCGATATTCGTTATCATCCGGGTAAAGCCAACGTAGTAGCAGACGCCCTAAGTCGGAAGGAATATTCTGGTCGAAAAATCAAGTCATTGTCAATAACCATCCATTCACACTTGTCTAATCAAATTCAGACGGCCCAACTTGAAGCCATGAAACCTGAAAATGTGACGAGTGAATCCCTCAGAGGAATGGACAAGAATTTAGAAGCCAAGGGTGACGGAGCCTTATATTTCATGGATCGGATCTGGACACCGAAACACGGTGGTTTCCAAGACTTGGTCATGACCGAGGCGCACAACACTCGGTATTCCGTCCACCTAGGTTCAGATAAGATGTATCTGGATCTTAAAAAGCTATACTGGTGGCCTAATATGAAAGCAGAGATTGCTACCTTCGTGAGTAAATGCCTTACTTGCGCAAAGGTTAAGGTCGAGTACCAGAAGCCCTCTGGTTTATTGCAACAACCAGAGATCCCAGAATGGAAGTGGGAGCGGATCACTATGGATTTCATAACCAAGTTGCCCAAGACAATGGGTGGACTTGATACCATATGGGTCATCGTCGATAGATTGACCAAGTCTGCACACTTCCTACCTATCAAAGAAACCGACAAGATGGAGAAACTTACGAGAACATACATTAGGGAAATCGTATGGCTACATGGTGTACCTATGTCCATTATCTCCGATAGAGATAGTAGGTTTACCTCAAGATTTTGGCAATCACTACAACATTCCCTAGGAACAAGGCTAGACATGAGCACAGCCTACCATCCTCAGACCGACGGACAGAGTGAGAGGACCATCCAAACACTGGAAGATATGTTGCGAGCCTGCGTGATTAACTTTGGGAAGGCATGGGATACTTATTTACCCCTTGTCGAGTTTTCCTATAATAACAGTTATCACACGAGCATCAAGGCTGCTCCATTTGAAGCCCTCTACGGCCGAAAGTGCAGATCCCCTCTGTGCTGGGCTGAGGTGGGTGATACCCAACTAGCAAGGGGGCAAGCTTCCGACATTACTCTTACTGGTCCGGAAATCATCCGGGAAACGACAGAGAAAATCGTTCAAATCCGTGAACGATTGAAAGCCTCTAGAGACCGACAGAAGAGCTACGCAGATAAACGAAGGAAACCTTTGGAATTTCAGGTGGGAGACCGAGTCCTTCTCAAAGTCCCACCCTGGAAGGGCTTGATACGCTTCGGCAAGCGTGGGAAGCTTAATCCGAGGTACATAGGGCCTTTCGAAATTCTAGCAAGAGTCGGCCACGTAGCTTACAAACTCGATCTACCAGGCGCACTTCATAACGTACATTCTACATTCCACGTATCTAACTTGAAAAAGTGTCTATCCGACGAGACTCCCGTAATCCCACTCGACGAGATCGAGATCAACGAGAGCCTCAATTTTGTAGAAGAACCAGTAGAAATCATGGACCGAGAGGTCAAGCAAACAAAACAAAGTCGCATACCCATCATGAAGGTTCGCTGGAACGCTAAGCGGGGACCTGAATTCACATGGGAACGCGAAGATCAGATGCAACGCAATTACCCACATCTCTTTCCCTAATCCACGAGTGTTCTCTTACTTTGAATTTCGGGACGAAATTCCCTCTAACGGGGGGATGATGTGACAACCCGATATTTCAACTCTTTGTAATGGTCTAATAGGTCAAGTATTGTAAACATTTTTGAGTTAATAAAATTAACTTTAATAATAAAATGTCCAAAAAGTTTCTATTTAAATTCTTCTATGTTTAAATATCATTAAACCATGATCGTACGTAAAAAGAATGCCCAAATCCGACTTCGTATATTGAAGTTATGATTTTTCCAAGTTCAGCTTAGCAACAGACAGCTAAAAACTCGAAACGGAGATCGAGCGACATTTGGCCGGAATGACCTAAACGAGAATCGAAGGTCTTGACAATGGTATTTCAACGGTAAAAAGTCTGGCAAAAACCGACGTCAGATAAAGAAGTTATGAATTTTTAAAGAGATTCCTTAATCACGTCATTTTAATAAATAAATAATAAAAATAATTTCGGAATTTTCCAACGGAATCTAAACGAAAGTTGTAGATCGTAGTCTCACCTTCACGGGGATATAAAGAACGTCGAAAACGGAGTTCGTATGAAGGAGATATGAATTTTTGAAGTTTGATAAATAATTTATATATAAATTTTATTAAAAATTCGGTATTATCCGAAGAGGAGTCAGCCTAGGGCCGAGGTACGCGCCGCGTACCCTCGTACGCCCCGCGTACTCGAGGGCACGGCCTCGGATCGTCCACGTCGCCTTATGCGAAGCTACCCGACCCGCCGTCCCATCCGACCCGCTCCATCCGAAATACATAAGCGATGACGTACGGGTACGCGCTGCGTACGCCCGTACGCCCCGCGTTCGGAGGCGGTTCAGCACCCCTATAAAAGGGATGCGAGCCTTTCCGAAAAATTTGTTCATTTTCTCCTTTTCTCTCACAATCTTGCCTCGATTTCCGTGCCCGTTCAAACCCGAAGCTCTGGTCTTTTTGCTCAAGTCCCGAGGGTCGATTTTACTCCTGAGATTCCCGAGAATCCCAAGAAAAATCCGTTTCCCGAGACGAAACTCTGCCCGGTTTTCGATCTCGCTATCTTCAAACTTCCAAGTGAGTTCATACCCCTTTATTCAACCTTTGAAATGCTTTTAAATGTTTTAAATACTTTATGGGGGGGGGGGGGGGGGGGAATACACGTTAAACACTTATAGTTATTGCTTCGATCACATGTGATTGCATTAATCACATGTGATTAATAACTAGGAAACCAATGATTTTATCACTGTTCAAACTGTTTTACTTCAAAATGTTTTACAAACTCTTTTACTTATCAAATGCTTTATTGTAAACTTTGTTTTACTACCTATAAATTTGCATGCCCATATATGTATAGATGTATAAATAATGTTTAAAGGGCTTAGGAAAGCCACCTGTCCTATTTCCTTTTCCTCGATTTGGATGTGGTCTGGTGGAATTTCGGGTGACCATCCGAGGGTCGTTTCAATATTAGTTATATATCATATATACATGTATTGACATAAAAGTACTTCCATATTCATACTTATCAGCACCTCGTTAGTAAGTTACCATCAGGGTAACACGGGATCATACTATTACAATTTCTAGATCAACGAGTCAGTTCATTCAGGAGTCAATACTTATTACTAAGAGAACATATACAACGATACTAGAACAAGTAACATTATATTGCATATACATGAATACGTTAACAATTGTGATCCACTGTATGGGAGCATGTCTTAGTTGACATGACCCGAGTTGTAGCCAGAGTCTCTTGAAGGGAGAGCGTGAGTTTGCGTATAGATCTATACTGGATTGACTATCCTACACCTCGCTGCTAGCTACAGTGGGACCGACAGGTCTGCGGGTGCCAAACGTCATACCTTATTTTCGACTATACGTTGTCGATGTTACCAGTCGATAGTATGGTGCAATTTATCACATGATACCTTAATATAAACCCGGTTTAAGGTAGTTAGTACAACAGTAGTTCATATAAAACAAAACTACCGTACTACAATAATTTACCCATTACATTTTGGTGATAACCTCACTTAAACTTTAATGTACAAACTATATTTTGTTAAATGATAGTTATACTTGGGAAATTACACACTTTTACATCAAACGAGCATACAAAACAGTTAAGCCTTGGTAGAGGGCTACTTTAACAGAAAATATAGGTTTTTCTGAGAGATTCAAACTTTTACAAACACTTACATACATTTACAACTCATACTTGCGACAGGTTCAAACGTTTTGATAACAAACCTCGACACTAAAATACTTATGAATTCACCAGCTTAATGCTGATAAACTCTTTCAAAATAACTTGTATTCTTAGGTCATCAGTAGACAGGTATCGATGCTAGCTTTTGAGAAGATGGAGCGCATTCAAGACTCATCATACTATTTTGATTTACATTATATTTTTGGTGTCTAAAACTGTACGGAACAGGCTTGTATTAAAATTTTATATTTAATGCAATGGATGATGTTGTTTGCTTATTTACATTTACTGTTTTGTGATACTTTACATGACGTCCTCCGCCCCAGAACGTTTCCGCCATTCTTGGTTTTGGGGTGTGACACCTTCCAACTTGGGAACACAAAGAAAAATAATTTTCCTTTCCTTTCTCTCGAACTCGGGAACACAAAAATACACTTTACTTTCCTTTCCATTCTTTTCTTTTCTCTCCACATTTCTCTTCTCTTCTTTTCTTTCCTTTAAATGAAACTCGGGAACAGGGTGTAAAGGACAAGCATTAGGCTCTGGAGTGCAACAACTAATAAATCTTCAAGCTTTAGGACCAGAAACCCTAAAATAGACCATATCATGCACAAATAAAAAGGATGGGAAACATTTGAGCTTTATACCTTCAAATGACGCTCCATCCATAGAAAAGCTCAGATCCAAAGCCTAGTACGCCCAGTGTACCTTCTGGTACGCCAGCGTATTGGGTGACTCCACTTTAATTTAACGCACATGAGTACGCTAAGCATACATACATGTACGCCCAACGTACTTAGATGCCACATTTCTCAAATAAGGGACTCATCTTGCCACAACTTCACACTTCCATCGCTTCCTTGATATAACTCTGATTCCAATGAACCTCATACCCACGGAAAGGTGACGAGATGCCCTACGCTCCTAGTAACTCATCGCAACCCCGAGACTGAACAGATTCCACCAATATGCAACCAGATCATCTAGACTTCCAAGGTGATCCTGAATGCTACCAAAACCTGAGCCGACTATGAACCAAAATTCCACACCACTATCATTGAGGGTAAACATACCCAGAGATCAAAGCAGAACTTGATGATAGGTTAACACGTCCATTGAACTTCAAATATCACAACTTGAAACTTTCAGAGAACCTTCGATGAATGATGAATGATGCAACCAGAAATCGAGGACGTATTGAAATTAGACCAAATGATCTAAAACGCACACGGAGCTAATCGCACCTAATTCAGAAACTGGTTCCTTAATCGACCTCTGAACAAGCTAGACTATAATTAGAAATCCATGCAACGAGCTGAAAAATTCCCTCCACAACCAATACTCAACCTGAATGGTACCAGAGGCTCCTCATATATTCTTTGACATCCCTATAGGAAACCAATAGCTGCAAATAGCTCCTTGATAAACCACTTCCTGTTGAGGAACAACTCATGTGTCTCCTGAACACATATATCCGATCGCCACCTACTATATACCCCTGTCTTCACCAAATCTTGAACCGAGATCCTACATGTCCGCACCGTAGATCCCTAGGAACCATTCTCTCAATTCTACGAACTTGAATAGATTGATGATCATCCAAGCAGAATACCCAGTTCTCCCACACTTAGGGTTCGAGCTACCACCTACTATGTAACACCCGAAATCTTAAGGAGCAATTATAAGGAATGAATCCCATTTTGAGGACTAGACACAATGTGTTAGAGGAACCAACACGACGTATATTGTTAAGGAAAAATTCAGTCCTCGTTGAGGTCACCACAACGTGTTGGTGTCTAAACATGAGGTGTTGGAAGCTGGGAAAGAAACCCTAATTTTTAGGATGTTGCACCCTATATAATCTCTTTAAGCCCCAAGGGCTGGTCTCTTGTCACAACTAGCATTTTTGGCTAGGAAATTCTATCTACATGTAATCAACTAATGTTGTAACTTGTAACTCTATGTTAAAGTTAAACACAATACTTGATCAAAAACAACAATTCGAATCAAAACTCATTTGTGAAGTCCAAACCCAAATTTAATACATTTCATACGCTCAACAGTGGGTTTGTAACCCCAATGTCCCAATTTAACTTTAATTGGACCAGAACCCTTTTATTAGGCCTAATGGACCAATAAACTCACAACTTAATTTTTTTGGGCTAAGAATCCTCAATTGGACTTTAGTTGAACCCACATTCATTAAACCATATCATTTTTGGCTATATTAGGCTTAAAATGTCTCACTTTGTCTACATGGACCTTTTTGGGCCATAAATGTTTTCTTGAATTTAATTGGGCCGAAAACCTATTGTATTTACCCCTTTTGGGCTGTGAATTCATAAGAGGGCCCAATGGGCTGAAGACTTCCATATTCGGCCTTATAATTTTGAGTATAACCAAAACTAGCCCAAACATTTCTTTTCTTTTCCTTTTTCCTTCCTTTCATTCTCGGTTATGTGTGTGTGTGTGTGTGTGTGTGTGTATATATATATATATATATATATATATATATTGTAAATAAAGGATATTATGGGGATAATCTGAGGATGACACCTCATTAATATCTCCCATACATCTATGTTTAACCCTCTATGTGTTAACCTAACTAAACCTTTATATCTCTTCTTCTTAACCCTCGACCAAGGTGCATTCCACCACCTCCTTCATTTTTCACTACTAAGTCACTACATTCCTTCAAGAACTCCAAGCAAAATCCATCCATTCTTCCAAAAAATTTGTGTATGCTTGTGTGTGTGTACTCAAGAATACATCATCAAGGTTCATCATTTTGGTAAGATAGTTTCTAGTCTAGTGTCTAACTTCATCATATGACAAATCTTTCTCTTATTAACATTCCAAATCGTGATTCATGCTCCTAAAATTTCCTAGAATTCGAAGATCTCATCTCAAGGAAGCATCTAGACCGAAAACTCCTCCAATACTCTTCTAAAACCGATCCATCAACCCCAAAGTGAGTTCATACCCCCTATTTTCGGTTTTTACTATATTTTGGGGGAGAATACAAGTTGCTTTGTGTAGATCTATGTGTTTATGCATGACTATATGTGTTTTCCATGTTATATGTTGTGCTTATGTGTTTGAAACATCTTAGATTTCGAAAGATCTACTAAAATATGGTGATATTGTAAACTAAAACACCTTATGCAACTTATGATGAACATGAAAGGATTAAAACATGTTAAGGATGTTTGAAACTAAGTAAAATCGTGTAAAGGGCCAAAAATTGACAAAGAAAACAAAAGTGAGGATCTTTTTGTCAACTTACGGTTTTAAAAGGGCTAGAAGATTCATTTTTGAATAAAAATGAGTCTTTATGATATTCATGGTTTTAAAAGGGCCAAAAGTGTAAATTATCACAAAATGGGCCTCAAATTGAGCCTTTACGGTTTCATGGGCTAAACTTGTAAAATTTTGACTTTTATGAATTAAATTGTCATTTTAAACAAATTTGAGTCAAAAATGTAATTTTTTGGTTAAATGGGCAGCAAATGAAATTTTTATTAAACTTGGGCTAAAAAGGTTAATTTTTGTGCAATTGAGCCGAAAATGTCAACTTTTATAAAAATTGGACCGAAAATGACAATTCTAACAAAAGTGGGCTAAAAAGTATCTTGAAACAAGCCCTTAAATGTAAACTTTGGTCTTAAGGGACTTAAAGCATCATTTTTATACCAAAAATATGCCTTAATTGTAAATTTTCGGTTTTATGAACCAAAAATGTCTTTTTACAAAAAGTGAGCCTTTATGTCATTTTGGTAAACAATTGAGCTTAAATGATCAACGTAATAACAAACGGAACATATACGTCACTTATATTTTTTTTATTTGGGTCGGAATATACCTTACACGCTTATTGGGTCTTAGTGGCCCATTTGCATGTTTATGTCGGTGTGGAATACACACTGCATGTCTATTGGGCCTTTGTAGTCCAAGTACATGCTTTTTGAGTATAAAATATACATTACATATTGTTTGGGCATTTGTGGCCCATTTACATGCTTGTTGGGCCTAATAAACCAAAAACATACACGAAAACAATATATACTGAGCAATTCAATATTCGTGTAAATTCAGTTAAGGCTCTTGTGAGACATTTCATTTGACATCTATCTAGCGTACAACCGTAGCCTGTAGTTATAACCATAATATCCTGGAGGGAGAGCGAGAGTTTGTGTATAGATCTATATGAAGTTGACTCCCCTACACCTGAGCTGTTCGCTACAGTTAGACTAGGTCAGTCTAGGGTGACAAACATTACCTTAAACAAGTAGGCGCCTGAAAAACGTCAAGATAGGTGAACCAGTCATTATCAAGTATGGTTATAACGACTCACATAGAGAATAACTCCATTATAAATTTACGGAATACATATACGATTTTGATGATACAAAAACATACATACACTGATACTCGGTCATAGGGTTTTAAGGCCACAACACTTTTAGATACAAAAAATATCAAATTTTTTGGGAAAACATACAATTTTACAATACCTTCTACTTACAATAGGAAGTATAGGATTTTCTGAAATAGTCTTTATACATTTTCAAACAAAAACACACATGTCTTAACACGTTATTGGACACAAAACTTTCAAACAATTTTTACAGAAAATATCGGATTTTCTGGTGATTACTATATGATACAAAACTTTTCATTCAAACATGCTTATGAATTCACCAACATTATATATGTTGACGTTTTCAAACAACTTGTATTCTCAGGAAATCGTTAAGCAGGTGGGCATCAATAATATGTTGAAATTTGTTGCATTTTGTTGCTATTATAAACATTAAAAATTTTGGGATGTAACTCTTGTAAACAATTACAACGATGTAAACTCAGTATTGTTGTATTATTGTACGTGTGACGATGATGCTTGCCTTTTTTCTATTATATTCACTGTGATGATATTACAAGATGAAGTCACCCAACCCTCGGACGTTTCTGCAGTCTGGTGCGGGGGTCTGACAGATAGAAGGTGGGTTGCACTTGATCCCACATCGGCTTGGAGGGAGAAATAATCATTCCCTTATAAAGGGGTGTGGATACCTTCCTTGTCACAACACGTTTTAAAGTTGCGAGGGCAGCAGATCCCATCTGCAGTTAAGCGTGCTCGGACGGGAGTAGTACCGGGATAGGTGACCCCTTGGAAAGTCCTCGTGTCGAGTGGCCCAAAGCGGATAATATTGTGATATGTGCCAGAGGAGGATGTTAAAAATGGTATCAGAGCTAGGGAACATGTCGATGTGTTTGACAGGGATGTCGAACCCTATAATGGGGGGTGAAGGTGGCTTACACCCGATCCCACATCGGCTTGGAAGGAGAACTAATCATTTCCTTATAAATGGGTGTGGATACCTTCCTTTTCACAACACATTTTAAAATCATGAGGGCAACAGATCCCATCAAAACTCTGTAGTTAAGCGTGCTCGGGCGGGAGTATTACCGGGATGGGTGACCCCCTAGGAAGTCCTCGTGTCGAGTGGCCCAAAGCGGACAATATTGTGATACGCGCCAGAGGGGGATGTTACATCTCTTTACCAGCCTCCATTGACACTAAAACCCTAGAATTGATCTTTAAGTCTCTTGTTGGTGCTCTTGAGCTAGTAATAAATTACTGGTGCTCATTGTTGGTCTTTGTGCATGAAGAGGAGATCTTGAAGTTGTTTTGTTTAGGGAAAAGGCTTTAGATCCAGAATCATCATCTTGTGGGGAATCTTTATGAGGTATCAAGTTTTCATCTTGTCTTGTATATGTTTAGATCTCTTCTTTTGTGTTTGGTTGTGCTTTTAGTCCCTTTTTGAGTTGAGGATAGAGTGAAGACGTTTAAGGGTTTATTACCCTAAATCTGAGTTAGTATTGGACTCCTTGAGCATAAATGTGCAAGCTTTATGAGATAATTGGTTACATGCATGCATTAAGTCCCTTTTTAAGTCATTTTTAAGCTTAAGAGCTTCATTTAGACATGCATGAACTTAAAGTTAGCAACTTTACGTAGTTTTCTAGGTCAACGAAGTCAGATCTATGTTTATCAACCACATCATGGTTGCTTGAGTTTCAACAACTTAATACATTAAGCTCCTTTCATCGACTCCAAGAGCTTCAAAGCTCAGATCTAGACCCAAAATGCGATTTAGAATGATAAATTTTCCAACATTATCGATGAGGGCCACCAAAAAGGTCCAAAACCCAAACCATAAAGCTTGATGATGCAAGGGTTTAACCAATAAGCACTTAATCCTTAAGGTCTAAACTCCATCTTTTCCATAAGTGATTTTAACACCTAAACCATCTCAAAGGTTGGTGCTTTATAGATTTACATCTCCAATGCATGTCTTGACCCCATATTAGGTCAAAATGAGGATTTGTGACCTAATCTCCATGCATGACATCAAAACTTGATTATAGACCAGATCCAAGACACTACTAGGTCACGTTGAACTGGAGATTCATAAATTTGCAAACTTTATGTGGTCTAACCATTCCAACATTCAAGAACAAGAAATTAAAGGGACAAAACTCAAGATCTAACAACTTGGAATGATAAAACTCGAGTCTTGGACACTTACAAAGGTCCAGAAGAGTGCTAAACTAAAGAATGAGGGCTTGTTTGATTGATCTTTGCTTCCTTCCTCCACCTCTTCCTTTTTTAGATTCCAAAAAAGCACCAAACTAGCTCAAAAATAGAGTAAAGATGATTAGGGTTGTAAGGAACGATTTAGGGGGAATGGAGGCTGATCAAGAGGCTAGCTATTGGGACTTAAGGAGATTGTATAGGGCGCAACACCCTAAAAATTAGGGTATTGTCCATCAGCCGCCACGACATTGTGGATCAACACCACTATGCCGTGGTGGTCCATTAAACTTCGCGTCCCAAAGGCTTATCGCCATGTCCTGGTGAGTTTTCACCACCCCGTGGCCAAAAGGAATTATACATAATTTGGAATTAATTTCATACCAGGAATCGAGTGTTATAAGGATGCATGATTTGGAGAGATGCCTTTATGCCTGTTGTGTGAGATGGTACTGATGCATGCTAGTGACTATAGATCTTCAAGAGCTTATGAGGTAGGACAACTTATTTATATGATGCTTTTAGTTCTAGATGCTCAAATGTTGCTTTCTTTGTGCTTTGTGGGAATCATATTGATGTAAGTTAGCTATCAAATTAATATGTTAAGTTACATGCAGTGAAGGTTAAATAATATTAGAGTGGTTAAATTAGCCTTATTGCATAACTCTCGTTTGAGTCTAACCATTATAGGGTTAGGTCTTTTAGTCGAAGGATTATCTAAGCTTTATTGCATGTAAATTAATTTGTGAAGTAGTTAACTGACATTAGTAGAGATTCTTCAACAGGGTGAAGTGGTAATCCTAGGAGAGCCCAGGAAGCTCTTTAGTGTGAGTGGTGTGCTGTTTAGCAGATTTTGGAAGGTATCTGTGACATCCCCAATTTCACAGCCAGAAAAGACCGATTTTGTTTATGCTTGTTTGAAAATCAGAGTAATATTTTACATAAAAGTGTTGCGGAATTTGTTCCCAAAATAAAAATATGATAAAGATTTATCAAATCATTTCCATAGAAAAGTATTTCATTAAAAGACTCGGGATGTCATGTTCGATACAAATCAAAAGCATAAACATTACATTATAAGCCTTACAACAGTTATTTACAACTAATGACCTATAATCCAAAAATCCCTCATCATCATCCAAATTATGCTATGGGTCCACTACCGGTAAAACAGAAAGCTGAGTGGGTTAGGCTTGGGAGCCTGGTGAGCATATAGGATTTTCAACCCACAAATAATAATAATTTTAATAATTTCATCGATCAACAATAAATTTATTAATTTTATCAAACCAACAATAACCCTGATTACCCATTCCCGTTATCCTCACTTTACGTCCCTAAACACCTATACAAGGGACCTAGTCTAAGGATTTTATCATCGGGATGGACTTTACTGCTATGGGGATTCCTCATCCATATATGTCCGTAAGGCAACCATGAGGGGGATGGAGTACACCGGTGAACATCAAGCCCACAAACATCTACAGGTTGTGAGCCTGCTAGCGTTCCACTAGACTGTCTAGAAAAGTTCGTGGTCGTCATCCATACTCCGCTAGATGACTGGAACAACAACAACAACATCGAGGATTGAAACCTTGAGGTTAAGTGATCGGATGATGGCTTATGATGTCATTTTCTATGACGTGATTTTTTTTCTTCCATTTTTTAGTGTTAAGGAAAAGAGAGAGCGAGCATATGATTTCAAATATTGGAGTATGACCCAGTGGTGGAAACCAGATGGTTGCGGTATCCACGACAAAGGTGGAAATACACGATAGGATTCTTGTGGTTTGATTGCCTCGAGAAAATTTCAAGTGTGGAAAGAGAGTCATTTTCATGGAGACTGTAGAAGATGAGGACCAGGGGTATGCTTTCCTTGAGTTCAGTTAGAGTGTGTTCTGGGATGTTGTTCCAGGTGATCAAGAGAAGTGAATCAAGAACGAAAACTTTCATTGTCTATGTTATATCTCGACTGTGAGGATGACGCCTCATGTTTTAATGATTGTGTCTCATGATGGAGTGAAGGTTAGAGATTCATAGACAAAGTGTGTGGTAGTCTAATTGTTCTTAGATGGAAAATAGGTGCTATGAATAGGCTATCATAGTTTTTGCTTGTGCATTTGCATGAGATTCTTGATGATAGAGGTGGTTATGACTAGGAAGTTTCCAAGGTCTCTATCTGAAATTCAAAAGGTCTATGAGTTTTTAGGTCTTTATCTGGGATATTATTTTGCCTTATGTTATAAATTCTAAGAGTCATGGATGGTATGTATCTTTCTGAGTCAGTTTGAAGTGTGGTATGTCTGCAACGTCAATTGGTGATAGTTCGAACCTAAGTAGGGGAGAATTGGGTATGCTACTTGAAAGATCATTGATTTGTTGAGTTAATGGTTTCAGAAGAACGGGTTATAAGGATGTGTGGTTCGGATATGTGAGGCTTTGGTTCAAAATTTGGTCAAGACGAGGTGCAAAGCAAGTTAACATTTGTTGTATGTGCTCAGGAAAGCACAAGTTGTCTTCGTAGCAGGAAGTTGTTGGTCAGGGAGCTCGTTGTAGCTAGCGGTCCTTTTTAGGGATGCCGATGAACTAGTCATGAGGTGGTTAAGTTGCTCGGGTCGAGTGTCGGTTGTTAAAGAATTCGTCGGGTCAGGGTATAAATTTTTGCTATTGTTGGTCTGTTAGTCAACTACAGAATTTGGTATATATAGTTCCACATGGTTTAGTTCAGTAGAAGATTGTATTGTTGGGTAGTTACCAATGAATCCTCGATCATTTAATGTTCCCGTTTATCGTCAAAGGGTAGGGATGCTTTGAAGGTTTTGAGTTTTATAATTGGAGTTCAATGATCATGAAAACATATCGTCATGTTCTGTTTATGGTATATCATGGCTTCTGGGTACGTTGCCCTGGATTGCTGGATTATGAAATTATGGTCTATAGTATACTCGAGTTTGTTTCGGTAGTAGGTAGAGCATTGAAGTGATTATCTATGTATTCTAATTGTCGGTTCGTTGGGTTCCTTGTTGTTAGTTGGGATTGTAGAAGGATGTGGAATTGTATCAAGGGAAGGTACTTTGGATACGACAATCTTTGTCAAGAGTAGGAAAGTGCTTAATCCGGTTTGCGGTGTGAGAACGCGATAATGTTTGGTCATGGGATCTGAGTTCAGCAAGCTCAGTATGGTAGTGGTTGGATAGGGAGAGTGTGGGATGGCTTGGTAATTCAATGATCACGAGTTTATCAGAATGTAGATAAATAACTGAGGGATAGTCCCTTAGGACCGCCAGGGATAGTTCCAAATGCGAGCTATTTTAGAATTTATACCCATGTCATGGATTTTGATTAGTATATCTGGAGGGAGTGTCAGGGTTCGCTAAGGTTGGGAAGAATCCAAGATAGGTCAGGACCGTGAATGTGAAGCAGACTACCGTTTGGCCGGTAGGGCCTTGAACAACTTATTGTGTGGTGTGAATAAGATATTGTTTGATTAAGGATTAACAAGGAAGGCCAGTTAACATGGTATCTTCCTAAGTCAACTAGGGAGCCAGTTCTGGTTAGGATAAGGTTCAAGGTTAAGCAAGGAATAGTGTTCTTTGGTCAGTGATAAGTATAAGAGCAAATGATATGGATTCATGGCTAGGTTTAGGTAGGGGTTATGTTAGGATACTTATTGGGGTTTGTGATTTCTGCTAATTTGAGTTCAACATCATTAAGGGTGGGCGGTCGTCCGAGTGGGATGACTTCTCTGGTTATATATGGGATTCATGGAGTTCGGCCATGATTGTTCAGTTTGGCAGAGGAAATATTAAAGAATGATTTTGAGGATGAAATCTAATTTAAGTGGGGTAGAGTTGTAACATCCTGTTTTGAGTCGTTTCACAATTCGAGGTTGTGACCCGAAGATCAAGTATCATAAGGATTCAGACCTTGGGGAAAGAGAGGTTTAGACAAATTTGGATTTGGGTAATGTAGATATGTGAACCAATTGTTTGGTTTGTGCTTTGAAGTCAAAGGGTAAAATGGGAAAAGTGGTGTTTCAGACTTCTTTTATGAATTATGGATTTTAGTTCAATGTGTTTTAAGTTAAAAGTAATTATATAGGGTTGTAGAGCTCCTCAATAAAGATCATCAAAATCGGAGTTGAAACGAAAAAGTTATGATTGTTTGAAGCTTGGACAGTTTTGGGTTAAGCCGCGTATAATGGGCGTAAGGGGGAAGTACGCTGGGCGTACTAGGGCATACCTGAGTATGTTGGGCGTACCAGGAGTATGATGGGCATACACGATCAGTTCCCAAACCATATTTTCATGGTTTGAGCCCTATTTAAGCTCCTTCACTTCCCCAAACCCATTCCATCTTCAACCTCCACCTCTCTAACACCCTCCCATGAAAAACCTAACCCTGGTTTGAGCCTTTTGAGCAAAAGAATGTGTTTTTGAGTGCTTTGAAGTGTGATTGGTGTATCTTGGAGAAAGAGCTCATTGGATAAGTGTTGTTTGCATTGGAGCTTGTAGTTTCAGAATTTGTTCACCTTGATCTCTCTTCTAAAGGTATAATGTTTGAATCTTGATGATGAATTTGTTAGATCTAACTAGGTTTGGTTGATATGAGCTTTTGGTCATTTTAGTTCATCAAGTTTAGATCTTGAAAGTTTGTAACCTTGTTATGGATAATGTTGGAAACTTTATCCATCTAAACATCATTATGATTCAGATACGACAGTTGGAGATTTGGACTTAATAGATTAAGTTGAAAAAAAATTCACTTTTGTCCCTTTGATTCTTAAAGGCTAGATCTTGGTGGTTTGGAACATTCTAATGGATAAATTTTAAAACTTTATCCATTATGGAGCTTTTTGGATCCATAAAAATGTGATCATGGTCCTTTTATCCTATCTATGCAAGAGTTATGATGTCTTAATGGATTAATAAGTTAGGTTTTTGTATTTTGGACCTTTTCTAGATATGGAAAATTATAAAGGTGGAACTTTATGGCTTAGAATGATGCTATGGGTCTAGATTTGAGTGTTGGATGAAAGGACTTAAGGGATTAAGTGATGGGTATTATACAAAAGAACATCCTATGTGCTTATGCAAACCCTAAAGCTTGGATTTAGGTTTCTCTATTGTACATGCAGTTCATCCAAGACTCAAGAATCCTAGATCTAGCATACATATTTCGAAATTATCATATAAGAACAAATCTAGATGATTACCTTTTTAAGAATAGCTTAAATCTCTTCAAGAATGCTTGAATCTTCTTTCCTTGGAGCTTAGAGTCGCAAATGTCACTCCTCCAATGGCTTACAAACACCACAAGCAAGAGGATGATATTGGAGAGAGGGGAGGAGCACCAAAAACTTCCAAGGTCTTCTAGAGAGTGCTTAGCCACGTTTTTTAGGAGCCCTAAGGGTCCAAGGAACCCTAATAGACAGCTTAGGCCTCAAGCCGTCCAAGGAACCTTCTGGAATAAGGCCTCCTTCGATGAATTCAAGATGGGCTTTATCTTAATTTCATCCATGCCTTAGTCCATAAGGATTCCCAACCCAAAAACTCAATTGTCTTATAATTGCAGTCCAATCCCCTATATTTAATTAATCTCTTTTAGCCATTCTTAATTAATTAATGACTAATATTAATTAAATAATATGATTTCTAATTTAATATATTATTCTCACGATATATTAATAAATCATAATAACCTCTTTATTCATAAATCATCCTATCTAGTTGCTTTGATGAAGGCAACCCAAAAGGACCATGCACAACCGGATCAAATACTTACCAAATATAGTTATGGGCTTAGACACTAATCCAACATTAAGCACTTAATGGAAAATTTTCATTTGGCCAAGTATGTTGGGCGTAACTTTGAGTATGTTGTACTCGTATGGGGTACCGTTTCTAGATGGTGAGTATGCCATGCGTACGAGCTAAGTATGGCCAGCCTACTCAGCCTAAACTTGACTTGTTGACTATGACTTCTGTTGAACGTTGACAATTTGACCAAGTTTGACCTTGGGTCAATCTTGAGGGTTTTGGGCTATTAACTAAGAATTTATCTGGTTTGGGTGTTAGTGGATTCGTGGGTGCAAGTAAGGCAGAAAAGGGATCGTATCGTAGTGTTTCAGAGTTCCTTGATTTAGGTGAGTTTTCTCACTGTGCATGTGGGTTGAGGACACCAATGTCGGCCCGCTAACTTGTGTATGTAGGATGCTTGCTGTCTTTGTGACTCTTGTTGTATTGTTTGTGTATATACGTACTGACCAACTGGGTCTTATTTGTTGTTATTATTATATATAATATTGTGTATGCTGAGACTTTGAGTAATCTACAGAGTTATTGATAACCTACGAGGCATGTTGTTTGCCGACGAGACTTCGGGTAGTCTTTATGGTTGCTGATAACCCACAGGGGATGCTATTTGTCCACTGATACTTCAGGTAGTCTCCAGGGTTGTTGATAACCTACAGGACGTGTTGTTTGCCTACTGAGACTTTGGGTAGTCTCCAGGGTTGCTGAGAACCTATAGTTTTTTATTTGTTTTGTGTTGTGTGTGGTATTTTGGGGAACTCACTAAGCATTATGTTTACGATTTGTGGTTTACATGTTTTTGGTTTTCTTATATTAAAGGAGGGACACGGCTCGATTGCATCGCATCAATGGGGGACTTGTGCACATGATAAATTTTAATGATACTCTGATAAATATTTTAAGATCTTATAGTTGTGATTTGAATAAACACTTAATGTCTTAATTGAAAATTTTGGGTTGAAATTTGGAGCGTTACATAAAACCCATTATCTTGAAGCCCAAGGTATTTACTTGATCCATTTATTGTCCACAATCCCAAATAAGAAATTTCTCGAAACAGGATTTAAACTGCTTGAGACCGTAGATGAACTTGTGAAGCTAACATACTTGATTAGGATGTTGCAAATCAATAAAACCAGGTGGTTGTTTCATGTATATGGGTTCATTGAGGTTGGCATGTAGAAAAGCATTACGAAAATCAAGTTGCCGTAGTGACCATTTTTGTGTAATGGCAAGAGAAAGAACAACTCTAACTGTTATTGAGTTGAAAACAGGGCTAAGTGTTTAATGAAAACCAATGATTGGTGGTTAGCGAAAACCTTTGGCAACAAACCACATTTTATAGCGAGTGATAATACCGTCCTTGTGACGTTTTAACCTGTAAACCCACTTGCAATCAATTACGTTAGTGTTGGGAGTAGGTGGAACTAGTGACAATGTACCATTTTTGATGAGTGTAGAATACTTGTCGGTCATAGTTGATGAGTGCAGAATATTGTCGACAATACGCCCATAACGCCACACTAGAGATTTTTTTTGGCATGGGGAAAGAGGTTTGTTCGGTAGCAGCAACGATGCTGGTGTATAAGCGGAAGGTTGAAAAACAAGTTGTTGTTTCGGGTTTTGCTTTAGATTAAATAGACGAGTGCAAGGAAGAGGAGGTGCATTTTTGATGCACCAGAGGAGGGTGATAGTGATGTGTCGTTCAACACGTGAGTTGATGCTGAGGTGTTGGACGGTGGTGTATCGGTCACCACGTGAGGTGATGCCGACAAGTTTTTGGAATTGTCGGAAGATAAGTAATCAGGCTACATGTGAGGCGAGGTCTATGACGTGTAGGGATATTGTGATGGAGTTGATTGAGAGGGAGATTGGGTTTGGGCTAAGGGAAAAGATGCCTCATCAAATCGAACATGACGAATGATATTAAGACGGTTGGTAGAGAGTCTAAGACATCTATAATTGTGATGTAAAGGGTTATACCCGAGAAAGATACACTAGGTTGAGCGAAAATCCATATTATGATGATTGTATGGTCAAAGGTAAGGAAAGTAGATGCAATCAAATACCCTAAGGAACGAGTAGTCTGCAGCACAGTTAAAAAGATGTTGATAGGGAGACCGTTTCTTGGAGGTGCGAGAAGGCAGACGCTTAATAAGATATACAACAATGTCAAAAGAAAAATGCCATAATCCTTAAGGTGTGTTAGCTTGTGCCATGAGAGCAAGGATGATTTTGACAACATGACGATGCCGATGTTCAACAAAAACATTTTAGGTGCTAGTGTTAAAGCAAGATCGTTGGTGTCATTTTACTCAAATTATATCGATCACAGTTGAATTTTTAACATAAACCTTAATATGTTTTCTCATCTATTCACTTTCTCTTATCATTTTGGCATGTAGTACACGACAAAAAATGAATTCATATGGGTAGAAATCCTTGAAAATAAGAATCACATTTTAAAAATAGTAAATTCTCCATTTTAATTTTTGAATCAAGTTTCCATTTTTAACCTTCTGATTTAGGGCTTGTTCCACGTAGAGTTTTTAGATTTTAGCTTAAAAAAATCGAAAAAACAAAAAAACTTCGTTTGACAGTGAAAGTTTTTAGTTTTTATGTTAAATAAAAAACTCTAAATCCAAAGCTACTTCAAGTAGCTTTTGGAAACTTTTTTTTTTTTTTTTATAACTTTAAAAGCTAACGACCCTTTTCCGAATGCTTCAACACAAATAAAAGCTACAGTTTGCTGCTAGTTTGTCAAATACACCCTTATATTTATCTTTTACAGAGGTTAAAATATGATTAAGAATAGGAAATGTGGGATAAAATGGAGATAAACACATATATCACTGCAATAGTAACATTAAAACCTTTATAAATTAATAATATTGGAACTGATATATTTTATTAATTTAGCAAGATATTATTATATCGATAAATTAATAATTATTACTTTAAAGAGTTGACTTATATTCGTGAGCAACTCTCAAATTAATGCGTCGGTCTTCAAAATTTGCATGTCTGTTTACTTTATCTATTTGAATAAAACAGAAATAATGATGAGAATATGTTGTTAGGTTATCCAGATGAAAATAATAAATGTTAGGAGGTTCAAAGTATTGAAAAAATTATCGCGGATACCATTCAAAATTCGGTTGATGATGATCCAGTGCCTTTGAAACCGGTCACTAGAAAAGAAGTATTGCAAGTGATAACAACTCTTCACAACTTTTTGTTGCAATGTGAGAATACAATATCTGAACTTTTAAGTGCAATTGAGGGATTTAAAATTGAACTTAATATAAATTTAAAGTTTACAAAAAAAACAAGTAACTATAGATTTATTTTTTACTAAACAATTCTAGAATTTTAAAATATTTTAGAAATGATTATATTTTTATTGTGGATTTAAGTTGCATGAAGAATAAGGTGGATTCGTACAATTATTTTGTTCATTTATTTTTGTGTTTATGTTGTTGTGTCACTATCACAAATACACTTACTATGTCATTTTTAATGTTAAATTGATTACGACAGTGTCGTAGGGATTGTACGATACAGATAAAAACATTGTTAAATGTATCAACGATAGTTACTTAACCTTTGTCTCTTGATTACTTGCTACAGTCTTGTATATTTTGAGAATTTTAAACGTTAAACTGCTCAAAAATTAATTATGTAGGACGTAATCTGCGTAAAATGTTTCCTTAAAATGATTTTTAAATCTTCATTCAAATGATCATTTCAGATCACATACAAGCATCGACACTACCCAACATAGAACAAGTGGGTACATCATCAAATGGAATTAGGTCCCACCACCCTGTATTTAGCAAAAATACCCTCAAATTTTCAATTTTGCTGAAAGAACCCTATATGACATCCTCTTTGGCTGATTTTTTTTTTTTTTTTTTTTTTTTTTTTTTTTTTTTTTTTGGGCTAAAAGAAGTCCAAAATATCTCAAATTTCTGGAAAGCAGTTTAATGTTTTTATTTTCATTTAATCTTTTACGTATGATGGGTCTTTGTTGATTTTTCTTTTGGCTTCATCAACTACATATAATGGGTATTTCACCTAAGGAGAGGTTAGTATATAGAAATGTGTGTCATTTGACACACCTAAATTTTCAACAAGGTTGAAAAACATGTATTAGTTCAAAGAAGAAGGGATATCTTTGAAAAATTCATTTAATTCAAAAACATATATGTATCACCTATAGTTAGTCCAATATTGGCCAGCAAAATGAAATAGATGAGCCATGATCTCTTATAAAAAGCAAGAAGTATCTTTGTGCTTGCCTCCTTGGTGGTTAATTGGTTATGACTCAACTAATGAGTTAAAAACTAATTATTTGGGGCGTCTTTTTATTCTAATTTGGGTTATGTCGTTTTAAAAATGTAATATATATAGCTATAAAAACTGAATTTTTGAAAGGTTTAAACGTTTTTTTAGCAAGCATACCGGTTCCAACTGGTTTGCTAAGTATTGGTTTCTTTGAGATAAAAATAATAACCTGATTAGTTCCGGTTCAACCTGGTTTGCTCAAGTTGGTGCAGTACGATTCAGTTTTCAAATCCATGCTTGTACAGAAATGGTTGAACTTGGTTATAGAACTATATGATTTTTTATTCTAAACTTGCCACTAATTTAAATATATTAAGATAATGACTTTGAGAAATGGTTGAACTTGGTTATAGAACTATATGATTTTTTATTCTAAACTTGCCACTAATTTAAATATATTAAGATAATGACTTTGAGCACGAGACTTGTATCTCATTCTAAGTGTTCGAATATTATGTATTAAGATTTTGTATGATTATACGTATAATAGAAGCATACTCTCATATGATGTTCGTTAATGACAAAATTCCATTTGTTCATTTTCATAAATGATCATATTCTTTTTTCCAAAGTAAGATGTATTAACATGAGTATTTTTAAGTGTTCATATATGAACATATACTGTTTTACAAAGTTTTTTACATAACCGTAATATTTTGAAAAAATATTTACTTAAATGGGGTAGTTTAAAACATAATTACAAAGTAATTTTAGTTTTATTTAAAATTAAAAAAAACCCTATTTTTCTAGGAAACGTAAGAATTATCGATAACACGTTCTCTTCTTGGTCGTCTTGCAGCAGCCTCGTTAGTCCTTATGATTAGAACCGCATATAGCCCCATCTTTAATCGTCGGAAGTTTTTCCTATATCTACCCAACACCACCATCATAGGTAAGCTTTTCAAAGCGTTGATTTATTGGTTAATTGGTTTAACATTACTTCAATTCCTATTGCTTTAGATTCTTTTTGTCAACAGTGAATGTTTCTGTCAATATTAATTGTCCCTTTTTTGGCTTACTAACTCTATATCATTAACATGATGCCATTAAATAATCTTCATATATTCGTGTGATTTTATTAACTTTTCTCTCTCTTTTATATATATATATATATATATATATATATATATATATATATATATATATATATATATATATATATATATATATATATATATATATATATATATCATTAAGGTTTTATAATAAATGCTATATGATTTCTGTCTCTTATTTGAAAATTTGATTTTGGTTTCTTCATAGATTTTCATCAATATGACATCAAAATCCATTACACTGTTATGTTATTGGGATGGAAAAATTTGTGATGGGAAAGAAGATATAACTTACAACAAGTCTCTGAATAAAGCAATCAAGGTTCAATGTGGAATAAAGGTAGTTAATGAATCGTACTGGTTTATTCAGAGACTTGTTTGCGAATAGTTGGTACTGGTTTATTCAGGATTCCATAAATAGCTATAAATAGCCAAATCCATAAAGGTAGTTAATGAATCGTATGTTTCTTAATTCCATAATTTATTCAGGATTCCATAAATAGCCATAAACTAGTACCAACTATTCTTTCACCACATGTTTCTTGACATGATTAAAGAAGATGTAACTAGTTTTTGACAAACTATAATTTAATAGTATAATTTATAGTTACTTTTAATTTCTTAATTGATTTTTTAAGAGAAATCACACAAATAATCCAAACCTATTTTTATAATTAAATATTTTATATACAAAAAAGTTTTTAAAAAAAGTTTTTATATAGAAAAAATAAGATTTCTATATGATTTTTTTTTTATAAATATGAGTTTTAAAGAAAAAACATATTAGAAACAAACTTTTGTGGAAAAAGTTATAAAAAAGACTAAAGTTAGGATGAATTCATAATAAAATTCTAAAATTTTGGCAAAAAGTGTAAATTTTGGACCAAAATTGTAAAAAAATTTAAAATTTGGGCCAAAAATGTAAAATTTGGACCAAATTTGTAATAAATTTTGAAATTTGGGTCGAAAATGTAATTTTTAAAAGCTGGATGACCTGTTGACCGGGTCAAATCGTTAAATTGAATACGATTACCGGTATTTGGGACTTAATTGAATAAAAAAAATATAAGGGCTAAATCGATTATAAAGCCAATATGTAAGAACTTTATTGTAGTTTTTCCTTTGATTTATTTTATTTCTTTAATAGCTTTGAGACTTTCGTTTAACCATTCAACCAAATCAGTTGATGAGAATGATTTAAATTATTAGAAAAGAAATAATAATAATATAATAATAAGGTTATTTGTTATTTTAATTTTATATTATAAAAATAATTTATATTGTAAAAGTAATAACAAATTAGTATGTTTTAGTAAATAAGTTTGAAACTACAGTTGATTTGTAAATGTTTTTTGAAAATACCATGGCATTGTACAAAACTCCTGTTTTACAAAGTAAGATGCATATCTTTCAAATGTTTATATGTCAAAATAACATCTACAATTTTTTTTAGAAAGAAATCGTGCCTAATATAAAAAGATCTCAATCAGTTATAACTTAACATTACATGTTCTATCATTAATTAGGTTAAGTTATTTACTAAAATACCTTTAATAAAATGAATATAATCTAACGACCATATCGTCATGGTGTGCTCAAATAATTCGATTTTCTTTTAAACCCGTGCAATAACTCTTTTATTTAAATTTATAGGAAAGGAGCAATCTTCCATATTTAAGAATTAAGGAATCCCGTATTAAATTATAAGAAAAGGAGGCAACTTTGAAAAAAGCGTTTCCATAAAGTCCTCTCTGCAAGACTTATAACCGACGACAGTGGATGAACAGTCGACGCCTTTTAGGAATACAATCGAATCGATTTGGTGTTCATCGGAGTTCAAGCTCACTCCAAATCCCACGCCAACCCTAAATCATAACATACCGAAATTGCAATGGCTAGAGTACATCCGGGGAATCTGAGTTCCCGAGTGCCCGATCATGAAACAATTTTTGATCACTTTGCCGAGCAGACTCGTAATCAAGAGTTTGAGAAAAGAACATGGGATACATCAACCCATCGTGGCGGTGGCGGTGGTCGTAGTCGTGGTCGTGGTGGTGGACGAAGTGATGGCAGGTGTTGTTTTGGGTGCGGCGAACCTGGTCACATTATTCGCGACTGTCCGACGACTGGCTCTTTTCCTCGGAGTAATGGGCGTAGGTAATTAACTTTTCCTCTCCAAATCTTTGGTTTCTGATGATCTGTCTCTTTACTCGAACCTCTGTGAAAACGATTAATATAATACATCTTCTATTACCGATTTCACATTACTGACTTATAGATTGCTCGTGTATTTTGAATCTATATTCTATCAAATTGTAGCTCGTTTTTTTAAAAGAAGTTTATATGTGTCAGGGGAGGATTTCAAGGTTTAGGTAATGATCCATCGAGCTCTGATGCCATGGAATCCACTTCTGGGACGACCAAGTTTAGATTAAAACCACTGAATACATCAACTGAAACTATAAGAAATTCAGAACCAGTGAAGCCCTTTGTTGATGAACTACTAGCAAAGATTAAAGATAAAGAACATGAACTGAAATTGCGTGATGAAGAAATTGATGGTCTGTACCTTAAGCTGAACAAAGCTGATGCGGAACTAAGCTCTGTTCAAACCAAAAACGAGGAACTTATTGTAAACATGAACAATATTAAAGAGGATTTAGAAAAATGCAGAAACGAATTATCATCTGCTAGAAAAAAAGAAGCAGAGATTTCCCGGATGTATTTATTAATGAAGAACAAGTTTGACGAGCTTGAAGAAGCAAATGAGACTGCAGATGCTGAAATGAAGCAGATGAAGGTAGAAACAGAACAATGGAGGAAAGCAGCAAAAGCTATAGCTTCTGTTTTGGATGGAGGTGAAGCAATATCTTCCAAGACACAAGAACTTGAATCTCTTGTGTTGTATTATAGCAATCGTGCTTCTAAAAGAATGTCACTTGGAAAGATGAGGAAAGCTGTAGATGACTGCAGAATTGCAGCTCGATTAGATCCAAGCTATCTTAAGGTCTGCCTAACAGCTGGGAAGTAAGATTTTAGGTTTCTTGTTTTATCTTTTAAACCATTTATCTTTTTAATACCACAATTTACACAAATATTGTTACTTATCAAAGAATTTTGTCTTGTGTTTCTTAGCTGTCATCTGGAACTTGGAGAACTTGATGATGCAATTAAGAATTACAAAAAATGCTTGGAGTCTAGAGCTGTTTGCTTGGATCGAAGGCTTACTATTGAGGCATCTGAAGGCCTACATAAAGCTGAGGTATAACATACCATTTATTTAATGGATTCAGTTTCTTTTTAAATCAGAAAATGGTCTCAAAGATTCCCAACAACCCATACAACCAAAGGATTGGACTCTTTTTGTAGGCATGGAGCCACTCTACCTTTACACTCTACCAATATGGGACTTAATTCTTTCTTTCATATTGTCCAACAAAACTAGACCTTTATATCAGCTTATGATTTAAGGTTTAAATGGATGTATGCTACTTTATATGAGTTTATGATATGGGGATTGGATTTTCCTAACTTGCAGAAAGTGGTTAGTTATATCAAGCAGTCTGCTGAGTTATTGCAACAGAAAACTTCTGATTCAGCAACTAATGCTCTGGAGATCATTATGGAGGCCTTGTCGATAAGCTGCTATTCAGAGAAACTTCTTGAAATGACAGCAGAAGCTCACTTTCTGGTATATAGATTCATATCAGTGGAGTGATTTAGTTGATTTTTACTATAAAAGGTATTATTATTATTATTCTCACAAAATTGGTATTGTAATATGTGGGCTGTAACAGCTGCAGAACTATGAAAAGGTGATTCAAATGTGTGAGAAAACACTTCCTATGTCAGAAAATAATTGTGCTAACAATATTAACATTTCAAATGAGGGGCAAAAACGACAATTGAAGCTTTGGAGATGGCGCATGATGGCTAGGTCCTACTTTCGTATGGGTAACTTTGACATGGCCCTTGTTACCCTTGAGAAATATGAGCAACTAGCCCCTCATGAAAACAAGTAATAAACACACACACACACACATTACATGTGTATATTTATTTTGAAGAATGAAGTTAGTAATAAAAATATGTATCTTTGTAGGACTGAGGATTCATCCTCTTTTTCAGTTGCCACTGTCTCTGAACTTCTTCGCTGCAAGGTACCATATATATTATGTGGTTAAGTAAGAATATATATATTTTTTATATTAAAAAAAAAAAAAAAAACACTTTTCCAACTTTAGAGTGCTGGAAATGAAGCTTATAAAGGTGGGAGACACAGAGAAGCAGTGAAGCATTATAGCAATGCTCTACAAATGAGCATTGAATCAAGATCTTTTGCTGCTATCTGCTTGTGTAATCGTGCTGCAGCACACCAAGCTTTGGGTGAAGTTGTTGATGCCATTGCTGATTGTAATCTTGCCATAGCTCTTGATGAGAATTACCTCAAGGTATCTTTTCACATACATATATATATGTACTTTTTTGGATATTGATTAAAAAATTCATGGTTTTAATAACACATTGTCATGTTTTCAGGCGATTTCTAGGAGGGCAAATCTGCATGAGAAGATAAGAGACTATGAACATGCAGTTCTTGATCTTCAGAGACTCATCACTCTTCTTGAAAAAAATAGTGAAGACAAGTGTGAAGATTTAAAAGTAGCTCGTCGACGTCTTTCTTCTATGAATATACATTTGAAGAAAGGAATGACTTTGGATCTTTACCTCATCTTGTAAGTTCTCATTATTAATATCAGTCAATTAATACACATAGTTAACAATTAGAATGGTTGTTTTTTTTACTGTTGTGTGATAGGGGACTAAAAGGCTCGGAATCTAGTGCTGAAATTAAAAAAGCATATCATAAAGCTGCACTCAGACATCATCCTGACAAGGTTATTTATTTATTTATTTATTTATTTATTTTTACATCAGCTAGACACAGTTCCATCTGACATATACATATGGTGCTTATATATGCAGGCGGGTAAGTTTTTAATAAGATGTGAGAGTGGAGCAGATGGTGATGTTTGGAAACAGATTTTTGAAACCATACACAAGGATGCAGATAAGCTTTTTAAGATAATTGGGGAGGCGTATGCTGTTCTATCGGATGCTAACAAGGTTTGTAAAAAGATTTACTCATGAGATATAATATAACTGTTGTTTAATTAATATTTGGTGTTTGTTAATTTTACAGAGATTTAAGTACAATCTTGAAGATGCAATGAAGGATGACTTCCCATGGTAACACGAAACTACTAAAGTATAGTTTACTTTTATTTTGGAGCTTTGTTGGTCCCCTTTTGTTCATGTACAGTTTTCTTGCAAATGACACAAGTTTTAGAATACCAAGGTATTATAAATAACTGTATAATATTTATTGATCATTGAAATCGTATTAACTAAAAGTTGGAAGGTTTAAAATTTACCCTGTTCATTGTACATTTTAGGAATAGGTTAGATGCAGAACTGAACTAGATTCATAGCAATGCAAAGGAAGAAAATGCAGCCATTAATTACCTAGTTTTACCCGTTGGATAACCCAATCCCTTTTTTATCACTGAAAATTTATCAACGCTTTCTCTACACTTTTGTACCGATGCAATATGGATGCTGATGGCAATCAAAACTCAACATACAATCTCACCAAACAGTTTACTAATAAGAGAAATGGAGAAAGGATTGAAATTGTGTTAAAGATAAAATCGATACTCAGTTAAGAACTCTAGCTAAATGGTTTCTTCGCGCTTTGAACAAAACTCTAGATCTTAACAACATCAATTCTTTTATTTAGAATACTGAATCACTTAGAAATCACAAGTCTCACTACAACACTCAATGTATACTACTCTCAACCTAATCTAATAACACATGAATTCTCATCCTAACGTGTGAGTTACGAGCTCTCAACACACACACATACAAACATTATATACGACAGATCTAAATCCGAATCTAGGTAAAACCAACATACTTTAGAACTTTGATAGATAATGAGCCGTAGTCCAATGCTTTCCACCTTTGACAATAACAACCCTCCTACAACAAACCTTTACAAACACACTACTAACAAAAGACAAAATATACCCTCAATAAATTAAATATATAAAAAAAAGATAAGGAAAAGGATCCAAGTAATGGAAGACAGGATTCAACACCAATTTAATGGCAGAATTAGTGATTTGTTTCTTACTTCTCCATGAAAGTAAATTGTTACCGAGAAACACAACATAATATGTTACAGACCTAAAAAAAACAAGGCATTTGGCCCGGTCTGCATCCACAAAACCTTTTAAAGACAAACAATCATTCTTAGTGACACTAACCCTTTTACCAGGATCATTTTTCAAAAAATGCAATAACCTAAGAGCAACTTTTAAGTGAGATTTTATGGGACTCTGCATAAATTGACTAAGCACCTAAACAATAAAAGAAATATCCAGTCTAGTTATAGTCAAGTAAATAAATTTCCCAATGAGTTTTTGAAACTCCGTAATATTTGTCAACAAAGAGTCAAATTTTTCAGCACCATCAACTTTTATAACAACATAAGGATCAAGTGGTGTCTTAACAAGTTTGCACCCTTAACATTCCAAATTCCTACAACAATTCTAAGCAATACTTTCATTAATACAAACATATTCCATTATAATTATTTATAACCTCCATTCCAAGAAAAAACTTTAACTCAAGGTATTACGAGTGAAAAGTACTATGTTTAGGCTGGTTTTCTTATGGAATAAGTTCGATGATGGTTCAGTGTGGGCAGTTGTCGGGAAGCTAGGTCAATTTGAAGACTTGAAGTTTCAAGTCATGGAAGGATAGAGGTGGTTTTATGCAAAAGGGTTTAAGATTCGTTCCTTTTCAGGTTAATAAGTCCTTTTAGGGTTGGTATCGGTTGCCTTGGGAAGGCTGTATTTATTCCGAATTGTGGAGGTATTGACCAGATTGTTGGATGTGCTAGGGAAGGTAAGGGCGGATTTCAAGGATGAAATCTAATTCAACAGGGGGAGAGTTGCAACATCCTGTTTCGATTTGCTCCCATTTTGAATTGGTGATCAAAGGAATTAAGTGTTATCAAGCTAAGCATACCCGAGGGGTTGGGTTTCAGACCCAGTTGGAGTTGGATAATGTACCTTGAATTGCTCGGGTATTCAGTTTGAGTTTTTGGATCAATGGGTATTTCGGTAATTTATCAGCTCAGACTTTTATGGAAAATGGATTTTAGTTCGGGACCTGCAACCGATTTGAAATTTGTATGTGGGATTAGTCAGAGGTATGAACTATTTGTTAGGTTTTATGTACTATAACACTCCTATGGTGCACATACAACCCTAATAGCTTTGGATCTAAGTTTTCTCTAATTATACATGCAATAAAATTTCCAAAGCATGAAGCTTATAACTAGCATAAAATTTGACATATGAATCATAAAAGTAAGTTAAAAGATTACCTCTTGTTGTAGCGTGTTGTATTTTTGCCTTTAAGAGCTTAGTGCCTCAAATGTTGCACCTTTAATGGAATCACAAGACACCATAAGCAATTAGAGAATAAAGAGAGAGAAGTTATGAAGCTCAAAATCGTCCATCTCTTCAATGTCACTCTTAAGTTCAATTTTGGCTAAAGGGGTTATACACTTACACATATATACTTTGGAATTCCTAAGGTTTAACTTGTAAACCCTAGTCCATTTACTTAAGCCTTTAAGCAATCCAATAATCCATATAATGGGCCTTATGGACTAACTCTTTGTGGATTCCCACATAGAATTACTCAATCCTAATCAATATTGATCATTGGTCCAAACTATAAATATTACTGATTGACTTAACCAGTCCCCGTTAATTTAGTTAGTCTCTTTTGATCATTAAATTAATTCCAAATTAATTCTTGATCAATACTAATTAAATAATATGATTTCTCTATTAATATATTATACTTATAATATATTAGTAAATCATAAATGACCTCTTTTTCAAATATCTATCCTATCAAATTACTTTGGTGAATGCAACAAAAAAGGACCATGCTACTCTTGAGTCAAGTACATACCAATTATAGTTATGGGCTTAGACACTTAATCCACCAGTCTCCTACTTGGATAAGTCTAATAACTATAACTGCAAGTACGACTCCAAAACCCGACTAGCAATCATAGCTCTTAAAGCCGTTGTCGAACTCTGACGCGTTCTTTAGATAAGGGATCATATATTCCTCCATTCAAGATATCGTATGAACTGAGACATTGATTATAATCATTCTCTCAGTTCATGTGTTGTTTCCCGATTTTCGATTTATGACGATCGACTAATTGAACAAATCAAATCAGTCCAGGCTTGGCCAAGCACTTAGGATTGTCATCACTAAATCATCGAGGGGCCCATAGATATCGCTTTTATCCATCTTAGGGGAAAAGGAACAGATAAAATTCGACTCATGTGCTTGCTCTATTTACTCATCAAATCACATACAACAATATGTTTTATAACACAAAGTTACTAGTGCGTTTACATATGTCAATGTGCAACCGACTTGTAAACCACAACTCACATGTCTTGGTTTCAAGAATATAAGATATTATCATCTCATGATCACTCGTAATAAAATCCATGAAATGATTCAAATGAGCGTGAGTTTAGTCCAATACTCAAATCTTATTACAAGAGTACTCATGAATACTGTAGCAAACTTGTGCTATGTCTAAACACCTTTAGACAATCTACAGACTCATTCATGACAGTCTAGCTTCAATACTTACTTCCAAAGTATGATCGACTGTGGATAATTTGAATAATCTAGTTATTCGGGAAGTCAAAGCATGCAAAGTGAAACACAAAAATAATTGAATCCAATACGGTCTCAAAAATTTTGAGTATAAATAAAACACATTTTATTTAATCACCATATTGATTACACATTATTCATTGTATAATGTGTAACACCCTGTTTATTGAAATAAATTAATAAAGGTAAGTCTCGGGCAAATTGGTGAAGAATTTTAAAACTCAAGGTTTAATGGTAAGTAAGGGATTTATTATGAAAGGAAATCATAGAATTAGGGCTTAAAATGTAAGTTTTAGATTCAGTTTGTAAAGATTTATGAAGGTAGGGTTAAAAGTGTAAAATATGGATTTATTTTGAAAGGAATAAGGGAATGGAGGGTTGGAAGTGTATTTTATGGAAAGTTTAAAGAAACCCGGGTATATATACCCATCACTCTTCGGGAACCCTAACCCTAGGTGCCTTAGCAGCCGCAAACCCCCTTTTATCCCCTCCGTCGATCACCACCTTTCCCCTCTGGATTCCCGTTGCCACACCATCATCATCATGGAGGTCAAAAGCCACCAATAGCCACCATCTGTCGGAGCGAGTGTGATCGCCACTGTTCCATCGCCTCTCCGTGTTTCCTTCTTCTTCCGCTTTCTTCTACCGCTGCCTGCTGTGTCGTTAGTGTCGGCGATAGCTATACTGCCATGGAGGGTCGCTTTTGTGACGTTGCTGCTAGAGAATCGCTGAGACTGAGAAAGCTAATGGTGTTCGTCACCATGCAAGTCATGAACGGAAAGGAGCTCTCGGTTTGGACCATCGCCTCCCACTTACATCTGTTTCTTCACTCTTTCTATGGCCGACATCGAGTATGTCGGTGGGAACCGGTGGTGGGTGTTGGTCGTCGTTGGCCACCCGTGGTGGCTGAGTCAGGAAGCTTCAATTTCTAGATGACGATTAAGGGCGAGTTCGTATGGTTCCTGTCGAATAAGAGTCACAAAACACCACCATGGCAGTCGGCCATGGTGGTTATCGCCGATAGCGAAGCTGCTGTCGGACTTCTTGTGTTACCATCGCCACCAAGTGGGTGGTTGGGTTCGTTTGCAATAGAAATCATATGTGTGTGTGTGTTTATTGCAGTTAGGTGATGTTTGGGTGTTGGTTAGCTAGAATTCTTGAAGAACAGCCACCACCACCACCGTGAGGTGGTGGTTGCCGCCAAGCACCGCCGCCGGCCACCATGGTGTGGTAGTGTGTGTGTGTTAGTGTGTATTTATGTTTGTATTAAACATTGTAATTGTAATTAGCTTTGGTTAATAATAAAAATAATAATAACCACCACCGTAAGGTGGTGGCCACCGCTGTGAGCCGCCATCGACCACCACTACCTGAGGTGGTATTGGGTGGTGCCCCACTAGCAAACCCTAATGGGCTTAGAGATTGGTTTTGGGCCTATTGGGCCATGTTTGGGTGGAAAACCCTAATTATTAGTATCGACCTTAGACTTATTGGGCCTACTTGCGGGCCATTGGGATTGGATTGTGAATTAAGCCCAAATTATTCCATGCAATTTATCTAGTAGAGTAAAGGAATTAATGGATCAAGTCCTTAATGGGCTAATTGAGAAAATCCTAATAATTGAGAATTTATCAGGACACACACAAGAATTATTTAATAAGTGAAATATTAAATAATAATCATCGGCAGAAATTAATCTAAGCAATAATGGACTTAATGGATTAAGTCCTTAGTGGGTTAAGCCCTTAATGGGTTAAGTGAGAAACACTTAACCCTAATAATCATTTTATGTGAAACCCTAATTTTACTTGGGTTTATTATTGGGCCTTGATGATTGGATTATTAATGGACCATCTAAGATCAAGATGGGCCATAGTTTGGGCCTTTACGATTATATGAAAACATTTCAATGATGCTCATTTCATAAGTCCAAATCCTTATTGCAAGTGTAAGAATACCAAATTCTTGTCAATGCTAGAATGTGTTAGATTCTAAACTATCATGCAATATAACCTTTTGTAACGTCATGATACTAAAGTCATAGAGACTTTTCCAACGATATTACAAAGTAATCCTTTAGAGATTGTTACAAAAACAATTCCATGGAAGCTAAGTCTCAATTTCAAAGCACATTCTTTTGAACATCCTACTTGCATAAAAGTTTCTAACTTCCACATATATTCCTAATATCCAACTCCCAATATGGAAACATTTCCATATTTTCCATACGACAATTCATTATTAATAGAATCCTATCTATTCATAATAATGTCAATATGGTCCATTCATTACTATACTTCTAGGTTTAAACGATCAATCCTTAGCGAACCTTAGATCGTCCTTGATAGTTGTTTAACTACTTTAGTCATATTTGGTTCTGGTCCTATTTCCCTGTTAATACCCTTGGCATTCGGAAAATTCAGAACACATGAATATTATAACATATACAATTGATCCTATACCCGAAACATATGAGATACGATTCATAATGTCTTACATTACGACATGATACTTGACCATTCTTTTGCTATAATATTTCCATACATAGAATTTCCAATGTTGAATATATATATATATATATATATATATATATATATATATATATATATATATATATATATATATATATATATATATATACTTGACTAAATTTGATTAAAATTTCAATCTAAACTTTTAGATTTGAAATGAAGTATGAGCTCTTCTCCATTAATTATAGCAAAACAATTTGTCAACCTCTGCAATTTTGCGAATTGAAACTTTTGTTTTTTTATAATTAACATTGCTAACTTGCAACACTTATCATAATGATTATGCTCATACTATTATAACAATTATTTCTTTAATAGCATAACACTTATGCTCCCACTAGTTTTAACATATACCCCGAAATCAACAGGAATTTTAGAAATCAATACTTATTGACTTTCATACCATAGTTCGGATTTCTGATACAAGATGCTTCGATAAGACTTTATCTAGGCTTCTCAAACTTATACACCTTTCCTTAGATGACCAACATGTGTGTCTAAACAATTTTAGAACTTACAGCAATAAGTCTCAAATGTTTAGACCTCTTTCCATTTCTCACAATTCGAACTATGAAGAGGGATGCCGTAATCATAATCGAATTTGAGATTGCAAATATCACAATTGCTATCTCCTTACAATCTACTTAGTGAAAACATTTCCTCACAATCATTTTCATGAATTGGAGAGAAACCTTTGTCACTTAGATTAATGATGTATATGTTCCTATCCATGTGAATTTTTCATAACCATAATTATAATACAAGCTTAGTGACAAATCCATACTCATATGGACTGAACTTGCCCAATCTTAATTTCTTACCACTTGGCAGCTTAAGGGCTTACCATTGCTTCCAGGTTGTTATGAAAACAATTGAGAACTCATAGAACTCACATGCGTAGTCAACTTAACTGGAATGAGCACATAAACAAGAATATGTCAACACGATAGGTTACAAACCCTAAGTCGTGTGCTAGTGATTAATGACAGATTTATTCTTGATTAGTTCTTGAAACTTTTCAAGATCTTTAAGACTCCCACTAACCTCTTGACATAAATGATTCTTTTTGTCAAAAAACATTACTTGTCAAACAAATATTCAAAAGTTAGTGTCGGTTCTTATCAAGAAAAATACTTCGCACAATTCGTCTTAGTTGGTCTCTATCTTATCCAAGACATCACAACTTAGCAATTTCAAATGTGCAGGAGTAAGAAAACATCTTTTCTATTCCACATTTTATGAGTGTGTTATAAAACTTCTTAAGATCATGTCACTCAATGTACAATCTTGGAGTATGACTCTAAGACTTGATAGTGGAACGAAGTATGACTCACCTTTTGATTTAACCATTTCAACAGTTCACGAGTCCTCTTCTTAGCCATACAAATGCACTAAGATGTCTTTAGAGGATCAATTGTGATATGGTTTTCATAATCATTAAGACGATCATAAAACATGATGCTAAAGTACTCTCAATACTTTTAGTTTGGAGAAATTTTTATCTTTTTGCCTAATTGATTCTTATTATTCGTTTTGCCACATATTGAAACTTTTCCAATGATTCAAAATTACACTTAATCTTGTAAGTATAACCATGTTTACTAAACTTTTAGTAAATCATAACGAAGAGTCTTATCGTTCTTTGTGGTGGACCTGACAAGCGCAACCAAGTGTACCCGATCCTATAGTCCTTCACTTGACTCACATATACATGTGAAAAAGGAATTAGTCTTAATTTCCCAAAGATGAAGGTTCTCATTCATCACACAATACAAGTTGTATGATTCAAAGTTTCTATCCAATTGAAACTTTGGTGATGAGAATCTTTCATTTGTGTTCATAAAGTTGTGTAACTAATAGTGAAAACATAGATTTTCATTGTGACATTCCCATTTTCACGGCCAGAAAAGACCGATTTTGTTTATGCTTTATAAAAATCAGAGCACTTCTTTTAATAAAAATGTTGTGGAATTTGTTCCCAGTAAAACATGATAAATACGTTATCAAAGCATTTCCGAAGAAATGTATTTTTATTCATTTTAAAATATTTGGGGTGTCATTGTCAATACATAAACATAAGCATAAACAGAACTTACATTCATTATCATTAGTGTTTTACATCTCCTTAATCTCTTAGTGTAATGTAACTTCACATCGACACCTGTGATACAAATAAGCTGGAGTGGATCAGGTTGGGAAACCTGGTGAGTATATAGGGTTTTCAACCCACAATAATATAGTTATTATGTTTAATCATCAAACAGTTAACCCAATTACCCATTCCATTATCTTCTTTACTCTTAAGGATCAGAATCAGCTATTTCTCATTCATTCATTCCTAAGGACTATCCTAAGGAATAGGTACGAAGTCCATCATTGTCAATGACACAACTGTGAAGCACAGCTGCTAGTTCTATCACTTAGGCGTAGCTGCCAGAATTGTGACATTCTCTATGAGGCGCGACTGTCGGTATTGTCCTTCAGGCACAACTGCTAGGGTTATCTTGTTCATTGACAGTATCATTTTTGAGAGTCCACTCACAATACATGTCAACGGGTTACTGGTGAACACATCGTTCACAACATCTACAGATTGCGAGTCTGCTAGTGTTCCACTGAACTGTCTAGAATAGTCTGTGGTTGTCATCCATACTCTGCTAGATGACGTGGCCAGCATTTGGGAAAAAGGCTTCTCACATCGTCCACCTCTCACCCTTACCTCATGGTCTATATCACCTCTCAACTCATCATCCAAGTCATATTTAATCTACCCACGTTTTACCCAACATATTATGTAGATATAAATACCTATACAGTTTAAATCATATAAAACTTGTATAAAATCGTTCATCCAGCATAGATAACAAGTATACAGATAATATGCACACATAGCACGTAATTTATATAAAATACTTCATATCTATGTGTAAGATGAGAGGGACCATGCACTCACTTGTTAAAGTGACGACTCGAAATTCGAGCAGCACTTCGCCTCTTAACAATATGATTTCCTTCTATGAAACATAGTATTATTACCACTAGAGTTTAGTATAATATTCGCCAAGACTAATTAATAGTCTAACTATTATTACTATTATATAAGCTTTAAACAATACTCTTCACCTACTATGTACAGACAGGGGCCAGACATGGAACACCGGAGGACAGGATCATTTTGGCACATAACACTTCTGAATCCAGCAACCCAAGCGGCCCTCCAAACCAGATTCCCCGTACCGCGAGTGGTTAAAAAGACATTATAACGGCACTTATATAACTCATAATAATAGTCCAAATACTTATTATAAGGTCCTAATAACATTACTATAACAAAACATAAGCTATACTAAAGATAGGTTAGACGTAGCTCACTTACAGCGGGTTTTTCTCAAAACCGGGCTTCGTTGGAGCAGCGTTCCCGAGCCGAAAGGCTCTTCTTCTCAGAGTCTTCGGGCACTCTGGGGCTTCCGCCTCGTGCTAGGGAGGTTCCCTAGGCCATTCGGGGGGTTTAGGGGCTAGAGAGAGTTTATAGAGAAAGAAAGAAGTGGGTAAAGGTGTGAGGAATGAGGCAGCCCCGACACCTCTATTTATAGGCTACCTAGAGCATCACCACATCGTGGTGCCTCTCTCCACGTTGTGGTGTTGTGTAGGCTCCAAGGCTTCGCCTGGTGCTGACACGTGGCGCCGAACACAGGGGTAAAACAACTGATTTTCAAAAATTCATAACTTTCGCATACGAGCTCTGTTTTTTACGTTCTTTATATCTACACGTAGGTAAAAACAAGACCTACAACTTTCATTTGGACTATGTTGGCTAATTCTTGACCGATATTAAATTTAACAGTAGGAGGAGATTATACTGTTAAATGACCGCGTAAAATTCGTAACTTCTTCATACGGACTCCGTTTTCGTCTCTCTTTTTATCTTTGAGTTCCTATTAATGAGATCTTCAACTCTCATTTAGGTCGCGTAGGCCAAAAACCGCTCGAACTAAAATTCGAGTTTCGGGTCGTGCACTGGTATGCCGAATCTTAGAAAATTCATAACTTCCTCATTGTGTCTAAATTGACTAGCTCAGATCTGCAGGGTTTACAACTATCAATGGAAATATACAAACATCAATTTTCACAAATGCCATCGCAAGGATAAATATAAAATAAGTCAAAAATTAGAATTTTTCTTTTTTATTTATAAAATGCGGAAAACTTGTCCTTACAATTCAATTACAAATGAAAACTATGTTATTACATATTCCTAAGCAACCTATCATAACTTCTAGTAGCAGCTCACAAATCTAATCATCGAACCATGCGATCGAAATCCATTTCTTCGGGATCAGTATCATCCTGCTCTTTCTTTAAGCTTCATTTCTCTTATTCGATCCTACAAGACATTAAAATGTAATCTTATCATATCATGTAGTAAGAATCTCCGAATAGGAACTTAATAGAGTTAGATAATTGACTTACCTGAAGCAGAGTCATACATTTTGAATTTACCATCCTTGTAGTCCTTCGGGTAGATACGAAAGCTTCACAACCAATACCCCTTTTCTTGGCAATAGAAACAGACAGATTCTTTTGGAATGGTACATGGGAAAATCTCAGTAGCCTTTCCCTTTACCTTGGAAAGAGTACTTTTCTGGACTTCCAATGTTTCTATTGTTAATATCCATGGAAATTTGGGAAGTAGATCTTCCAATCAAATTTGCTTTACCAGTGTGCCAAATTATTGCAGATTCAGCAGCAATTAGCAAATAGATAAGATCGATAAGGGTCACGTCGCAGTCTGTCATATAATAGTCTTTAACAAACTGACTATTCGACTCGAGAAGTGACTGAAGAACCAAGTCAACAACCAACTTCTTTGGAAAAGCGACACCTAACATTCACAGTCTATCAATGTGTGACTTCATCTCCAAGACATGTGCACACACAGACCTTCCATCTTGGTGTTTGCTAGCCAATAGGGTTTGAGTGACCTTGAAATTTTCAAGTATTCGAACTTGTGGGTCAGGGAGAATTATTGGAGAAGGTGGAGGAAATGAAGTATGATTTCTAGGAACATCATCTTCATGAGGAAAGCTTTTTCCCTAAGATTCGGGAAGACCATAATTGTCAGAACTAGACATCTATAAGAGAGAAGTTCAAGTTAGTTGATTTAAGTCCTTAATATAACACCCAAAATAAAGAGGGAAGTCGTAATCCTGTTGTAAAATATTTGAAGGTAGGTAAATGAAGATTTACCAATTTTCACTATGAAAAACAAAATTGATTATTAAGTTTTAAATGAATTGAAATTCCTAGATTCTCTTGAGATTCATTGAACTTTTCAATGTCATGTTTAATCTCGATTATGCCCTTCAAGTTTATGACTGGGATGCCGATAATCACAAACAAGGTGTGAATAACCATGTAAATTAGCTTGGTACTCTAGATGTTACATATCACCTAATCAATGTGCCGGTTAACAACACACGCTCCATTAATCCATGATTAACATCAAGCTACCATTTCCACACATTATTAGTCCCAAATTAGTGTGCTGGTTAACCACACACGATCCACTAACGAATTAAAAATGTGCAAAGTGCAATTTCATGGGTTAGCATCAAATTCACATTTTTCATAAGTAACTAAGATTGAGAATTTATTAAGCATTTAGTTACTTGGTATTTCATTATATTTATAGTGGGACGTTGTGTCCTATCCTAGACGTTCAGCTAACGAAACTTCACCAATCATGGAAGCAGTGGGTGAGAGTGGACACCCATTCAACTACCATTTTATAGGCAATTTCCTTATATCTCATTATAGGTTGGCTTTGTGAATGAATTCTACTAACGGTAAGACTAACCTTTTAATTATACATATATAATATATTAGACTTTAAGTTTTATATAGTATAAGGGTGCATTTTAAACTTTTAAAATACTTGATGGTTTAATCTATTAATAAATAATACTCTTAATTTAATTAAACTTAAACCATATGATTATGGATTTACTAATAATTTTTTAATTAAACATTTAATTAACTATTACTTAAGTCCATAAGAATTAATTAAACTATTCAAAAAAAAAAAAATCAAGATGCTAAATCAAATCAAAACTATCTAATTAATTTTAAATTATGAACCCATGAGTTACATTTTTTTTTTTTTGAAAACTTTTCAAATTACTAGAGTTTCTATGAATTCAAGGTTTTTTAATTGAGACTTTTCAACTTTTAAAACTTGAGGGAAAGTTTTGTAATTCTTGAAAAACTTTTGAATTCCATAACTTAATGAGTTAATATATTTTATGAAGATGAGACTTTCAAGTTCCATAACTTATGGAACTCTTCAAAAACATTAAGATCAATTTAGCTAATATTTATTTGTAACTCCTTAAAAAAAACTTTTGAGTTCCAAATTTGATGACAAAATTTGTAACTCCTTAAAAGCATTAAGATCAAACTTTAAACTAATAAAACAATCATATTATTTTATCTTTTACTAAATTGATCTGTAACAGCCCATTCTAAAAATGTTTAATTATAAGTCCCTGAGATTTAAGAGGAAGGGTAATTCTGGTCCTTTTTCGGAAAATGGGTTTCATCCGAGAAGGTTTTAGGCTAGCGTATGTTGTTAGAAGCATTGGGCTTCTCGTCACCCTCGTATGATTGTAAAGTTATTTGGGAATGGGTTTAGAGTAGAGGAGTTGCGGTGTTTTGAAGATGATTATTGTTTATAGCTCTTTGTGGAATTAGTGGAAAAGGTCCCATGCATGCATGGCATGCATGTGTTTTGAAGTTTGGCTGGGTACGCCCAACGTAAGCTGGACGTACGCCCAACGTAGTAGAGGAAAGATGCGGGTTGGCTAAGTGAGTACGCCCAGCGTACTAGAAGTACACCCAGCGTACTAGAAGTACGCCCAGCGTACTCTCAGAAACCCCAAACCCTAAAATTAGGGTCAGCCACTCTATAAGGAACATGTTGGTTCATAACCTAGCCTCCTTAAGCTCATCCTTAACCTTAGAAACCCTAGAAACCTGTATTCCTCCATTGTTTGGTGTGTTTGGCCTTGGAAAGTTCATTTTGGCAAAAGAAAAGCTAGAAGAAGAAAGGAGAAGTTGTCAAAGAAGGGAAGGAACGATTGGAGCTTGTAGATCTGAAGAGATATCATCCTTTTAAGCTTATTTGAGGTATAAATCTTCTTGCTTGCCACTTATTTTGCATAGATCTAAGTGTTGTGAAGTTTTTAGCATCTTTCTTGTCCTAAAGTTCTCATCTTGATTCATGCTTTGTGTTGGCCGAGATTATCTATCCTTTCAAACCTTTGGAGAGGTCTTGAGTGAGAAAAATGAGGTCCCAAGGGCTGTAGTTGTTCCATGTGTGAGATATATAGGTCTTAATGGATTAAGACCTTGGATTAAGAGCTTATGGACGTCCCAAGTGATAAAGTTTGAGACTTTATGAATTCTAATCATATTTGGCCTAGGGATCTGAAGTTTGGGCTTAATAGCTTAAGCCATTAAGAAGTTATAATGACTTTATGAGTAGCGAAGTTACGCCCCGCGTAACCTGGTTGTACGCCCCGCGTAACGGGTCAAGGCCCCGATCCTCAGTTGCGTTTCAAGTGTGTATGCCCCGTGTACCAAGGAGGGTACGCCCAGCGTACCCCCCCTGATTGAAACTTAATATTAGGCCTAAGAGTTTGGGCTGTTTGTGGGTAGTTGGTTTATGGGCCAAGTTTGGAAATTATGGATAGGGTATTTTTGGGCCCAATTATGGTTATGGACATTGGGTCTAGGCCCATTTGGTGAGGTGGGCCCAATTTGGTAAATTGGACCAATATTGGACTTTGTATAAGATTTGGACTTTGGTCTTAGCCCGATAAGTGGATGTATGCTTGGCCTAATGTTTATTTTGTTATGATGGTTAGTTCGGGATTTGCAGTGAGTTGGTGATTCGAGAATCTGCTCTTCACTTCAGAGTTTCGGCAGTGCGATGTGAGTTATCCTCACTATATCGACAGGGTCTAAGGCACTAAGGCCGGCCCTTTATCGGATTGAGATCTGAATATTTGTTGATTATGTTATTGCTTTGATATGTTTGCATCCTGGTAGTTAGGATGGTATATGTTAGAGACCTGGTTAAGGTCGGTTTCCTAATATATAGGGTGATGCTATGCTAGTGACCGGTTAGGTCGGTATCCTCATTAGGATGATGATATGTTATGTGAACTGTTTGATCGGCTTGTTGACTGTGGACTATTATATGATTGTATGTTTATGTGCACATGGTTGTTTGGACTGGATTTGGGTTGAGGCGGGTCCTGCTTTGTGCTGTAGGCCAAGATACCTAGGGCAGACCGGTTGTTCTGAAGGCCCAGCGAGCGGCCCGGATAGGCTGTAAGCCCCACGAGGGCGGACCAGACGTGCCGAGGCTCGGAGAGTGGACCAGGCCGACTGAAGGCCCGATGCGGGCGGACCAGTCATACTGTAGACTCAGAGAGTGGACCAGGTGAGTTGAAGGCCCGGTGCCGGCGGACCAACCACACTGCAGACTCGAGGGACATGACTAGACTCGGAGGATGGACCCGGTGGACTGAAGGCCCGACACGGCAGACCAGTCACACAGTAGACCCGAAGTGCATGGCTGTTCTATGTTCTGTTATGTTATGTATACTATGTTATGGGCCGGAAGGCATTATGATTTGGACCGGAAGGTCGTAGCCTGGAATGGCGTCTATGTGGTTGGTATTTTGGGGGTATCTCACTAAGCTTTCGGGCTTACAGTTGTGGTTTAATGTTTTTCAGGTTCTTCAGGAGACCGTGGCAAGGCGAAGGCGTGATCGTACCGCTCCTTGTGTTTATGTTTTATGTTATGGTTCTGGGAACACTCTGATAATAAATGTATTGAAAACCTTTTTGTAATAACATTATTAAAATGGGTTGTTTTTGAAAAGTTTAAATTTTGTTGAAATTTTTGGTCGTTACATGATCTAATTCAACTCTTGTAGCAAAATGATTCAAATTTTACAAATAATTAGTTTTTCACAAAATCAAGTAATTATCTTAAAATTTTGGCAATCATCATGTTATTGGATGTGGATAATCATTACCATGTATATACAAAATAAAACTTTATGAACCAAAACATTTTGTGGTAATGATCCTAATCCAAAATAGACCAAAAACCTGAAAATCCTGCCAACTGATCATCCAACTCGTCGAGCCAAGCTATGGACTCATCCAGTTTATGACCAAAAGCATCCAACTCGTCGAGTCCAATAGTGGACTCGTCGAGTTCATGCTGACAGAAACAGTTTTTTCATTTTTCTTCAACTTTGAACAATTAGCTGTGCATGAATATAACAGAAAACTACCCATGTCTCTGATACCAATGTTGGGTTTTGTGTACTATAACACTCCTATGGCGCACATACAAACCTAATAGTTGTGGATCTAAGTTTTCTCTAATTATACATGCGATAAAATTTCCAAAGCATGAAGGCTACAACTACTATACAATTTGACATATGAATCATAAAAGTAAGTTAGAAGATTACCTCTTGTTGTAGCGTGTTGTATTTTGGCCTTTAAGAGCTTAGTGCCTTAAATGTTGCACCTCTAATGGAATCACAAGACACCGTGAACAATTGGAGAATAAAGAGAGAGAAGTTATGAAGGTTAAAATCGTCCATATCTTCAATGTCACTCTTAGGTTCATTTTTGGCTAAAGGGGTTACACATATTTAGTTTGGAATTCCTAAGGTTTAACTTGTAAACCCTATTCCATTTACTTAAGCCTTTATGCAATCCAATAATCCATATTATGGGCCTTATGGAATAACTCTTCATGGACTTCCACATAGAATTAGTCGATCCTAATCAATATAGATCATTGGTCCAAACTATAAATATTACTGATTGACTTAACCAGTCCCCGTTAATTTAATTAGTCTCTCTTGATCAATAAATTAATTCCAAATTAATTTTTGATTAATACTAATTAAATAATATGATTTCTCTATTAATATATTATAGTTATAAAATATTAGTAAATCATAAATAACCTCTTTCTCAAATATCCATCCTATGAGATTGTCTTGGTGAATGCAACCCAAAAGGACCATGCTACTTTCGGATCAAGTACATACTAATTATAGTTATGAGCTTAGACACCTAATATAACACATTTAGATGCAATATTTACAATCAACACCATCAAAATCCTAATTGGAGTTCATACCATTCCCGTTAGTAGACCTCTTTGTCCCATAAGTTGCATTTGTAGTCTAACTTTGAGTACATCTGCATACAAACAGGAAGAAATAACCAAATCAAATTTAAGTATACAGGGATTGATATAAAACAAGTGTAACATGAAATTATTGAAAATTGAATGAAGAAACCTAATTGTTGTGTGATGCCAGTAGTCGCAGCAACAACAACACCACTTGTTCCAAGGTGAGATGCAACTTTAGAGGGCAAAGCATGCCAATTTTGATTGAAAATCACCTGGATATTCTAATTTCTCCTGGATATTCAAAATCACCAATCAGATCCCTACTTTCTCATCAAAATACCATGTTTACAACAATTTCAAATACCAATGTCCTTTTCTAAGCTGATTTTTACTCTGATGAAATCAACCAACATACAAATTCGTTTGTAATGCAAAAACTTAGTTAAATGAACAAAAAGGGAAACCACGACTCGATTTATTATGCTTGGAAAAAACGGATAAAAGGCATAAACAACCAAAATAATTACAAATTTTAACAAAATTGAGAATGTTTAACAAGATGTAATCTTTAATGAAGTATATGTTACAATTTAGCATTATAATTAAAGGGTTATAAGAGAGAAACTGAATCATTTGAGGGGTTATAGAGAGAGGAATCATTGTTGATTCCTTAAGGCATATGTTAATTTTACTTTTACTGTTTGGATTTTCGCTCCCTGCCTTGACCTAGTTATGTCAATTGCAAATTTTGTAATCATTAAAATAATGATCATTTGGTTTATTGATAACCAACAAAACCCATCTGATAAAAGAAAAGAATGACTACAAAACTCGACCAGGGTGAAATTTAAGAAGAAAAGTCCATGAGTGTAACTTGAAGAATACGAAAGACTAAAACTCAATTGTTACAACTGAAAGATAAGATAGTATCTATATGTTAGGCCGTATTTGTATCTATTGAGTTCCATTAGTTGGTTGGTTTAATGAAAAAATAAGATTACAATTCGGTCAAAACAGACCTTAAAGTAACCTTTAACAAATAACATATGCATTTGGTTGATGCATTGTTGTTTTTTCTTATTCACTTTCGATATCAACAATATTCTCAACACTATTCTCTATGAATCTCTATACTTGCACAAACAAAATCTCGGTGCAACGCATTGCACATCTTCGACCATCTGTCTTGTTCCTTGGTATTCCTTTCAATCGAAGTTGAAACTTGAGGGGTTGAGATCGATTGGAGAGGTTCAGAAATAAAGGATTTGTGATCAATTGAAAAAAGAAAGAGGGGCTGAGATCGATTGGAGAGGTTCAGAAAATAGGGAGGTTACCTATGATCGATCTCCAAGAGAGAAGATGATGGGGTGGGTGTCGATCAATGGAGAAATAATATATGCACAGTTCGTTGGTTCGTTCCATTTTTAAGAGTTCGCTGCTAATCTTATATATATATATATATATATATATATATATATATATATATATATATATATATATATATATATATATATATATATATATATATATATATATATATATATATAGGGACGGGTTATATGGAAAACAAAAAAAACCCCTAAAAATCATAAAAATGCATAAAAAAATATTTGAAGATCACAAATCTTTTATTTAACTTGATATTCTTAAAAATTGATGTTTTTTTTTATAAATTCGCTGAAAAAATTAAAAAATCGATTTTTTTTTGTTTTTTTTTTCAAAATAAAAAATTCAGTGAAATTATATAAAAAAATTTCAATTTTTAAGAAAATAAAGTCAAAAAAAAAAAGATTTGTAGTCTCTAAGTATTTTTTTTTTATCTATTCTTATGATTTTTAAGGTTTTTATTATATATATATATATATATATATATATATATATATATATATATATATATATACACACACACACACACACACACACAATCTATTAAATGAAGGTTTTTTTTGCCACAAACCACATTCTCATTTAATTTACCAAATGTCATTTTATACTTATTTTGAATTAATTTCTTTTGTACATATCATTTTATGGGTTTTTTCTATTTAATAAATTCTACATAATACTTTAATATAATAATTACAATAAATGAAGTAATAATGGATTTTTCTTATTATTTTAAAATTTTCAAATTAAAGCTCATTAGTTTATTTTGTGTATTTATTTAAATTAATGAGATAAAAAATCAATTTTAATAATTCATTATTTTTCTTATTTTCTTATAAACCTAAAGTTCTTAAATATTTACATTTATATTTAATTTTTTTAATTAAGTCATGTAATACATGAGTTTTACATCTAATTTTCTAATAAATGAATATATTTATTTTCCAATTGACAAGTGTCATATTATTAGAACTCATCATCTATATTATATGTCACATATCATGCTACTTGTCAACTTATTAATTATCAATTTAAATTCTAAATTTTAAATTTCTCACTCTAATTATATTAAATTAATAAATGATTCTCCAATTTAAATTTCAAAATTTTAATTTTTTCACTCTAATTATATTAAATTAATAACAATAGATTAAAAATTAAAATAAAATTAATATAAATTATAAAGTGATATAACATTATATATTTATCTAAATCAACGATTATAATTTTATATAACAAAAAAATATCTCTTCAATAATAATTTATTTAAATAATTTAACCAAATCAAATTCGATACTTTCTCTTAAGTAATAATTTATTTAATTAATTTTAATTTTTTAACAGGAAAGTTTAATTAATTTTTTTACCGTTGTTCTCTCGGGATATATATATATATATATATATATATATATATATATATATATATATATATATATATGTGTGTGTGTGTCTTTACTACTTATAAAAGAAATCTAACTATTTTTATAAATAGATTGAATATAATAATATTATTTTTTTAAGACGTTCAAACTATTAAGCTTGAAGTACAACCCATTTATAATATAATAATATTAAAACATTAACCCTATCATTTATCCCCTAAAAATCTCGTATCAAATTAATAGAAGAATTCATTTGCAAATTGAACACGTCAATCTCAACACTTCAGGCATTTGAAGCGGTCAATGTCAACAATTTATAGAGGATCTCTTCTCTCACATTGGTAACAAGCATCTCATAATATCTATCTTCGTAATCCCTTCAAAGTAAGAAATATACGCAAACTCTCTCGAAGAACCCTAACCAGTAACCAAGACAGTATAACCACCACCACCACAGCCGCTCTGCCTCCTTCCGCCTTCAACCAACCACTAACACGACTACTGCCCTTCCGCTCACACACGACATGAACTTTCTTTTGGAACATAACATTTTTTTAAAAAAATATCGTTGAAAGAAATTATTTGTCACCGCCGCTGTGTGCGGGTAACAGCTAGTATATATATATATATATATATATATATATATATATATATATATATATATATATATATATATATATATATATATATATATATATATATATATATATATATATATATATATATATATATATATATATATATATAATTGTTTTGGGGTTAAATAAAACATGGCAGAAAAGAGAACAACTACTGGAGTTTTTCTTGGTTGTCTATCATTTGCCAAACATAGTAAAAATAAGGTTTACAAAATTTGAACGTGAACGCAAGGATATTCATTCAGTTAGAGGATCCCGCTATTGTCGCAGATCCATATATAAATACTTGTAAGGTTATAATTCACGAACGCAATTCATATGAACCCTCTCTTCAAATCCAAACCCACCATGACAAACCCTAATCTCTTATCACTTGCCCTCCTTTCATTGCTTTCCTTCATCTCGATATGCAGTGTAAATGCATCGAGAAGATTGGGTATGGTCTGTTGTATATATTTCTGTTTTGTTTGAGTAAAATGTTCAATAATTACGTACCATTAATTTGGTCAAAACAAATGGGTGTCGATGGCTTTAATGCTATGAAAAAAGACGTGAAATGAAATTCCTAAGTTGGTATATGTGTGTGTTTAGAAATTAAGAAGACAGCTAGATATAAAGAAACGAAAAGAACACCCCGGCCACCTGAATAACATTACGTTGTTCTTTCTCTTCCAGAGCTCCATCATCAAATATCACCTGCTTTTTAATTACCAATGGCCTCGCCTTGCCCCAGGCCTTGTTGACAGTTCTTGGAAAATTAACTTTGAAATGACTTCTTATGGTCTTGAAATTCAAATATTTTGTAACAATTTTCTAGAGTATATAAGATTTTTTTAGAAAATGTTTTATATATAAAAATCTTTTGAAACAGCCAAGAAACTAGGTTTGATCGTGTCTGTTATCCATATACTAATTATATGCTGTTTTATATATTTAACGTTTAGTTGTTATCCATATATAGGGTTGAGATCGGGTACAATGTCTACTAGTCTAACATGAAACCCAAACACAATTATGTCTTAAAAATCAAAATGTGTGATGACCGGATATATACGATTTTCTTATTCTTCTTTATAATATACATTTTCTTATACGTCAATATATACACATCTTGTTAGCTGCATGCATGCAAATCTGAAACTGATCGGCCATGCACTTATTAAACAGCGGACGTAGACAAGCAATTCGGGTATGCAGCCGGGGCTCCAAATGAACCAGCGAAATGGGGAAGTCTTAGGGCGGACTGGAAAACTTGTGACATCGGAAAATCTCAGTCTCCTCTTAATATCGACACCAAACAAGCACAAATGCAGCCACCCGACTTGAAAATGGCTTATAAGGACGCACCTGCTAAACTTGTCAATATAGGCTTCTTTCTTAATGTATATAAACTCAGTACTAGCTCTTGTTTACATATTTACATGTTACGATCATCATTATATATTGTTATTGTTTCAAGTTTTCTAAATTTTCAGATAGAATGGCAAGGAGATGCCGGAGGAATATCAATAAATGGCGTAAATTATAATCTAGTTCACTCTCATTGGCATTTTCCCTCTGAGCATACTATTGATGGGAAAAGGTATATGTGTTTTGTAGCATGTTATGCTCACCTTTTTAGAGTTAACGTTTTTTTTTTTTTTTTTTTTTTTTGCACAGAACTCTCCAAAATTTAACCGCTTTAATATGCGTATGCATGCTTTCTTTATATAGGTTTGATGCGGAACTACATTTGGTTCATAGCAACGAAAAGGAAGAACTGGCAGTTATGGCCAGCCTTTACACCATTGGACAACCTGATCCCCTAATTCAAAGCGTATTAGCTCTCTCTCTCTCTCTCTCTCTCTCTCTCTCTCTCTCTCTCTCTCTCTCTCTCTCTCTCTCTCTCTCTCTCTCTCTCTCTCTCTCTCTCTCTCTCTCTCTCTATGTATGTATGTATGTGTATGTATGTATGTATACTGAAATCTAAGTATAAAGACAAAATATGATTCAATTCAAACTTATGGTTTAATTAATCGATGCAGCTGGCAGACAAGATGAAGGGGCTTACTGAGACCAAAGGGATTGATGTAGGGACAATAAGTGCAAGTAATATAAAGTGTGGGGGTACAAAGTATTTCAGATATATCGGTTCGCTTACAACTCCTCCATGTACGGAGGGTGTCACTTGGACAATCGCAGAAAAGGCGAAAACAATTTCACAAGACCAAATCCAAATGATTAAAGAAGATCTCGAACGTGTAAGTCTTTCTTTCCATTTTGCATATATATATATATATATATATATATATATATATATATATATATATATATATATATATATATATATATATATAGATTTTCTAATATGTGTCATAAGGGCACATATAAAAAGCATTAATGATGATATATATTACCATAATTAATTATAAAATACATTAATTATAAAAAATATTACCATAATTAAATGTGAAGTGCATTAATGATTTCCATAATAAATCTATTTCGAATTTAATATATATAGACAAATTCTAATTAATAAGTATCTTTGACTTAAATATATCTAAAACATGTACATATCGCCAATTTGTATATGTGCAAATAGGTAATGCATGTGATATATTAATTGGGGCATTATAAATAAAAGTTTAGATTTAAATGTTTTTAAGCTTGATTAAGATGTTCTTTTGGGGCTAATCACTAAAAACCAAAAGCAGAAGCAGGTTACGTACGTCATAAATGACCGACTCTTGAACAATATATAGCACTAATAATTACCTAATATTCAAAATGCATTTCCTTCACAAAATTGCTTTATCCATGGTCTCCCACACTAGAAATATCTTTAAAATTCATATTTTTTACACACGAAATTGATGTCAGTTTTGCAAGAAAAGAAATTCATATTCTTGTAGTCGGGAGTGAGGACCATTGATAAAATATTATAAAAGTTCATGACTATAACAACTAGTAAAATTTTATGATTTTAACATGAAAATTGGTTAATTTAGTTAACCCAGGTTTGAATCATTTTTAATAAATGAAGGTTTTTTTTTACACATGTCATTTTCTCCTTCATTTTAACGATTATCATTTTGTGAGAATTTTAGAAATTTTATTTTCCACTTGTTATTTTTTTTGTGATTTCCATTTTCTTAAAATAAAATTCTATAAAATTGTAATGGATTCTATAAGGAAATAAAATCATTCTATTAATTTGGTAATAAATTCTCATAAATACTACTGACGATTTAATTTGTTTTGCAAATTTTCAGAAGATTACATTATGTTATGTAAAGTATTACATTATAAAATATTTCATATTTATATATCGATATTAAAATTTTATTCTTAATAAACTCGTGTAATACACGAGTCTCACACCTAGTTATACATATTTTAACCTTAATTGGGGTAGACTGATGTTAAAAAAAATCATCTGTCATATAGTAAAGTTATAAAGAATCTTTATTTTGACTTTAAATTTGGAAAATGGAATAAACATTTTCTCTCGAATGTGAAAAAATTATATCAATCAAAATTTGATTAACTAGAAATGAAATAAGGTTGTCTTTGACACGTTACAACTAACTTATTTTTTGAGTTATTTTATATTATTATATTTGACAAACAAAAATGTAGCTGATAAATTATTTTTTTTAAACACTAGCTTTTTAAAAACTATTTAAACTAGTTTATAAGGAGTTTTTTTTTAATTTTCGAATATACTTTTAATTAATTATAAAAAACATATTCTTCTAAATATCTTTTATATCTTCCGGCTAGTTTATCAAATAATTTTTTTACCAAATGTCAATTTTTATCAGTTATCTTATAAATTAATAATTAGTTTTCCAGCTAACAACTAATTTTCAGCTATCAACTAGCTTTGTTCAGCTATCCGCTAGCTTTTTAACTAGTCTACCAAACATAACCTAAATATTTAATGATCATTAGGGACGGACAAAAATGTTTTATAATATAATTATAAGAATATAAAATGACTTGTTATTTTTTGTTTCTCTTTTAGGAATTTCAAGAAAATTCAAGGCCAATTCAGTTACGTGGAGAAAGGTCAATTTTGCAATTTGATTTACCTAACGAACAATGAGACGAATGGTCAATTCATGGATAACATTTTATATGTAAAAGTTAGAATTTGTAGAAATATTCATTATGTTTTATTAATTTTACATCTCTACGAAATCCTAGATTATGTTTTTGCTCATTTTTTGTTCTTCGTATTGATTATGATTTACAATACACACACACACACACACACACACACACACACACACACACACATATATATATATATATATATATATATATATATATATATATATATATATATATATATGAAATATGAGACATTTCTCTTTATCAAACTCCTTATTATCTATATCCTTTATATATATCCTTTTGTTATTTATATTTAATTTATTTAAGTATAAAATGTTGTTTACAAATGTATCCAATATTTGTTTGCAAAGAATTGTTACAGGAGGGTAGAATTTGTCAAGTCTTAAAGATATTTGGATTGCGGCTCACTTCTTCTAAACTTCAGATGGCACACAGGTCTTACATGTATCCAGTTGAGATTAGTAGCATATAATGTAGTTTGTGTGCATATGAGCTCATTTTTCACTGATTACTCACACATACATTCTTTGTTTTCTCTCCAGTTTTAGGGTTTCCTCTTAGGGTTTCGGTCGTTGTTCTTGCATTTGTAATATCTATTCATTCCTTAATTAAACCGAGAGTAGTATAGGTTGAGTGTTGTAATGAGGATTTTATAATGAGTTATTGAGTGTTGTAGTGAGTTTTCAGCTGTAAGTTCCTTCAAAACCAACTAATTCTTACTTGCAATAAAATAATTGTTAATGTTGTCGTAATTTAGTGTTTTATTCATGGTATCACATCGAGGTCCTACTTGTTCCTGATTTCTTATTATTTCGCATCTAGATGTGGATATGTTGGTTTTTTGGTTGATCTAGGGTTTCTGTGTTTTTATAAGTCTCTTGTTCGATTGAAGGTTTTTGTGTCTCCCTTGGTCTATTCTTGATATTGAAGGCTATCAATCATTATGCAATCTTGTTTGTTGACGTTGTCATCTCTAGTAATGCTTTGTCACATTGTTTAGTAGTAAACATCTATGTTAACTTTTGTTACCCTAACAGCCAACGCTAAGTTTCTTCGATCAACGCTAAACCTGTGTAAACTAGTTCTATAAATGGAGGTGATCCATGGTAATTGAATGCATTTCTACTTCAGTGTTAGATCTTGTTGCTCTAATAAGTCTACATTGCTACTTGCAGAGCTTTTAGTTGAATCACTGTAAGTTTTGCATGCTTGTCTTGTGTTTGGATTTATCCTGGGTAGATTCATTTGTGCTTTTCTATGAGTGTTGTTTTTTGTATGTACCTTATGTTGTTAGGTTTCTTTTCTTGTTAATATGACTGGCAGTACTCTTGAAACTGGTGAATCATCTAATAACAATGAAACTATTGATTTTGATGATCCTTTTTATATGCATCCTTCTTACAATATTGTTTCCACTATTATTAGTTTTAAACTTCTTAGAACTAAAAAATTTAGGATATGGGGATGACAAAATCTTTGAAGGCTCGAAATAAAATTGGATTTATTGATGATATTATTATTAAAATGAAGGATAATACTGTTAGATCACTTTAGTGGGATAAAGTAAATGCTATAGTGCTCTTGGATCTTAGGATCTCTATTTGAGTCTAAATGTGTTGGGCATGCTTGTTTTGAATTTGCTCTTGATGTTTGGACTGAACTTTTTGATACTTATAATAAGGTTGATGGTTCGGTTGTCTTTAACTTACATTAGCTTGTTAATTCTCTTACTTAAAGTGGCTTAAGTGTTGCTAATTATTTTAATAAACTTAATTCTCTTTGGAAGGATTTGATGGTCTTACTAGTTAGATTGATTGTACTTGTGAAGCTGCTACTCAGTTTAATAATCATTCAAAGTTAATGAATTTAATGCAGTTTCTCAGTGGTTTATATGACTAAACTCATTTAGTCAAGTTAAGATTCGTATTTTGCTTCTTGAACCTTTGCCTAATGTGAAAACTGCCTTTTCACTTGTTTCTAGAGAAGAATTCTATAATTGTATCATCTAATAGAACTTAATCTTCTAGTTTTTATTGGTAAAGTTAGTGACATTAGGAAATCTAAAGGTAGAAATCAGATTTTTGAATGTAAGGATTGTGGTCTCAAAGGTCATACCTTTGAGAATGAGTCTTCTAACACTTCTACATGCTCTGTGAATAAGGTTGATAAACTCTTTTCTTACTTCTGATCAATATTCTAAAATCATCTCCCTTCTGAATGAGAAACAATTTGTTGAGGAGATGTCCGCTAATTCCAATATGGTAGGAATTTCTTGATTAATGTGTCTCCTACTAATAATAATTGGGTTGTTGATTCATGAGGAAGTCAACATATGACTACTACTAAATCACAGTTAGTTGATATTGGGATATTTCTAAGTTAAATCTTAAAATTGATCATCCAAATGGATTAATTTCAAGACTTAATAAAATTTAAGATATGCACTTGTCTAATTCTATGTCCTTACTTGAGTTACTTGTTGCTCCATATTTTCATGTTAATCTTTTTTCTGATTACAAATTATGTAGGGATAATAGATGTTAGGTTTTTTTTTTATGAAAAGAAGTTTATTGTTAAGGATTCACTGTCCAAGGAGAAAATGGAGATTGGTAATGAGTTTGGATGACTATGTTATCTTAATAATAAAAATAAAGGTAAGTCCTTGTTGTCTAAGTCTGTTACCTTTTTTTTTTTGAAGTTAATTTGATATAGTAGACTTGGACATCCAACTGATCAAGCTTTAAACTATTTAAAAGGTTCATTATTTTTTGGTAACGAATCTATTCCTCCCTATGATGAGGTGTGTAATAAAGCTAAAAAAACTAGAGAGTACTTTCCTTTAAGTGAACACAAAACTAGCTATCTAGGTGAAGTTATTCATGTTGATGTTTGAGTTCCTTACAAAGTTATTGCTTCTCGGGGTTTTAGGTTTTTCTAACTATGGTTGATGATTTTTCAAGGGAAGCTTGGGTATATCCGTTAAAAACCAAAGAAGAAGTGTTAACTTGTTTCCAAAGCTTTTATGTGCTTCATGAGAATTAGTTTAGTATTACTTGTGTACATCTGATAATAGAACTGGGTTTGTTAATATTATAATGAAAACCTTTTTTGAAAGCAAATGAATTGTTCATCAAACTACTTTTGTCCATACACCACAACATAATGGTGTGGTTGAAAGAAAACATAGACATCTTCTGAATGTTTCAAGATCTTTATTATTTCAATCAGGGTTACCTATAAAGTTTTGGGGTTATGTTGTTCTTACTGATGTGTTTTTAGTTAACAGAATTCCCTCTTCTGTTCTTAAAGTGAACTCACCTTTTGAACTGGTTTATAAACATTAACTTTTTTTTATAATATTATGGTGTTTGGTTTTTTAAGCTTTGCTACTAAACTTAAAGTTTCTGATAAATTTTCTAATAGGTCTGAGAAGTGTGTATTAGTTGGTTATTCCATTGAGAAAAAGGATATAATGGTTATAGTCTTGATGATAGAATTTCTTTCTTTTCCAAAGATGTGAAATTATATGAATCTGTTTTTCCATACAAATGGTTTCCAAGTCTGATGGTATTTTTCTTGATGAAACTTTGTTTGATTGTTCTGTACCTTGGGATCCCTTTTCCTATGACGAGTTGATTGTGTCTGATACAATGAATGTTAATCATTTCATGAGAAGTTCTGAAAGTAGCAATCAAGGTGGTATTGTTGGTGCAAATCATTCTTTGAAAGCAACTGATTATGACTATGATGGTACTTGTTCTTTGGGTGTTATCTAGATCAAGTCTGGAAGGTATTCTAGATGTTATGGTAAGTACATTGCAGTCTGAGTTGGCTGCTTCAGAACTTCCCAATATTTCTGAGGAAAATATCTTTATTACATCTAATCTTCTTGAACATCATTCTATAGTAAATAGGAGCTCTAGTCATTAATTTAAATTGATGGGTATTGAGCATAACAAAAAAAAATTATGTGTGCATGCAACCCTAAATAAATTGATCTATATTTTCTCTAATTGAACAACAAAGTAGAAACCCTAATACATTAGTATATTGTAATGCCCCAAATTTCAAATACCAAAATAACTTAACATAGTCCCAAAACTTCCAAAAATCAACATTCAAATACTAATGTAATTATTAATAATAATAATGGAAGCAAATAGAAATTTAAGTAAACACTTGGCACGCTACGTCTTCTTCAAAACTTGTCGCCTTCTTCAAGTATGAACTTTATCCTTTCCATTTCCGCTGCCACTTGCTACGTTATTTCCTGGGTTGCGTGCATTTAAAGATTTTAATGGGTAAGCCTAGGGCCTAGTGAGTTCGTGGTTTTCATGCATATTGACGTCAATAAAATAAAAATAATGCAACAATTTATCAATATAAATCTTTTCATTTCTTTCCACCCTTGATGACACATTATGGAACTACTGTCATTTCCAGGGACCGAGTCCCTCCGCCGGGCACAGAAAATATGCTTACGGCTAGATAAACAGAGCGTAAGCTCTCCGCCGCATACTAACACCATGTACGACGACTAATAATAAGACCGTGTAAATACACATGTTCCCTATATGTCACCCACCATTTTCACCATTTTATATGAAATAATTCACAAAATTTCACACAAATATTCATAGCAATAACAACGGTAACATATAATTGCAAATAATTTAAAATCAACTTTTCATGCAAGCAACCACAAAATTCACACGAAACTCACTTTGTTAGCGTTTAGGACTTAACCAGAGCTTGTCACGCTACCTGCACCCTACATTCCACCAATAATTTTCCTAAGATAACAATCCTAGAAAAACATCATATGCGATCATTTTGGTTCAATTGTCTACGTGTCTCATCCAACCAACTAATAGTTATAATTTTTTATTATATATATTGCAATACTTTTTTTTAAATAATAATAATAATGCTTTAATATGAAATAGAAAATAACTCCAAACTAAACTAAAATATTTTTACGGCACCATTCGGCAACTTCCAAAAAATATTTTTGACTATGCAGTATAAAGGTACATAGGATAAAAAAATCGAGATGCATTCATTTCCATAACTTCAATTTAATCAGTAATTTGTATAACTCATGGGGTAGATCTAAAATTCGTGTTTTCTTTGATGATAGCCAAAATTAAATAGAACTGAAAGTTAAGGGTTAAAAATGTAACAATTGATATAATAAAACGTCAATAAAGGTATGAAGAGTGACCTTCAACCATCCACCCATACTGTCCATTTGACTAATAAAGCATATTTGACTTTCTGTAAACGGATTGTACCAAGACCCGTAGTACTTCTTCTTTACCCGAAAAAACATTTTATTTTCTATCATTTTTTTAAATATACTGAAGTTTGATTTTTCTCAAAACGAAATCAAATAATTTAATAAAAACCACCATTATTTATCTCCAATTGTGGCTAACCATAACCCATAAACAATTATCTAATTTTCGCTCCATAACCCAGTTGATTAAACAAATTATTGCAAAAAAACGTTCCTTATATATATATATATATATATATATATATATATATATATATATATATATATATTTATTTGACACCGATTGGAACGAATTGAGACACTGAGTTGAACCAAAATATTTTTAACACGCATATAAATATATCTAAGCAACTAATCAGGCTTAAATTGAGTGTCCATACCTTAATTTCAAGAAACACTCCGGAAATCTTCAAGAAATTTTACACCCGATTTCTCCGTTGATTCTTCGTCTTTTTTCACAATTCCAGTGGGGTTTCCACTTGATTTTTCATGCTATATATAATGCCTAAGTCTATAACCGACGAAACCCTTTCATTTGCTCGTATTTAACTAGCCTAATCAAGGTCACGGTTTTGATCATTAAGCCTCATAATTTGTATATAATTAACCCATTAATTGTGAACTAATCCTCTTTCTTTTAAATTGATATAATCAAATTATATATATTACATATATTTTTTTGACACAAATTATTACAAACTTCCCCCCTTATAAAAATTCCGTCATCGGAATTTTGAACTAATCAAATAAATGAGGGTATTTAGTCATCATATGTCGCTCGGTCTCCCATGTTGCATCTGAACCTTTATGATACTTCCACTGAACTTTCACTAGAGGTATCTCCACGTTCCTTAACTTTCTGACCTTTCAATCTATAATTGCAACAGGTTCTTCTGTATATCGTAGCTTCTCATCAACCTTAATTTCTTGAAGTGGCACTTCCATGGCGGCATCTGCCAGACACTTCTTTAGATTAGAGACATGGAACGTGCTATGAATGCCATGCATTTCTCCTGGTAGCTCTAATCGATAGGCCACCTCTCCAACTCGTTCCTTAATTATAAAGGGTCCAATGTAGCGAGGACTTAACTTCCCCTGCTTACCAAAACACACAACGCCCTTCTATGGGGACACCTTTAGCATAACTTTATCACCAACCTGAAACACTATTGGCTTTCTCCGCTTATCTGCATAACTTTTCTGCTGATCCTGAGCAACCTTAATGTTATCCCTAATCATCTGGATTTTTTCGGTAGTTTGCTGAACAAGTTTAGGTCCAACCAACTGTTTCTCCCCCACCTCATTCCAACACAATGGAGTTCTACACTTCCTGCCATATAAAGCCTCATATGGTGCGACTTTTATACTTGCATGATAGCTATTGTTGTAGGCAAACTCAATTAACGGCAAATGAGTTTCCCATGACCCTCCAAAATCAATAACACAAGACCTTAACATATCTTCCAAGGTTTGTATTGTCCGTTCACTTTCCCCATCTGTTTGCGGGTGATATGTCGTGCTTAATTTTACTCGAGTACCCATTTCTCGTTGGAAGCTACCCCAAAATGTTGATGTAAAACGACTATCCCGATCCGAAATAATAGACAGTGGAACTCCATGCAGTTTTACTATCTCGTCAACGTACAATTTAGCTAACCTTTCCAACGGGTATGTCTCCTTAATCGGAAGGAAGTGCGCCGATTTAGTTAATCTATCCACAACTACCCAAATCGCGTCATAGCCTTTCGGTGTCCTGCTTTGATTGTTGTTATCCTTTTTATCCGTCGACCGATTGTCTGTTATCCTGCTTTGATTGTTGTTACCTTTACTCTGGGGACATTCCGACTTAATGTAATTAGGGGAACCACACCCGTAACATACTCTTCCTGTCTTACACTCTGTGGCTATGTGACCTGGCTTCCCACACTTGTAGCAAACTTTCTGATTCATGTTACACTCCCCCTTATGATGACGGTTGCATTTCGGACATTGCTTTATTCCAGAGCTTTGATCAACCTTACGTTCTTGCCCTGAAGTCTTGCCTTTCTTCGAATCATTATTCGTACCATCCCATTTTCTTTTCCCCAAAGCCCTGTCTTCACCTTGATGATTCTTCTCACGTTCACGACCTTCTGCAGCATCAACAACAGATTGGAAAGTACCTGGTTTTTGAATTTGCACAAATTCACGGATAGCTGTTCTCAATCCCCATATATAGCATTCCACCCTTCTTTCTTCTGTAGAAACGCAAAATTCAACAAACCTAGCTTTCTCCGTGAACTTAGTGGTGTACTCTCGCACAGTCATATTCCCCTGTTCCAACCTCAAGAATTCTTCCTCCAACTGTTTAACCGTTGTACGAGGGCAAAACTTTTCTTTAAAAATTCTTAAGAACTCATCCCATGACATATTCTTGGCCGCCTCACGCCCCCTAACCTCCTTCACCATGCCCCACCAATGTATTGCCTCCCCTTTAAGCACTATCGCAGCATAGATCACCTTGTCCTTATCCGCACACTTACTAGTATCAAACGTTCCCTCAATCTCCATTACCCATGTTGATAACAAAATGGGATCAATTTCTCCGTTAAAAATGGGTGGCCTGCAGTTCATGAATATCTTGTAACTACAACCCCGGCGATCGTGGTTGCCATGATGCCTTGTGGGTTGTGCAATACTTGGTTCACGACTCATATTTTGTGTACTGTACTCGAAGTCCTCTTCACATCCACCCAAGTTACCTTCATACTCACCCATTATTGCTTCTCGTTCCTGAGCAACTACATCTAGTAAGGTGTCTCGAATTGCTCGAGCAATCTCATCAACCAACTCTTCTCTAGTGATCGTGTTTGCCGCACGACCCCTTCCACGACCTCGACCTCAACCATGGTGGGATCCGGAGCTACCATGGGCCGATGGTATAGGTATCGGTGCTGTAATAGCTCCTCGACCTCTTCCTCTACCCCTACCTCTTCATTGGCCCCGTCCACGACTAGCGTTTAGGTTCAGTGGGGTTTCTGGAACATCTCCTGGTGCTCTAACATTAGCTCCAATTGGGATGCGTTCTTCCTCCGGAGTGACCCTAGTGAACCTCCCAGATCTTCGTGAAGACATATCAACTACATATTTATGTTTATAACACAATAAGTATAACAAACATAAATTTTATTCCAAATTATTCAAACTTCAAAAATAGACATATGTCTTGTTCACATCAAGTCACTCAAGCCAATAACCAAGAGAAATAAAAAAAAAAAAAGGACAAATCATTGCACTCCTACTTTCTAATTTTTAAAAACGATGTCATCATATTTCAATATTCTCTTTCCCTCCTTCAAGTACTTCCTTATCTTTTTAGCTTTTCAATCTTTGGGACCACTTTGAATGACCAGCACCTCGGCCTGAGGTGGTTCTCTTCCAACCACCTTATATAGGAATCCGTAAGTCGCGGCCTTGGCTTGTTTTGCCCGAGCCACAAACCCTTCCCACAACTTAGTAATAGTGGGTTTCCTTAGCTCCAACACCTCCTGTTCTAACCTTCGTATCTTGCGTTTACTTTTCTCAGCAGCATCAACCCTTATTTGGTTCTCCTGTACGAGCCTTGATCTATGTTCAACTATCTCTTCAGTCTTTCTTTTCAAACTGTGTATCTCGAGTTGTACCTGTGGCATTTCATCTTTATAAAGTCGCTGCTAATAGGTACCAAGACTAGTTGGCGTGTACTCCACATAGGGCATATGGAACGTTTCGTACCTTTGTTCCACATGGTACTCCACGTGATTTCCCTCGGGTTCCTCCTCGGGGTCTTCTTCGGGTTCCTCATCAGGGTCTTCTTTGGGCTCCTCCTCTGGATCTTCTTCAGGCTCCACCTCGGATTCCACATCCTCGTCTTGTTCATCCCGTTCAGAGAGGCTGAGTGGAGTCGTTGGTTCCAGACTGCCTTCCGAGTCAGAGAGCTCTAACTCGGCCTTCAACTTCTCGTGGGGAAGTAACCCACTAGTACCCTCAACTGACACCCCACCATCGACGATTGCCTTTCCATGATCCATAGTACCTACAAACGAGACGCATTCCAGATTAGGCGACGTACCGCTCCTCACATTTAAGCTTAGGCGTTTAAACAACGACTAATCTGCTTAAACTAGGCTCTGATACCAACTTGTAACGCCCCAAATTTCAAATACCAAAATAACTTAACATAGTCCCAAAACTTCCAAAAATCAACATTCAAATACTAATATAATTATTAATAATAATAGCGGAAGCAAATAGAAATTTAAGTAAACACTTGGCGTGCTACGTCTTCTTTAAAACTTGTCGCCTTCTTCAAGTCTGAACTTTATCCTTTCCATTTCCGCTGCCACTTGCTATGTTATTTCCTAGGTTGCGTGCATTTAAAGATTCTAATGGGTAAGCCTATAGCCTAGTGAGTTCGTGGTTTTCATGCATATTGACGTCAATAAAATAAAAATAATGCAACAATTTATCAATATAAATCTTTTCATTTCTTTCCACCCTTGATGACACATTAGGGAACTACTGTCATTTCCAGGGAACGAGTCCCTCAGGCGGGCACAACAAATATGCTTACGGCTAGATAAACGGAGCGTAAGCTCTCCACCGCATACTAACACTCTGTACGACGACTAATAATAAGACCGTGTAAATACACCTGTTCCCTATATGTCACCCACCATTTTCACCCTTTTATATGAAATAATTCACAAAATTTCACACAAATATTCATAGCAATAACAACGGTAACATATAATTGCAAATAATTTAGAGTCAACTTTTCATGCAAGCAACCACAAAATTCACACGAAACTCACCTTGTTGGCGTTTAGGACTTAACCAGAGCTTGTCACGCTACCCGCACCCTACATTCCACCAATAATTTTCCTAAGATAACAATCCTAGAAAAACATCATATGCGATCATTTTGGTTCAATTGTCTACGTGTCTCATCCAACCAACTAATAGTTATAATTTTTTATTATATATATTGCAATACTTTTTTTAAAATAATAATAATAATACTTTAATATGAAATAGAAAATAACTTCAAACTAAACTAAAATATTTTTATGGCACCACTCGGCAACTTCCAAAAAATATTTTTAACTATGCAGTATAAAGGTATATAGGATAAAAAAATCGAGATGCATTCATTTCCATAACTTCAATTTAATTAGGAATTTGTATAACTCATGGGGTAGATCTAAAATTCGTGTTTTCTTTGATGATAGCCAAAATTAAATAAAACTGAAAGTTAAGGGTTAAAACTGTAACAATTGATATAATAAATCAATAGATGTATGAACAGTAACCTTCAACCATCCACCCATATTGCCCATTTGACTAATAAAGCATATTTGACTTTCAGTAAACGGAATGTACCAAGACCCGTAGTGCTTCTTCTTCACCCGAAAAAACATTTTATTTTTTGCCATTTTTTTAGATATACTGAAGTTTGATTTTTCTCAAAACGAAATGAAATAATTTAATAAAAACCACCATTATTTATCTCCAATTGTGGCTAACCATAACCTATAAACTATTATCTAATTTTCGCTCCATAACCCAGTTGATTAAACAAATTATTGCACAAAAACGTTCCTTATATTTTTTGTTTATTTGACACCGATTGGAACGAATTGAGACACTGAGTTGAACCAAAATATTTTTAACACGCATATAAATCTATCTAAGCAACTAATCAAGCTTAAATTGAGTGCCCATACCTTAATTTCAAGAAACACTCCGGAAATCTTCAAGAAATTCCACACTCGATTTTGTCATTTGATTCTTCGTCTTTTTTCACAATTCCAGTGGGGTTTCCACTTAATTTTTCATGCTATATATAATGCCTAAGTCTATAACCGGCAAAACCCTTTCATTTGCTCGTATTTAACTAGCCTAATCAAGGTCACGGTTTTGATCATTAAGCATCATAATTTGTATATAATTAACCCATTAATTGTGAACTAATCCTCTTTCTTTTAAATTGACATAATCAGATTATATATATTACATATATGTTTTTGACACAAGTTATTACATATATAATCAAAATACACAATTAGGGCTAAGAAAAATCATACCTTAATTGTTATGCAGTAATAACAATGAAAACCTTATGTTGTTGAAGCCTTGAGAGCAAGCGCCATAAATGGCACGCTTATAATGATTCACACCCAACACTAGTAAAAGAAAGTTGATGAAGAAGGAGGAGTGAGGATGAAACTTTTGGCCTAACCCTCTAGAGAATCATTTGGCTGAAAATCATAGGGTTATGCCTTATTTATAGTGCAGTCAGGAAACCCTGGATAAGCCCAAATCCAAGATTATCTTAAATCGAGTAATTATCCACTTTCCTCATTATCCATTTAGGGATTTTTCTAGAACCCTTAAGCCTTAAGACCGTCAATGGCTCTATGGAGGGTTATATATTGTCTCTTGCTCAACTATTGAACAATTACAATTCAATCGTTACATTATTAATTAATTCCTTTAACCCCCACATCAATTCCAAGTAATTTCTGATAAAATATTAATTAAATATTACTATTTCTAATTAATATATTATTCTCATAATATATTAAAAAAATATTTTTTTCAATTTATCAATCAAATAATAAATTCAACCTCTCTCTCTCTCTCTCTCTCTCTCTCTAAAAGTCATCCTATCCAGTTGCTAGTTTTGAGGGCAACCCAAAAGGACTGTGCTACTATCAATTCAAGTATATACCAATTATAGTTATGATATTAGACACCTAATCTAATAGTCTTCTACTTGGATAAGTCTAATAAATATAGCTATCAGTATAACTTTTAAATTAATCAGCAAATTATAGCTCTCAAAGCTGCTATCGAACTCTAACACAGTCAGTTATGTGTCCTAAGTAAGTGATCAAGTATTCCTCCTTTCTACAAGATATCGTATAGACATGAGACATGGATTATAATCAATCTCGCTATCAAAGATTTGTTTCCCAATTTTTGATTTATGACGACTAAAATTAGACTACCAATTAAACACATCAATTCAGTCCAGGCTTGGCCAAACACTTTAGATGTCGATATGAAATCATTGAGGGGCCCACAAGTATCACTTTTCCCGTTAGGGAAAAAGGAACGGATAAACTTCGACTTATATGTTTGCACTATTTACTCATCAAATCACAAACAACAATACGTTTTATAACATCAAGTTACTGATGTGTTTACGTATTATCAATGCACACCTGACTTGTAAACAATAAATTATATATCTCCATTTCAAGAATATAATATATTATCGTCTCAGAATTACTCGTGATAAAATCCATGAAGTAATTCTCCATGCGTGGGTTAATCCAATACTCAAAATCCCCATTTCCAAGTACTCATGAACATTGCAGCAAACAATTGCTATGTCTAATCCCTATAGATAATCTACAATTCTATTTATGATAGTCTTAATTTGCTACATACTTCCAAAAGTACGAGCGAATGTGGATGTTTGAATAATTCAATTTCGGGAAGTAAAACATGCAAAGTGAAACACAATAATAACCTAACTAACTATGGTCTCAAAACTATTGAATATAAATAAAACTCTTATTATTTAATCACCATATTAATTAGACTATATTCATTGTATAATGTTTCGAGTAATCAACTAAACACTTGAATTAAACATCAATCATGCCATGTTATAAACATGCATACTATGTCTCTTAATGGTCCTTCCTTTGTGGACAGATTGATTGGACACTAATTCAATGATGCTCATTTCATAAATCTAAATTCTTGTCACTACTTAGAATGTGTTAGAGTTCAACCTTAAATACAATGACCTTTTGTAATGTTGAGGCTTCACAGTCACAGAGACTTTGCCAATGATATTACAAAATTTTCCATTGGACCTTTTGTTACTTAAAAAAATATATGGTAACGAAGTCTCAAATTCGAGGTACACACCTTGAACACCTTCCTTGCATTAAAGTTTCTAACTCACGTGTAGATTTCAATAATCAATTCCCTCTATCAAAACATTTCCATATTCCCATATGGCCATCAATTTTGATCAAGAATCATCTTAATAAAAAAACATGTCACGATGGTCATTCCAACCAATATGATATTTCCAACTGTCCAGAAGCAATCAATGCTTTGGTATAACCTCAGAATGTTCTTGACAGTTGTTCAACTTTAGTCACACAAAGTTCTAGTCCTTTTTCCCTCTCAATGCCCAAGGCATTTGGAAAAATCATAATAAGTGAATATTATAGCATATGTAATAAAACCTATATCCAAATCATATAGGACTTGATTCATAATATCTAACATAGAGACCTGATATTTGTTCGGTCTCTTGCTACAATATTTCTATATATCGAATTTCCTATGTTGAATGATTTCAACACGATATTAATATATTTCCAAGACTAAATTTCATTAAAACCTTCAATCTAAACTTTTAGATTTGAAATGAAGTATGAATGCCCTCTCCCTTAAATCTTTCTATAGTAAAACAATTTCCAGACTTCGCAACTTGCAAACTGAAAACTTTGTTTTCTATAAATAGTATTGCCAACTTGCAATACTTAGCATAAAAAGTATGCTTCCATTCACATAAAAATTATGCTCTCATTTGCATCACAATTATGCTCCCACTAGCTTTGAAAAGTACCCAGAAATCAATTGGACTTCTAGAAATCAAAATTTTTTAACTTCCTTACTAAAGTGCATTTTCCTGATACATGATGCTTTGATAAGTCTTCATCTAAACTTCTCAAGCTTATACACCCTCATCAGATAGCACATGTGTGTGTTTAAATCCTTTCAGAATTTATAGTTATAAGTCCTGAAAGTTCAAATTATTCCATGCCATTTCTCACAATTTGAACTATGAAAATGGATGTCGTAATCATATTACAACTTTGAGAATACAAGTATTACAACCACTAACCATAATGAAATTTATCAAATCATTAAAATCTACTAGCAAAAGTGTTTCCGCATAATCATTTTCATGAATTAGAGCGAAACCTTTTGCCACCTAGATTTTATGGAGTATGTGTTGGATTAGGTGTCTAAGCCCATAACTCTAATTTGTATGTACTTGACCCGAGAGTAGCATGGTCCATTTTGGGTTGCATATCACTAGGACAATTTGCTAAGATGGATACTTAATATATTATAAGTTCTACTATATTAATATGAAATCATATTATTTACTTGGTATTGATCAATAATTAATTTGGAATTAATTATGTGATCAAAAAAGACTAATTAAATATATGGGGATTGATTTGGTAAATCAATGATTCTTATAGTGTGGGCCAATTGTTATTTAGGATGGGCTAAACCAATATGGTAGTCCATAGATAGTCCATGGAGGTTTAACCCATAGAGCCTAAGTAACATGAAAGCTCATGGGCATTAGGGTTTGTATGGATGTAACACTAGACTTTGCCATACTATAAAAGGACTCCCTTAGCACCCAAAATCAACTACTAGAGTTCTTGGAGTTTATTAGAGCCGATTTCGGAGCCAGCAACACTTCTCTCAAGTTCTACTTTGTCCTAGGTGTTGTGAACCGTTTGAGGCATCACACTTGGGGTGCTAAGTTCTTAAAGGCCAAATACAACAAGTTCTACAAGCTACATAAAGAGGTAAACTCCTAACTAGTATTTTATGTTGTTTATTTCAATTGCATGCTAGTTGTAGGCTTAATGCTTTGGAAACAATATTGCATATGTAATTAGAGAAAACATAGATCCAAAGCATTTAGGGTTGTAGGTGCACCATAGGATGTTGTAGTATACTAAAACCCAATAGTGCTATCAGAGCCATGGGTTGTTTTCTATTATATTTGATGCGTGACTTAATTTTCAAAGTTGGAAAAATCAATTTTCTGGCCTCTGACTGATGAACTCGCTGATTCCACTGGCTAGCTCGACGAGTCCACTTAGTATAAGGTCAACTCGGCAAGTCATGATCATGCACTCGACGAGTTGATGCTTTTGATTGAAGATTTTTGGGATTTTTGGCATGTTTTGGATTAGGATCATTACCACAAAATGTTTTAAATCATAAAATTTGATTTCGTTGGTATGGTAATGATCATGCTTCTCCAATTAAAAGATGATTGTCATAGTTTCAAGATTTGTATTAGTTTACATGATAGGCTAATTTCTTGCAAATTGTTGATATGAATTATCTTGACTTATGAGTTTAACTAGATCATAGAAAAATTATTTGATAGTTTTTATTAGTTAGAATATTTGATCTAAATGCCTTTTATGAACTCCATAACTTGTCATCAAGTTATGGAAAATGAAAAGCATCTCTTTTTGGTTTAGAAGTCTTCCATAACTTGTCCTCAAGTTATGGAACATGAAAAGTTTTTCCATTAAAATGCATCCAACTCATAAGTTATAGAAACCAAAAGCATTTGAGTAGTTCAAAACTTGCCTTCAAGTTTTGGAATTTGTAAAGTCACCCTTATGAGTACTTTAGTTCCAAACCCTAGAATTTTAAAAGTCAAAATTCAACCCTTATACTATTGTAATATTAAAAGTTAATATATATATATATATATATATATATATATATATATATATATATATATATATAGTATAAGAGTAAGTCAGTCTTACCGTTAGTAGGCCTCATTCACGAAGCCAGTCTATAAGGGGGTATAAGGTTACTGCATATAAAATGGCAGTTTAATGGGTGTCCACTCTCACCCACTGTTTCCTTGACTGGTGGAGGGTCGTTAGCCGAACGGGTAGGATAGGACACCAATTCTCATTGTAAATATAACTATAATTATAAAGCAACTAAAATTTTATTAAATTCCCAATCTTAGTTACTTTAGGAAAAATGTGAATTTGATGTTAACCCATAAAATTGCACATTGCACCTTTTTTTAGTCGTTAGTGGAGCGTATGTGATTAACCAGCACACTAATCTTGGACTAATGAAGGATAGCAATGGGTAGCTCGATGTTAATCATGGATCAATGGAGCGTGTGTAGTTAACCGGCACATTGATTAGGTGATTTGTAACATTAAGTGTACCAAGCTAATTTGCATGGTTATTCACACCTTTTTTGTGATCATCGGCATCCCAATCACAAACTTGAAGGGCAAAATCGAGATTAAACATGTCATTGAAAAGTTCAATGAATCTCAAAAGATCTAAGAATTTCAGTTCATTTAAAACTTAATAATCATTTTCGTTTTTCATGGTGGAAATTGGTAAATCGACATTTACCTACCTTCAAATATTTTGCAATTGGATTACAGCATTCCTCTTATGAATTGTAAAATATTGTGTTGGGTCCTAGCCTTAATATTTCAATTTGGGTGTTATATTAAGAACTTAAATCAACTAAACTTGAATTTCTCCATGTAGATGTCTAGTTTTGACAACTATGGTCTTCCCGAATCTTTTAGAAAAAGCTTTCCTCATGAAGATGATGTTCCTTGAAAATCATACTTCACTTTCTCCACCTCCTCCAATAATTCCCCCTGACCCACATGTTCGAAGAGTTGAAAAGTTCAAGATCACTCAATCCTTATTGGCTAGTAAACACGAAGATGGAAAGTCTCTATGTGCTCATGTCTTGGACATGAAGCTGCATATTGACAGGCTGGGAATGTTGGATGTCGTGTTCCCAAGGAAGTTGGCTATTGACTTGGTTCTTCAGTCACTTCCCGAGTCATATAGTGAGTTCATCAAAGACTACTATGTGACTAATCACGACATGAACCTTATCGATCTTACATATTTGCTAATTGTTGTTGAATCATCAATGATTTGGCGCACTGGTCAAGAAAATTTGATTGGAAGATCTATTCCCATGCTGCCATGGACATAGGCAATGACATAGATAGTCCAGAAAAGATCCCTTATCATATGGGAAAGGAATTAGCTATGGTCAAAATATTTTACCATCAGAGAAAAGCCAGTTCTGAGATAGTTCCATGTGTCTTTCCAAATAAGCTTGTGTGTTTCTATTGCCAAGGAAAGGGACATTGGAAGCGAGGCTGCCTTGACTACCTGAGAACTTTTATCAAATTGTATGGTTCTACTTAAGGTATGTCCACTATCTAACTCTATTAAATTTCCAGTTGTTTATTCTTAATACATAATGTGACAAGTTTTGCATTTTGATGTTTTTTAGGATCATGCAAAAGGAAGGAACCTTAAAAGTAAGAGCATGTTGAATTTGATCGCGAAGAGATGGATTTCGATCGTATGGTTCAAAGATCCAATTTTTGAGTTGTTGCTTAGGGGTTATGATAGATTCTTAGAAATATGTAGTAACATAGTTTTCATTTGTAATTGCATTGCAAGGAAAAGTTTTTTCCGCAGTTTTATAAATAAAAGGAAAATTTTGATCTTATTTTATTTTAAAGTTTCCTTGCAATGCCATTTGTGAAAATTGATGTTTGTGTGTTTCTATTGTTAGCAATATGGATTTGATTCTTTTGTTTGTGGAAGTGTCAAAATTTACCAAATAAGGAAAGATTCTCATCACCCAAGTTTCAGTTGGATAGAAACTTGGAATCATACAACTTGTATTGTGTGATGAATGAGAACCTTTGTCTTTAGGAAATTAAGACTAATTCCTTTTTCACATGTATATGTGAGTCAAGTGAAGGACTAGGGGATCGGGTACACTTGGTTGTGCACTGATTAGGTCCACCACAAAGAACAATAAGGATATCTTAGTGCATTTGTATAGCTAAGAAGACGAATCGTCAATTGTTGAAATGGTTAAACCAAAAGGTGAGTCATACATCGTTCCAAAATAAGTCTTAGAGTCATACTCCAAGATTGTGCCTTGAGTGACATAATCTTAAGAAGGTTTAAAACACTCATCAGATGTTGAGTAAAGTGTTTTTGCTCTTGTACATTTGAAAATGGTAAGTTGTGATGTCTTGGTAAGGACAAAGACCAACTGAGACCAATTGTGTGAAGTGTTTATCTTGATTAGAATCTGCACTAACTCTTGAAGATTTGTTAGTCTAGGACAAGAGAATATTATATGTCAACAGATCAATGGGAGTCTTAAGTGGTCTTGAAAAGTTCCAAGTACTAATCAAGAATAAATTTATTATTAATCACTAGCTTACGACTGGAGGTTTATAACCAATCGTGTTGACATATTCTTGTTTTTGTGCCCATTCCAGTTAAAGTTGACTATGCATGTGAGTTCTGAGAGTTCTCAATTGGTTGCATAATAACCTGGAAGCAATGGTAGGCCCTCATGCTGCTGGGTGGCTAGAAATTAAGATTGAGCAAGTTCAGTCTGTATGAGATTGGATTTGTCACTAACCTTGTATTGTGGTCATGGTTTCGAAAAATTCACGTGGATAGGAACACATACACCATAAAATCTTAGTGTCATAAGGTTTCTCTAAAATTCATGAAAATGATTGTGAGGAAACGCTTTCACGAAGTAGATTTTAAGGAGATATAAATTGTGATATTTGTATTCTCAAATTTGATTATGATTATGGAATCCCTCGTTAGGGTTCGAATTGTAAGAAATGACAAAATGTATAAACATTTGAGACTTATTAATGTAAGTTCTAAAATTCTTTAGACACGCATGTGAGCTATCTAAGGAAAGGTGTATGAGTTTGAGAAGCCTAGATAAATTCTTATCAAAGCATCTGATATCAGAAATCTGAACTTTGGTAATGAAAGTCAATAAATATTGATTTCTAGAGGTGTAGCTGGTTTCTGGGTACATGTCAAAGCTAGTGGGAGCATAAGTGATATGCGAATAACAATATAATTATTATGTTAGTGGGAGCGTAATTATTATGGTAAGTGTTGCAAGCTAGCAATGTTAATTATAGAAAATAAAAGTTTCAAATTACACAGTTGTAGTGTTTGAAAAGTTGTTTTGCTATAATTAAGGGGGAGGAATTCATACTTCATTTCAAATATAAAAGCTTAGGTTGATATTTTAATCAAATTTAGTCAAGAACATATATGGATGTTATGTTGAAATGGTTCAACATAAGGAAATTCTAGATGTGGAAATATTGTAGCAAGAAACTGGTAAAGTATCACGTCTTTATGTAAGACATTATGAATCATATCCCATATGCTTTGGGTATATGATCGATTGCATATGCTATAATATTTAAGTGTTCCATTTTTCCAAATGCCTAGGGCATTAAGAGGGAAAAGGACTAGAACTGGATATGACTAAAATGATTAAGTAATTGTCGGACGATCTGAGGTTTACCAAAGATTGATTGCTCATTGACAGTTGGAAGTATAGTGTAAAATTTGGAAGGACCATATTAACATATTTTGAAAAGAAGCAACTCTTGTTCAGAAGTGATAGTTAAAATGGGAATATGGAAATGTTTCCATAGATGGAAGTTATTCATTAAATATGTGTAAGATTAAAAAGTTTAATACAAGACGGATGTTCAAAGGAATGTACTTTGAATGTGAGACTTCGTTTCCAGTTAATTGTTCACCATTGGAATACTTTGTAATGTCCGTTACCAAGTCTCTGTGACTTTTGTTCATAGTCATTATAAGAGGATCATTGTATATAAGTTCAGAATCTAACATATTACAGTAAATGGCAAGAATTGGTATCTTTACATTTACAATAAAGATTTGAAAATGTGAAATGAGTTCCATTGAAGATGTTTTCAATTGATCTATTTCACAAAGTAATAACCATAGATAAACATAGTGTACATGCTTGGAGCATGTGAAAACTATTGTTTTAATTCAAGTATTAAGTTGATTAGTCGAAACATTATACAATGAATAATGTGTAATCAATATGGTGACTAAATAAAGATTGTTTAATTTATATTCATAAGTTCTAAGACCATATTGGATTAGATTATTCTTGTGTTTCATTTTGCATGTTTTGACTTCCCGAATAATAATATTATTCAAACTATCCATAGTCGATCATACTCTAGAAGTAGTTATTGAGGCAAGTCTGTCATGAATGGGTCTGTAAGATTGTCTAAGGTGTTAGACATAGCACAAGTTTGCTACAGTACTCATGTAATAAGATTTGAGTATTGGATTCAACCCACGCTCTTTGAATCACTACATTGATTTTATCACGAGTGATTGTGAGATGATAATATCTTTTATTCTTGAAACCAAGACATGTTAGTTGTAATTTACAAGTCGGTTGCACATTGACATATGTAAACACACCAGTAACTTGGTGATATAAAACATATTGTTGTGTATGATTTGATGAGTAAGTACAATAAAGCATATGAGTCGAAGTTTATCCATTCCTTTTACCCTTAGATGGATAAAAGCGATATCTATGGGCCCCTTTATGATTTATTGATGATAACCCTAAGTGCTTGGTCAAGCCTGGACTGATTTGATTTATTCAATTAGTCGGTCGTCATAAATCGGAAATCGGGAAACAACGCATGAACAAAGAGAATGACTATAATCCATGTCTCAGTTCATATGATATCTAGAATGGAGGAATATATGATCCCTTATCTAAAGGATGAGTTATTGACTGGGTCAGAGTTCGACAGCGGCTTTTAAGAGCTATGATTGCTAATCGGGATTTTGGAGTCGTACTTGAAATAATAGTTATTAGACTTATCCAAGTGGGAGACTCTTGGATTAGGTGTCTAAGCCCACAACTATAATTGATATGTACTTGACCTGAGAGTAGCATGGTCCATTTAGGGTTTCATATCACCAGGATAATTTGATAGGATGGATACTTGAGTAAGAGGTTACTTATGATTTATTAATATATTATATGTTCTAATATATTAATATGAAATCATATTGTTTAATTAGTATTAATCAAGAATTAATTATGTGATCAAAAGAGACTAATTAAATATACGGGGATTGATTTGGTAAATCAATGATTCTTATAGTGTGGGCCAATTGTTATTTAGGATGGGCTAAACCAATATGGTAGTCCATGGATAGTCCATGGAGGTTTAACCCATGGAGCCTAAGTAATATGAAAGGTCATGGGTATTAGGGTTGGCATGGATGTAACCGTAGACTTTGCCACACTATAAAAGGACTCCCTTAGCACCCAAAATCGACTACGAGAGTTATTGGAGTTCATTAGAGCCAATTTTGGAGCTAGCAACATCTCTCTCAAGCTCTTCTTTGTCCTAGGTGTGTTGTTAACCATTTGGGGCATCACAATTTGGGTGCTAAGTTCTTAAAGGCCAAATACAACAAGTTCTACAAGCTACATAAAGAGGTAAACTCCTAACTAGTATTTTATGTTGTTTATGTCAATTGTATGATAGTTGTAGGCTTAATGCTTTGGAAACAATATTGCATGTATAATTAAAGAAAACATAGATCCAAAGAATTTAGGGTTGTATGTGCATCATAGGATGTTGTAGTATACTAAAACCCAAAAGTATGTGTTCCCATCCATGTGAATCTATTATTTCCAACCTAAAATCATAAGATAAGGTTGAGGACAAAACCAAAATAAAATTTAGTTTTCCTTTCATGGACTGAACTTTGCTTGTTCCTTATTTCTTTCCTTCTAATAGCACAAGGGCCTACTAGTGCTTGCAAGTTGTTAAAAGTTCACCTATATTGATCAATGTACTTCACTGACCAATGTGCTCTACCTTTTTGCAATCAAACGAGAACCATAGAACTCATATGCATTGCCAACTCAACTGGAAGATGAATAGAAATAAGAATATGTTAACTAAACATGAGAGGTTATCAACCTAAGGTTGTTGGCTAGTGATAATTAAAAGGTTTATTCTCTATTGATCCTGAAACTCTTCAAGATCAATAAGACTCCCACTGACTTCTTGACATATATGTTTTCCTTTTAAGGAACATTCCTTGACCAGCTAAAACAAATATTCAAAAGTTAGAGTGGATTCTCAAAAAGAAAACACTTCACATAATTGGTCTTAGCTTATCCTTTGTTATAACCGAAACATCACAACTTTCCAATTACAATTGTGCTAGAGTAAGAAAACATTATTACTCCACATTTTATGAGGTGTTATAAACCTACTTTGTATGAAACAAGCTTCAAGATATGATTTATAGTACCTAGGGTATGGCTCTAATACTCGATTGGAAACGAAGTATGACTCATCTATCGACTGAACCATTTCAACAATTTTCGATTCCTCTTCTTAGTTAAGCAATTGCACTAAGATGTTCTTCGAGGATGAATTGTGATATAGTTCCACAATCACTAAGATGATCACAAAACACGATACTAAAGTTTTCTCCTTTCCTTTCAGAATGGAGAAACTTTTAACTTTCTGCCTGATAGATTCTTCATATTCGTTCTACTGCTTTTTGAAAATTTTCAAAGTATCAGAATTGTGATTAATCATATAAAAACAACCATGTTTACTGAAGCATCAGTAAATCATGATGAATAAAGTTATCATCCTTTGTGGCAGATCTGAATAGTTCACACCAATGTGTACTAGATCCATTGGTCCTTCACTTGACTCACATAAACATGTGATCAATAAATAGTCACAATCCTCTAACGATCAAGATTTTCATACATCACACTATTCAAATTGCATGACTCCAAGTTTTTTTTATCTAACTGAAACTTGGGCGATGAGAATTCCTTTTCACTTGGTTAATTATGACAATACCACAAGCGATACAATAAGAATCAAATCCCAATTAACATTTCTAATAATAGAAATGTAACCACCAATTTTCATACATGCCATTGCAAGGAAATATTAAAAATTAACATTTATTGATAATAAGCAGAATATTTTTTCCTTATAATGCAAAAATATGAAAACAATGTTTATAGATATTTCTTAGGCAATCTATTAAGTTATCATAACTCCTAAGCAGTAGCTCAAAATCTGATCATCGAACCATCTGAGAGAAATCCATCTCTTAAATTCATCTTACTCTCCTTAAGCTTCCTTCTTTCTCTTAGATCCTGTAAAACATTAAAATGTGATTATCACATCAAGTATTAAGAATATACGAATAGGAACTTATTAAAATAATGGAGTTAGATAATGGATGTACCTGAAGTGGAGTTATAGGACTTGACTTTACCATCTCTGAGATCTTTTAGGTAGTTAGGGTAGCTTCGCAACCAATTTCCCTTCATGAAATAGAAACATATGGACTCATTGGGGTTGGCACATGGAATTATCTCAGAACTAGCCTTTCTCTTTACCACGTAGTCAAACAGTTTCACCTTGGCCGATCCCTTTCCATTGGGATGAAAAATATGTTATGGACTATCATTGTCACCATTGTCAATGTCCATGGAAATTTTGGAATCATATCCTTCAAACACGTTTGCTTGACTTGTGCTCTTCAGCATTTCTGCTTCAGTAACAATTAACACATGTGTCATATCAATTAGGGTCATATCATGGTCAGTCGTATACTAGTTCTTAATGAACTGACTATATGAATCAGGAACCGAAAGTAGAACCAAGTTAATGGCTAGCTCCTTTGGGAAGACGACACCCAACATATCCAATTTCTCAATGTACGTTTTCATTTCTAGAACATGTGCACACATAGACTTTCCATCTTAATGTTTACATGCCAATAGGGGTTGAGTAACTTCATACTTTTCAGCTTGAATAAAGCATAACTTAGGGAAAGTCACTTGAGGAGGAGGAAGAGGAAGAGTTGAAGAAGCATGATCTCGAGTTTCACCATTGCTCAAAGAAGGGAACATTCTTTCACCTTTATCAACATGTGGAAGATCATCTTCATATAGAGGAAAACATTTCCAGAAGAACGAGGAAGACCATTATGGTCTGAACTTGACATCTATAATAGGAGAAAATAGAATTCAAGTTAGTTGATATTAACCCTTAATTATTAACCCATAAATTTAAATCAATGCTAGGATCCATATTTTCGATTCAAACTTTGAATAGGGATGTCGTAATCAAATTCGAATCTATTTTAGGTAGGTAGTGCTCTTACCAATTTCAGTCTTATGAAATTCCTAGATATTTTGATATTCATTGAATCTAATCAATGGCATGTTTAATCTCAATTATGCTCTCACTTTTGAGATTAGGATGTCGAGGATCAAAATCAAGATGTGAATAACCATGCAAATTAGTTTGGTACTCTCGATGTCATTTATCATCTCATTTTAATGTGCATGTTAACCATGCACGCTCCATTAATCAACTATAATTTTCGAGACACCCATTACCACCCTTTATAAGTCCCTCATTAGTGTGTCGGTTAACCACACATTCTCCACTAACAACTTATAAAGTATAATGTGCAATTTCATGGATTAGCATACAAATTCACATTTTCCTAAAGTAACTAAGAGTGGGATTTAAAAAAGTTTAGTTACTTTATATCAATATACTTTTAATGAGATTATATCCTATCAAACCCGTTCGGCTAACAACCCTACACCAATCAAGGGAGCGGTGAGTAAGAGTGGATACCCAGTGACGATTATTTTATAGGCCGCTTCCTTAAACTTCCCTTATAGATTGACTTCATGAATGAGGCGTACAAGCGGTTTGACTGCCTTTTATTATATATATATATATATATATATATATATATATATATATATATATATATATATGTATATATATATATATGTGTGTGTGTGTGTTTATTTTATATATATATATATATATGTATATATATATATATATATGTGTGTGTGTGTGTGTATATATATATATATATTAAAGTTTTAATAATATATATATATCATAAGGTGAAATTTAAAACATTTTAAAATTTCAATGGTTTAATCTTTTTTTAAAAATTAAACTTTTAATTTAATTAAATATTAACCATTTTATGGATTTATACCTTAATTGTTATGTAGTAATAACAATGAAAACCTTGTTTTGTTGAAGCCTTGAGAGCAAGTGCCACAAATATCGTGTGTCTAATGGTTCACACCTAACACTATCAAAGGAACTTGATGAAGAAGGAGGAGAGAGGATGAAATTTTTGGCCTAATCCTCTAGAGAATCAGTTGGCCAAAAATCATAGGGTTATGCCCTATTTATAATGCAGTCAGGAAACCCTATATAAGCCCAAATCCAAGATTATCTTAAATCGGGTAATTATCCAATTTCCTGATTATCCATTTAGAGATTATTATAGAACCCTTAAGCCCTAAGAAAATGTCCATGGCTATAAGGAGGATTCTAGATTGTCTCTTTATCAACTATTGAATAATTACAATTCAGTCCATGCACTATTAATTAATTCCTTTAATCCCCAAATTAATTCCAATTAATTTATGATTAAATATTAATTAAATATTACTATTTCTAATTAATATATTATTCTCATAATATAGTAACAAATTGTTTATTTCAATTTATTAATTAAATAATAAATTCAACCACTCTCTCATAAAGTCATCATGTCCAGTTGTAAGTTTTTAAGGCAACCCAAAAGGACTGTGTTGCTATCAATTCAAGTATATAACTATATACCAATTATAGTTATGGGCTTAGGCACATAATCTAACATAAACTACCTCAAAATTGTAATGATTATGTAATTGAGGGAAAGTACAAATATGGTATAGAAAGAAATGTAAGTTATGCTTTTCTTGATTCTGAATTTTTTTTAATTCACGAATTCGACTAATATAGTTCAATACATATTGATGGAAGGCAAACGGGAAACAAGTTGCGCCGCTTGCCCTTTCTGGATGGAAAAACTAATTCTTTTGAAAACAACATTTGTGGATCTAGGAGATATGACATTAGAATGCATGACTCGTTGGACTCTGTTGAGGAGCTTCACCGCCTCTGGTGCAAGAAAACCAAATGTTTCAAATACAAAAGGTACAAACATATGTTGATTTTTTATACATGCATTCTCGTGCTTTTCCACTTTGCACGCAGCGGCTTTCAAAGCGGCATGCCCTGCTATGAAACCCCCATTTCTCAAACCAACGAGAGGAGAGACCCCAGTAAGATCCACACATGCGTGCTTCCCTCCTACCTATCCAAAGACCAAAATGTTAGCCAGTCTAAGTGTGGATCTTCCATCTTGCGGGTCCGTCAAAAAGTTCATTGGCACTTCTTTCTTCGCAGAAATACCAGCATGCCGAAATGCATCAAAGAGAACATCCCTAACCATATCATGTATGTACTTGAAACCAGGGAGCTCTCTACAATGAACCACATGTTCCCCAAAGGTATCCAAACATGCCTTGCGGCAAACTGGGCATATCTCGTCAATTAGGATAGACGGATCATGAGACGGTAACGAAGGATAGTTTGGTAATCCACATGAGACATATGTTGGCCGAGGCCATCAATAGGGATAGTTAGCAGAAAATCATGAGCATGAGGTGCCCGCAGACACTCAAAGACTGCTTTCTGTCTAACAGTCGTGTCGAAGTTGACTTCCATATCTTTGATAATTTTGCTAAAAAGGGCACACACTAATGCTTTTTAGGAAAGATTTGACGCAACCAAATACACATTCAAAGTTTGCTACAAGGGGAGCTTCAGAAATTATGGGTCTCGGCATGGATGGGGTGGCCTGAAAGGGTGTTTGTCCTCCAAAACTTTAATAGTATCACCATTATATGGCGCAACACCCGATGAGCACAACATTTTCACTGTTGCAGTAAAAGGCCCATCTGCAACCTTACAGAGACATTGTCTAATGTTGGTGTTACTTGATGTCGACTCCTCCTGAAGGATGCCTCCACCCTATCTCATGGCCCCAACCTCGGGATTGTATCACATATTTTGAACTAAATTCCTGATACCATCCTCTTTCCCCCATGTATCCAAGGACTTCGGGATGGATCTTTTCTATAAGGATTTTCTATTCCTAGACCTACATTCTTGTCTATTTTTGGGCCTAAAAACTTGTAGTGTGTAGCGAGGAAGAAGTAACAAACAAATCCATGTATCAACCGAGCCAGGTTGGGCAATCACCTTGTAAATAGTAGTTTTCAAAGCCTGAGAGAAACAGAGGCGAAAACTATGGGGGATACTCTTGACAGTAGTGATAGGCTCTTTAAAAACACGATCAAGGAGCCCAACATCAAAAACCAAACCTCAAAGAGAATTTGTCTCCGACTCATTAGTAGATGACTTTAGAATACCGACAATGTAACAAATTAAGTCGTCAGACCGTGTAACAAACCTCGCATGACCGTCCGGGTGATGAAAATAACGGCTAAGAGCATGAAAAACCATACACTTCCCACACATCCATTGACCAAAGGCCTTCAAATTTTCTTCCACTGCCATAAATAAACCAACATCACTAGAAAGAGCTTCATGTAAAACACATTTACGATCTTCAGTAGATAGATGATGCCTTTTGATGTGTGAAATCATACGGCCAATCCCCTTAATTCCCACTTCACCATTTGGGAAACAATGGAAGCTTCTGAATGGGAACAGACAAGTATCAGTCGAACTTGTGGAAGAATAAGCCATACAAGAGAACAAGCGTCGAGTTGAAGCTAAAGCTATGAAGCAATATTTTACAAGGAAGGACGGAAATGGCACACCAACACACTATTGGTGTGCACAAGGAGCATCTAAACTAAGCAAACTACATTATCTTGAATAATAAAGCTGCAACAAGAGAAAATTTCTTTTGGGCATTTTATCAAGCACTTGGTGGGCAACAAAAATAGCTTTTTGGAATTTCATCTTCTTCCATTGAATCATCAACCATCAAATCTAATATCTCATAAGGATCTAGAAATCAGCACAGAGAATTGAGATTGAGAAGTATATTTTCTTCCATTGAAACTGCCCAATGTTTTTTTTTTCACTTGAAACTGTTTGGGAATCGATTTGATCTAGATAAATTGTTGATGAACAATAAATTTGCTGAATTCGGTGGCTTTGTATTATTGTTGTAATTTCCAATACTAAAGTCAAAATTGGCTTCGGTGATCAAAAGTTAGTAAAAATTGATGTTAAATGAAAATTTGTTATCTACAAGTAATCTTGAATACGCCTTTTTGGTAATAAATTTTACACCACCATTCCCCACCATATGATTGCAATAATCAAACGATAAATTAGAGATGATGTTCAAGAAATCAACATACTCGAGGTTTTCGAATTTACATCAAATATAGCATGGGTTTTAGGATCTGAGGGAGGTGTGTATGCATAGTCGAAGATACTAAGTCTGTGTGTCGCTGATGAAGGAGGAGGAAAGGGATCGATGCTTCGAAAAGTTCAAATCTTCATTCTTAAAATAAATGTTTTGTTTCAAATATAATTAAAATTTTGAACCACTAACTTATTTTGAGGTTGGAAATGATCCAAATTGGGTCAAATCCAGGAATGAGAAAATAGAGGCATTATATAGGAATCATACTTTGATAATTACCAATTGTCCTCCAAATAGAAAGCCTATAGGATGTAGGTGGGTGTATAAAATTAAATACAAGTCAAATGGAGAGGTTGAGAGATATAAAGCTAGATTAGTGGCTTAAGATTACAATGAGTGAGAGGGAATTCACTATGAGGAGAATTTTTCTCTTGTTGCCAAAATGGTGACAATTTGAATCGTTATTACTCTTGCTATTAATTCAAATTACTATTTATTTCGGTTTGACATTAACAATGTTTTTCTATATTTAGATGAATATGTTTATATGAGTTTTCCTCTTGGATATCATTCCCTAGGGGACAAAAGAGTTTCTAAGTTCTTAAAATCTCTCTATGGTCTAAAATAGGCTCCACGGAAGTGGAATGAAAAGTTATGCTCCTTTATTTTTTATTTTCGATTTTTTCAAAGTATAAATGATTTTTCCTTATTTGTTAGAAACATAAATGATATTGTTGTTGTGTTATTAATTTATATTGATAATATCATTTTAATTTGAAATAGTGTAACGTCCGATTCCTGGTACGTATTTAAAATCTTAATTTATGCACTTTTATTGAGGAACTCGACAAGTTGGGAGCCTCAAACTCGTCGAGTAGGAATTATTTGGGATGCGGGTTAAGAATCCTACTCGACGAGATGAGAGCCTTAACTCGACAAGTAAGGCTAGCATAGTAAAATCCTAATTTCAGGGTTTTGCACACTATTTAAACACATTAACCCCCAAAGGCTGGCCTCATTTACAGCCTCCAAGTCCCAAAACCCTAGCTACATAACCCTAGTGTCTTGTGTGAGCTTATGAGACATTTTTTAGAGAAAACTTGTGCATTTGAAGCTTGTAGAAAAAGAAGAAGCTTGAGGGCTCAAGGAGAAGAGAGTAGATCTAGAAACTTCACTCCATTTGCAGCATTTTTGGGTAAGCAAGTCTCAAACTTCCATAATGATTTCTTAGATGTCTTCATTTAACTTTTATGGAGTTTTTGGTCCAAGGATGTTAGCTTTTGGGAAATTGTAACGCCCGCAGATCCGGGCTAGTCAATTTAGAGGTAATAGGGGTCGAAAATGACTTTTCGACAAAAGATTATTTAGAATAAATAATCTTAACCAAATTGTAGAATATGTCACAAGGTTTCCGTACATATAAAGAACGCCGAAATCCGAGTTATAACGAAGAAGTTATGGCCCGTCGAAGTTTTACGCAAAACCGGCACGGCACCGGGAAGCGTAAATAGTGAATTTATGATAGAGCGAGATTTATCCTTAGCAATCTAAACAAAAGTCTTAGAATATGTTAAACTAAGAGCATCGATAAAAAGAACACCCAAATCTGACTTCGTATGAGGAAGTTATGATTTTTCTAAGATTCGGCTTAGCAGTGCACGGCCCGAAACTCGAATTTTAGTTCGAGCGGTTTTTGGCTTATGTGACCTAAATGAGAGTTCAAGATCTCATTAATAGGAACTCAACGGTAAAAAGACAAATGAAAACGGAGTCAGTATGAAGGAGTTACGAATTCTTCGCGGTCATTTAACAGTCTAAACGCCTCGTACTGTTAAATTTAAGATCGGTCAAGAATTAGCCGACGGAGTCAAAATGAAAGTTGTAGATATTATTTTTACCTACGCGTGGATATAAATAACGTCAAAAACGGAGGTCGTATGTGAAAGTTACGGATTTTAGAAGTCGGAAGTGTGCTGTGCGAAAATGGGTGATGTGGCACAATCTTGGCCATTGCTTTCTCCCCAAGTCTTGCCACTAGATGGTGACATGTGGCACCAAGTTCAGCCATTTTCACCCTATAAATACCACCTCTCCCACCCTCATTTTCTTCACACCTTTCCCATTCTTTCTTCTCTTTACTCTCTCTCTAGAACCTCTCTCTAGCCCCGAAATCCCCCGAAAAGCCTAGGGAACCTCCCTAGCACGAGGCGGAAGCCCCGGAGTGCTCGACGGCTCCGAGAAGAAGAGCTTTTCGACTCGGAAACGCTGCTCCAAGCAAAGTCTGATTTTCTATAAAACCCGCTGTAAGTGAGCTACGCCTACGCTATTTTTAATATAGTTTTTATTTAATTATATTAACGTTATTAAGAACATATAATAAATACTTGGGATATTATTATGGGTTATATAAGTATTTTTTTAACGCATATATAATAGTAATAATAGCTAGACTATTAATTAGTCTCGGCGAATAATAGACTAAAATCTACTGGTGATAATACTAGGTTTTGTCGAAGGAAATTATTTTAAAGTAAACGAAGCGTTGTCCGAGTACCGAGTCACCACCTTCTCAGGTGAGTGCATGGTCCCTTTCATCTTACACATAGATATGAAGTATTTATTATATAATTTACGTGTTGTGAGTGCATGGTCTCTTTCATCTTACACATAGATATGAAGTATTTTAATATAAATTACGTGTTATGTGTGCATATTGTCTGAATACTTGTTGTCTATGCTGGTGAAAGATTTTTATACATGTTTTAAATGATGTAAACTGTATAAAGTATTTTATATCTACAAAATATGTTGGGTAAAACATGGGTAGATGAATGATGATGGATAAAAGCTGAAATAGAGGAACATTACTAGTATAGACCTAGTGCCCTATTGGTATACATTGGCAGCAGTGGACCTAGTACCCTATAGATGAGCACTGGCAGCTGCGCCACAACCCGTAGATGATTTAGATCTACGGTAAACATCCTAGCAGCTGCGCTCTAAGGATAGTATCGGCAGTTGCGCCTAATAGGGAGCCTTATGACCATGACAGTAGTGTTTAAAGGTCAATACCGGCAGAAGCGCCTCATAGAAAATGTCATAATTCTGGCAGCTGAGCCTAAGTGACAATATTAGCAGCTGCGCTTGACCAATGTGTCATTGGCAACAATGGACTTCATGTTGTTTCCTTAGGATGATCCTTAGGAATGAATGAATGAGAAATAGCTGATTCTTAGGGTAGATCCTTAAGAATAAAGAAGATAATGGGGATGGGTAATTGGGTTGATTGTTTGATTGTTTAAACATAATAATTATATTATTGTGGGTTGAAAACCCTATGTACTCACCAGGTTTCCCAACCTGACCCACTCAGTTTATTTATATCACAGGTGTTAATATGAAGTGACATTACACTGAGAGATTTAAAGAGATATAGATCACTAGTGTAAATAATTGTAAGTTCTGTTTATGCTTATGTTTCTGTATTAACGATGACGTCCCAAACGTTTTAAAATGAAATAAATACGTTTCTTCGAAAATGTTTTAATAACATATTTACCATGTTTTTCTGGGAACAAATTCCGCAACATTTTTATAAAATGAAGTACTCTGATTTTTATAAAGCATAAACAAAATCGGTCTTTTCTGGCCGTGAAAATGGGGATGTCAAAGAAATGGACGTCCCAAGTGGGTATACTTCCAGATCTAGGACCTTGAAGGGTTGTCATGGCATAAAGGTGCAAACTTTATGGCCATTGGAGCCCCATGCAAGCTCTAAGATGTCATTTTGGCCTTTTAAGCCCCAAAAGGTCATGCATGGAGAAAAAGGCAGAAACTTTACGTGTTCAAATGGTGTTTAGGTTCTAGATCTCAGTTTGTATGCATTACTCTGAAGTATATATGGATTTTGGATCAAGATCTAGATCTCAAAGAATTATGGTTTGAGCTAAACCCATTAAGGGAGGCTATTAACGGGTAAAGTTGGAAACTTTACCCTTGAAAGGACATTTTCAGTATGTAGATGAAGTATGGAGCCAAGATTTGAAAGATAGGAGCTTAATCTTTTAATATGGCTTATTATAATGAAGAACTCCTCGAGTCCATCGAGGAACTCGACGAGTTGGGTTGAAATGTCCCAATTCTATAAAGCAAAAAACTTGACAAGTTCAAGGATGACTCATCGAATAGAATGGGAAAGTCTCGCTACCATGGATAGTAGGAACTCAACGAGTTGTGAAAGAACTTGACGAGTTGGATTGCGGTTTCAGAGTTTTATCATATATGGAACTCAATGAGGTGATGGGTCAACTCGGGGAGTTGAGTTAACTCGGAACGTTGACTTTGACCAGGTGTTGACTTTGACCAAGGTGTTGACCTTGACTTTGACTTTGACCAAAATTAACCCTTAAGTGGTTATGAGCATGAAAAGGGTAACTAAAGGAAATCTTTGTGTGTGGGAGTTTGAGTGGGGCGGATTTTAGAGCCGAGGACAGTTCAGCTACTTTACGACATTTGAGGTGAGTTACCTTCCGGTAGAAGTGGGTTGAAGGCACCAATATCAGCCCACTAGTAGCTGATTATAGTTGAGATGATTGTCTTTGTGAAAAATTTATGGTATGCCAATATCTGTTATGCTTTATGTGCCAGTATGCTATGATATTATGTGATTGTGGTAGGAGGGGTAGGATAGTCCCCGTATACCGGTTGATAGAGACTAAAAGGGTAGGCTAGTACCCAGATATGTTAGGCATTTACTCGTTGAAAGAGACAAAAGGGATAAGCTAGCACCCATATATGTTAGGCAGTTTCTTTCATAAAAGAGACCGAAAGGGGTAGGCCAGCACCCAGATATGCTAGGCAGTAGGAGAATTATACGTATATGCTAGGATATTATGTGGTAATGGTATGGGTGAAATAGTCCCCGAATACCAATTGAAAGAGACCGAAGGGGTAGGCCAGCACCCATATATGCTTTGCAGTTACTAGTTAAAGAGACTGAAGATGTAGGCCAGCACCCAGATATGCTAGGCGGTTACCGTTTTAAAGAGACCGAAGGGGTAGGCCAGCACCCAGATATGTTAGGCAGTATGTTATTGTATGGTATATGGTATGACGGGGGAACTCACTAAGCTTTATGCTTACGGTTTTCAGTTTTGGTTTCATGTACTTCCTCTTCAAAGGGAAAGGGGTCGGCATAATGGCAGCGCATCACACTACATTTTCTGCACTAGAGTTTTGTGGGATTGCTCTAATGTTATTTATCATGATATGTTCTGACTATTGATACTATGGATTTGATATAAGTTGTTACTATGGTTGTTTCAGACAAATGGTTTTATAATTTTTTTATTAAAAACAAAAATTTTGATCGTAATTTTTGGGATGTTACAAATAGTTTGGGTGAAATTAAAAAAGTTAAAGATTTTTTAAAATCAAGATTTTTTAATTAAGGATTTGGGGAAGTTAGAATTTTTCCTTGGAATCGAGGTTATAAATGTTGATAATGGAATTTGTTTGTCTCAAAGAATGTGATGTTTGAAATGGTTACATGAATTTAGAATGCTTGGGCGCAATAAAAGTAAAACACATCTTGATTCTAATAATGTTATAACAGCATATGGTGTTGACAAATTTGATTCCTTGTTAACAAATATTAATGATTTTCAAAAACTCATTGGAAAATTGATCTATTTAGCTATAACCAGACCTGACATATCCTATATTGTTTAGGTGCATAGTCCATTTATGCATATAGCCCCATAAAATCTCATTTGATGGTTGATCTTAGGTTATTGCGTTTTTAGAAAAATAATCCTAGTAAAGGAATTAGTATTACAAAATCGTATTGTTTTCTATAAAAGGATTTGTTGGTGTTGACTAGGCAAAGTTCCTAGTGTTATGTATGTTTGTCATAGTTTTTGTCATGTTTCTTGATAAAAAATTGATTTCATGGAAAAGCAAGAAACAAGATATTTTTTCTCGTTCATCCAGTGAATCAAAATACAAGGGGATTGGCTCAATTACTTGTGAGATTATTTGGGTCTTAAAGGTTTTACTTGATGTTGGAATAAAAGATCTTACACCTGCTCCAAATTATATATTGTGATAATGATTATGCCATTAAGTTGGTGTTGAATCCATTTTTTCACGAAAAAACAAAGCCCTTTGATGTTGATACTCACTATATGAGGGAAAAGGTCTCAAAGAAGGTAGTTCTTGTTGTTAGAATTGTTTTCGAAGTAAATGTCTCGAATATTTTAACTAAAGGGTTGACTTTTGGTCAACATGATTGTTTATGTAATCAAATGGGGTTGATAGACCCTTTTTTATGAAACAATGATCATTTTCTGTGTGTGTGGGGGTGGGGGTTGAAATATGAGACATTTATCGTTGTCAAACTCCTCATTTTCTATATCCTTTTGTTTATATTTAATTTATTTAAGTATAAAATGCTTTTTCCAAATGTGTCCAATATTTTTTTTGCAAAGGATTGTTGCAGGAGGGTAGAATTTGTCAAGTCTTGAAGATCTTTGGACCGCGGCTCACTTCTTCTAAACTTCAGACAACATGCGGGTCTAACCCGTACTCGGTTGACATATGTAGTATATAATGTCATTTGTGTGGATATGAGCTCATTATCCACTGATTATGTAACATCCGGAATTTCAGGTATTATATTTATTCATTTTATTTTGAGTTTTGTGGAAGAACTCGGCGAGTTGGTGCGTAGACTCGCCGAGTAGAGACGCGATTTCTCATCCGGATTAATGACCCAACTCGACGAGTCGCATTGGTGGACTCGGTGAGTCCGTGCTGTTTAATGAAACCCTAATTTCTCGGGTTTGAGGCCTATTTAAAGGGCCTTATGGCCGTCATTTGTGCTCACCAGCCCCCAGAGCGAAACCCTAGTGCACTTGAGCGTTTGGAGTGAGAGAAGGAGCCATTATCAACCTTGGAGGTGTTGTCTAGCAAGGGAAAGGAAGCTTTAGCCAAGAGGAAGCAAGAGGGTTAACTTCCTGAAGATCTGAGGTCCAGAACATCACATTTGAGGTACCATTTTCAAACCCTTTTCTGTTGAGGTGATGTTCATGTTGATTTAGGGCTTATTGAGCCCTTTTGTGGCTAGATCTAGTGCTCCTTTGGTCCCTTAAGCGAGTTAGGTTCTGGATCTGGACCCTTGGAGGTCCAGAGTGTCCCTTTGTCCAAGCTTTTTATGAATCCATGGAGGTTTTGGTTTGGGATCTTTGTGCTTGAGGTCAAAACATCATTTATGAGTCATTAGGTGTGATATGAGCGCCAAGACATGAACTTTACGTGATAAATAAGCTTGGAAGGACTGGATCTATGAGTTAGTGGAACAGATCTGACCTCAGAAGGTTGTTTGGGGTTGTGCATGGGATGCACTCGCCGAGTCCATTGGAAGACTCAACGAGTTGGTGCGGGTTGTTCAGGGATTTTGAACCAGGGGTTGAGTAACCGAGTTGGGTGAGTGACTCGGTGAGTCGGAAGGGACTCAGAGGAATCGGGTCCCCATAGAGACTCGGCGAGTTGGGTTGACCATTGACCATTGACCACAGTTGACCGGTGTTGACTTGATAGGGTTAGTCAACCTTAGTTGGGAAAGTGTTAATTAGAGATGTATTGTGTTATAGGAGGACTATAGCTCAGGAGATCGAGCACTAGTGATTTCACGGATTTACGAGTTACCGAGATACGCAAGGTGAGTCTTCTCACTATACTTTACCTTGAGTAGGTAAATAGAGTTATGTGATACAGTGTTTTATATATATTGTTTGTTGCATTGCATTCTTCTATGTGATTTATGATGTGCATGCTTCCAGAGTTAGAACCTGAGGGTTCACAGAGTTTGGGTGCACGGACCCACAGAGTTATAGCCTCGAGTGGCTAATATGTGTTATATGTGGTATTTTGGGGAACTCACTAAGCTTTGTGCTTACAGTGTTTTGTGTTATGAGTTTCAGGTACTAGTGAGGATCGCGGGAAGGCGCCGGCTTGATCAGTACACACACGGGATTTTTATGATATGAGATCTTGGGATATTTTTATATGTTATAAATTGATTTTCAAACAATGATGTTTTTATGATTTAAAAATGAATTATGTTTTATAAATGCGAAAAATTGTTTTGGAAATTTACGGTCTAACAAGTTGGTATCAGAGCCTTGGTTTGAGGGATTCGGGTACACCTTTGGGAGTATTTGGACTCAAACTGAGGATTTGGAAAATATTTTCAAAAGAGAACCAAGTTTTCTAAAAGAAGTAAAAAAGATTTTTAGAAAAACTCAGAGCAGAGACGTGTGTACGATCAGTCAGCGCCCGAACGGTGATTTCCCAAAATACCCTTATGTTATATGATTATGAGATTGATATGATGTATTCTCTTGCTAGAGAGGGCTAGGTATTCCTATTAGGACTAGGGTGGCCTAATTGTGATGCCTTAGCCTAGGGAGAGGTGAGCTGCTATGAGATGCTTGAGAGTGAGTACGTAGCAGCGAGGAGCTTATGAGAGATCTGTTAGAGAGTGGATTATGCATAGTTGAGTACTTGGGATTTGGGATCCGAAAAGGAGGACTTGGGGTGTATACTGATACGATGCGGACAGTAGTATTGGGCCCGTACTACTGAAAACACTGGGTGGCGTACAGTCCAAGTAAGAATATTTGGGATGCCAAGGATCAAGGAGGGATGAGTTATCGAGTGCGAGTATACTCGAGTGAATTTATAATATATCGTATGTTGTATTTCAGAGGTAGATCATGGTGAGGACACGTCTTATGCTAGAGAGCAGTGGGGCTAGTGATGAGGAGATCCGCCGGATCATCCATGAGGAGGTGGCTGCGGCCATCAGGGCAGAGATACTAGAGATGTTTGGGTCTATTAAGACCACGTTGATTGAGACTTTTGACGAGCGTTATACTGCTCTTTCTGAGGCTGCTGTTGCAGCGGCCAGCGCAGCTGTTGCTGCTGCGAGGCCACAGGGTGGTGATGCGTTGCTGTTCCGAGAGTTCAGCAACACGAAGCCACCAGAGTTTGATGGGACGCAGGATCTGATTGCAGCGATGAGATGGGTCTCTGACATTGAGGTTTGTTTCTACACATGCTCGTGCCCGGAGCACTTGAGGGTTCGATTTGCGCTAAACCAGCTTTGCCTGGGGGCGAAGGACTGGTGGAAGTTCATGACAACACACTATTCTCCATTACAGCTTGCTGCGGTGACCTGGGAGAGGTTCACCACCATGTTTCGTGATGAGTACGTTCCTCCGGTGGAACGGGATCGGTTGGCACAGGAGTTTTTGACCCTCAAGCAGGGTACAGAGTCCATTACGGTTTTCACCAGGATGTTTCATGAGAGGGCGATGTTCTGCCCTGAGCACGTGTCATCTGAGCAGGCACGTATGAGCCGTTATTTGAGTATTTTGCGGAGGGATATTCAGGAGTTTGTGGCGAACTCCTCATACCGGACATTTGCTGAGCTTCAGGAAAATGCACGGAAGAGGGAGATCGAGCTAGAGACTCAGGCGAGGGAGGAGGTGGAGTCTCAGGGGAGGGATCGGCGACCGGCACAGTCTCAGCCGGCAGCCAAGTGGGCCAAGCCCGCTGATCCCAAAGCAGGGAGCCAGAAGGGACGCACTTGTGGGAAGTGCGGCAAGGGTCATGATGGGGTTTGTAGAACGGGATCTTGCTATAAGTGTAGCAAGGAGGGGCATATGGTCAAGGACTGCCAGAAGGGGTTTGCAGTATGCTTTCACTGCAACCAGACCGGATACCGGAAGGCAGAGTGTCCGCTATTACGAGGGACTACCCAAGGAGCACCACAGGGATCTGCCCCTGCTGCTGTCAGAGCTACTGAGAGCCGGCTAGTGAAGGTCGAGGTACCTAAGGCGCGAGGGAGAGCCTTCCAGTTAACTGCGGAGGAGGTCCGTGCAGCGCCCGATGTCGTAGCTGGTATGTACTCTTTCATGTAATTGTTTAATGTTTAAAATTTTATGCTTATATTATGATATGCATAGGTACTTTCCTTGTAAATTCTGTACCTGCTTTGGTGTTATTTGACTCGGGTGCGAGTCGATCTTTTGTATCATTGGCTTTCAGTCGGCACATCAGCGTTAGTCGAGAGGCGTTGAGTTGACCTCTGAGAGTTTCCATCGCCGACGAGAGAGCAGTATATGCCACGGAGGTGATTCGAGGATGTGTACTTGAGATTTTCGGTGTAGAGTTTCCTATTGATTTGGTTCCGATTGAGATGGGGGACGTCTGTGTCATCATAGGCATGGATTGGTTGAGCAAATTTGGAGCAGTTATCGACTGTGAGCGACAGCTGGTGACTATACGGGACCCAAGTGGGGGAGTTCTTACTATGTACGGAGAGGGTACCCATCCTGATTCAGCGTTTTGTTTGGCTGCTAGAGCGAGGCAAAGTCTACAACAGGGTTGTAGTGGTTTTGTAGCGTATGTGTTGGATACGAGGGTTGGTGCCGGGAGACCGAGTGCGGTTGAGGAGGTCCCGATAGTGTGTGAATTCCCGGATGTTTTCCCTGAGGAGTTACCGGGTGTGCCTCCTGAGAGGCAGGTGGAGTTTCGAATTGATTTGATTCCGGGGGTAGCGTGTATCACCAAGGTGCCCTATCTCCTTGCACCTCCAGAGATGCAGGAGTTATCCTCGCAACTTCAGGAGCTGCTGGGGAAGGGGTTTATACGGCCGAGCAGCTCGCCGTGGGGAGCACCGATCCTGTTCATGACGAAAAAGGATGGTTCACACCGAATGTGCATAGATTATCGGGAGATGAATAAGTTAACGGTCAAGAACCGTTATCCTTTGCGAGGATCGATGATTTGTTCGATCAGCTGTAGGGAGCATATTGGTTTTCCAAGATTGATATGAGATCTGGATATCATCAGATGAGGGTGCGCGAGGAGGATATTCAGAAGACTGCGTTCAGGACTCGTTATAGGCATTACGAGTTCGTGGTGATGCCATTCGGGTTCACTAATGCGCCTGCAGCATTCATGGATCTCATGAACAGGGTATGCAGACCGATGTTGGATCGTTCAGTGATTGTGTTCATTGACGATATTTTGGTGTATTCAAAGTCCCGGGAGCAGCATGAGGAGCATTTTGCAGGAGATCCTCAGCGTGCTGAGATCGGAGAGGCTTTACGCCAAATTCTCCAAGTGCGATTTTTGGTTACGAGAGGTGCAGTTCCTTGGTCACCTTGTTAACCAAGAGGGGATTTTGGTCGATCCGGCCAAGATCGAGGCGGTAATGAGTTGGGAGGTGCCGAAATCTCCTTCTGAGATCAGGAGTTTCTTAGGGTTGGCCAGTTATTATCGGAGGTTCATCAGGGATTTCTCCAAGATTGTTGTTCCTCTCACCAGATTGACCCAGAAGGGTGTGGTGTTCAGCTGGGGCCCAGAGCAGCAGGACTCATTTGAAACTCTTCGCCAGAGATTATGCGAACCCCGGTGTTTACTGTTCCAGAGGGGTTGGAGGACTTCATGGTGTATTGTGACGCATCGATATCTGGGTTGGGCGCAGCGTTGATGCAGAGGGGGCATGTGATCGCATACGCATCGAGGCAGCTGAAGCCCCATGAGGCAAGATATCCCACCCACGATCTAGAGTTGGGGGCTGTGGTGTTTGCCCTCAAGATTTGGTGTCATTACCTGTATGGGGTTCGGTGTACAATATCCACGGATCACAAGAGTTTGAAGTATTTGATGGACCAGCAGAATCTGAACATGCGTCAGAGGAGATGGTTGGACGTGGTAAAGGATTATGATTGCGAGATCCTGTACCACCCGGGCAAGGCTAATGTGTTGGCCGACGCCCTGAGTCGTAGAGCAGAGAGCGCCCCGATTTGGGATATTTGTATCAGATTGACAGTGATGACTCCGGTATTGGACACCATCAGAGGGGCTCAGGCTGAGGCAGTGAGACCAGAGAACCGCAAGAGAGAGCGAGTTATCAGGCAGGTGACGGAGTTTGTGACCGATAGCAGAGGGCTTATGACATTCCAGGGTCGGATTTGGGTACCGTTTGTTGGAGGAACGCGTACCATCTTGATGGAGGAGGCACATACATCGAGATTCTCGATCCATCCTGGAGCCACTAAGATGTTCCTAGATTTTAAAAAGGAGTATTGGTGGCCCTGTATGAAGAGAGATGTAGCATGGTTCATTGAGAGGTGCTTAACCAGTCGCAAGGTTAAGGCTGAGCACCAACATCCGCATGGCAAGTTGCAGCCATTGGAGGTTCCCGAGTGGAAGTGGGAACAGATCACCATGGATTTTATCACCAAGTTGCCGAGGACTGCTAGGGGTGTCGATGTAATTTGGGTGATTGTGGACAGGTTGACGAAGAGCGCCCACTTCCTTGCCATCAGTGAGAGCTCTTCTGCTGAGAGGTTGGCAGAATTATACGTGAGAGAGGTGGTATCGCGACATGGGGTGCCAATCTCGATTGTTTCAGATCGAGATGTGCGTTTCACTTCCAGATTTTGGAAGAAATTCCATGAGGATTTGGGTACGAGGTTCCATTTTAGTACCGCATACCACCCGCAAACTGACGGGCAGAGTGAGCAGACGATTCAGACGCTTGAGGACATGCTTCGAGCATGTGTGCTAGATTTCGACGGAAGCTGGGACACGTATTTGCCCTTAGCGGAGTTTTCCTACAACAACAGCCATCATTCGAGCATTGGTATGCCGCCCTTTGAGATGTTGTATGGAAGGAGGTGTTGGATCCCCATTTGCTGGAGAGAAGTAGGGCAGCGTGTGATGGGAAGTACAGAAATTGTGCTGCAGACGACAGAGCAGATACAGCGGATCAAACAGAGATTGTTGACCGCTCAGAGCCGCTAGAAGAGTTATGCGGATAGGCGACGATCCGAGCTTGAGTTCCAGGTCGATGACTATGTTCTCCTGAATGTATCTCCTTGGAAAGGAGTGATTCGATTCAGGAAGAGGGGCAAGCTAGGGCCTCAGTATATCGGGTCGTTCAGAGTAATCACGAGGGTGGGCAAGGTAGCGTATTGCTTGGAGCTATCTGCGGAATTGGAGCGGATTCATAATACCTTCCATGTGTCTCAGTTGAGGAAGTGTGTAGCCGACGATTCGGCGGTAGTGCCGTTAGAGGACATTCAGGTGGATGCGAGCCTGAACTACGTGGAGAGACCAGTTGCGATTGTGGATCAAAAGATCAAGGTTCTGAGGAACAAGGAGCTGCCCCTGGTACAGGTTCAGTGGCAACATCGGAAAGGATCCGAGTTGAACTGGGAGCCAGAACGTGAGATGCGGGATCAGCATCCGGAGCTATTTCAGGGATGAGACTTCGAGGGTGAAGTCAGATTCAAGTGGGGGAGAATTGTAACATCCGTAATTTCAGGTATTATATTTATTCATTTTATTTTGAGTTTTGTGGAAGAACTCGGCGAGTTGGTGCGTAGACTCGCCGACTAGTGACGCGATTTCTCATCCGGATTAATGACCAGACTCGACGAGTCGCATTGGTGGACTCGGCGAGTCCGTGCTGTTTAATGAAACCCTAATTTCTCGGGTTTGAGGCCTATTTAAAGGGCCTTATGGCCGTCATTTGTGCTCACCAGCCCCCAGAGCGAAACCCTAGTGCACTTGAGCGTTTAGAGTGAGAGAAGGAGCCATTATCAATCTTGGAGGTATTGTCTAGAAAGGGAAAGGAAGCTTTGACCAAGAGGAAGCAAGATGGTTAACTTCCTGAAGATCTGAGGTCCAGAACATCACATTTGAGGTACCATTTTCGAACCCTTTTCTGTGGAGGTGATGTTCATGTTGATTTAGGGCTTATTGAGCCCTTTTGTGGCTAGATCTAGTGCTCCTTTGGTCCCTTAAGCGAGTTAGGTTCTAGATCTGGACCCTTGGAGGTCCAGAGTGTCCCTTTGTCCAAGATTTTTATGAATCCATGGAGGTTTTGGTTTGGGATCTTTGTGCTTGACGTCAAAACACCATTTATGAGTCATTAGGTGTGATATGAGCGCCAAGACATGAACTTTACGTGATAAATAAGCTTGGAAGGACTGGATCTATGAGTTAGTGGAACAGATCTGACCTCAGAAGGTCGTTTGGGGTTGTGCATGGGATGCACTCGCCGAGTCCATTGGCAGACTCGACGAGTTAGTACGGGTTGTTCAGGGATTTCGAACCAGGGGTTGAGTAACCGAGTTGGGTGAGTGACTCAGTGAGTCGGAAGGGACTCAGAGGAATCGGGTCCCCATAGAGACTCGGCGAGTTGGGTTGACCATTGACCATTGACTATAGTTGACCGTTGTTGACTTGATAGGGTTAGTCAACCTTAGTTGGCAAAGTGTTAATTAGAGATGTATTGTGTTATAGGAGGACTATAGCTCGGGAGATCGAGCACTAGTGATTTCAGGGATTTACGAGTTACGGAGATACGCGAGGTGAGTCTTCTCACTATACTTTACCTTGAGTAGGTAAATAGAGTTATGTGATATAGTGTTTTATATATATTGTTTGTTGCATTGCATTCTTCTATCTGATTTATGATGTGCATGCTTCCAGAGTTAGGACCTGAGGGTTCACAAAGTTTGGGTGCACGGACCCACAGAGTTATAGCCTCAAGTGGCTAATATGTGTTATATGTGGTATTTTGGGGAACTCACTAAGCTTTGTGCTTACAGTGTTTTGTGTTATGTGTTTCAGGTACTAGTGAGGATCGCGAGAAGGTGTCGGCTTGATCAGTAAACACACGTGATTTTTATGATATGAGATCTTGGGATATTTTTATATGTTATAAATTGAGTTTCAAACAATGATGTTTTTATGATTTAAAAATGAATTATGTTTTATAAATGCGAAAAATTGTTTTGGAAATTTACGGTGTTACAGATTACTCACATACACACATACACACACACACTCTCTATCTCTCTCTCTCTCTCTCCCTTTCTCTCTCTCTCTCTCTCTCTCTCTCTCTCTCTCCTTCTCTTCGTGTTCTCGCCAATATAGGTTAGAGTGTTGTAGTGAGGATTGTTGTAATGAGTGACAAAGTGTTGTTGTGAGTTTTCGGCTATAAGTTCCTTTAAAACCAATTGATTATTACTTGCAATAAAAGAATTGTTGATGTTGTCATATTTTAGTGTTTTGTTCATATATATATATATATATATATATATATATATATATATATATATATATATATATATATATAGAGAGAGAGAGAGAGAGAGAGAGTGAGAGAGAGAGAAAAAAAAGAAAGAGAATAAAGAGAAGAAGAAAGATCAATTCAGATTAAAAAATGTTGAGAATGAGAGAATGAATTTGGGCCACATATTTCATCATCTGTCGCTTAAGAGCTTCAGCGTACCATACTGGCACGACAAAAGATGTAATACTCATAAGTGAATATAAAATTAAGTATATTCATATATGAATATTGTGTGGTGCATTCACTTATGACTATTCATATATTGTCTATTCATAAGCGATTATTCATATATGATTATGGTGGTGGGTGGCAAAGGTGGTGGTGGTGGAGTTGGCGGTGATAAAAGTGAAATCAGGTTATATCCAAGCAAGGTCATTATGTAATGGTATGATATATGTATAAGTTAATTATAACACAAAATAATTTTGAATATTTAATATGAAAGAATTTTTTATAAGTTTCATCATGATGTATTACATTACATGATGAATGAAATGACGGAAAGAAAAGGAGTGTCATGTAAGCATAAACATGTATGAAAAGACTATATTATGTGTCGCCTGGGTGCATCTAAAGTTATGAGTTTCAATAAAATGGGAATAAAAAGACATTAAGTAGTTTTCGACAATGGTGAAACCTTGGACTAGATGATGCTATGATGAGTTGATATATTCTTCCCATTCTAGTTACCGATCATGGTACCACAATATTGTATGAGATGCTAACAGTAAAATGCCTGCCTTGGCTAGTCATAAGATGTGTTTATATTTGAGGTGGTGGAGGTGGTGGTCGGGGAACATGGCTGGGAGGATTCACAAAATGTTGAGAGAAAGGGGATGATGAGCTATAGGTGGAATTGGTTGTTGGGCTAGAGGTGTGGATCGATGTTGGGCTTTGGGGCAGGCTTGGATGGGGGTTTATAGTGGGGTTTTCTGAGCACAATTTGCATGGGGAGGATTTTTCGGTATCTGTTGTTTGTATGGGAGTGATAAGGGAGCTAGGTTTAGACATGAATGTATGTGAATGGTCAAGTAATGTGCTAATTTCAAGATTGGTGAGAGAGCTAGGCTTTGTATTATCTATAAATTGGAAGACATTTTCATCTGCATGTCGGGAAACATATACCCACGATGTGATATGATCAAGGCACCGGTAGCCTTTATACATAGGACTATATCCAATGAAAACACATGGTATAATACGTAGTTCAAGTTTATTTTCCGAGTAGTCATGTAATTAAGGAAAGACCCGAGACCCAAATGCCCTAAATGTTGAGTAATTTGGCTGTGTGGAATGCACTATCTCAAATGGAGATTTCCCATCAAGAACTTTAGAGGGTAGTCTGTTAATTATGTAGACGGTCGATGAAAAGGCATCAATCCAATTAGTGGAGGGCAGGTAGGCATTAGACATCATTGCCAAACCCGTTTCGACTATGTGACAATGTTTTCTTTCAGCTCGTCCATTTTGTTATGGGAACGAGGACCGATGTAGGGGTGCCATTTTCTTCAAAAATTTGACTTGAATCGGTTATTAAAAAATTCAGTACCCCTATCACTTAGAAATTTTTTGAATTTCCTAGAAATTTGGGTTTGTACCATTTGTATGAAATCCACTAATACACGTGAAAATTCAGTTTTTGCCTTTAGTGGGTACAACCAAGAAAAGCGAGAATGGTCATCAATGAATATGACATAATATATATAGTTGTCATTTGTAGCAACATGAGAGGGTCCCCCATAGATCACAATGAACAAGATATAATACATTTAAGGCACAAGTTTTATTTATGTCAAATGGTAAATGTTAACTTTTAGCAAGTTGACGCGGGGAACATAAGCCCAGTTTAGGTAAAAGTGAATTCACGACAAGATAACCAAGTTTTTGTAAAGAGGTAATAATATCAAAATTAGCATGACCCAAACGAGAATGTCATACTTCAAAAGATGCTTTGGGGCTTAAATGAGACACAAATGCTTGATGACTTGGGTTGAGGAAATAAAGATCGTTCTCACATCTTCCTCTGGCTAGGACCTGTTTGGTGTGACGATCCTAAATGGTAAAGGAAGGATAAGAGACTAATACATCTACCAAGTTATCTTTAGTGACTTTACTAATAGATAAAAGGTTGTGAGTGAGATTTGGTACAACCAAGATGTCATTCAAACATATATGGTTATTGAGGATTGAGTGCTCTTTGTGAGTGACATGGAGGGACTTACCATTAACAAATGAAACAAATTCGTTACCTATGGTAAAGGAAGCCTCGGAGACCGATTGAGTCGTGGAAGTCATGTGATACGTTGCACCTGAGTTAATGAACCAATCGGGGATTGGAGACGTGTCATGTCATTGAGATAAGAAAGCAGAGGCTAATTCATTATCCTTCACATCGATTCCAGGAGAAAACTTCTTTAGATAGGGACACACATTAGCATAGTGCCCATTGGTGCGGTACAGTTGGCAGTGGGGACTGTGTCTACCACCCCGATTGCCACGACCACCTCGAGACATACCATTATTACCACCATGATAAGGTCCACGACCCCCACGATTTCCAGAAGCAGTCACAGGTGGTCCGGAATTAGCATTGAAGGCGACTGTTGTGTGGCGGAGTGATGAAGGGCTCTGATGAATAACTCGTGGTTTTCATCCCAAGCGAGTAAGTCGGTGAAAGACGGGGCAGGCCTGGTTGAACGAATGGTAGTGTAAAATGTATTAAAGACTTGTCCAAGGTCGCATAAGAACCAATGCAATTGATCATCTTCATCAACAGGAAACTTTATCGCAGCCAACTAATCACACAGAGCTTTGAAGGCACGACCGAATTCTACAACAGATTTGGTTCCCTTCTGAATCAAATGAAGCTAGTCAGGGAGGTTATGAAACCTTTCAATTGATGAGTTACCATAAGCTTTTTTTATGGCAACCCATATTTGTCTAGCGGTAGTCATACTTACGATAACGGTGATAGCTTCTTCCGATAAAGAAGCTTGCAGATTGATGATGCTTCGCTGATTGACACTGACCCAGGACGTGAATTCAGGGTTCACGGCTACTTTGTTTTCAATAGTGATGGTGCTGGGTGGGCACGGGAGGGATCCATCGACTCGCGAGATCAAGTTTTGATAGGTTAAGATAGGGTTCATCTGATTCTTCTACAACAAGTAATTTGTGGAATTGAGTTTAACTGTTATCATGTGCAACAAATTATTCAACGGGATTAAAGCATCAGAGATGTTGTCACGACCACCTCGAGACCCACCATTGTTACCACCATGATAAGGTCCACGACCCCCAAGATTTCCAGAACCAATCTCTGGTGGTCCAAAATTAGCATTGAAGGCGACTGGGGGTGTGGTGGAGTGATGAAGGGCCTGGTGAATAACTCATGGCTTTCAACCCAAGCAAGTAAGTCAGCGAAGGATGGGGCAGGCCTGGTTGAACGAATAGTAGTGGAAAAGGTCTCAAAGACGTGTCCGAGGCCGCATAAGAACTAGTGCAATTGATCATCTTCATCAATGGGAAACTTTATCGCAACCAATTGATCACACAGGGATATAAAGGCACGACCGAATTTTACAACAGATTTGGTTCCCTTCTGAATCAAATGAAGCTAGTCAGGGAGTTTATGAACCTTTTCAATTGATGAGTTACCATAAGCTATTTCGAGGGCAACCATATTTGTCTAGCGGTAGTCATACCCACGATAATTGTGATAGCTTCTTTCGATAAAGAAGCTTGTAGAATGATGATGCTTCACTGATCGGCACTGACCCAAGACGTGAATTCAGGGTTCACGACTACTTTGTTTTCAATAGTGATGGTGTTGGGTGGGCACGGGAGGGATCCATCGACTTGCGAGATCAAGTTTTGATAGGTTAAGATAGGGTTCATCTGATTCTTCTACAACAAGTAATTTGTGGAATTTAGTTTAACTGTTATCATGTGCAGCAAATTATTCAACGGGATTGAAGCATCAGAGGTGTTGGCATGACCACCTCGAGACCCACCATTGTTTCACCATGATAAGGTCCACGATCCCCATGATTTCCAGAAGCAGTCACCGATGGTCCAGAATTATTGAACCGGTTCAACTGGTTTAACCGGTTTTTTTCTAAAAACCGGCCGGTTCAATCCGGTTTAGAAATCAATGTAAAACAAGTGATAATTGAACCGCTTCCTCCCCCGGTTCGACAGGGCCGATCCAAATGTATATGAGGCCCGGGGCGAAAAAAAAAAAAAAAAAAAAAAAAAAAAAAAAAAAAAAAAAAACCTTAAAGATAAATATAATAAAGATTCAAAAAATGTCATTTATTATTGACTATAAACACATTCAATTAACAATACGAAGCAAACCAAATTGTTTATCTTTTAAGTTAGTTTGCATTTGAACCAACTTTAGGTCCTAAAAATCATTTTGGTAATAATTTTTTTTATATATATACATTATATAGCCTATAAATTTTGGGCCACTAGGAGTCATGGTCCCTGAGCGGTCGCCCAGGTTGCCTACCATCTGGACCGGCCCTGCGGTTCGACCGATCAGGTTGCCCACCATTTGGACCGGTCCTGCGGTTCGACCGGCCGGTTCAAACCGGTTTTTAAAAGATTTTCTTCTTCAACAAGAGTAGTTTTGTAAAAATTATTGAATTACAGTTTTCCAGTTATTTTTAATAGTTTGTTAATTTATTAAAGTTCGTTTTCAAAACGAAACGAGATTCGTTCCGGGTTGAACGTTGGTGTGAAAAGTCAACAAGATGATATTCCATTTATGACTTTATTATGTGCTTGAGTAAACCAGGAACCCTATCCAAGCCACGATGAAACAAGCATTTCTGATCTTGATTTCATTGTTGTTCTTGTTGTTGAGTAGTAGCAATCGGTTTGTGTTGCTAGCAGTAAAGCCAGAGTTCCATCATGATCAGTGCAAAGCTTGGCTTGTCCAATCCATTCCCACGGACATGCCTCAGCTCTCTCTCGTTCCCGGCGTTCTCTCCACCGGTAAGTCGTCTAGCATGCCTTGTTTTCATCAGGTATATTCGTTGATTACGCACGTATCAATTCGATTTCACTTCTGATTTTGAAATCGGAAAATTAGCATTTCTGGTATCAAATTTGAAATACGGATTGTTCTACTGGTATGTAATCGTCAGATTGTTCGTAATAATTGTCATTCGAAATCTGTAACTATCGCATCGCTTTACCACTGAGAATCCGTTATGTTTCCTCATATTCGTCATTTATCCTCTCACCAGTAAATTCAATTTGTTTAACTTAGCACATTTATGATTTAATGCATATGATCAGCCGACGTGTTTAGATGGTTAGCTGGAAACTCTTCCGACAAATTGGACATAATGGCACAGTACTGGCAACTAATCGCACAACCTGATGATCCTCGTTCTGGAGATTATGGATACTCAGCAGAAAGCATGAAGAATTTTGGTTCTGGTGATGGCTCAAGTGTATATAAATCCATTGAAGACGCTGCTGATCGTGATGTCAATGTTCGGTATACGCTAGAGATTTTATTCCTTAATTCAACATTAAATCGGTTATGTCTATAATTTCTTCTACTTTTTTACAGGCTTTTGCAGCATTCAGGAGTATATCCTGATTACACTCAAGAACCCTCAGCGCTTGCTTTAGGGAGGCCAAATGTAAAGAATGTAACCTTATTGATTAAGGATTGGTTTGAATCAGGTGTGCTCCATGCTAAAGTTTGGATATCAGATTCTCGAGATGTTTATATTGGATCTGCTAACAATGACTGGAAATCTCTCACTCAGGTAACTTCTAATAAGCCACGAATTTGTTGTGATATTTTTAAAATAAGTTATTGGGTTGTATTTATGTTTGATTTCTATAGGTGAAGGAAGTTGGAATCTATCTTGTTAACTGTCCAGATATAGCCAAAAAGGTTGAAATCTTCTATAATAACTTATGGAAACTCGGATCTTTGAATTCTTCTGATTACACACGAAAGATATGGGATCAACAATGGCAGATCAGTAGAACAGTACCTTGTTGGTCACATTTCATACCATCTAAACAAAGATGCAGGTATGTCAATAATTTGTTTATCTTTTTACAAAATTTTCATTACAAGTAAATCAACAACATCTCTGCAGATCTCCTCTTCCTCCTTATGTTGAAGTTCCACACACATCTGGCTATCCACTACTAACAGACCCTTCAACTTTCAAAACATCAATTCAAACCCCTGGATGCAATTATTCAAATTCAAAACCTCAATCAAGCTATCTCTCTTTTGCTCCACCAGAGGTTCAAAATCTTTTGGAATCTCATGATTCCATATTTGTAGTTTCTTTGATGCTTTTATTTATTCGTTCATATGAATGACCTGATTTTTGAACTGCAGCTCTCATTTGGGAAGTACCAGGCAGATGAACAGGCATGGATTGAAACAATTAAGTCAGTAAAAGATGGTGAAACTGTGCGAATCAGTACCATGGATTGGCTTGGTCAATCTGAATACTCAAAACAAACAGTTTACTGGTCATCATTATCCACAGCAATATCAGAGGTTCCATTTCTTTGTATTACAACATTGTATTTTCAGTTATTTTCTTATTAAGGCATCCCCTATTAACTATGTTGACAAACACAGGTCATCTTCTCAAAGCATGCAAAAGTGAAGATACTAGTAGCATACTGGTCGCATTTTATAGCAAACACAGATCAATATTTGAAGTCTCTTCTTTATTCAAATAATTTATGCTCTTCTTCACCAGACAACAAATGTGCTGGGAAAATCGAGATAAAATACTATATGGTCCCTGGTTATAATTCAACTGGGGCTGCTGTTATTAATGGGACAAGTACAGGAAATAAGTATCCTGGGTTTGGTAGGGTTAACCATGGTAAATATGCGGTTAGTGACACGCGTGCACATATAGGGACAAGTAACTTGATGTGGGATTATTTTTATGCGACAGTTGGGGTAAGTTTTGGGACGTATAATCCGGGAATTGTGGGGCAGCTTCAGAAGATATTTGATGCTGACTGGGATTCTCCTTATGCTGTACCTGTTCAACCGTTGCAGGATGGGCATGCTTTTTCAAGCTGAGGGGATTTCGTTTTTGCTTAGAATAAAGTTAGATTATGGCATTGTCAATTGTGTATTTGGTAGGTGAATGTTCTTGTTTGGACTTTTGCTTTTTCTTTTTTATTGTTTGTATCACTCAACAAAAAGAAATTCAGCATCTAACGAAAAAAACTACACGTCATTTACTTGTATTCGATATAGTATATACCAATACACATCAGTTTTGAATTTCTAATATAAAATTATAATTTATTAATGCATAAGAGATAAAGAGTTCAATCACCTCTACAAATGGGATAACAAAATCATAATTAAATAGAAGGGTAATGGAAAGACGGTCATGAGGGCAAATCAAAGAATTATTTGACGTATAGAAGAGATTACTTAATCAATGTGGTAATTATACAAATTATATAAAAAGCCAACATTTTATTCTCTTTAATTTGGTAAAGGTATGAATATCAGTCTAATATAAATGTACATAAAGTCATATTATCGTACATGAACAAAAAATGGTAAATTTTAAAAATATAAAGTAGCATTAGCAGAGCTCAAAAATAATTCCGTTGCCGGGACTTGAACCCGGGTCTCTCGGGTGAGAGCCGAGTATCCTAACCAACTAGACTACAACGGATTTGTGTTTTGCTATTAGCAGTTATAAATATCTATTAAATTATGATGTATGAACCATGTATCTAGTTATCGCCCCTGTGTCTCGAAATAAATTTTACGTTGGCACATGACTGCATGTCTATCCTTCTTTTTTTTTTCTATACATCTTATGATGCTACTACCACTACGAATGTTTTACGTGACAATAAAATTGTGATTATTTTTAGACGTTCTATATTTTTACATTATTACAAATACATGTTATCCTTTTATCCCAACAACAGAGAAATCAACAATTATTTAACAAAATTACATGTGATCTTCATATTTGTCTAGTATATTTTGTTGACAAAAATATCATACGTTTGTTACATAAAATCTTTATTGATTGGACTGATTCGAGTTGTATTAGGATCAAACAGGAATATATATATTTTCTAATAAGAATCAAAATCAGTCGTATTGACACTATTCTGTCCATTTCTTTTCTGATATTCAAAAGAAACTTATCTTTCTATCAACCCTTGTCTTTCTTTTGTATTATTTTTGCTTTCTATTAAATCTAGATTTAGAAAAACTTGATATTCAAAAGAAACTTATCTGTCACATTGTTTAAAAAGTTACACACTTTAATTTAAAGGCAATCCAAGCAGCATCCACGATGATAAGTAGTGCCAATCAATCAAATTCTGCTGTTCCCCACCCTTGACCTACCAATATAATAAATAAAAAAAAAACTACCATCTCTAAGAAACATTACATCTCATCATATTTAAAAAGTGGATCATATCATATAACATCAGAATATAGTTCACAACTCTGCAACCATTACATAAACATGGTCCAGGTTCACTCTTCTCCAATGCATAATTCTTTCAGTCAAAAAAAAAAAAAAAAAAAAACACAGTGTCTTCATCCGATTCATAAAAAAACAACAAGATGAAACACCCACACACAACAAGTTTCTCTAAAGTTTGAAGTTATCATCATGTCCATAAAACCATCAACAACATATGCTTTAAAAGCTTACAGATTAAGAGCTTGAGCATGATGACGAATGTGATCATCAATGAAAGATGCAACGAAATAATAGGAGTGATCATAACCAGGCTGCATACGCAACAAAAGTGGAGCTTTCACATTCCTACATGCCTCATCAAACTTGTTTGGCAACAACTGATTCTCATGCAAAAACTTGTCATCATCTCCCTACACAAACAATAATAAACAAATTTATAAGACCAAGGGGGATGTTAACAAATTAAATATAATTGAAAAAGATCAATTTCAATTTCCAAATTTCTACCTGGTCAATCATGATTGTAGCTGCAACATCATTGAACTTTTTAATCAGGCAAGTTGCATCGTATTCCTGCATATATTTTATGAGTTATTTCAATGACTATGAACACATGTTTCTTGTTGCTAAATGCAAGAATTTATATATATACCTCCCAAGCAGTCTTATCATCACCCAAATAGTTTGTGAATGCCTTTTGACCCCATGGACAATTAATGGGATTCACAATAGGTGCAAATGCTGACACTGACTGCAAAAAGAAGAATTAAGATGAAGAAAAAGATCACAATGAAGTGGATATGAAACATCAAACATACCTTGTATTTGTCTAGGTTTTTTAAATAGATTGTAAGTGCTCCATGTCCACCCATAGAGTGACCACTTATGGATGCCCTTGATGTATCAAGCTGAGGGAAGTTATCACTTAGAAGTTGTGGAAGTTCCTTGACTATGTAGTCATACATTTGCCAGTTCTTCCATTTCTCTACAGTAGCATTGAGATAAAATCCAGCACCTGAAATAAATGTAAACATTTTAAGTCAAACTTCTTGTTTGTAGTTATATATTATTTGGACAAAGAAGAGAGACAAAGACATTAACTAATAACTAATAATATTAATATAAAGTTTTTGATATCTTGTAACATACCAACGCCAAAATCATAACTGTCTGCTTCCCCCTCCACATTTAGGCCTCCTATATCAGAACAAAAAGAGCTAGTAATTTCCATGATCTTAAGTAAAAACCAGATATATGAAAAAAGGTTTCAAATGAAAAAAAAAAATGGGTGAATTACTTGGAGATGTATCTGGAACAATCAAAGCAATGCCTTCAGTTGATGCAACTCGCTGAGCACCTGACTTTATAATGAAGTTTTCATCATTGCAAGTAAGACCAGAGAGCCAGTATAGTACCTAAACCATAACCAAATATTGAAGTCTGTTAGAACCCTTTTACCAAACAAGGAATGAAATCTGTGTTGAAATTTATTAAAAGATAACAATATGTATTCTTTTTTCTTCTTTCTGGCTGTATGTATGTGTGGTTAAAGGCAGATATATATGATTTCTTGCATGGATTTGTATATTAACATAGATCCCCTTTTCATCCCTCTATGTTTAGCCCTAGTGATTATACTTTTTGTTTTCCCAAACATCTAAAGCAACTATGATCAAAATAACTAAACTGCACAAACCCCCGATCGAAAACCCTAAATCAAAACGGTAAAACAACGATCTAATAACAAGTGTCATAAAATCTAAAACATTTTTAAAATGTAAGCATGTAATCAAAATAAGGATCAACGAGTTATTGACTTATACGGTGAAGTAGATTTACAGGGAATCTTTGGTCAGGAGAAGTTGAGGGAGGGAAATAGATGTGGAAGTTCATAGAGCAACCGAGGGTCGGGGATTGATGCTTGTATCGTTTGTTGAAACCTTCAAACATTTTGGAGCTGCCGATTTCCGTTGGTTTGCTGCTCGCCATCGTTGTTGCTTTGGTTGTGCGTTTTGGATTTGTTGGTGAGAGATGATGAGATGAGTGCTAAATGCTAGTGAGAAAAAGGGATTTTATATGTGGGGAGTCGAGCTCGCTATAAACCACATAAGCATACTTACACCTGTTTAGATTGATAAGGTGGGCGTCTCTTCTCAATAATTTTGCAAGTTTAGGTGATTCTATTATCTGAAAAAAATAAAATAAATAAATAAATAATAATAATAATAATAATAATAATAATAATAATAATAATAATAATGTGGATGCCAAAGTGTTTGGGATATCTTGCAAAAGAACTTTTGGAAAAAGTTCCAAAAAGTCACGTTTTCCTAATTTTTTCAAAAAGTTAGTTTTCACTTTTTAAAAAATCTAAAAGGAGCTTTCAAGAAGCTTTTTCTAAACATCTTTTGCATGTTATCTTTTCCCAAAAGTTCTTTTCCCTCTCAAAAATATATCCCAAACACCCCCTTTTTGTCCAAAATGGTTTGGATTAATATAGGACTTCAAAACTTTCATTTTGTTATGATTTTTTTGTTTAATGTATTCTAATTTCTTTTTAAAATGATAGATTTGTCCCGTTAATATGATTTTCTTCATTTTCTTATTTATTTTTCTGATTTTTAGATTTAATAAAAAAAACAAGAAAATAAAAATAAAAATAAATTTACCCATAATAAACCCCACCCCACCAAGATATCTCTCTCTAATACTTCGCCAAAAACCACCCCTACTGTTGGAAACCACCGTCACCACCAGAAACCATCACCATTTTCACCAAAAATCGTCATCGTCGCCGTTGGAATATTTGAAAGACAACGTGGACCTCTTCGTCGGAACACCTTCGATCTGAAAACCCTCGCTGCAAATTTTCCATATATGTTTGACATTGGAGCCATCACCCTCTTTCTCAAGTCGTCATTCTCCAGTTCGATTTCTAGCAGACTGTGATGGTGGTTTCCAAGTGATTTGCACGTGTTTACAAATATGGGTACCCCATTGCATCGTCCTCGACGAATTGTGGCTCAAGTAATTATGGCTCAATTTTGTCCTTCTCTGCACGAGTGTCCTTCTTCGGTGATGTCATATAATGCAAGAGTTATTTTCCATTTTTTCTGGTGGAGATGAAGGACGATGGATATTTCCGGATCTATTCTGGTGGTCGTTCGACGGCTTCAAAGAAGGAAGTGAGAATAGGAAAAGTCATTTGGGACCTAGAGTTTTCAAAGCGTAAATCGCCTCAAATCTGGAAAGACGAAAATGAAAAAGCAATGGTAGTAGTTTTAGATCTATGAAAAAGACGAAGAGGAAACCATCACCGGAAGTTCAGATCAATGATTTATTAATATATTACATGATTAATATATCAATTAGATATAGTAATAATTAATTAAGAGTTAATAATAATTAATTTTGGATTAAATAGAATTAAATAAATGTGCAATGGCTGATGTAATAGCCCAAAACCAAGATAAAAATTTTTATTTTTAAATAAGAAATATAGTCATTATATTGTTCCAAAATCCATTACATAAGTAATAATATCAATAAGTGCGGAAAATGGTAAGTGGAGAATGTTGTGCCATCACGTCGGGCCCTTCCCCTTAGTACTGGAAGTACCTGAAAACATAAATACAAATTGTAAGAAAAAGTTTAGTCAATTTCCCTAGAGAACCACATACCAATCATAAATAAGATAGTCTTATGGGTCGAACCATGGTCTTACTAGCAATTTCTTGTCGAGGGCCAAATCTCAGTCTTACAAACAATTGCCACGGGCCAGATCCTGGTCTTAAGTCTTTTATATAATTGTCACGGGTCAGATCCTAATCTTTCATATAGTTGCCACGGGGACAAATCATGGTCTTTCATACAATTGTCAGGGGTCAAATCCTGGTCTTTCATACACACATCTCAAATATAGCTAACAACCTATATCATAAATACTGGGTTGGCCTTGGTATCTTCGACCCATCGATGTAGTGAGAAAACTCACCTTACAGGCAGACAGAAAGCTGAACCGACACGTTGCTCCAAAACTCACACTACCAATTACATTTACAATTAAAAACCACCAAAACTCAGACTACCATTCAAAATACCTAAAATGCCCCTAGGTCAAACCCTAGACAAAACCAGGTCAAAGTTAACCGGGTTGACACAGTCAGTTTGCGGGGCATACTCCTCGTGTATACAGGGCATGCCTCACAGTTGACCGAAGGACGGGGAGCTGACCTCGTGCGCTCAGTGTACCCTTCGGTACACCCTATGTACGAGGCTGCTTGCCAACTTCTTAACCAAGTGCTTAATTCCTTAAGCATTCACATGCAAACTTCAGATCCAGGTCACATAAGATGTCCTAAGCCATAAATTTTCCAACTTTATCGCCTAAAATGGCTATTAAGTCCTTAAAACCCAATAACCCTAGCCTATTATCCCATTAAGACCATCTAACACTTGCATGGGGGAAAACTAGTGACCAAGAACCCAACTTTATGACTTAGCACCCCTATAAACTTCTGAAAGGACAAGGGGTACTATATGCTGGATCCAAAGCCTTGAGTGCAACACCACCACTTCAATGTTCTTCCTTCTACTCCAAGAGCTCCAAAAATGCACCAAAATGGCCCCAACAAGCTGAAATCTAGGTGTTACAACTGAGCAACAATTATTCAATAATTGAACAAAATAGATGATCTAGAATCCTCCTAGCCTTAGACGGTTTTGGAGGCTCTTGATAGAGCTTCTGGAAACATCCAACTAGTAAAAGGGAACTAGATCATTACTGATTTGAAATATAATTATTTTAAGTTCAAATGTAGGATTTTTGGGATAATCATGAAGCTATATAAAGGGGATAATGTTGGATTACTGTCTAAGTCCATAACTATAATTGGTAAGACTTGACCCGACCCAACATGGTCCATTTGGGTTGCATGGCATCATGCACTTGGATAGATTATAATGAGAGAAATAACACTTAAGGTTGATTAATATATTATAAGTTCTAATATATTAATAGGATTATTTAATTAGTATTGATCAAGAATTAATCTAGAATTAATCAAGTGATCAAAAGAAGACTAATTAAATATATGGGTTGATTGTGTAAATCATCCATACTTGTATAGTGGGCTAATGCTCCATGGATTATCAAGTTGGGCTAAAACCCATATGATGCTCCATGGATGCTCCATTGTGTATTTGAACCCATGGATCCAAGGAAATGGAAAGCCATGACAATTAGGGTTTACCCTAATTGTAACAACTATATAAGATCATATTCTCTAACAAAATCGGCCACTAAGTTAGAAAGAGAAGGGCTAGCCGATTTTAGAAGTGCTCAAGTTTCTCTCAAGTTATTCCAAGTGTATTTGGTGTTGTGTGAACCATTTGAGGTGTCACACTTGGGGCACTAGGCACTCAAGCTTCATGAGGATATTCTACATCAAAGAGGTATGTATTCTATCTTGTTATATTCATTGTTTTGTATGCTAGATTAGGATAATACCTTGGATGTTCATATTTGGATGTATAATAGAGAAAACATAGATCCAAGGTATTTAGGGTTGCATGTACACTTAGGAGTGTTAGAATGCTCAAAAACCCAACAGTGGTATCAGAACCTAGGCTTGTTTTCTTGTTATACTTGCAAAATTGGCTAAAAAATCGAGTTGTGTTGCTGTTTGCACAGCAGACTCGCTGAGTCCATGAAGGGACTCGTCGAGTCCAAGGCAAAATGCATCCAACTCGCCGAGTTGGTTTGTGCACTCAACAAGTTGGACCCCCTGACAGCATATATTCGACTTTTTTTTGCTAGAATTAGACTAGGAACATTACCCTAAGTTGTTTTTGGACTATAAACTTGTTTTTGATGTGGTAATGTTCATGCTAATCCAATTTCAAAGATAATTGTCAAAAGTTTCATGTTTTGTATTAGTTTAAAGTGTTACTCTAATTTCATAAAAAAGGTTGATTTCAATTATCTTGTTCATATGAGTTGCTTAGATTAATAGAAAATGTTGATTGATTATGTGTGTTTGATCCATTTTAATCTAAGAGATTATTCCAAAGTGTGTTTATGTAACTTGTCCTCAAGTTATATGAAAATTCACATTTAAGAATCATAAAACTCATAATAGTTGGCAAAGGTTACAAAATGAAGAGTCTAGTTCTAGTTAAATGGTTTTATGACTCCATAACTTTCCTCAAGTTATGGAGGTTCAAGAGTCCCTTCATTAAATAATAAATAAATAAAATGTAACCTTAATTAGTTCCATAAGTTACAATAAAAAAAAAGTTATTTTTTTCATTAATTAATTTAAAGTCTTCCATAACTTGTCCTCAAGTTATGGAACCTGAAGAGTCTTTTAATTAAAACTACTTTATGGAATTAATTAGTTTTGAATAGTTTCAAAACTTGCCCTCAAGTTTTGGAATTTGAAAAGTTTCTGTAACACTCCATTTCCAAGGCAAACCCAAAAATCTGAAGATGGGTGTTAAGCATTATTTTATTCCGATATATGTATATATTTAAATAAGAGTTTAGTAAAAAGTGTGTAATTGGCATTATAATTTGTTTGGAGGTCTAAAGAGTGCTCCCAGGGTTCGTAGTGGGAAGAATATTTGAACATATGGCTAAGGGATAATCAATTGGGCTTGTTTTGTAGTTTTTGTTTTCAACTTATATTGGAAATATTTCGTAGAGGAGGGGATATTTGGTAAATTTGGAGATAATTTGAAAGAATTATGAAATAAGAGGGTCCTTTAATACATTTTAGAAACTTAGCTTGAATGGAATTTTTGGGTAAAGGGGTTATATGTGTAAGGTGACCAAACATCAAGGACTATTTATGCCTATCTGCAAAAATTAAGCATATGGTCCCCCTGTAAGCGACAGAGCGTGAGGAAGGGAGTTGTCTCCTGCTCCTGTTGCTTCACCTGCATCATCGAGTTATATAAGGAACAAACCCTTAGATAGAATGAAGAATATGTGTGTTCACTGGCGGCGAGAGAGGGTGAGAGACATCAAAGTTGTAAAGGAATGAGGTGAAATAAAAAGAACTGTGAGGAAGGAGCTGCCATCCTTGGGCTTCTTCGCCGGTCAAAACTCTCACTGGAGCATTAGTTGAGAGAGAGAGAGAGAGGTGGGTGATTATTTAGCGAGAATGGGATCATTCCTTCAGCTCAAAATCTGCTCAATACCGTGACCTGGTGGGGTTGTTGTTTGCGTTATTCTCCAGCATTGTGTAGACCTCCGACAAATCCCGTGTGTCCTCCAAAGCAGTGAAGGTCGGTAAGACTCAATTCATCCTTTGATTTCTTATCTCCCATTGGTGAATTCGATTAGGGAGAGATTAATTGATGGGTTTAATCCCGTTTTCTTGGCCTAATGACTCTCCGGCGATTGGCTTGGGACCTCCAGCAACACAGTAGGGGAGAGGCAAGGTGCTAGTCTTCGATTCTTCGATAGCCAGAAAGAAGTTGAGGAATCAAAAACGGTCAGGGTGTGGGTCCGTGCAATTCTTAACTTGGTTGTGGAGGTTGCGGATCTAATGAACGAAGATTCAACCAATTGAGGAACTTCTCTTGTGCACCGCCTGGAAGCTAGGTACGCTATTTGAACCTTGCTGGGCCTTTAATGGATTGGTGATCAAGTTAGCTAATGGGCTGGTGGCATGTAATTGATTTTATGAATTAAGCTTATTTTAGACGATAATTTATCTAAAGGGGTGATAACTTATGGCCGTGAAATCCGCTTGTAATTTAAAGAAATGATAATTTGCATATATATAGACTGAATTACGTGAAAACTTAGCCAATGAACTAATTGGCACGCGAATGGGTTAGAAGACCCTAATTTTGGATATGTGGGCCTTGGACTTATCGGGACCCACTTTTAGGCCATTGGAATGGAATTGTGTGATTAAGCCCAATCTCGCCATATGACTTATTTAAAAGAATGATGGACTTAATGGATTAAGTCCTTAGAGGAATAATTCCTTAATGGGTTAAGTAGGAAACTTAACCCTAATCGGCATTTTATGTGAAACCCTAACTTCACTTGGGTTTATTATTGGGCCTTTCTATTGGGCCTTAATGATTGGATTATTAATGGGCCATCCAAGAATAATTAAAATAATTTAATGGGCCTAGGGTAAGTCCCATGTAAGGGGTTGGGCCCAATTTGGAAAATTAGGCCATATGCTGGGCTTTGATTCCTAGTTCACTTTGGGCCTATGGTTTGGGCCTTGGACTTGAATAAAGCCAATCTTAGGGTAATGTAGTAATTATCCAAGTATGTATTTATGGTTATGTCTTGGGACCCAATTATTAATTGGGTGTTATTTTGGTGTTGACAGTTCGGGAATCTGTCATCCAGCAGCTGGGGTTGAGTCTGCGGGACTTCAGCAGTATGAGGTGAGTTACCTTCCAGTATCGGTGGGTCTACGGCCACAATGTCGGCCCACCAGTAGGAGTTGTATGTTAGATGATTGTCTTTGTGATATCATGTAGGTTTGCTACTACCCGATATGTTATATGCTGGCATGATATGTTGTATGTGATAGTAGTAGAGTTCGGTTGTTAGGACCGAAGGGTAGTTCGGACACCCCAGATATGTCTGATAGTATGTTTGTGTTATGATATTTGTGATAGTAGCTGAGTGTGGGCAAGGCCCGTATCTCAGAGATAGTGGAGTGTGGGCGAGGCCCGTACCTCCATGAGTGTGGGTGAGGCCCATATCTCCTAGCTATTTAGTATATGATTGTATATACTTGTATGCTATGGTTTAGTGGCTGAGTGTGGGCGAGGCCCGTATCTCAGAGATAGTGGAGTGTGGGCAAGGCCCGTATCTCCTAGCTAGCGGAGTGTGGGTGAGGCCCGTACCTCCATGAGCATGGGCGAGGCCCGTATCTCCTAGCTGTTAATTATATGATTGTATGGTATGTGGTATGATGGGGGAACTCACTAAGCTTCGTGCTTACGGTTTTCCGTTTTAGTTTCAGGTACTTCGTGTTTAAAGGAAAGGAGCCGGCTTGATCGCAGCGCATCACACTATGGTTTTCCGCACAAGAGATCTTTGGGATTACACTCTGATATTGTTTTATGATAACATGTTTGATTACTTCTACTTTGGTTTTGACATGACATAATATTACAGATGTTTTATTACGTTGTTGGTTTTAAAATGACGTAATTAGAAATGAAATTTTTGGCCTTGAAATTTGGGATGTTACAGTTTCACTTATGAATACTTTAATTCTAAGTTAGCCCTTAGAGTTTTAAAAGTTAAAATTCAACCCTTATACTCTATAATATTATAAGTTAATAATATTTATATATATGTATAAGAGTAAAAGTCAGTCTTACCGTTAGTAGGCCTCATTCACGAAGTTGGTCTATAAGGGGGTATAAGGTTACTGCCTATAAAATGGCAGTTTAATAGGTGTCCACTCTCACCCACCGCTTCCTTGACTAGTGGAGGGTCGTTAGCCGAACGGGTAGGACAAAGACTATAAGTTCTTCCTTCATTAAAAGTATTAATGATAAATACTAAGTAATTAAACACTTATAATTCCCAATCTTAGTTACTTGGGAAAGTGTGAATAAGGTGCTAACCCATGAAATTACACTTGGAACTTTGCTTAAGTCGATTGGTGGAGCGTGTGTGGTTTACCGACACACTAGCTTGATTTAACAAGGTAGGCAAAGGGTTTCTTAAAGTTTAATCATAGGCCGGTGGAGCGTGTGTGGTTTACCGACACATCGGTTGGGTGATAAACATTTAAGAGTACCAAGTAATTTGCATGGTTACTTCACACCTTGTTTTGTGATCCTCGGTATCCCAGTCACAAAATCTGAAGGGCACATTTAAGATTGAAACATGCCATTGAGAAGTTCAATGAATCTCAAAAGATCTAGGAGTTTCAAATCCAATTAAAACTTAATTATATTTCGTTTTTCATGGTGGAAATTGGTAAATCGTCATTTACCTACCTTCAACTATTTTATAACTTGGATTACGGCATCCCTCTTCCAGTTATAAATAGGTTGTTGGGTCCTAGTCTTAATATTTAATATTGGGTGTTATATTAAGGACTTAAATCAACTAAACTTGAATATCTCCCAAAATATGTCTAAGTTCAGACATCTATGATCTTCCTAAATCTCTTGGAACTTCACTTCCTCCACCTCCTCCAATTATTCTCCCTAACCCACAAGATCAAGGTCACTCAAACCCTATTGGCAAGGCAAGGTCTAGGTGTTATCACATCTTGGATATGAAGTCACATATTGACAAGCCAGGAGAGTTGGGTGTCAAAGTCTTGAGAAAGTTGGATGTTCAATCACTTTCTAAGTCACATAGTGAGTTCCTTTGGGACTCCTATGCAACAGACCATGATACGGCCCTTAATAATCTTATCTATTTGATTGGTACTACTGAATCAGCAATGATTTGGAAGGCTAGTAAAGCAAATTTGATTAAAAAATCAACTTCCCAAAACTTTATGGAAAGGAACAACAGTGACACTGGAAATCCAGAAAAAGCATTCTCTTCCCAATGGAAAGGGATTGGCCATAGTCAACTTGGTTGACAAAATGGTAAAAAGAAAGGCTAAGTTTGAGATAGTCCCATGTACTATTACCTAAGGGTCCATATGTTTCTATTGCCAAAGGAAGGGGCCTTGGTTACGAAGCTGTCAAACTTACCTAAGAATGTTAAAGTCAATAAGTTTGACTCTACTTCAGGTAAAGTCCATTGTCTAACTCTGTTAAGCTCCTATTTGGATATTCTTATTGCATAATGTGACTAAGTCACATGGTGATGTTATAAGAATCAAAGAAAAAAAGAGAAAGCTTAAAGGAAGTATATGCTGCTTCAGATTGCGAAGATGGACTTCGATCGCATCAGAATTTTGAAACTGTTACTTAGGAGTTATGACACATTGCTTAGGAATATATAACAACAAGGTTTTCATATGAATTGTAAGGATAAGTTTTTCCGCAAAGTTTTTAAAATAAAAGGAAATTTTTTATTTTATTTATTTTAAGAATCCTTACAATGGCATTTGTGAAGAAAAAAAATTGTTGTTTATATGATTTCATTGCTAGTAATATAGGAAAATGGTTTTGATTCTTTCATTTGTGGTACTGTCTAAATTTACCAAATAAAGAAAGTTTCTCATCACCCAAGTTTCAATTGGACCGAAACTTGGAATCATGCAAGTTGTATAATATGATGAATGAGAACTTTCAAGCATTGGAAAATTAAGACTAATTACTTGTTCACATGAATGTGTGAGTTAAGTAAAGGACTAAGGGATCGAGTACACAGTCTTGTGCACTGATCAAGCCCACCACAAATAATCATTAAGACTATTCGTCATGATTTACTAAAGTTTAGTAAATATGGTTATACTTATAGGCTTAAGTGTAATTCTGATACATTGGAAAACTTTCGATGTATGGCAGAACGAATGAGAAGAATCAAATTAGGCAGAAGGATAAAAGTTTCTCAAATCTGAAAAGATGGGAGAGTAATTTAGTATCATGTTATATGATCATCTTAATGATTAAGAGACCTTATCGCAATTCATCCTCTAAGTGCATTCTAATAGCTAAGAAGAGGAGCTATGAATTATTGAAGTGGTCAAATCAAGAAGATGAGTCATACTTCGTTTCAAAACAAGTCTTAGAGTCATACTCCAAGACTGTAACTTGAGTGACATATCTTAAAGAAAGGTTTAAAAACACGTGTCAAATGTAAAGAGTAGAAGTGTCCTACTCTTGTACATTTGAATTTGGTAAGTTGTGATGTTTTGGATAAAATAAAGACCAACTTAGGCCAATTGTGTGAAGTGTTTGTCTTGATAAAGAATCCGCACTATCCCTTGAATATTTGACAAGAGAGTCTTATATGTCAAGAGGGACAGTGTGAGTCTTAAAGGTCTTGAAAGTCTCAAGAACTAATCAAGAATAAAACCTGAGGTTCTTCACTAGCACACGACTTGAGGTTTATAACCTATCGTGTTGACATATTATGTGCCCATTCCAGTTAAAGTTGGCTTTGCATATAAGTTCTTAGAGTTCTCAATTGGTTTCATAACAACTTGGAAGCAATGGCAAGCCATGTACTGCCAGGTGACAAGAAGTTAAAATTGCATAAGTTCAGTCCATATATGTTTGGATTTGTTATTATCCGTGTCTTGTGACTAAGGTTGTGACAAATTCATATGGGCAGGAACTCATACACCATAAAAATCTAAGTGTCATAATGTTTCTCTCTGATTCATGAAAATGATGGTGAGGAAACACTTTCACTAAGTAGATTTTTAAGTAGATAGTAATCTTTGCATTCTCAAAGTCGTTAGTAGTGTACACTAACATGGACTTATGAGAAATAGCAAAGGTCTAACCAATTGAGACTATGATTACGACATTCCTTTTCATAGTTCTGAAATTGTTTAGACACACATGTGATTTCTGAGTACATGTCAAAGTTAGTGGGAGAATAAGTGTTATGCTAATAATCATCATGTTAGTGGGAGCATGATAATTATGATAAGAATTGCAAGTTAGCAATGTTAATTATAGAAAACAAAAGTTTCAATTCATGAGGTTGCAGGGGTTGAAAAGGTTGTTTTACTATAATTAAGGGAGAGGAAATTATACTTCATTTCAATTATGAAGAGCTTAGATTGAGTTTATAATCATTCTAAAGAGCTTATATTGAGATTTTAATCACCTTTAGTCAATAATATATGTTGGATTGGTTCAACTTAAGAAAATTCTATATATTACGTTCTCAAAATTCGATTATGATTACGACATCCCTTTTCATAGTAAAATTTTGAGAATATGGCAATCAAAAATTATTATGGCAAAAGACTGGTCTAGAACCATGTCTAGAATTGGATATGACTAAAGTGATTAAGAAGTTGTCGAGGATAATCTAAGGTTTACCAAAGATTGGTTGCTCAAGGACAGTTGGAAGTATAGTGTGAATTTTGGAAGGGCCATATTGACATAGTCTGAAAAGAGGCAACTCTTGTTCAGAAGTAGTAGTCAAAATGTGAATATAGAGTTGTCTCTATAGATAGAAGCAATCTGTGTAAGATTAGAAAGAACTTAGTGCAAGAAGCATGTTCAAAGCAATGCATACTTTGAACATAAGGCTTTGTGTCCATGGAGCAGGTCTTCATTGGAATACCCTGTAATGGTTGTTGACAAGTCTTTGTGACTTTGTACACATTCATTGCAAGAGGGTAGTGCATTTAAGTTTAAAATCTAACAATTTTCGATTTGGGAGTGTGAAATTAGAATCATTGAAAGTTTGGTCAATTGGTTTCTTTCACAAAAGTAAGGATCATAGACAAACATAGAGTGCATACTTGGTGTATGGCAAAGATATTGTTTAGAAAAACATAGTGTACATGCTTGGAGCATGGGACAACTAGTGTTTTTAATTCAAGTATAAAGTTGATAAAACCGAAACAATGAATAATGAGTAATCATATGGTGATAAATAAAAGGTGTTTTATTTATATTCATAGGTTTGATACCATATTAGATTCAATTATTCTTGTGTTTCATTTTGCATGTTTTGACTTCCAGAATAACTAGGTCGTTCTTCCTGATTGATTAAGTTATTCAAACCATCTACAGTCGGTCATATGTTGGAAGTAGATATGAATCAAGATTGTCATGGGTTGGCTTGTAGAGGTCCAAGTTGGTGGACAAAGTTGTGCTACAACACTCATGAGTGCTCATAAGTTCTGAGTATTGGATTCAACCCGCGCTCATTTGAATCACTTCATGGATTTTATCACGAGTGATCATGAGACGATAATATATTATATTCTTCAAACCTAGAGATATGAGTTGTTACTATGAGTTGGTTATACATTGATTGCATGAAACCACATTGGTAACTCGATGTTATAAAACGTGCCTGTGTGTATGATTCAACAAGTAGTAGAACAAGCCATATGGGTCGAAGTTTATCCATTCCTTTTACCTTCGGGATAAAAGCGATATCTGTGGGCCCCTCGATGATTTAATGATGATACATGTGAGTGCTTGGCCAAGCCAGGACTGATTTGATTTGTTCAATCAGTCAGTCGTCATAAATCGGAAATCGGGAAACAAAAGATGGACATAGAGAATGATTGACAATCCATGTCCCAATCCATATGATATCTAGAATGGAGGAATGTATGATCACTTATCTAATGGACAAGTCATTGACAAAGGTCAGAGATCATCGGCAAGGTCAGAGTTTGACAGAAGCCTTTATGAGCTACGATTGTCGGTCGGTTCTTGAGGTCATTCGCAATAATAGTTTTAGACTTATCCAAGTGGGAGACTGTTGGATTAATGTCTAAGTCCATAACTATAATTGGTAAGACTTGACCCGACCCGACATGGTCCATTTGGGTTGCATGGCATCATGCACTTGGATAGACTTTAATGAGAGAAATAACACTTAAGGTTGATTAATATATTATAAGTTCTAATATATTAATAGGATTATTTAATTAGTATTGATCAAGAATTAATCTAGAATTAATTAAGTGATCAAAAAAAGACTAATTAAATATAAGGGTTGATTGTGTAAATAATCCATACTTGTATAGTGGGCTAATGCTTCATGGATTATCAAGTTGGGCTAAAACCCATATGATGCTCCATGGATGCTCCATTGTGTATTTGAACCCATGGATCCAAGGAAATGGAAAGCCATGACAATTAGGGTTTACCCTAATTGTAACAACTATATAAGATCATATTCTCTAACAAAATCGGCCACTAAGTTAGAAAGAGAAGGGCTAGCCGATTTTAGAAGTGCTCAAGTTTCTCTCAAGTTATTCCAAGTGTATTTGGTGTTGTGTGAACCATTTGAGGTGTCACACTTGGGGCACTAGGCACTCATGCTTCATGAGGACATTCTACATCAAAGAGGTATGTATTCTATCTTGTTATATTCATTGTTTTGTATGCTAGATTAGGATAATACCTTGGATGTTCATATTTGCATGTATAATAGAGAAAACATAGATCCAAGGTATTTAGGGTTGCATGTAAACTTAGGAGTGTTAGAATGCTCATAAACCCAACAAATAACCCCTTGTGATTTTTGGCCACTCCTAACACACAAGTGAATTTTGAAAATTCTCTCTCTCTCTTTCTCTCTCTCCCCTCTCATTCCTTCAATACTATGGTTTTCTGAGTTTTAGGTTTGACGCATTAGAGGTTGCCATACTTTTGGAGCTAGTTTTTCAATGATACTACAAAGCTTTTGGTTAGCTCGTTTCGAATCAAACAAAAGTTATGTGTTTCTATTCATGAAATTTGATTTCATATGGTTTTTAGTTTTTGTTTCATAAGTATGTTGTTATTAATTGAGAAACGACATATATCCAATTTAGGTTGCTTGTACCCTTAAGAGATAAGTGAAATTCCGCATATACAAATTGATTGTAACCTGAAAACCCGAATAACATCTTGATCTATATTCTTTGATATTAGGCTTATTCATATACATATACAAGTTTCTTAATATTTGTCTAATCCAATTAAGAGCTTATCTACTTCATAATGTCAAAATGATCACTTAATTGATCATAATTCTAACATTTCATTTTCTACTTCTAAATTTAACCCAAACAATGAACTATGCATCCCATACAACCTAATTCATTACAGCCTAATCTCTAATGCATCGATTTAACATTACCATTAGTTAGGGTTTCAAACCATAACTTCTCATTTATAGATTTCACTTTAGGAATCACATAGAGAGCTTGTTCAAAGCTCCTAAACACTCTTAATGACATCAATAACAAGCTTCCTTAAAGTAATTTTTCACATCTAAGTCAAATTGAATAATCACCGTTAAATACCTAAAAGCTCAAAGATAAAGAAGATGATTACCTTATGAGGTTTCAGTGTCTAATCCAAGCCACAAGCACCCTTGGTCACTTCTTGATCCTTCTCCAAATCTCAAAATCGCCATAGCTTGGGTATGGAGGGTTTGGGGGTGCATTATGATGATAATGAATGCTTAACAACCTTTAATCTATTTGCGAAACTGCTATGTGGTGGGTCTCTCAGAGTATCATGGTGCGTCTAATGAACTTACGATCATCCTCTAACTAAGGCGCAATGACTTTCCACAACAACATTCTACTTTTGCCATCATGACGTGGTGCCTATTCACCATGTTGTGGTGCAAAGTAGGTTGCCTACCACTTACAATTAAAGAGTCTCGTCTAAATCATCATCATCCATCACAGCTTCGTGGCAATCTATTTACCGCATCGCGGTACCTAGAGATCGGCAAAGTGCATTGTGGATTCAACTCCAACTTTGGAGATATTTTCTCATATCTTCTAACCTTCATAACTTCTAACTCTTAAACCCGTTTTCTATGATCTTTATATTCTCATGAAGGTGGGAACATACTCTACAAGTCTGCTAAGTCATTTCTCACTAAATTAATACGGGTCTTAATTTATTAAGTAACAAACTTGACCCAAAAAGAATAATACCCATTTTACTATAACAACCCAAAAATCTTGATAAAAATTTTCATTGAAAGAATGTAACATCCCGAAATTCAAGGCCAAAAATTTTATTTTAATTAAGTTAATATAAGAAGACCGATAGTATAAAAACATCCATAGTGTCATCCCATATCAAAATCAATATGTCAATAATCAAAACATGTCATAGTGAAACATCATCAGAGTATAATCCCAAAGATCTCATGTGCGGAAAACATAGTGTGATACGCTATGATCATGTTGGCTCCTTTCTTTTTCAAGACGAAGTACTTGAAACAAAAATTGAAAACCGTAAGCATGAAGCTTAGTGAGTTGCCCCATATACCACATACCATACATATCAACATACTGCATAGCATATCTGGGTGTTGGCCTACCCCTTCGGTCTCTTTCAATCGGATACTGTCTAGCATATAAGCACATAAATCACATACTGACATACATAACCATGAGCCATACATACAATTCATATATCATAATCAAATAGGATGCTATGTGCCAATACATAGTCTTGCCATTATGCCAAAGGTCGCCATGTGGTCTTTCTTGTAAAGTCGGGGGCCACCCCCTGGGTCTTATAGACAAGTGCCAAAAGTCACCTCCTGGTCTTCCATGCAAGCATTACAAAGACAAATATCATACATACTACTATACTTAGCCAATTAGCATACTGTGTGCCAGGAGCCACCTCCTGGTCATTCTATAATGCCTAGGGCTAACCCCCAAGTCTTCCTATCATACATAATAACATATACTATGCCAGGAGCCGCCTCCTAGTCTTTCATACATAATGCCTAGGGCTAACCCCCAGGCTTTCCTACTATACATAAACCACATGGGTCGGCATTGGTGTCTTTGACCATACAAACAGTGAGGAGACTCACCCCACACTGCTGAAGTCCCTCGGAAAAACTCTAGCCGCTGGATGACAGATTCATGAACTGTCAACATCAAAATAACACCCAATTAATAATTGGGTTCCTACACATAACCATAAGTCCATTCTTGGGGTAAAAGACTACTTTACCCCCAACTTAGCTTGATTCAAGCCCAAGGCCCAATCCAAAGGTCCAAAAGTCAAACAATGAACCAAAGCCTAACATATGGCCCAATTTTCCAAATTGGGCCCAAACCTCTACATGGTTGATGTGTGAAACAAACTAGTTTTAATCCTACTAATTTAGACACAAAATAACACACACTAAAGGTAGTGTACCTATCGATTAGTAATATAGTTCAAGCAAGTAGGGTATCGAACATAGGGAACGGTAAACAATTAAAATAAATATTAATATTATCTAAATAAAACAAGTAAAAAAAGAGTTTTCTCTAGTTTTGCAAGACTAGAAACTTAAATACTTTACTAACACGCAAACTAAGCAACTAATAGCTAAGAAAACAAAGATCAAATAAATTCAATGATTAAAAAGGCCTTCTGTTTAGGTTCGAATCATTTGTTCCCATGGATGATTTTATGGTAAATATATCAGATTAATTCTTCATTGGTTACCGACTAAAGTGATTAGATTCACATTCTTTATAGCTAATCCTTAGAAAACAGATTAATTCAAGCAATGGCTAGTTGTCTAAATTAATGAATTTCCTAGTTTGTTGATTCAGGTTTAGAAAGACTTGTAATTAGCTAATCAAATTGGTGATTCAATTAACCTCTTGTTGATGGTGTATCACATAAGCTCACACATTAACTTACCTATCTTCAAGTTAATTCTAGTTTCACATTCGTTATTCCTAGACATACAACTATGTGGTCACGTAAATCATATGAAATTAGCAACTAAGAGATGTTCATACAACTTAATTACTGATTTATTAATAGAATAATAGTTATTGTTAACACATAAGGTTATTTAACAAGCTTAATAAAACGTAATCACCAATTAAAATTAATCCTAATCAAATAATCAATCCATGTTCACAAATTCATCTACCTAAACAGAAGTTATGAGTTTTTAGCTCATAATTACAGCAGAAACAAGCTCAAAAACGAAATCAATTGGTAAAAACATAGTTCAAACAAGAGATTAGGTAAGAGTAAACTTGATTTTGACTTGATTCTCCTTAAAATTGAATGTAGGGTTGATTCCCTTGCTTCGCACGCTCCAGCAGCACCTTTAGTCGACAATTGGCCTCCAAGGGTTCATCTATATGCTAGGGTATCGATCTGAAAGTCCCTTTATATAGATTTTCACAAAACAGGGGCTACTCGGCGAGTCCAGTGACCTACTCGGCGAGTCCGTCACTTAAAACCCGTGTACGGCAAGTCAGCACGTCCAGAATCGCGAAACTTCTGACCAACTCGTCGAGTTGATGTCCTACTCGTCGATTCCATTTGGAATCAGCATTTTCTCAAAACATGAAAGTCGTCTAAAATTGTGTCTAGTTTTCAGAACATTTTGAATCTCGTTAATCGGAGTTACAGTTCATGATATATGGCCAAAACACTGACGAGGGGTCAAGCTGTCCAACAACATCCTTCTTTCTTCAAAATCCAAGATCCAAGCGTCAAATCGCTAGTTCTGCTTCCTTTTCCATCCGAGCATGTAATTATTGCTGAAAATGAAATTCTAAACTAATTAAGCACCTTTTTTTTCATTAAATGAGACAAAATCAACATAAAGTATTAAGATCATGCATGAATTTTATAACTAAATATGCCCATATCAATGGTCTTCCTAAAGGCCCAACCATTGATTCTAGTCAAACATTTGGCATTCCGAGGGTCCAATATCTCATAATCATCAAGGCCCAGTTATGGCCTATCTATGGCCCAAATTTTCAAATAGGGCCCAACCCGTTACATGGGCCTTACCTTAAAGCACATCCAAATATTCTAGTCCATATACTTGTTCTTGGATGTCCCATCAATAGCCCAATCACCAAATCCCAATAGAAAGGCCCCACTTAACGCCCAAAGAAAATTAGGGTTTTCACATAAAATGACGATTAGGGTTAAGTGTTCCTACTTAACCCATTAAGGACTTAATCCATTAAGTCCGTCAATCCACTAGGTTAAACATACAACGTGATCGGGCTTAATTCAAAATTCCAATCCAATGGTCCAAAATGCGGGTTCCGATAGTTCCGAAACTAGCATATCCAAAATTAGGGTTTTCTAAACCCTAATTAGGGTTTCCAATCACATCGCGATCCAATTAGTCCATTAGTTAATCTTTTAGGTTTATTAATGTTAATTAAGTCGGGCACCACCCACTACTACCTCGGGTAGTCGTGGTCAATGGCAGCTCATGGCAGTGGCCACCTCCTCGCGATATTGGTGGTTATGATTCTAAACATAGCAATCCAATCACATAATGTACACCGCCACCCAACATGGTGGCTGGTGGCGGCAGAAAACGGCATCCACCACCTCACGGTGGTGGTGGTGGTTGTGGGTTTCCTTTAGGATTTTCATCTAAATAATGTACATACAACATATTATCAAAAGAAATACACACATAATATAACATACACATGCACACACATAGCCACCCTTGTGGTGGCAGACGGTGGTCGGAGGTGCTAGCCACCACCTCACGGTGGTGGTGGTGGCTTCTCTTGATGTTGTCCTGCCAAACAAAACACACACACTCCTTCTATTTGCAAAATGAACCCAGCCACCCACCTGGTGGCGTATGGCGACGACAGCGACACGGGAAGGCGGGCAACAGCGGTGTTGACGGCGGTAGCCACCATGGTTGGCCACCATAGTGGTTCTTTACGACTTGCGTTCATCAGAAATGTACACACCAACACAGCCACCTCATGGCGACGTAAGGAAGTCAAAGGAGGACATCACGATGACATTTCAATGGCGAGGCAGGAGGCGGTGGTCGGTCCCGGCAATGCAATAGCAACTACAACGCCGGACCAGTCTCTCCGTTCTCCATTCTGACGTGACATCAATGTGGGTATTCGTCAATCTTCAATATTGTCGGCAACAATGGTGATGGTGAATGCTTAGTGATTATCAACCCAACAATGGTGGTCGACTCCGACATCAACAAGTAAGGAGGCAGCTGGAGGGAGTGGGGGTATAAGGTGGCGAGTGAGTGAAGCTTTAGGGTTAAGGTTACGGGGTGATGGGTTATATACCCTATTATATACAACTTCCCCCATATTTACATTTCCATCCCCTCCATCCTAATTCCTTTTAAATAAAGTCCATAATTTACCCTTTTAACCCTCAGCATTCCGAATTTATTTCAATTTAGGTCCAATGCTTACCAAACAACCCTCCTCTCTGAGAATCCTTTACAAAACTAATCCAGAAATTACCTTTTAATCCCGGAATTACACTTAGCTTCAAAAAATCTAACTTATGACATGTTCAACCCTCCCTTCTCTAAACATTACAATTTAAGTCCCCAATTTACTCTTTAGTCCTTGCTTCCTAAACTTTGCTATAATAAAGACCCCAAATTTTCAGGAATTATGTCATTTGGCCCTTATGACACACACTCGTAACTTATTACGAATTTAAGGCTACTATTCATTTATTAATTTTATCCATTTATTTTTTAATAAACAGGATATTACAAAGACTATCATATCCATTCATTAAATTGTTTCAAAACCATCACTAAATATAATATCAAAAACATCATATTACAATTACTGAAAATGTGGAAATCATGCGGGGAGGATGTTGTGTCATCTTGTCGGGCCCTACCTTTTCGAACCGGAAGTACCTGAAACCATAAACATAAAATGTAAGCATAAAGCCTAGTGAGTTTCCCCAAAGTACCACATGCCAATCATACAAATGGGTTTGACCCTAGGGTGTGTTCCAACCCAATACGCATATATAGGCCCAGCCTTGGAGTGTATTTCAGCCCGATCAACACATATGGGGCCTACCCTAGGGCCTCGCCCTGGGGTGTCTTTCAACCCAATCAGATAATAGTGGGCCCCGCCCTAGGGTCCATTTCAACCTAAACATGCTATAGTGGGCCCCATTTTGGGGTTTATTTCAATCCAACCATGCAAACACATATAACTTACATAACAACTGTCATCCTACTTAACACGGTAATGGGCCGGAATTGGTGCCTTCGACCCATGGATATAGTAAGAAAACTCACCTCATAGATGAATAATAAGATGAAACCACACACTGCTTCGAAACCAACTTTACCACTCACCTTTACAAATAACAGTGACCAGAACTCAAGTATAACTCAAAATACCCCTAAGTCAAACTTGGTCAATATCTTTGTCAGGGTCAAAATTCAATCGATTCAAATCCATTGGATAAAGCCCTAACATAGGGTGTCACGTCGTGACTAATCCTTGGTGAGATTCGACCAGGTCTGATCCCAACAACTCGCTCCCGACTCAGATAACTCAACCATGAATTCTTATTGAATTGACCTTGCGATGTGGGAATCACAGAGTCACGTCGTGAGTCACAATAACTCAACGATATATGAGGTTAATCTTTGGTCACATTGTGAGACTTGATATATCACGTCGTGACTACAGTCTGAAGCCAAAAGTCAAGATTTGAAGTCCTTATCTTGTTAATACATTGCATCAATCTCATCAGAAGCTAATGGGGACCCCTAAGGTCCATAAAAATGTTTGCTTTATGTTCATGCTTACACCATGCATGACCTAACCCATTATAGGTTAAAAGGTAGAAAAATATGCATCAAACTCTCATGCATGGCTCTTATACTTCATCAACTTCATATCTAGACAATACGATGATCAAGGTGTAACATCCAAATTTTCAACCTAAATTTGTCATTTTTAACCTCATAATAAAACATGTATCATAAAACACATCACAAGAAAACCATAAGGTCAAAATACAAATCCATATAAAGAATCATAGTGTCCCAAAATATTCGGTAACAAAATCTCCAAGCGAATGTATACAATCAACCCTTCGCTTTCCTACGATCCTCAAAAGTACCTGAAACACATTTAATCAATAACTATAACCATAAAGCTTAGTGAGTTCCCCAAGATATCACATACAACACAACAACCCTGGACACTACTCGAAGTATCAATTGGCAAACAGCATGCCTTGTGGGTTATCAGCAACCCTAAAGACTACCCGAAGTCTCAACATATATAAACAACACATACATAGTAATATCAATTAGACCCAGTTGGTCATCACATGTATATATACAACTATTCTATCACCCATCTAAGAATAAGTGAGGAGACTCACCTGATGCTGATGACTAATAAAACCTACACCCGAACTGCCAGAACTAGACTCTGCCTAATTAAATACACTAATTAACATTAATTAATAATTAAGGTATTTTCACACACATTACTAAGCCCAAGTCAATTCTAGTCCACACTTAGAGTAAAAAACCATTTTACCCTTCACAAATCCCTTAGCATCCACCTAATACTCAATTGTTCAATTTCTACAAAAGTTAACTTGGTCAGCACGTTAAGCATACATGTGTTAGGCATAGAGCACATCACTAGAAAATGGGCTTGTATAAGGATACATGGGGCATATCCAAGCGTACACTCAACATATGTAACTGTTCCCACAATCTTCATGCAAAACGTCTTAATCCTTATGACGTTCATTCTAAACACAGATTTGGCCCCTAAATAACATCTTAATTCATAAAGTCTCATACTTTAAGCCTTTTCATAACTGTAAGGGGGCAAAAACTCAAAACTCATAAGTTTTAATTCATAAAAACCTCCAAAAATCTTGCATGGAAGAAAGGAAATGGCCAAGCTAGCATTTTTATGACTCACGACATCTTAGAATATCTGAAAGGACACCTTAATAACTCTGGAGTACTCCATACTCACAAAGATCCAAGCTTTAGGACAAAAACAACCAAAATAAAATACTAAACAAGATCTGTTTAAACAAGCTCCAATATTTGAACTTTATACCTTGAAAGGGTGCACAAGAGGATGAAGTTTCTAGATCTACAAGCTAGAGTGCACCACCACCTCTTGAATGATCTTCTTCCAAACACCAAACTCTCAAGATTCACTTTCCAAGCTTCAAATCTCCCACACACAAGCTAGGGTTTTGTTCTAGGGTTTAGAAGGAGTGGAGGTTAGATGGGAGGATGTACAAACAAGGGATAAGATTATTAAATAGGGGTCACACCCTAAAATTTAAGGTTTAGCATCCATGCGAGTATGCCCGAAGTACTCACATGTACGCCTAACATACTCCCATCCGCCTTGACTTCCTTGAAGATTTACGGCTGACGTACAAAGCTAGTATACCTAGCGTAAGTGGCCACAATGCAATTTTAATAACTTCATGGGCTGAAAATAAAGTAACTGACAAAGTACGTTACACAAGGAACCCTTAGGATCCATAAAGTTGCTAACTTTATGGATTTACTTCAATCAAGATTACTTCAATCAAGCATGCTTAACATGAAGAAATATGGACCTTTAATACTTACAAAGGTCTAATAGTAATCCACAATATGAAATAAAGTTTGAACCTTTAATACTTACAAAGCTCTAATAGTAAGAAAATATGATGATGATGATGATGATGATACTTTGCCCACTCCACCACTAGAGCACTTATTTCCTCTTCTTCTTTCCTTCTTCAAGCTAGAAAAATGCACCAAAAATGACTAAGGGATTCAAGAATGATCGATATCAGGGTTTCTGGAGGCTTAGAGTGTGAGGGAGGTTGAGGGTGAACAACCTTAGCCCTCTCATTCCGTTAAACACCAAAAAAATAGGGTTTTGGTCATTAGACCACTCTCACATCGTGAGCAACAAGGTATCATGTTGTGAGACTCAAGGAATGCAGGTCAACAAGTCAACCCTAGCTCACGACGTGAGAGGCATTGCTCACGTCGTGACTTCATCCAAAAGCAAAAGAAAACCTCGAAATCATGCACCTTAAAACTAAATGTTACAACTCTCCTCCACTTGAATCTCACTTCACCCTTGAAACCCTATGCCTCTAAAATATCGGGGTAGTGCTCCCTCATCTCGGTCTTAGGTCCTAAGTCCATTCAGAACCTTTCTTATGATGCCACTGCACCTTCACTAGATTTACCTCCTTGTTGATAAAGGTCTTCGTCTTTCGGTCGAGAATTGCGATTGGTCTCTCTACATAATTTAGGCGCTCATCGACTTGAATATCATCCAAGTGAATCACTACAGATTCATCGGCTAGACACTTTCATAACTGAGACACATGGAAAGTGTTGTGGATCTGATTGAGCTCGTTAAGCAAATCCAGTCAGTACGCTAACTTGCCCTTCCAGGCAATAATCCTGAAGGGACCAATGTATTGGGGGTATAGCTTTCCCCACTTCCGAAATCAGATGACACATTTCCAAGGTGATACCTTCAGAAGTACCAAGTCTCCCACCTGAAGCACAAGGTCCGAATGTCTTCGGTTTTCATAACTGTTCTACCGACTTTGTGTGACTTGCAACCTGTCGCACACATGGTGAATCAAATCAGTGGTCTTGTGTACCACTTCAGTACTTCCCATGACCCAATGTACGACCTCCTCCTAGAAAACTGGGGTCCTGCACCTCCTCCCATACAACATCTCATATGGTGATAAGAAATATTGGCATGATAATTGTTATTATAGGATAACTCATCCAGTGGAAGGTAAGTATCCCAACTCCCTCCAAAATATAATACACATGCCCGGAGCATATCTTTACATTTCTAAATCATCCGCTCACTCTGATCGTCAGTATAGGGGTGGTATGCTATACTGCAGTTGGATAGCCAACTCCTCATGAAACTTTCTCCAAAACCTAGAATTAAAACGAACATCCCGATTTGAAACCAACAAAACTGACACTTTGTGCCAAACCACTACCTCCTGAATATAGATGTCAGCTAGCTTCTCAGCAGATATACTCTCATAAATCAGGGTGAAATATGCACTCTTGGTCAATCTATCAACAATCACTTAAATAGAATCGACTCCATGTGTCGTCCTGGGCAGCTTTGTAATGAAATTCATGGTAATATCTTCCCACTTCCACATGGGAATGGGTAACGGTTGCCTCTTGTCGTGGGGTATCTGATGTTCTACCTTGACTTTCCTGCAAGTCAGACACCGCTCAACAAACCATGTTATTTCTCTTTTCATACAAGTCCACTAGTAACTCAACTTCAGATCCCTATACATCTTTGTGGCCCCCGGATGGATCGAAAACATTGACTTATGAGCCTATTCCAGAACTGTTTACCTCACCCACCAGTAGTTGGAACCTAAACTCTACCACACTGAGTCAACAACCCCCCTACTATCTTTGAAAAATAATAGAATATGCACTCAAATCCTCTCTGCTTTCCAATTTTCCTTTTCTTGTCCTTGCACCTGAGCCTTCTTGATCAGATCCAACAAAAGAGAAATGATAACCATCCTCATACATAAATCATCATTAGGTGTGCTCACGTCCTTGTAGCTCAAGGCAACAACCACCACATTGGCCTTCCCATGATGGTACAAGATCTCGCAATCATAGTCCTTTACCACGTCCAACCATCTCCGTTGCCACATATTCAAATTCAGCTAATCTACCAAGTACCTCAAACTCATGAGGGCAAAAACCACAACCCCAACTCCAATTTGTGCATCAGGTAATTCACCTCACGAGGCTTCATTTAACATCCCAAAAATACGGTCCGAAATTTTGTTTTTAAAATCATTAATAAAACATAAATATCATCGTCATATAAAAATCATAAACCATGTATCAAAAAAATCTCATAAAAACTGTCAACATATCAAATCTCATATCAAATATTAGAGTAAATATCCCAGGATAGAAGCAGTGGTGTGTGTCATGCGATCATCCCGATCCCTTCCCTTCGCTAGTGGAGTACTTGAAACCAAAACTACAAACTATAAGCACGAAGCTTAGCGAACTCCCCCAAACTACCACATACCATACATATAACATGAAACTACGAGATACGGGCCCAGCCCACTCTTATAGAAATTTAGGCCCCACCCACACTCCGCTAAGTAGGAGATTCAGGCCTGCCCAAACTCCATTGTTTAGGAGATTCGGGCCCCACCCACACTCTGTTGTCTAGGAGATTTGGGCCCGCCCAAACTCCGCTACTAACATGCATACAAGTATCACATAAACAACAAGTATATCTATCAAACAGTCACATAACTATACTCAAATAATACTATAAGATTCGGGTCGCACCCACACTCGACTGATATGAGATTTGAGCCCCACCCACACTCAACTACTAACATATAACATATACGGCCAGTATTGTCCTTCGAGCACAGCTGCTAGGGTTATCTCGTTTATTGAAAATATCATTTTAGAGAATCCACTCGCAATACATGTCAATGGGTTTTTAGAGTACACCGGTGAACACATCGTTTACAACACCTACAAGTTGCGAGCCTGCTAGTGTTCCACTGGACTGTCTAGAATAGTCCGTGGTTGTCATCCATACTCTGTTAGATGATGGGGCCAGCATTTGAGAACAAGGCTTCTCACATCATCTACCTCTCACCCTTACCTCATGGTCTACATTACCTCTCAACTCATCATCCAACACATATTTTATCTACCCATGTTTTACCCAACATTTTATGTAGATATAAATACATATACAGTTTAAATCATATAAAACTTATATAAAATCATTCATCCAACATGGAAAGCAAGTATACAGATAATATGCACACATAACACATAGTTTATATAAAATACTTCATATCTATGTGTAAGATGAAAGGGACCATGCACTCACTGGGTAAGGTGGTGAGTCGGAATTCGGACAACACTTCGTTACTCTTAAAACAATTATCCCTTGACAAAACCTAGTATCATTACCTCTAGAGTTTAGTCTAACGTTTGATGAGACTAATTAATAGTCTAGATATTATTACTATTATATAAGCTTTAAACAATGCTTATATAAACCATAATAATAGCCCAAATACTCCTTATAAGGTTCTAATAACATTAATATATTGAAACATAAGCTATGCTAAAGATAGGGTAGGCATAACTCACTTATAGCAGGTTTTCTCGAAAACCGGGCTTCACTGGAGCAACGTCCCAAGACAAAAGGCTATTTTATTGGGGCTTCAGGAGCCTCGGGGCTTCCTTCGGGTGCTAGGGGGTTTACCTAGGCTTAGGGGGGGTTTTGGGGGCTAGAGAGAGTTTAGAGTGGAAAAGAAGAGGTTAGAATGGTGTGAAGAATGAGAGAACTTGACACCTCTATTTATAGGATGGAAAACAACTCTACTCTTTGATTAGGTCCTCCTACTCATTTAGTCCATGCCACATGTCACCTTCCGGTGGCTTGCCTTGGGGAGAAAGCCTTGACCCATATTCAGCCACGTCACCTGATTTCACACATCACCCTGCCGCTTCTAAACCTCGTAACTTTCGCATATGAGATCCGTTTTCGACGTTCTTTATATCCACGCATAGGTAAAAACAAGATCTACAACTCTCATTTAGACTCCTTCGGCTATTTCTTGACCGATCTTAAATTTAACACTAGGAGGAGTTTAGGCTGTTAAATGACCGCGAAGAATTCGCAACTCCTTCACACGGACTTCGTTTTCATCTGTCTCTTTACCATTGAGTTCCTATTAATGAGACCTTCAACTCTCATTTAGGTCATGTGGGCCAAAAACTGCTCAAACTAAAATTCGAGTTTCGGGTCGTACACTGTTAAGTTGAAACTTCGAAAAATCATAATTTCCTCATACGAAGTCAGATTTGGGCGTTCTTTTTATGGATGTTCTCGGTTTAATGTATATTAAAACTTTGGTTTATATTAATAAGTCCAAAAAGTATTTATCGTAAAGTCACAATTTACGCTTCCCGGTGCCGTGCCAGTTTTACCGTAAAACTTCGACGGGCAATAACTTCTTCGTTATAACTCGGATTTCGACGTTATTTATATGTACGAAACCCTTGAGACATATTCTACAAATTAGTTAATATTATTTATTCTAAATAATATTTTGTCGAAAATTCGTTTTCGACCCCTATTATCTCTAAATTGACTAGCCCAGATCTACGGGCGTTACATAGTGGGAGCATAAGTGTTATGCTGATAATCATCATGTTAGTTGTAGCATGATAATTATCATAAGTGTTGCAAGTTAGCAATGTTAATTATAGAAAACAAAAGTTTCAATTGAGAAAAGTTGTTTTGCTATAATTAAGGTAGAGGAAATTAAACTGAATTATAGAAAAACAAAAGTTTCAATTGAGATGTCAAAGTATGACAACTATGGTCTTCCCAAATTCCTTGCCTTTTATGCATTCAAATGAGAACTCATAGAACTCACATGCATAATTAACTCAATTGGAACGACACAGAAACAAGATAGTGTCAACACGATATGTTGTAAACCTCAAGTCATGTGCTAGTGATGATTGATAAGGTTTATTCTTGATTAGTTCTTGAAACCTTTCAAGACCATTAAGACTCCCACTGACTCCTTGACATATAAGATTCTCTAGTCAATAAACATTTCTCGACAAACAAATATTCAAGAGTTAGTGTAGCTTTTATCAAGACAAAGCACTTCACAAAATTGGTCCTAGTTGGTCTTTGTCTTATCCAAGACATCACAACTTTCCACATTTGATGAATGTTATAAACCTTCTTAAGACTTGTCACTCAATGTCACAATCTTAACTCTAAGACTTGGTTTTGGAACGAAGTATGATTGACTTCTTGATTTAACCATTTATTCAATTCTTGATTCCTCTTCTCAGACATACAATTGCACTAAGACTCACTTAGAGGATCAATTGAGATATGGTTCTTAATCATTAAGACCTATCATAAAACATAATAAAAGGTACTCTCCCTTCTTCTTAGAATAGAGAAACTTTTATCTTTCCGCCTACTTTATTATTCTTTATTCGTTCTGCTATTGATTGAAACTCTTTCAATCAACTGAGAATTACACTTAATCTCATAAGTATAATCATATTTACTTAACCTTAGTAAATCATGACGAATATCTTTGTTACTCTTGTGTGGACTTGATCAACACACAACCTTGTGTACTCAATCTCCTAATCCTTCACTTGACACTTTGTTAACGAATTAGTCTAATTTCCAAATATGAAATTTCTCATTCATCATGCAACCAAGTTGTATGATTCCAAGTTTCTATCCAATTGAAACTTGGGTGATGAGAAACTTTCCCTATTTGGTAAATTCTTGACCTTTCCACAAATAACATAATTAAGAATCAAATCCATTATTGCTAATAATAGAAACTTACAAACATCAATTTTTCATACACGCCATTGCAAGGATAAATAAATAATATAAAATCAAAATTTATTTTATTGCGGAAAAAATTTGTCCTTACAATGCAATTTAATTGAAAAACTATGTTAATACATATTTCTTAGCAATCTTATTCTAACTCCAATTAGTAGCTCAAGATTCTAATCTTCAAGTAATGCGATCGAAATCCATTTCTTCACGATTAGATTCTGCTCACTTCTTCCCTTAAGCTTCCTTTCTTTGCTTTGATCCTACAAAACTCTGAAATGCAATCTTATCACATCATGTATTAAGAATCTAGAATAGGAACTTAAAAGAGTTAGTTAATTGAATTTACTTAAAGTAGAGCCATACGTTTTGACTCTCCCATCTCTTAGATCTCTTAGGTAAATAGGGCATCTTCGTCTCCAATGCCCCTTCTCATGGCAATAAAAGCAAATTGACTCTTTTGGAACAACACATGGAACTACTTCTGACTTTGTCTTTCTCTTATGATCAAACTTTTTGATCATGGCATGCCTTTCGTTGCCATTGCCTATATCCAAAGAGGTCTGGAAGGCAGATCCACCAATCAACTTTGCTTTTCCAGTGCGCCAAATCATTGCTGATTCAGCAGCAATAAGCATATAGGTGAGATCCATGAGGGTTATGTCGTGGATCATCATATAGTACTCTCTTATGAACTCACTATATGAGTCATGAAGTGACCGAAGAACCCAATCAACAGCCAGCTCCTCACAGACAACAAATCCCAACATTCTTAACCTATCAATGTGTAATTTCATCTATAGGACGTGTGCACGCACTGACTTTCCTTCTACATGTTTTCTTGCCAAAAGGGCTTGAGTGAGTTTGAATTTTTCAATCTTATGAACTCGTGGGTTAGGGAGAACAATAGGAGGATGTGGAGGAAGTGAAGCATGATCTCGTATTCCTCGATCGAATCGTGGATCATCATCTTCATTTGTAAAGCTTGTTCCATGGAATTTGGGAAGACCATAGTTGTCATACTTTGACATCTACAAAACGGGAGAAAATTCAAGTTAAGTTGATTAGAATCCTCGATGTGACACCCAAATGAAACATCGAGGCTAAGATCCAACACAATACTCTACAACCTAGAAGAGGGATGCCCTAATCTAGTTGCAGAATATTTGAAGGTAGGTAAATGACGATTTACCAATTTCCACCATGAAAATGAAAAGGAAACTTAAGTTTTAAATGTATTGAAAACTCCTAGATCTATTGAGATTCATTGAACTTTTCAATGGTATGTTTAAATCTCGATATGCCCCTCGATTTGTAACTGGGATGCCGAGGATCACAAAACAGGGTGTGAATAACCATGCAATCTTACATGGTTCCCCTACATGTTACAGTCACCTATCCGATGTGCCGGTTAACCATGCACGCTCCACCGAACTATGACAAACATTGAGTCACCCTTTGCTACCTTTGCTTAGAACCATTTAGTGTGCCGGTTAACCACACACACTCCACTAACGTCTTCGCAAGGGTACAGAGTGTAATTTCATGGAATTGCATCAATTCACTTTTGCCTAAAGTAACTAAGATTGAGAATTTGTAAAAGCATTTAGTTACTTTTGTACTTCATTATACTTATAATGGAAGGTTTCTGTCCTATCCTACCCGTTCGACTAACGACCCTCCACTAGTCAAGAGTGCGGTGGGTAAGAGTGGATACCCATTCAACCTCCATTTTATAGGCAATTTCCTTAAACACCCCTTATAGACCAGCTTCGTGAATGAGGCCTACTAACGGTAAGACTGACTTTTACTCATACATATATATATATATATATATATATATATATATATATATTAGACTTTAATGTTATATATAGTATAGGGTGTATTTTACACTTTTAAAATACTAGGTGGTCAACATTTAATAATTATACACTTTAATTAATTAATGAAACCATAAGGGTGTGATTTGAACTTTTCAAAACAATACTAGGGTTTTAGAATTGAACATTTCTAAATTAAACTTTTAATCAACTTTTAAATTCCAAAACTTGAGGGTAAGTTTTGAAACATTTCAAAACATTAGGGTTTCAACTATTTAAATTTCAAAACAAAACTTTTAAGTTCAAATTTAAACCATAAAACTTACATGGGCACACATGAAACTTTTTCACAACACAAGGATCAAATAACAAATAATAGAAATTAAACAATTAATTATGTCATTATCTATATTTGACCTAATTTCAATTTCTTGCAAGATAAGTTACCCAATTAATACAAATAATCAATCTTTAATCATAAAAGGAAGTTATTATCTAATCAATTGGTAATTATCTTGTGTTTTGGCAAGGATAATCTTTAAGAAACATTAAAAATCGTATTTTATAAGTTTAAAACGAATATGGTAATTATCCTTAAGCAAAACAGCAATAAAATCCGAAATTCCCTCTGTCTAACGCTCCGACTCGCCTAGTCACACATTGGAACTCACTGAGTAGGGCAGACTCGCCGAGTCTATGTAGTGACTCGCCGAGTCAATTCGAACAGAAGGACAAAATTTGATTTTCAGTTAATAATTCAACATAGCATCACATACAATAGAAACCAATCAAGGCTCTGATACCACTGATGGGTTTTAGCCATAAGAACATCCTATGTGGTCATGTAAACCCTAATGCTTGGATCTAGGTTTCTCTATTGTACATGCAATGTATCCAAGACTTACAATCTTAGATCTAACATTGATGTGTGTAAAACTCACTTAGTTTTAATCCTACTTTAATTATCAAATAACACACAAAAGGCAGTGAACCTATCAATTGTGGTATAGCTAAATAAGCAGGGTATCGAACACAGGGAACGGCAAATTAAATTAAAAACTAATTCTATCTAAGTTAATTTAGCAAATAAGGGTTTTTTCTCTAGTTTTACAAGACTAGAAACTTACTAACTAAAACTAATGCAAGACTAGAAAAGAACAAATTAACTAGATTCAATAATGGGAAAGAAACTTCTGTTTAGTTCAACTCGGTTAACTTTATGGTTGATTTTAAGGTAATAGTGCAATGGATTAATTCTTTCGTTGGTTACCGATTCAAGTGATTAAGTTTGTGTTCACTACCCTAATCCTTAGCAAATAAACTAAATCAAACAGTGGCCAATTGCTTAATTTAATTATATTTGCTAGATTAATTATTCGGGTTAAGTTAGACTTGCAATAGCTAATTAATTTGTTATTCTTAATTAACCTCTTGTTTGATGGTCATCTTACAAGCTTGCACATGAGTTTACTCAATTTCCTTATTAATCCTAGTTTCATGTTCATTAATCCTAGACATATGGTATAGTGGTCACATATCATATAAGGTTGATAATCAATAGATGTTCATGCTAATCAATTATCTTCCTATTAACAGAAAATTAATTATCATTCATACACAAGGTTCTTTAGCAAGCTAAAATAACAATTAATCACCAACTTGGAATTAATGCTACCAATCAATCAAACCATATTGTCAACTTTGTATTCCCAAACATAAGTCTAAAGAAATTAGTTCATAACTAAGGTAAATAACAGCAAACGAATAAGTTCAAGTTGCTTAATCATGTTGACAAAACAAAAGAATTAAGTAGAATGGTGAAATTACGCCTTAATTACTCCCGGGATTGGATTCTAGCTTCCTTGGTCGACTTCTAGGGTTCTTCTGGCTTCTTATTCGCAGCTAAGCACTTCTGAAACTTCCCAGAAATTCTCCCCTCTCGCATTGTAGAGTTATCTTTATATATGCGTTCCGACTCGTCGAGTCATATGGTGACTCGTCGAGTCCCTCTCACAATAGTCATAATCCGATAACTATCTTGACTTCCGAATGCTTATCTTTCTGAATCCGCGACCGGACTCGTCGAGTCAAGGGGCAAATCGACGAGTAAAAGCCTTTTATGGGTGTTTTCTTTCTTCTTTCCACTCTTGAGCTCCTAACCGCTTCTCTTGCTTCCTTTCGCTTCCGAGCTTCATCTTTGGACTGAAAAACATAATTTAACACTTTTAAGTACCTTTTGTCCATAATATGCAACAATTTAGCTAATATATGAATAATAAACTACACTTAATACACACTAAATATGCACATATCAAAATACCCCACACTTGTCTTTTGCTTGCCCTCAAGCAATACTGAATTTTAACACATTAGAATCACATATAATAACTCCAATCCAACCCAGCCATTATGCCAAGACCGCAACGCATGCATTTGTGTCTAAAATTCCTAAAAACCCCCCATACTTCAAATACTCACAATCCTCATAAACATTCACCCACTCACCCCGAACTATGCTCATTTTATGCAACCCTCCGAATCCATCCTCAGAAAACCTCTTTACCCTCAAGGTATTTTTAATTGAGCAACCCAAGCATACATAATCTAGAATTACAACTTTTCGATACCACTATGGAGCTCTTTGGAATTCTTCACTTGCTTGATAATTTGATCTTGGATATCTTTGAATTCACCACCTTTTTGTTTGATTTTTGGTATCTTCAACTTTTTGAAGTTCTTGGAATTTTCGATCTTCATATTTGATATTTGACTTTGATGCTCCAAAAATTCTTCAAACTTTTTCTTGTAATTCTCTCTCCTTTTTTTTTATTACATGTATACCTCACTTTTTTTTCACTCAAATCCCTACATGCTTAAGCAGGGGCGCTCAATCTCAACCTTTATTGGCTAATGATAAAAATCTTCCTGGATACATTTCAGGTTTAGGCTGCTAAACATATTGCATCCCTCAGGCTGAGCAAGGTCGTGTTTTTGTCTCATGATTTCACTGAAATAAGGAAGCCACAAATGCACTAGAACGTGTATAGGCTCAACTAAACATTTGGGTTCTCATGCAATTATTAACACAATTCTAACATGGAATCCTAATTTTTTTTTACCAAAATTTTCTAAATTAAATCCTAAATAATCCTTTTGGTATGCAAATTTTTTAAAATTTGACTATTATGTAACCAACCCCCTACCCCACACTTATGTGATGCAATGCCCTCATTGCATATTATGCATAAAAACAGAAAAATAAAGAGGGAATTGGAACAAACTCCCCTGGGATAGCAGTGGATAGGTTGATCACTCTCATTTAAGCTCCATATTCAATAAACTTCATACATGGGAACATCCCATCCATGTCTCATGTGGGTCGCTCTAATATGCGAAAATCGGCGTAAGATCTTCAAGAATGGATATGGAATTAGAAGGATGCAAGTGGTATAAGTATTAGCATCAAATCAGCAGTCGTTCGGCTCAACAAATGAATGAATCGTCGAGTCTGATGATAGACTCGCCGAGTAGCAGCGCGCCGTCTCAAAATATCTGGAAATACAAAGCGACTCGTCGAGGGAATGAGGCGGTGAGTCGGGGATCGGATGCTCCCTTCTTGTGCTGACTTCGGGATATAAACTTTATTCCCTATAGTATTCCACCAACCCGTGCCAGTAACTCCATCGGGGAACACCATGTGAGTGGTTGCCAAAAAGGCCCGAAAGAGGTTCGTTGAAACCAAAGGTTGATCATAAATCCCTAGTCGGCAGGCAAGGTCCACCACCGAGCATTGATGATACTCGCCCCCAAGACAAAACGTGAAGCTCGCCGGATGATATAAATCCACTCCACCGGTAAAAGATACCGTGGAGAAAAACTCCAAGCAAAGCTCCAAATATACCGACTCTTGTATGCGGAAGACCCGGCTCCAACCATCACATATCATCGACTCGCCGTCATGTTGGAACTCCTTTAGAAGGTACGGAGCTAATTCTTCTTCATATCGCACATTTTGCAACCACTCCCAATCAATTCTGTTCGGTACATAGACCTCCTTCTTTTTGATATCGGAAAGCTTCTTCTTCCACTTCCGCATTGTTGAAGCGGATTCGATTTGCGGGAAATTCAACCATGGAAATTCCCCTTGGCTACCACTTGAAGATTGTCCTCTTCTAAACATGATTCCTGCAAAACATATAAACCAGACCCAGAAAACACATAATATAATTAAAAAAAAATCGAACTGTTCCTGTAAATCGACTGGACTCGTCGAGACCATGCCCGACTCGGCGAGTCGTGCGACCTGTACGAGTCGGTCGACGGGTCTCACAAAATTGAACCATGAAAACTTTAAATTATTGAAAGGGTTTTGTTCAGGGACTTCCTACTAAGTAATAAGGCCACAATAAACGTTCAAAACAACAATATTCATGAAAAAATCGAAAACCTAGAATTTAATTACTTTTCAAAAACGGGTTTTTTTCATGAAATTGCAAGTATAAATGACCTTATAATCACATTCTATCTAGAAATCAAGAAGAAAGTTGTTACCTTTTGAGTTTAAATCTTGAGAATTTGGAAGAAAAGTTGAAGAACACTTGAATGCTTGAGAGAGAGTTGTAGAGAGAGGCACCCGGCGAGTGTGGTTGTGAAAACTGAATTTTTAGGGTTAAAACCCTATTTGATGTAAAAGTAATTTCGAAATGATTATTTTTTTCTGTAAATAAAAATCGACTCGTCGAGTCAGGGTCAGACTCGGCGAGTCCAATCGCGCAGTTAAAATTTTTCTGAAATCAATATATATACTCGTCGAGTCATGGTCAGACTCGGCGAGTCTCTTGTAAAACATTACTAATTTTTAAAATTTTGTTATTTATTCAAAATCTTTTCACCCCACCCTTAAGCTAGGCACTCCCTTAAGCAGACAAGTCCGATGATTTGGGAGATTAAAATTGAAACACAAAACAAAAATAAAAAATAAAAAAAAAACTAAAGAGTAAAAGAAAGCAAACTCTAACGACGGGTTGCCTCCCGCCAAGCGCTTCTTTTTTGAGGAGTCATTAGCTAGACTCCTTCCCATTTACGTTTTGTCATCTTCAAGCATCGGGAATGTATGCCTCACTTTTTGTGATTTATACTTAGTCTTGTAGGCGTGAATCTTTTTCTTGTAAGCCCTTTTTAATTCGTCTCTTCTCTTTTTCTCTGTATCATCCTCAGCTATTTGGGTCTCTCTTTTCCTCTTCTTCTTTTTCAACCCATGCTTTTTCACCAACTTTTGAACCTCCTTTTCTTTAAATTTGATAACTTCATATTTCATAGCGGTCCGTGCTCTAGGTTTAGTAGTGAATTGGTGATCAGCTTCCGCTCTGCTTCCATTTATGTCCTCATCCTCTTTTGTGCTCGACTCTTCTCCAAATGGCATCGTATCAAGGCATGCCACATCGGCGTGTTGGACCTCCATTCCTTTTACTTCTTCTTGCTTGACCTCTGGATTAGCTTTAAACATCACCGACTCATCACCCAATCTTAATGTCAAAGTAGACTCACATATGTCAATTAGGGCACATTCGGTGTTTAAGAATGTTCTTCCCAAAACAATTGGTATTTCGGGGTCTTCTTTCATCTCCACCACCACGAAGTCTACTGGGAAAATAAACTTGTCCACCTTGATAAGGAGATTTTCACATATGCCTTGTGGATGAATTATTGTTTTATTTGCCAAATGGATTCTCATATTTACCGGCTTTGGTGCTGGTAAATTCAGCTTCTTAAAGAATGAATAGGGCATCAAATTAATGCTTGCCCCTGAATCAGCCAATGCTTGTGTAGAAACTTCATTACCAAATTGGCACGAAATTACTATGTTACCCGGATCACCCTTCTTCTCAGGCAGCTCACTCATCAATATCTCCGCGACTTCAGCAAGATCTTTCCTAGCAACAAACAGGCCTTTAAGCAAGTTAAAGTATTTAGGAGTTTGGAGCATTGTGTCCACAAATGGCATATTGACTTGTAAAGCTTTAACATGCTCCATGAAGGTTCTATAGGCTTGAACTTTTTCTGAAGGCATGGCTCTGGATGGGTATGGCAAAGGAGGATTGTATGGCTTCAGAAAACTGGCATTTTCTTCATTCCCGACTGGACTCGTCGAGTCCATTTTGGTGACTCGGCGAGTCGGATCGAGTTTTTCTTGTTTTGGTTTTTCTTCCTTTTCTGCCTTCTTCTTGGAGACATTTAGTGTTTCTGTCAATTCTTCTTCACCGCTGGAGGTTATTACGCTCACGTTCTCGTTTCTTGGATTGGGTTGGGTGTCGCTCGGAAGTTGGCCTGGTCTTCTTTCGTTTACTTGATGTGCAAGTTGGCCCAACTGTTTCTCTATGTTGAGAATAGAAGCTTGCTGATTCCTCAACATGTTTCTGGTTTCTTGCATTGCCACATCATGATCATTATGTCTTTTCTCGGACGCGGTTATGAATTTTGTAAGTATTTCTTCTAAATTCGTCTTCTTGTCCGTCACCGGTTCTTCCTTTTGATAATATCCCCTCTCCCTCTGTTTATATTTCTCTTCCTTAGCCTTTTTGTACTCTTCGTATGGGAGCCATTCCTTCTTCGGTTTCCTCCAGTCTTCATCGTATCTATCGCCGCTGGAGTAAAATACTTGAGCCTTTTTATTTCCATTCTCGTCTCGATCACATTCCTTGGTAAGATGGGGACCGCCACAATTTTCACATCCAACTCTAATAGCATGGATCGTTTGATCCATTTTTTTCATTCTTCGGTCTAGGCTATCGAGTTTAGCTATCACCGCCGCCATACCATCGTTTACCGAATTTACTACTCCTCGACTCACTTCATTCCTCGGGTTGTGGTATTCTCTAGAGTGCCTGGAGAATTCTTCAATTAACTCCTTTATTTCCGGAGGTGGCTTTCGGGTGAGTGGGCCTTGTGAATCGAGTAGTTGCCTCATGGTGACATTTACTCCATCATAAAAGATAGAGACCTCTTGTTGGCTATTGAGATCATGGTGGGGGCAATTTCGAAGTAGGCTCTTGTATCTTTCCCAAGCTTCATATAGGGATTCGCCGGGTTGTTGCTCGAAGTTGGCAATGGCTTTCTTTAGCTTGGCTATCTTGGAAGGTGGGCAGAAGTGATCTATGAGCTCTTCTTTCATTTTGGCCCATGTGGTAACTGATCCGGGAGGGAGTGACTTCAACCAATCCTTTGCAGCTCCTTTAAATGTGACAGGAAGCATGCGTAGTAGCTGGATCTCGCGGGGCACATTAGGTACATTGAAGTAATCCGCCACATCATTCACTTCATCTAAGTGTTTATAGGCGTCTTCATGATCTCTCCCGTGAAAGGGTATCTCCTTGAGTTGAGCGAGAATATGGCCCTTTAGTTCAAACGTAGCGGTAGCGGGGATTGCGGGTTGCACAAGTCCCGGGCCGGTGTCATCACGCATCCTTTTCTTCCACTCCCCCATGGGGATTTCGTCAATATTAGCCATAGCGGTGGCTAAGTCGTCTTCAAACTCGGATGTGTGCTCGCTTTCTTCTTCGGTCTCGTAATCGGTGTCTTTTGGGATCGGATCTTCGGTTGTCAACGACGCACTGGATGCTCCTGCTTTGCTGCTCCTCTTCTTGCTAAAAACGGATTTGAGGTTTTTGAGTGGTGAGTTCTTTGAAGAAGCGGTTTCTCCAACGGTTTTGCCCTTGTTTCTTCTTAATGTGGTTTCCGGATCTTCAAGAGGGGGAACTAGAGGCGTAGCAGATCCTCGGGTCATGAACCAACTGCAAACAAAAACAAAACAAAACGCGTAAAAAAGAACAAAAAAAATTAAATCTGATTCAGCGTCGCACTCGCCGAGTCGGGGTGAATGCACTCGGCGAGTTCAAGTTAAAATCAGCGGTTTTTTTTTTTTTTTTTTTTTTTTTTTTTTTTTTTTTTTTTTTTAACCTAAAAAAAACTTAAACAAAAATTAAACAGAAATTAACTTTGTGTAAGATAAATCTTACACAAAGGATCGATTGAATTAGAATTTTAATGCTAATTTTAGAACCGTTCCCCAGCAACGGCGCCAAAAACTTGATGTGTGTAAAACTCACTTAGTTTTAATCCTACTTTAATTATCAAATAACACACAAAAGGCAGTGAACCTATCAATTGTGGTATAGCTAAATAAGCAGGGTATCGAACACAGGGAACGGCAAATTAAATTAAAAACTAATTCTATCTAAGTTAATTTAGCAAATAAGGGTTTTTTCTCTAGTTTTACAAGACTAGAAACTTACTAACTAAAACTAATGCAAGACTAGAAAAGAACAAATTAACTAGATTCAATAATGGGAAAGAAACTTCTGTTTAGTTCAAATCGGTTAACTTTATGGTTGATTTTAAGGTAATAGTGTAATGGATTAATTCTTTCGTTGGTTACCGATTCAAGTGATTAAGTTTGTGTTCACTACCCTAATCCTTAGCAAATAAACTAATTCAAACAGTGGCCAATTGCTTAATTTAATTATATTTGCTAGATTAATTATTCGGGTTAAGTTAGACTTGCAATAGCTAATTAATTTGTTATTCTTAATTAACCTCTTGTTTGATGGTCATCTTACAAGCTTGCACATGAGTTTACTCAATTTCCTTATTAATCCTAGTTTCATGTTCATTAATCCTAGACATATGGTATAGTGGTCACATATCATATGAGGTTGATAATCAATAGATGTTCATGCTAATCAATTATCTTCCTATTAACAGAAAATTAATTATCATTCATACACAAGGTTCTTTAGCAAGCTAAAATAACAATTAATCACCAACTTGGAATTAATCCTACCAATCAATCATCAATCAAACCATATTGTCAACTTTGTATTCCCAAACAGAAGTCTAAAGAAATTAGTTCATAACTAAGGTAAATAACAGCAAACGAATAAGTTCAAGTTGCTTAATCATGTTGACAAAACAAAAGAATTAAGTAGAATGGTGAAATTACACCTTAATTACTCCCGGTATTGGATTCTAGCTTCCTTGGTCGACTTCTAGGGTTCTTCTGGCTTCTTATTCGCAGCTAAGCACTTCTGAAACTTCCCAGAAATTCTTCCCTCTCGCATTGTAGAGTTATCTTTATATATGCGTTCCGACTCGTCGAGTCATATGGTGACTCGTCGAGTCCCTCTCACAATAGTCGTAATCCGATAACTATCTTGACTTCCGAATGCTTATCTTTCTGAATCCGCGACCGGACTCGTCGAGTCAAGGGGCAACTCGACGAGTAGAAGCCTTTTATGGGTGTTTTCTTTCTTCTTTCCACTCTTGAGCTCCTAACCGCTTCTCTTGCTTCCTTTCGCTTCCGAGCTTCATCTTTGGACTGAAAAACATAATTTAACACTTTTAAGTACCTTTTGTCCATAATATGCAACAATTTAGCTAATATATGAATAATAAACTACACTTAATACACACTAAATATGCACATATCAAACATATTATAAACATAAATTAGGGTTTAGATAATTACTTTTGATTGTTATGTAGCAATAACAATCTCAAATCCTCCTTGTAATGACTTTAGAAAGCTTAGAGTCACAAGTGTCACTCCTCTAATGGCTCACAAACACCAAGAGCAAGAGGATGAAGAATAAGGAGAGAGGAGGCTGCCCAAAACGTCCAGAAACCCTAGTGGAACTCTTAGCCACGTTTTTGGGGCTTAAGGGTACTATATATACATGTAGGCTATTAGGGTTTTCAACTTGGAAATCCAAATTTGAGTGCTTAACCCCTAAGCAGCCCATGGACCCTTTTAGAATAACCCTTGGATGATTTCTAATGGGTTTCCCCATAGAATTTGTCCAACCTATTATTCCAAGGTAATCCATAGCCCAAATGCAATTATCTTATAATTACAGTTCCAGTCCCTTAAGTTTAATTAATCTCTTTTAGCCACAAAATTAATTATCAATTAATTCTTGACTAATATTAATTAAACAATATTATTTCTCCTTTAATATATTATTCTCATAATATATTAATAAATCATAAATAATCTTCTCTCTCCATAATTCATCTTATCAAGTTGCTTTGGTGAAGGCAACCCAAAAGGACCATGCACCATCGGGTCAAGTACATACCAAAATAGTTATGGACTTAGACACTAATCCAACAATTTAAACCATCCACAGTCAATAATACATTGGAAGTAAGTATTAAGGCAAGATTGTCATGAAGTTGGTTTGTAGATGTCCAAGGTATTGGACATAGCAAGAGTTACTACAACATTCATGAGTGATCATAAGTTCTGAGCATTGGATTCAACCCAAGCTCATTTGACTCACTTCATGGATTTTATCACGAGTGATCATGAGACAATAATATCTTATACTATTCAAACCTAGACATATGAGTTGTTGACTATGATTTGGTTAAACATTGATTGTACGAAAACGCATTGGTACCTCGATGTTATAAAACATGCATTTGTGTATGATTCAACAAGTAGTAGAAAAAGCATATGATTCGAAGTTTATCCAATCCTTTTACCCTTAAAAGGATAAAAGCGATATCTGTGAGCCCCTCGATGATTTAGTGATGACACCCCGAAGTGCTTGGCCAAGCCTGGACTGATTTGATTTGTTCAATTAGTCGGTCGTCATAAATTGGAAATCAGGAAACAACAGATGGACAGAGATAATGATTATAATTCATGTCTCGGTCCATATGATATCTAGAATGGAGGAATATATGATCCCTTATCTAATGACGTGTCATTAATTTGTTCAGAGTTTGACAACAACTTTTAAGAGCTACAATTGCTATTCGGGTTTTGGAATCATATGCAATAATAGTTTTAGACTTATCCAAGTGGGAGAATGTTGGATTAGATGTCTAAGCCTAAATTATTGTTGGTATGTATTCAACCCGACTTGGCATGGTCAATTTGGGCTGCATGGCATCGGAACAATTTGGATAGACTTTTGTGAGAAAAGGATATTAATGATTTGTTAATATATTATAAGTTCTAATATATTAATATGAAATCATATTATTTAATTAGTATTGATCAATAATTAATTTGGAATTAACTTTGTGATTAAAAGGAGACTAATTAAATATATGGGGATTGATTATGTAAATCATTCATTCTTATGTATGTGGGCTTATGATCCATAGTTTTTCATGTTGGGCTAAACCCATGGAGCATGAAGAATATGGAAAGACATGAGTTACATGGTGTAACCCTAATACCCACAATGTATAAGGACCCCATGGCTCCAGAAATTGGCACTAGTGTGTGTACACATGAGGGCTAGCCAATTTGAGCATAAGAAACTTTTCTCTCAAGTTATTCCAAGATGTTGGTGATGTTGTGTGAACCATTTGAGGTGTCATATTTGAGGCATTAGGCTCTTAAGCTCCATGGAATCAAGCTACAACAAAGAGGTATGTAATTCTACTAGAAATTATATTATATGTACTTCATATTATGCTAGTTAGAACAATACCTTAGAAGATTGATATTTGCATGTATAATAGAGAAAACCTAGATCCAAGGTATTTAGGGTTGCATGTACACCTTAGGAGTGTTAAAATGCTCAAAACCCTTCACTTTTTCAACTGACTTAGCGATGAACCCGTCGAGCGCCGTTCATCTCCCATTGATCTCCTGAATCCCTTTCAAGTTGTGAAGAGCCTTGGAGTTGAGAAATTCATGAATCTTGGCCTGGTTTGCTGCGATTCCTTCTTTGGTTATGTGGTAGTCTAGGAATTGGCCCTCATCTACTCCAAAGGTATACTTTCGTAGATTAAGTTTCATCTGTGCTTGTGCCAGGGTCCGGAAGGTTTCCTTAATATCTCCAAGTAATATTGCTTCATGACGGATTTTGATAACCATGCCATCAATGTAAACCTTCACGTTGCAGCCGATTTGGTCAATGAAGACTTTGTCCATCAAGCGCTGGTATGTTACCCCAACATTTTTAGTCAAAGCGATATTTTTTTGGTAGCAGAACATGCCATGATTGGTGTGGAATGTTGTCTTTTCCTCATCTCCCCTACACATTTGGACTTAGTGATAACCTTTGCAAGCATCGAGGAAGCACTTAAGCTGGAAGCCTTCTAAGGATTCAACCTTTTGGTCTATCTCCGGAAAGGGGTAATGATCTTTTAGGTAGGCGTTGTTTAGGTCAGAGTAATCCATGCACATTCGCCACGACCCTTCATGTTTCTTTACCATCAAGGGGTTAGTTATCCAAGTGGGAAAAATTACTTCCCATAGAATGCCTATGCCTAACAGCTTTGCAACTTCCTCATTGATTGCCTTCATCCTTTCGCTCGCGTGCTTCCTTTTTTCTATGAACGGGACGCTTCTCGATATAATGTTTAAGCTATGTTCGATGACCTTGCGGTCCACCCCATCATGTTTGTGGGTTACCAGGCGAATACGTTGGAGAATTGTTTTAAGAGTGTGATTAACCTGGTTTTGGTTTCCGCTGATAGGTCTGCACCCACTCGTATTGCTTGCTCTAGATGATCTGTGTGGATCATGTGTTTTACTGTGCGACAATTCTCTTTTGATTTTTTGGGTCTCGAATTAGTTTTGGGGCTACATTAATCTGATGGAAGACACGTGGATGTGGGGTGCTAGCGATAATTGTATCCGAACCGATATACGTGCTAAATTTAACGGTATCGTGAATGGTTGACGGTATGGCCTGCAATTGGAAAAGTGTCGGCCGCCCGAGTAATATGTTTTGCTCCGTTGGGAAACAGATTACTGAGAACTCAATCATTCGTGTGATGCTTTCCTTCCTATCATGGCTAACAAGCATGAGGGAGAGGTGTGTGGTACCCAATGGCCATAGGTTGTGTCATGTGAAACCGACCAAAGGACCGCTTGTTAGTGGTTTCAAGTCTTCCTTCTAGGAACTCGACAACTATCGGAAGTAATGTTCGTAAAGGATGTCGGTGCTACTGTCATTATCTATGTAGATGCGGTGGATTTGCTTTTGGCATATACAAACAGTAATTAGGAGCGGATCCTTGGGGTTCCATTCACGTGGTCTCGGGTCCTCTGATGAGAAGTTGATGTTCAAGATTTCTAGATAGCACCTCCACATCATCGTCGACCTCGCGACGCTCGTACCTATTGTGTGGTCTTTTGATTGTAAGGACCTCGTTCTTGGGATCTTAATGCTAATTTGTGTTAGATTTGAACTTCAATAACTCTTCCACAGAAAGCGTTGTGTTTGGCGTGCTAACCATTACATAGAACCCATGTTTGGACTTTAAGAAATGTGCGGAAGGCGACATGATCCATGGGAACCAAGTGTTTGCCCCATTCTTTTGCGGTAACAGTTGTGGCCCAAAAACCACCGATTGTGACAACTAAGCCGTTATCAACTGGGGCGTTGCGGTCGTGCTTGCAACCGACTGTTCTGTTCTGACAGGTGGCGGTCGACATAGGTCGATGATTGTTGTTGTTGTGGTTTCTGTTATCTGACCTTGCATCTGTGTTATTGGTGTGTGGGTGAAGGCTTGTCTATCCGAGGTAGTTGGTTGTATGACATCGAGCGACTACATTAGTCTCTTCGGGCATGTTTCTCCCCCACCGGACGTTGTAGGTGCCTTTCTCGTCAATACCACTGTCTAGGGTCGTTTTAAGGCTGGGTAACTCTGATCACATTCCTGGATGACACAAAATATTATGATATGTCTCTGATCTTAATGCGTTAATGGGTTGCGTCATCTGGTTAAGCCTGAGAATCACAACAAATAAAGAGCCGACGTTAGTCGTCGTCCGGGAGGGGGTCCCGGAATGAGACCCGACGATCTAGTTAGTAAGAGTATGGGAGGATTAGGGTTTTATATTAGATAAAGAAGGAGCGATCCTTTCTTCTGGAGAAGAAGAGTCCTTTTATAACTATTGCCCTGGGAGCATGTCCCCGACAACACCTTTTGCCTTGTTTGGACTGTTAGGACGTTGATGCATCCTATTGGCAAGTCGTGCACCACTAGTGGTTATCCGCTATTGGTGTAGTGTTACTAAGAAACGACTCTCTAAGTGCTACACTTCTCGTTCTGGTGTGCAATCTGATACTGTTTTGGCATGTTATGGACCTTGGTGTTAGGATGTCGGGGCCCTTGCACTCCGTAAGGGCGAGGGCCCGAACCTAGCACTTACGCCGGGTTATGGTGGTTAGTTAGACCGTTCTTTGGATAATCATTCCGTTACATTTGACGTATTCTTGGAATGATACGTTAACAATCATATAATCTCCATTCTTTTAATTTTAATTTTCCTGGTGATTGAAGTCATTTCCACCCAATTCATAAATACCATTTTGGTAATTTTCCAACATTATTTTGTCGCACCCTCATTTATAAATACAAATCTGTATAAACATCGCTTTATATGAGATGAAGTACACTAACATTTACTATATTATGAGTTTTTGTGTTCAAGATATGTTATTATATATAGTAATGTTTTTAGGTTTCTATAAGAATATACAGTATGTTATACTTAAACTCATTCAACTAACATAGTTCAAGATAAATAATTATCTTTTACTATATTAATTTAATTTTCTTATTCAACTCTTAAAAATGAATATATAACTTCTTTATATATATATATATATATATATATATATATATATATATATATATATATATGGTTAGGTTCATGTGAGATGGTCTAATTTTGTGAGACCGTGAGACGCATTTATTTATTTATTTTTATTTATTTTTTAATTTTTTTTAGTTAATTCAAGTTCTGAAAATAATATTTAAAAAAAGAATTTTTTGATTTTTCCATTTATTTTGAATTTTAAAATTATTTTTAGAATATGTACAGTGTAATATTCTATTTAGAATATTTCACGTATTTTTCAAAAAAAAAATAGAATTTTTATTTTATTTTTTTTAATTTTTTTTAGTTAATTCAAGTTTCGAAAATAATATTTAAAAAAAGAATTTTTAGATTTTTTCATTTATTTTGCATTTTAAAATTATTTTTTAGAATATGTCAGTGTAATATTCTATTTAGAATATTTCACGTATTTTTCAAAAAAAAAAAAACAAGATTTTTTTAATATTTTTTTTAGTTAACTCAAGTTCCGAAAATAATATTTAAAAAAAGAATTTTTGGATTTTTCCATTTATTTTGCATTTTAAAATTATTTTTAGATTTGATCTTACGGTCTCACAAAATTAGAATGGTCTCAAATGAATCTGAACCTCTATATATATATATATATATATATATATATATATATATATATATATATATATATATATATATATATATATATATATATATATATATATATATATATATATATATATTACAAAGTAATAATGTATTATAATTTTTTTAAAGAAAACTAGTTTGATTATCAACCCTATCGTGGGGTTCGATATAACCATCACAATCCGATTGTTATTTAAATTTGTTAAGAGATTCGAATTCATGTATTTAAGCCAAAAGGCAAAAACAAATAATTAGACCGAAAGGTGTGGGGGTAAAATTCTCATATTTTTTTGTAGGTTATATTATATTTTTCTTTTCTTTCCATCACCTAAACTAAGATTGAGAAACTTTCCTTACTGTTTTAAAAAAAATAATATAAGATTTAATTGATTTTTATGATTTATAATTTTTAAATTAATAACAACCAAAAAATTTAATTAAAAAGAAAATGCATTTCATTAATTAAAATAAAAATTACAATAAACCTAAGATTTAAAAAAGTAGAAAATTAAAAAAAAAAAAACATAAACAAAAAATCAAACAAACCAACAACAACCTATGGAAAATATTTTTTCATAACTTTTTCCTTCATTTTCATCACGAGCTCGAGAACCGATCCCGAGAGATGGTCGGTGTTTTCCATCAAGAACTTCATATCCTCAATTTCTTGTCTCTCCGCACGCTCCTTCTTCCTTACTTATTCATTTTCTTTGTCGAACACCAAACGTTAAGAGAAATTAGGATTATATTAATCAAACGACGCTGTTATTTTCCGCATTTCGTCAACGTCCATGCTGAAATCCGATGCACCTGAAGAAATCCCTTTTCCCGTCCTCTTTGCTTTGTCCCTACCCATCGGTCGGACAATTTCTTCTAGCTCGAGTTCATCCTCCTAATTTAAATCTAGACCGACCCGAGCATCAGAGGAAGTTGTGTAACCATTAGAGCCCGTTTTCTTTCGCTTTGATTGTTGTACTCCAAAAATAAATTCTTGCTCGTATTTTTTCCACCTAGGACATCTAACAAATAATTTCCAACAATCGTGTCACTTGAATGGTTTTCCAACTTCCTCAAGGTAAAATTGCAAAGCTTCGAGTTGAATGAGAGCATTGAGTTGGGGACGATAAACTTTTTGTGATGATGAATCGATAACAAAAATGTTTCGAGTAAGGGTGCTTAAACTCGAAACATGAGTTTTTTTTCCTTCTATCGGAGATTGGGGTTTCATTGTCGGGATTCATTTTTCTTTTCTTTTATAGAAAATAGAGGTTGAAGAGGGTTTGTTTGAAGGTAAATGAGTATGAGTATTTATAGATGTTGTAGAGGGTAAAAAAAATTACATTTAAAGGCATATAGCCGTTGGTAGTGTGTGTGTGTGTGTGTGTATATATATATATATATATATATATATATATATATATATATATATATATATATATATATCTTCATCTCCATGCTTAATAAAAACCTGCCACTTGTCATTTTTTTAGACTTCATTTTGCCACGTGTCCTTTTTCTGTTCACCTGAAATTTGTTTTCCCGCTCATCTTCCATTCCTTTGTTAATGGATGTCATCCCCCAAAACCAGGGATCTTAATTTAAAACCTTGGCTGTTATCCCAATAAATCAGGAATCCTAATTCATCTCTTAATTTCTATATTTATATTATGCATTCCATTCATGCCTTTGGAAATCAACAATCAATAACCACAAATTGACCCATTCCGATTTTGAAATGACTTCATTTTTTTTTATTTATTTATTTTTTTTTTTTGTCTTCTTCATGTACTGAATCTGTTAATCTATAGGTTTTTGGGTTCAAAATTTTCTCGATAGGGGGAAGGTTTTTGGGTTCGGAATTATCTCGATCAGGGGGAGGTATTGCTTATAAGGTTATCGACACCATCTACAGTTTCTGTCATTCCATTTGAGGTTAGTATACGTAACTTTGCTTCTTCCAATTTACAGCACATCATTCATAATTTTAGTTTGCTTGATGAAGTTTGTTTTCTATGATTTATGTGTATATACTCATTTTAGTTTTCTCTCTTTATACAACCCCTTTCTCACACGGTTAGAGGGAATCTCATTGAGGGTATGTTCGTTTCTTTTTTAAAGATCCGGTGAAGATTTCAAGTGATTAATTAGTGGGTGAGATCATTCACAAGTTATACTCTCTCACTCTCTCACTTACTAATGTCTACGTTGCTAATAAATTGAGCAAGAATGGTAATCGATTTTCCTTTGTTTAATTCAAAAGAGTGGGTAATGTGGATCCTTTCTTGAAGTCTGTATTCTATTTGAATTGAAATTTTCAATGAGTCTGCCCCTCAACTTGTAAGGTCTCTTGCATAATTCTATGATGCCCATAACATGTTTGATGAAATGCTTAAAGGTTTATTTTTATTTCAAATTACTCAAATTGCATTTTGTTGGAGAACATCTATATGTATTTTGAGATATACAGTTTGATTTCAATGAGATTATTATGTCTTTTCATTACATATTCTTAAACATAGCATGTTTCACAAATTCATATCCTTTGTTTAGGTGGATGCGACATATTGTTTTTACAACCAAGTAAGTTATGGGTAAATGGTGATGACATGTTACAATCCTAAGCCTTCCACCTTTGTTTTAAAAGCTCTGTATTGAAATTCACTTTTTTTAGCATTTGGTGGTTTATAATGTATATTATTGAACATGTAAAATCTTAGATGGGAGTTTCTTATGTGAAGGTCTCATAAATACGGTGATGGTTCCAAACAGGTGAATGCTTATGACATGGAAACAATTGCAAATCTTTTAGTTGATCTTTTTTTCTTTATATGCAAATGGTTATTTGTGTGTGTTTTACCGTTTTTTAATGATTATTTAAAAAAAAAACATTTCCACCAATCATCGAAGAAGAGAGAACGCGGCAACCTCACCCCTCACCCTTCCCCACTCATCATTCCATCCGATCTTAAGAAATACAACATATAACATATAATATTATAATGGAAATAACATTTTATAAAAAGTTTCTTTCGGAATGCCGCAAACTCTACAACTTACTAATTATATTTCATGAACTCTCACGAGGATCAGATCAAACAATTAGCTAACAATATATCACAAATTGGTTTATAAAAAGTTTCTTTCGGAATGCCGCAAACTCTACAACTTACTAATTTTAAATGATCTCGACTTTCCGTTTGTGAGGAGTTACAAAGTCTATTATTGATGCAATAAATGTTTTGTTTTTTTAAAAGGCAAACATTTGATATAAATGCTATACCAAATTAGAATTCAAATTCACTCCTATCTAATTAAACATTCCAAATTTACATAGCCAAAAATTATGTTTTATCCCAAACGTTAAGGATAAATAATTATCATTTCTTTTTTCCTTAACGTCATTTTGTAAAATTATAGTTTTTTAATCTAAATCTTAAATATGTTTTTCTTATTTAACAAAAAATCATTCTAAATATCTCAATTAAAAAAAATATAATGATTAATCACTAACATGTTATAGGGCGAAAACAATCAAAAGTTTAAACAACTAATTACCCATGATTACAAATAAATTAATAGATAGTTGTTGAGGGGTGTTGTAGCTTATGTGGTTTATTGATATATGTTTTTTTAAATGTAATATATAGCAACACTCGAACCAAAGAAAACTGTATTCAAATCAATACATTAAACAACAAATATAAAAATTTACGTAATATATACAACTGTTTATAATGGGAGGACTTTTCTAAACTCTTATAAGAACCGATTAACTAGACATTAAGTACAACATCTATGCGGCATTATGACATATATATGCATTACATATTATTATGCACTTTTAGAGACTAAAAAAAGCCTTATTTTTCTAAACGTTAATGAATGTTTTATCCAAATATTTTATTTTTTTTAGTTGATGATAATTAGTTTATTTTATTAATCAAAACATTTGGGTGCTAACATATCTATCGGTTAGTTAACTTATTACCGCTTGAATATTAATGTCACAAACATATAAATTTTGAAACTTACAAAACGTTTAGCTTTAAATATTTAATTGTATATCATCTTTATTTTAAGCAAGTATTTTATTATTATTATTATTATTATTATTATTATTATTATTGTTATTATTATTATTATTATTTTTGAGACATGGATTGTATTCTCATTTAAAGAGATGAAAAATTTAGAAAATTATATTTGTATAATTGAAAATCCAAAAGTATATATACTATATAAGTTGTTTAAAATTCATCAACTACACATGTTTTTAACATTTTTTTAATATTGTTTTATCATGTATAATTTTTTTTACCTATTTAGTATATCAAATCTAGATGTTTCATATATATTACATCCTAATGTTTTTCTTATTAATAATGATTTATATAACATCATTTCATTTTTGTAACTATTTCAGATAATAATTAAAAAAGACGGCCATAAACTTATTACCGCTTGAATATTAATGTCACAAACATATAAATTTTTAAACTTACAAAATGTTTAGCTTTAAATATTTAATTGTATATCATCTTTATTTTAAGCAAGTATTTTATTATTATTATTATTATTATTATTATTATTATTATTATTGAGACATGGATTATATTCTCATTTAAAGAGAGATGAGAAAATTTAGAAAATTATATTTGTATAATTGAAAATTCAAAAGTATATATACTATATAAGTTGTTTAAAATCCATTAACTACACATGTTTTTAATATTTTTTTATATTGTTTTATCATGTATAATTTTTTACGTATTTAGGGGGTGTTTGAGATATCTTTTTATTTTCAAAAGTCATTTTTGCAAAATGATTTTTTGTAAAAGAATTTTTTATAAAAGATGTTTTTAAAAAGGTGTTTGGATTAACTTTTGAGAAACAAAAGTCAAAAGATGTTTTTAAAAAGTGTTTGGTTTAACTTTTATATGTAAAATTACTAAAAGTTCGAAGGGCTTATTGATTAGGGTAGTGGTAGTTGAGGGGTATATGAGTAATTTAAGTGTCAAGGTTTCAAAAGTTCCAAAAAGTCACAAATACGTGACTTTTCCAAATACTCATTTCCCTTATTTCTGAAAAGTTTGTTTTAAAAAATCTTTTCCCTTTCACAAACATCTTTTACCTTATTTTTAACTTTTTGAAAAAGATAAAATCTAAAAGTTTGTTGAAAAGATAAAACAAACACCCCCTTAATATATCAAATTTAGATGTTTCATATATATTACATCCTAATGCTTTTCTTATTAATAATGATTTATATAACATCATTTCATTTTTGTAACTATTTCAGATAATAATTAAAAAAGACGGCCATAAACTTATCAATATACATGAATTATATTTTATATAATTGTTTGAAAGAATATGACTAAACAAATATTGGTTCTTATTATATAAGTTTTATTATTATTATTATTATTATTTTTAACCGTATATCACGGGTTATAATCTAGTTCTATATAATTTATCTTGTATAGATTTGAGCCGTGACCACTTAAAAAAAATATGTTTTTTTAATACATCTCATACCAAATGACTAAAAGCTCTTTGATTTTTAGACAAGCTAATGGTCTTTTAGTAAAAATCATCATTTATTTCCATTTTCAGATTTTGAACGTATCTTTGAAAACGAAAACATCCTGTATAATTGTCCACGAGAATTTTCTACCATAACATGTCTTTATATTCATATTTCCGTTCACTCAACATAACAAAATCTGTTTAAAAATGATGAGTTCTTTAGAAAGTTTTTTAAAAACAACTTTGGCTTCGTTTAAAAAATAATTCCGAAAAAGGATACCAACAAATAGAAAACAGACACGTTTAAACATAAAACATCTCCTTTTTCTCTCTTCGCCGGCACACACATATCCCCACACCACCTCCATCTTCACCTCCCGACACAGATTCATTGCATCACGGCACAAACATCGCCACTTCGTAAAACAAATCCTACACAGATCCGAATCAAAATCCACTTTTTTGCTTCTGTAATTTAATCACAAATGACCCATCTCCTTCTTCTTCCTTAGATCCATCCAAAACCCCCACAAGAATGTCATCTTCTTCATCACCATCCTCTTCACAAGTTTTCTTCATTTCATCACTCATTATCCTCTGGTACTCATCGAACATCGGTGTTCTTCTCCTCAACAAGTTCTTGCTCTCCAATTATGGCTTCAAATTCCCAATTTTTCTCACAATGTGTCATATGTCAGCCTGTGCTATCCTCAGTTACATCTCCATTGTTTTTCTCAAAGTTGTGCCGTTTCAGAAGATCAAATCGAGGTCGCAGTTTTTAAGGATTGCAACTCTCAGCATTGTGTTTTGTGCGTCGGTTGTCGGTGGGAATATTTCTCTTAGATTTTTGCCGGTTTCTTTCAACCAAGCTGTCGGTGCAACGACACCGTTTTTCACCGCCATGTTTGCGTATCTGATGACCTTAAAGAGAGAAGCTTGGGTTACCTATGGTGCTCTTGTTCCTGTTGTCACTGGTGTTGTGATTGCCAGTGGGGTATGTTTTTTCTTTCTTTTTTCTTGAATTATTGAACTTCTTTTTCGGATAAAATAAGGATCAGATTATGGGGTTATTGTTCTTGACTTGAGATTTAATCTTGATATATGCTTAATTTTCTTGATCTTAAGTAAATTCGTTTAGATCTTAAACTACATGTACAATTGGAAACCTCTTAATTGTCAGTAATTCGTCACATAAATGTAAATTCACATGGTCATTGTTACATTTTCCGATTTCTTGAAAATTGATCTTTTAAGTAGGATAAATTATTCGATTTTTGGCAGGGTGAGCCAAGTTTTCATTTGTATGGATTTATTATGTGCATAAGTGCGACCGCTGCTAGGGCCTTCAAGTCGGTTCTTCAAGGCATCCTACTTTCTTCCGAGGGGTAAATCTGTAAATTCATGTTCTTGTCATTAAGTTAATAACATCTCATTTAGGAGAAACGAGTGAATACAACGATTATACTGCCACATTTTGCTATAAAGTCACATGTAAAATCCCATTTCTAATAAAACGATTATACTGTGACATTTTGCTATAAAGTCACATGTAAATTCCCACTTGGAATATGTAAAATCTTATTTGGAATAAAATGATTATACTGTGACATTTTGCCATAAAGTGAATTTGAATATGTAATTCACTAACAGTTACCATCTATTTGCAGGGAGAAATTGAATTCCATGAATTTGTTGCTATATATGTCCCCGATTGCTATCGTTGTTTTATTGCCAGCTGCACTTATAATGGAACCGGATGTGATAGAAGTTACCATTTCTCTTGCATTGAAACATAGATTCATGTGGCTATTGCTTTTGATCAATTCAACCATGGCTTATGCAGCCAACTTGACCAATTTCTTGGTGACCAAGAACACAAGTGCATTGACACTCCAGGTTCCTCTCTCACCCTTTTGTTCCTAATGCACTTTCTTTGTATATACCAATTAAAAAAAGATGCATTTTGACTTTAATAGGTCAAACCTAGTAGTTCACATATGAACTTTAATTGAGAATTAACACTAATTGTTTCTATCTTCCAATGCCTTTTATTATTAAAAATTGAAATAAAATAGTTTGTCGATTTGACGGAAAAAGTCAAACAAGTTATGAGTGACGTTCATCACATACTTTTTCTGCAAAAGGTATACAGTAGCTGACATAAGGAAGCCCAATTTACATTGGATTTCGAACTCAGACTTGACCCTTGAACAACTATGCGGACTTCACACCCTGATTAATTGAAGTTGATGTAAATATGTGATCATCAGGTACTTGGGAATGCGAAAGGAGCTGTAGCTGTTGTTATCTCCATACTTCTTTTCAGAAATCCCGTGACATTTGTAGGAATAGCTGGTTACTCGATGACTGTTATGGGGGTGGTTGCTTATGGAGAAGCCAAGCGGAGATACAAATGATTGTTGATTACGATTTTAGCAGCAGTTAGAGCATTGAGTTATTGATTACGATTTTAGAAGTGAGAGCTAAGAGAGGTTTATTTTTTGAATTGGATTCAACGACTTTGTGAAGCACCATAGACTCCTTGGTTTTGTCAACATATAAGAGAAAAAGCTTTCACATGTAGCTTTCATGCTATATATATCAGATGAAAGTCATGTAGTTTGTGAGTGCTTTCATGTGAAACTTAGATTTGGTTTGTGGTATGTAATTTTAAAGGTCATTATTATGACATGGTTAGTTCATGTTCTTGGAAAGATAACCAAAATCTCGAGCTTCATAGACCTTTGCAAAAGAAAGTTATCATGTCATTATAAACAAAAAGAAACGATGGTTTTTCATATGCATTTTTGTGTCAATGAAGAAGTTTAAACTAATAACTAGCGTAGATCCCATGCTCCGCATGGGTTGTAATGACTTTTGTTTTCTAATTATCAGTGTTTGGATTAGTCGTGGTTAACTTTGATATATTTACGAAGTGATCGTTCATATTAAAAAAGTTAATATATGGTGAAAAGTAGGTTTACATAACAACAACATAGAAATGATATTAGAAAGATAACAGGTAACATAGATGACATCCAAAAGATGGGAGTTATAAAGTACATAATCTATAATGTTGAAGGAAAAAAAAAATCACGATAAGAAACAATATAATAGCAACATGATTTCAATTAGTTTACCAATAATAGAAACATATATGTCTTCCAAAAAAATCCTTAAGGTGATGATGCAAATTTCTCGAAATTTGTCTTTCCATATGTGCCCGTGGCATCTTCTTCCTTCTTTTCAAAAACTCGGTATCCATAAACCTTAATAGCAAAAAGACAATTTGTCCCGAATAATTGTGCTAAATAAACCGTATCAATATCCTCAAATCCAAGCTTTTTGAAAAGAGTAAAATTGGTCAAACCCAATACCCGTTGTTTTCTTTTCTTTCATGACACGATGTTGCTTTCTTCACTGACTAAAATATTTCACCTTTTGGTCTTAATTGAAACTGAATTGTCCTTTTGCATAATTCATATAAAAATCAATTTGTTGTATATGTAGGTTAAAAAAATGAAACAATGTCACGTAAATGCACATTTTAGTACATACACATATTTGAAAAAGTTACCTTCCAGTAGGATCCCATTCTATATCAGTTGCAATAAAATGCTCAGCAGTTGCTATAGTTTCAAGCGCATCCACATTGCCAAAATTACAAATGTTTAATCATTTAAGTAGGTTCAAAATGTAATCTTTGAAAAATTGGTATGTGAGAAAATACGATATTAAAAACTTAAAAGTGAGCTTAAAAAAAATTTGATTTTGGACAGTATAAAGATGTCTTAAAAAATCATCCTGATTAACTTAGAAACATGTTTTTTTATCACAAAAATGCCTTAAAAATTCAAACTTGGAAACGAAAATGAAATTGATTGATTGGGTACAAGAAAAGGATGAGTTGTTGAGAGATATTGAAGTTGAAAATTGTTTTTTAGTAGTTAAGAGAATGAATAAAATGGCATAAAGAAATGGTCAAAGATAAGTTAATAAGGGAAAAAAGAATTACTCTTGGGGTTAGGTGAACTCTCATAGGCCAAGAAGGGAACATGTCCAGATAGCTGCCGGTGTTGGTAATGTTGTGTATAAAGCTGCAAAAAAATAACACAATTAAAGAAAAAAAGTTTTAGAATAAATGACCTTCAACAAATTAAAAACAAAACAAAATCACACATTCAAAATATTGAAGTGTGTAGAAAAGGATACCTAATCCCTTTTACAACAAAACTTCAAGTATCCAAAAGAAAGATGCCCAGTCTACCGGAGAAAAACATCCATTCATTGATTATGATTAAAAAAAAAAAAAAAACAGTGAATTGCCGTGAGTGTTCTTCAGCTGAGCTAGTGGCTTATTTACAGAATTGTTTTCAAATTTAGTGTGTCCAAATCGCCATCAATTCTGATACATTAAACATAAAGATACAAATAAACTTAATAAAAGATATAATCATTTTGCTAAGTCTCCATCTGATTAATATGCGAAACTTTCTTGAAGATACATAATGCAAATTATACAAATCAACTTCAACTTCGGTGATGCAAAATCACTGGGCAAAACAAAGCCATAGGCAAAAGTTTGATCATAAAAGTCAAAATAAGACATAAAGAATAATAACTCAGGTATTAACCTTTCTAGTTTCTACTGCTCAACATACTCCTAACCTTTTTCATCTTTTTGCTCAAGCAGTTGTGGTGGGTTAATCTGGAATTTGGCTAGCGATAGAAGGAGATTTTAGCGGAGGCAGCTAGCGTTTGGAGATGGTGGCAACCAGGAGTTGTTGTCATCACCACCTCAAGTGAATCAACGAAATATGTTCCATGTGAGATGCAGTTGGTGTAGATAGCAACAAAAACGGCACCCCTGTTTCACCCTCTCTTTCTCACCAATTATTTTCCATTGGATTCTGCCCAACAATTTCTGACTGAGCACACAAGAAGAGGAAAACTGTTAAGATAGTTCAAGTAATGATTGAATTTCATGGAAAAAAGTATGATTTCAGAGAAACTAACGTTGGAGTACGCAACTAATTTTAGAATCAGGTAACTGCAGTTCACTCAGACATATTAACAAACACTTGGTATGCCACCACAAGCGAGGTCATTTTCTGATCATATCTCTGTCCAAACACTTCCGTAATCACCTATTCTAAGGAACAATCTAAAGAAAATTGAAAATGCTGGCAAACATGGTTGCATTACTAATCCTCTCATTATTCTTGAAATTTATAATGCATGTGATTCCATTTCAACATTCATGAAAAGACGCATAAGTGAGTCAAGAACCAAAAAATCTGAATCATAACCAAAATGCCCCTCCACATAAATTATATCACCCTGATAATGAACAGATAAGAGTTACAAATTAGGGGAATTGAAGTGTGGAGGCTGGAAACAGAAGAAATAATAAAAGTCATGAAGTTGAAGAGGTTCAAGGAACTTATCATGGATTCCATGGAGTTAATTTTGTACAATTTTAAGCCGAGGTAGTTTGGCGATTGCCGAAATTTGTGATGTTGAGGCCTTTTGGATTATCGTAAGCGTTGTCGATAATCGAGCAGGTGCTCCTGATACAGCATCCCGTTAGTCCCATACATCGTATCTTCCACAGGAAACATACGGGAATCCATTCTTTGAAGGACTTTGAGGCCATGTAGAAGACGTGGATGAAGAGAGTGGTGTGGCGGAGCAATAGTATTGGGGGATAAAAACGGTGGAGGACATTATCGTCGAGAAGGAAAGCGGTGGATTATGATAGAAGGGCGTGGACTTGAATCGGTTTAGAGAAGATATGGTTGAGTAATATTATTGGGAATAGAAACGGTGGAGGACACCTGTTGGTAGCACGAAGTCGGTGGAGGCAGAGAAGAACGCGTGGAAACGAAAATAGTTGCAGAGCATTGAGGTGGTGCGGTGCGAATTAACTTAACCATCGTAAAGTAAGTAACCTAAGGAACAGTATCTGTGGTTAGATACTGTAGCTAAGGCCACATAATTTTAATATATATAGTATAATTACGAAAAGAAATTCTATGCCTTTCAGGGAAACTAAGTAATCTATATAAATGAGTTTTTTTTTTTTTTTTTTTTATTATTTTTTATTTTTTATAAAGGGAAACTAAGTAATCTATAAAAATGAGTTTTTTTTTTTTTTTTAATTTTTTAAAAACGATTTTTTTTTTCCAGTTTTTATAAAATAATTTTCTCTCGAACGCCTCATTTGGGAACTGTTAACATTTTAGAGTACTTTTCAAATTTTTTTTTCAAAGAAAAGGGTTTGTTTCAAACTCCGGAATTATTTTTTGGTTTTTTTCTAATTTTTTTTTGAAGGAAAAATCTTCACTTATTTCTAAAATATCTATTACAAAATGTATATGATGCATTTAATTGCGGAAAAATGAATCGTATCCAACATATTGACCCACCATATATTATTCTTCACTGTAACATGTTGTTTACCACTTAAAGAACCCTCTTCAATCCAAGAAAACTAATCAAGATAGTCACTATCTTTCACCAAACAATTTCCCTTACACTTCCGCTTTAGAAAACGCAACAAGAATGCTGTTCTTAAACCTCAAGAACAATGTTAACTCATGTGAGACTTTTATTGAAGATCTTGTGTGCTTTATTTCAAACTCCACCTCAAAACAATATTTCTTTGTTGAGGGACCCCATTCTTAATTCAAATTACCAAAAACAAAGACTTGTTACCAAAAAGAATAAAATTGGTTGTCTTTGTTACCTCAATTTTAAATTGATTTCCTAAAAACACTCCAAATAAGTCATTAGTGTTGTGAAACGAAAATTTAAAAAAAAAAAAAAAACAAAAAAAATAAACTTGACCAAATCTCGTGTGAAAATTGAAACTAAGTTTGTTTTCCACACAAACCAAATTTCTTTCACCTTTGATCGATTGCCTTAAATAACAACCAATAACTCATAAAAAGAAACCCTACGATCAGTTAGTATTGATCAATAATTAATTTGGAATTAATTTAGTGATAAAAAGAGACTAATTAAATTTGTGAGGACTAATTATGGTAATTAATTATATTTATATGTGTTGGGCTTATGATCCATGTTGGACCAAGTTTATGTATGGACACATAAGCAGTTGGGCCACATGAACCATGGATCATAATACCCATGGGTATGGATTTGGGTTATACCCATAACCCTTGGAATCCAACATATAAATATGTACTCCTTAGCCAAAAAACGCCTACACACATATTCTTGGAGTTCACGAGGTGTTTTTGGTGCATGGAATTTCTCTCTCAAGAGCCACCTTTATCCTAGGTGAGTTGTGAGCCATTTGAGACATTCATACTTTTGGTGCTAAGCTCTTAAGGCCAAATACAAAAAGGTTTCAAGCTACATAAAAGGTATGTCATCCTAACTAGTATTTCATATTGTTTATGTCAATTGCATGCTAGTTATAGCCTTAATGCTTTGGACATACCATTACATGTATAATTAGAGAAAACATAGATCCAAAGCATTTAGGGTTGTATGTGCGCCATAGAATGGTGTATTATACAAAACCCAATAGTGGTATCAGAGTCATGGGTTGTTTTCTATTATATTTGATGTTTTTATTGGTTTTCAAAACAAAAAAAAAAAAATCAAAATTTCCGCACTCTGACAGCAGAATTCGTAGAGTTCAGTGCTTAAATTGCCGAGTCGCGTGTTTTTAGCCTTGGACTCGCCGATTTGGATGAGTGACTCATCGAGTCCACTCACATATTTGACCAACTCGACGAGTCAGCTCATGCACTTGACGAGTTGGTTGTCCTGGATGCAAATTTTCTAGTTTTTTTTGGCCCTGTTTTGGATTAGAATCATTACCACAAAATGTTTTTGTTCATAAAATTTGAATTTGATGTTATGGTAATGTTTATTCTCATCCAAATAAAGGATAATTGTCAAAGTTTCAAGATTCGTGTTAGTTCATCTGATTAGCTAAGTTCTTGAAAATTGTTGATATGAATTATCTTTGCTTATGAGTTTGATATTGTTCATAGAAAAATTACTTGATTATTGTGTTAATTGGTAATTTGATCTTAATGGTTTTTATGAACTCCATAACTTGTCCTCAAGTTATGGAAAATGAAGAGTTTTTCGTTTAAAAGCACATTAAGTCTCATAGGTTATGAAAATGGAAGAGTCTCTATTTTTAATGTCATCATAAAATGTTTTATGTCTTCCATAACTTGTCTTCAAGTTATGGAATTTGAAAAGTCTTCCATAAAAACCATATTAAACTCATAAGTTATGAAATCCAAAAGTTTTTGATTTGTTCAAAACTTGCCCTCAAGTTTTGAAATTTGTAAAGTCACCCCCATGTATACTTTAATTCCAAATCAAACCCTAGAATTTTAAAAGTTTAAAATTCAACCCTTATACTATTATAATATTATAGGTTTAATATTTTTATATATGTATAAGAGTAAAGTCAGTTTTACCGTTAGTAGGCCTCATTCATGAAGTCGGTCTATAAGGGGGGTATAAGGTTACTGCCTATAAAATGGCAGTTTAATGGGTGTCCACCCTCACCCACCGCTTCCTTGACTGGTGGAGGGTCGTTAACCGAACGGGTAAGACAGGACATTAATTCTCCCTTCATTAAAAGTATGATGATAAATATAAAGTAACTAAACTTTATTAAATTCCCAATCTTAGTTACTTTAGGAAAATGTGAATTGGGTGGTAACTTATGAAATTGCACTTTGCCCCTTGTTAAGTCGTTAGTGGAGCGTGTGTGGTTAACCGACACACTAATCTGGGACTGAAAATGCATGTCAAAGGGTAGATTGATGTTAATCATAGATCAATCGAGCGTGTGTGGTTAACCGACACATTGATTAGGTGGTTGTAACATTAAGTGTACCAAGCTAATTTGCATTGTTATTCACTCATTGTTTGTGATCCTCGGCATCCCAGTCACAAACTTGAAGGGCACAATCAAGATTTAAACATGCCATTGAATGGTTCAATGAATCTCAAAGGATCTAGGAATTTCAATCCATTTAAGACCTAAAATTATTTTTCTTTTTTCCATGGTGGAAATTGGTAAATCGTCATTTACCTACCTTTAAATATTTTGTAGCTTGGATTACGGCATCCCTCTTCCAAGTTATAAAATATTATGTTGGGTCCTAGCCTTAATATTTCATATTGGGTGTTATATTAAGGACTTGAATCATATTGCTTGAATTTCCCCCTCATAGATGTCTAGTTCATACAACTATGGTCTTCCTTATCCTTTTGGATAAAGCTTTCCTAATGAAGATGATATTCCACATGGCGATCAAGGTGAAAGATTAATCCCTTTATCGTGCATTAATAGGAATGGAAATCATACTTCACTTCCTCCACCTCCTCTAATTATTCTCCCTAACCCACAAGTTCTTGAAAAGTTCAAGGTCACCCAATCCCTATTGGCAATCAATGTCTATATATGCTCATATCTTGGAGATAAAGTCACATATTGACAAGCCGGGAGAGTTGGGTATCAAAGTCTCAAGGAAGTTGGTTGTTGACTAAGTTCCCTATCACTCCCTAATGACAGATCACGACATGACCCTTATCGATCTTACATATTTTCTTGTTGTTGTTGAATCAACAATGATTTGGAGCACTGGTAAAGCAAATTTGATTGGAAGATCTACTTCCCAAACTTCCATGGACATTGAAAATGGTAACATTAAAAGTCCAAAAAAGCTTTCTCTTCCCAATGGAAAGGGACCGGCCATGGTTAAGTTGTTTGACCCGATGGTAAAGAGAAAGGCTAAGTCTGAGATAGTCTCATGTACCATTCCCAAACAATCCATATGTTTCTTTTTCCAAAAGAAGAGGCATTGATTGCGAAGCTACCAAATTTACCTGAAAGTTCATAAGGATGGTAAAAGTAAAAAAAATTGACTTTGCTTCAAGTAAAGTCCACTATCTAACTTTATTAAGTTCCTATTTGGATATTCTTAATACATAATGTAATATAATTACATTTTGATGTTTTGGAGAATCAAAGGAAGCTTAAAGAAAGAGTAAGCTGATTCTGATCGTGAAGAGATGGATTTCGATCGCATGGTTCAATGATCAGAATTTTGAGCTACTGCTTAAGAGTTATGATAGATTTCTTAGGAATAGATAGAAACATTTTTTCATATGTTTTTGGATTATAAGAATAAGTTTTTCCACAAAATATTTCACAAATATAGAAAAGTTTTTTTATTTTAAGTTTCCTTACAATGACATTTGTGAAAATTTTTAGTTTATATGATTCCATTGATAGCAATATTGGAAAATAGATTTGATTCTTTCGTTTGTGGTAGTGTCATAATTCACCAAATAAGGAAAGATTCTCATCAACCAAGTTTTAGTTGGATAGAAACTTGGAATCATGAAACTTATATTGTATGATGAATGAGAATTTTCATATTTGGGAAATTAAGACTAATTCCTTGTTCACATGTATATGTGAGTCAAGTGAAGGACTAGAGGATCATATACACTTGGTTGTGTGCTGATTAGGTCCACCACAAAGAACGATAAGACTATTCGTCATGATTTACTAAAGTTTAGTAAACATGGTTATGCTTATAAGTTTAAGCTTAATACTGAATCGTTGAAAAAGTTTCAATGTTTGACAGAACGAATAAGAAGAATCAAATTAGGCAGAAAGATAAAAGTTTCACCAATCTGAATAGATGGAAGAGTACTTCAGTATCATCTTTTATGATCATCTTAATGAATATGAAAAACCATATCACAATTGATCTTCTAGGAATCGTGAATCGTTAAAATGGTTAAATTAAGAATTAATTTGGAATTAATTTAGTGATCAAAAGAGAGTAATTAAATCTGTGGGGACTAATTATTGTAATTAGTTATATTTATATGTGTTGAGCTTATGATCCATGTTGGACCAAGTTTATGTATGGACACATAAATAGTTGGGCTACATGAACCATGTATCATAATACCCATGTGTATGGATTTGGATTATACCAATAACCCTTGGAATCTAACATATAAATATGTACTCCTTAACCAAAAAATGCCTACACATATATTCTTGGAGTTCATGAGGTGTTTTTGGTGCATGGAGTTTCTCTCTCAAGAGCCACCTTTATCCTAGGTGAGTAGTGATCCATTTTAGGCATTCATACTTTTGGTGCTAAGCTCTTAAGGCCAAATACAACAAGGTTTCAAGCTACATAAAAGGTATGTCATCCTAACTAGTATTTCATATTGTTTATGTCAATTGCATGCTAGTTATAGGATTAATGCTTTGGAAATACCATTACATGTATATTTAGAGAAAACATAGATCCAAGGCATTTAGGGTTGTATATGCACCATAGGATGGTGTGGTATACAAAACCCAGTAGTATGGGCCCGTACTACTGAAAGCATAGGACCCATACTTGAAACAGGGAGAATTCCAGAGGTCCTAAATAGCAGGTTGAGAAGAGATAACATGGTTCACATACTATGATTCATAGCAGGGAGTGCTTCTGTCTTTATCAGTTATCCCGTTGTGGTGGTTCAGATTGAGAATTGAGATGGTAGATTGTGGGGGGACAGAGGGCCATGTCAGTCAAGCTTAAGTGGAGCGAATATTGTGAGGAAAATTGAGTTAGATCCCGAGGGGCTTTACTGGTGAAGTGCTAGTTGGAGTCGTAGGACTCAAGGAGAAGTAGAGATGATGCTTGTGGAGGATTGAGGTTTGGGTTGAGCGTCTGAACGATAGTTAAGATATCACTTTCTGTGACAAGAATTTTACTATTTCTGTTTTATGTGTGGAGTGAAAGAGATAACGAGTTTCTGGTTTCGAAGTTTGGAGGTAAACCCGGTGGGGTAGCTTATGGTTGCAGTATTTTCACCAGAGTATTTTGGAGTACGTCTGCTGCGAGGTATTCCTTATACCATAATGGAGTTAGCAGTGGGGACTGAGATGGATGAGGATGAGAATGTGCCTTAGTGGAGAATAGTAAGGCATACTTTAGTAGCAGTTTTGGGTAATAAAAAGGAGTATATCGGGGTGGTGGCCCTCGTCGTTTGCTTTGGACATTGACGGTGAGGGGGGAGGAATCCCTCTTCTGTGATAATCCGCATGATAGGAAGTCGGTTGAGGAATCAGAGATGAGGTGTGTGATAGTTGTTTATCTTCAAAATGAGGGTTAAGACTAATTCGGGATAGTTGAGAGGTTCGGTAGTGTGCTGGTATGAGATTCCGGGTGACTATAAACAGTCACATTGGGAAGTTTCTGAGGATTTCACTTGAGAATCAGGATATTTGGAGTTGCTTGGTCTCTATTGGGAAGATCATCAAGTTGTACATGGTATGTTCCAAGAGTCAAGTGTGGTGTATCAGGTGAAACAGTCTGTGGGTTAGACTCTTGGCATACCAATTAGTGATGGTTGGAACCCTAAGTGGGGGAGAGCTTGTATTCTGTTGAGAGGATCAGTAATTTGTGCAAGTGCGGTTAAAGGACGAGTTATGAAAATATGGGACACGGACTTACGAGACTTGGGTAATGGGTGGACAAGGTCAGATACAAGGCGAGATGATGTATGTGTATGTGCTTAAGAGAGGATGAGTGAATCCACGACAAGTGGCTGTTGGTCAGAGAATTTTATTGTGGTTGGGATTTTTTTCGGATTGCAAGGGCTGAGTGGGAGAGTGTCGGTCGTTGAGGTTAGGGTTTAATAACTAGAAATCTGCTAGTTTGAAGTATAGATTGCGATCTATACTCCAGGAGGGATATCAATTGATTTATCAACCAATCTCAGAGTCGGTGTGAGTAGTTTCGTATGGGTTGTGATCAGTAGAGGACGAAGTTTCGGATTTTTGTCAGTGTGTTTTCAGTCATTGATGATCCCTTCTTGTTTCAATTTGTGAGATTGGAGTATATTGCGGTATCCAAGTATGATGCCGTGAGTGAAAGATTAGTGGTTAAGGCAAGACCTTGTGAGATCCTACAATGGTGAATCACGGTATCCAAGTATGATGTCGTGAGTAGAAAATTAGTGGTGGAGGCAAGACATCATGAGATTCTGTGATGATGTACCGAGGTACCAGTGTTTGATGTCCTAAATTTTTGGTCATGTTGAGACTCGAGTTGTGAGATGGCAAGTAGAGTACCGAGTGACTATTCTTCTAGTGGAAACACATCAGTTATATTTCGCCAGAGTAGGACTGTCCAAGGGTGTAACTGCGCTGAGAAAAGTGCCTTGTCTATGAGCATTTACATTAGGAGCGGTGGTGCATAAGCTGGGTGGTTTCTGCACCTATCTATGTTGGGCTGCAGAGCATGAGTTAGTAAATTCAGTGTAGTGATGACTTAATGATGAGATTATGGGGTGATAAGAGAGCGAGTGGATCCGAGCGGGAGTAATCACTTGGGATTATCAGAGGAAAACCAGGAGTGAGCCTCGGGCGAGTCAATGAGAGAGTGTTGTAAGACTACGGGGAGTTATAGCATCCATGAGTCAGTGATAGAGTATTGTAAGACTATAGGGAGTCGTAACATCCATGAGTCAGTGAGAGAGAGAGAGAAAGAGAGAGAGAGAGAGAGAGTATTGAAGGACTATGGGGAGCCGTAGCATCCGTGAGTCAGTGAGAGAGGGTATTGTAATACTACGGGGAGCCGTAGCATTCACTAGTCAGCAAGGGAGTGTCGTGATACTACCGGGAGCCGTAGTATTCACGAGCCAGTGAGGGAGTGTTGTGTGACTGTGGGGAGCTATAGCCTTCTCTAGGCAACGTGTGACATGGAGGTGTTCTTAGGGTTGAGTAACTTCGTCAATTGAGACTTTGAGAATCTGGTGATAGGATCAGGAGTGAGAGTGGGGTTTCAGTGATGGCCGGACACCGTTACATCCCAATTTAGGGAAGGGGTTGTTGTAAGTCGGAGGGATTGAAGTGTAATGCATGAGGTAGATCCTCGGATCTTGGGGCATGAGTTGAGTATCAGGTGGAGTTGAGCGAGTTCAATTCTGCTGTAGAATTAAACTCTTGTGTTTGAGTTTGGCTCTGTCCGTAAGAAATATAGGCAGATTGAGATTTCAGGTTTTCAGATGGATTCCATTCAAGTGATTATGGTTTCCATCTGATGTTTAGACATGGGTGGGTTGGCGCGTTGGTGTGGGGAGGACCACAACACGCATGAATAGTAGTAATAGGTATACAACAAGGCTGGAAGGGATGAGTGGCTACAGATCGATTGCAACATTCGCTTGGGTTAAGGAGAACTTAGTGATTGCATGTACAATGTGATTGGGTGAGATAGTTTCGTAGGATGGAACGGTTGTGGAGTTGTATCGCCGAAAGTGCTAAGAGTAGCCTGTGGCTGTCCCATTTCTAGGTCGGGAGTTGACCTGTCTTCGGAATTGGTGTTACACATTGGAGATAATGGGAGCTTATGCTCCATATATTAGTGGATAGTTCCATCCGGGTGAGAAGTGCGGTCAGTCAGAAAATGATGGGGAGCATCGAGATAGTGCTCAAGACGATAGAGCTACTTGAGGAGTCGAGCCAGATTCATGACACCGTCCTTATGCCTAGTTGAGGAGGTTTGTAGACGATTAGACGCCAGTGGTCCCTTTGGAGGACATTCAGGTCGATGATTGCCTGAGCTATATTGAGAGGCCGATAGCAATTTTTGGATCGGAAGGTGAAGGTCCTGAGGAATAAAGATGTGCCCTTAAGTTCAGGTTTGGTGGTAGTATCGGATGAGACACGAGTGGATTTAGGAGCCGGGGTCTGAGATGTGCGAGCAGTACCTAGAGTTATTTCTAGAGCATGACTTCGAGGGCGAAGTCTAATTCGAGTGGGGTAGAATTGTAACATCCTGACTCCGAGGTATAATATTTCTATGTATTTATTTATGAGTTTGATTGGGCGACTCGACGAGTTGGTGCCTCAACTCGTCGAGTAGGGACATTTTGGCCACATGGGTTAATGACCAACTCGATGAGTCGGAGGGACCAACTCGCCGAGTTGGCGCTGTGAGATGAAACCCTAAACCTCCGGGTTGGGGACCTATTTAAAGGAACTGATGTCCTCATTTCCGCCTCACCGACTACCTAACTCCTTGTGTGAAACCCTAATCGGCCATTTGAACTAAGAGAGAGTGATAGAGCTAATATTTGAGTGTTTTGGTGAATCATTAGAAGATAAGAAGTGAGATTAATTAAAGGAACAAGGAAAGGTTGTGGGATCGAGTGTTCATCCACTTGGAGCTTTTGTTGGAAGGTCAAATACATCATCTTGCTCATCATATTGTTTAGATCTTGTTAATGAGGAACTTTTGGCGCTTTTTCCATATTTCCTTGAGATTTTGTGCAACTTGTGCTTCCTAAGCATTAAGACATCAGATCTGGACCTTGTGAGGTCCATAGAGTCCAAAGGTCCTAGCTTTATTCAACCATAGTAGAGCCTTTGTGTGTAAAACCCTATATGGATCATGTTTTTGGCATTTTAATCCCTAAGTGCCATGCATGGAAGTAAAGTTTATTTGGGCCTTAGGAGGTTGGATCTAGAGTTTGAGGTGGTTTCCTGCCTTGAAATCGTCTGAATGAGTAAAGAGTTTGAAAGGACTCGACGAGTGGATGAGTTGATTCAATGAGCTGGTTAGGGTTTGTCCTGATGAATCTGATCATGTTGTAACTCGGCGAGTTGATGGGTCAACTCGACGAGTTGATTTGGTATTTCATAAATCTTCTGAAGAAACAAGGGGACTCGACGAGTTGCTTAGATGCACTCGACGAGTAGGGTCAACGTGGACTGTTGACTCGAGTATTGATTTCTGTTGACTTTTAGGGTTTTGACCAAATGTGAGACCATAGAGGGGTAGAATGTTCTTTTACCCTTTCCAAGAGTTAGGGAGGGGATAATATGAGTTTATTTAGAGTTGTGATTTTAAGTGTTAATTAGAGATAATTATCATATGTGTTAGGCGGAGGCTAGATTGGTGATTCGTGCACGAGGTGTATTTGCTTACTTGCTTACGAGGTGAGTCTTCTCACTATACCTACCATGAGTGGTATCTATGTGTGACTAGGGGGTCTTATATGCTTACTTGAGTATTGTGATATCTTGCATTATGTCTTTGTGATTTATGTTGAGTATTAGTATTACGAGCTTATTGAGTCAGGACCGGAGGGTCCACTCGAGTTGTGGGACCGGATGGTCTCCACCGAGACACATTGACCAGAGGGTCTTATTGAGTTATAGCCTCGAGTGGCTAATGAGATGTGTGTGGTATTTTGGGGAACTCACTAAGCTTCGTGCTTACCGTGTTATGTGATATGTGTTTCAGGTACTTCTCTGTTGGGTTTTGAGCATTCTAACACTCCTAAGTGTACATGCAACCCTAAATACCTTGGATCTATGTTTTCTCTATTATACATGTAAATAAGAACATCCAAGGTATTATCCTAATCTAGCATACAAAACAATGAGTGTAACAAGATAGAATACATACCTCTTTGATGTAGAAAGTCTTCATGAAGCTTGAGTGCCTAGCCCCAATAGTGTGGAAGCCTCAAATGGAATCGCAATCATCAAAACACTTAGAATAACTTGAGAGAGTTCTACACTTCATGAAATCGGCTAGCCCTTTTCTTCACTTTCTAGTGTGATCCTAGTGGCCGATTTTGTCAAGAATAAGATCTTTATATAGTGTTACAATTAGGGTAAATCCTTAATTGTCATGGCTTTCCATTTCCTTGGATCCATGGGTTCAAATACACCATGGAGCATCCATGGACCATCCTATGGGTTTTAGCCCAACTTGATTATCCATGGAGCATTAGCCCACTATATAAGTATGGATGATTTACACAATTAACCCATATATTTAATTAGTCTTCTTTTGATCACTTAATTAATCCTAGATTAATTCTTGATCAATACTAATTAAATAATCTTATTATTCTTATTATTAATATACTAGAACTTATAATATATTAATAACCATAAGTATCTTATTTCTCTCATTATAGTCTATCCAAGTGCATGATGGTATGCAACCCAAATGGACCATGCCGGGTCGGGTCAAGTCTTACCAATTATAGTTATGGACTTAGACATTAATCCAACAGTCTCCCACTTGGATAAGTCTAAAACTATTATTGCGTATGACTTCAGGTACCAACTGGCAATCGTAGCTCTCAAAAGCTTCTGTCAAACTCTGACCTTGTAGATGAACTCTGACCTTGTCAATGACTTGTCCATTAGATAAGGGATCATATATTCCTCCATTCTAGATATCATATGGACTGAGATATGGATTATAATCATTCTCTCTGTCCATTTGTTGTTTCCCGATTTCCGATTTATGACGACTGACTAATTGAACAAATCAAATCAGTCCTGGCCCGGCCGAGCACTTCCTTTTGTCATCATCAAATCATCGAGGGGCCCACAGATATCGCTTTTATCCCGAAGGTAAAAGGAATGGATAAACTTCGACTCATATGGCTTGTTCTACTACTTGTTGAATCATACACAAAGGCACGTTTTATAGCACCGAGTTACCAAATGCGTTTTCGTGCAATCAATGTACCATCAACTCATAGTAACAACTCATATCTCTAGGTTTGAAGAATATAAAATATTATCGTCTCATGATCACTCGTGATAAAATCCATGAAGTGATTCCAATGAGCGCGGGTTGAATCCAACACTCAGAACTTATGAGCACTCATGAGTGTTGTAGCCCTTTGTCCAACACCTTAGACCTCTACAAGCCAACTCATGACAGTCTTAATTCATATCTACTTCCAACATATGACCGACTGTGGATGGTTTGAATAACCTAGTCATTCCGGAAGAATAACCTAGTTTATTCGGGAAGTCAAAACATGCAAAGTGAAACACAATAATAATTGAATCCAATATGGTCTCAGAACTTATGAATATAAATAAAACACCTTTTATTTATCACCATATGATTACACATTATTCATTGTATACTGTTTCAACTATCAACTTTATTCTTGAATTTAAAACAATAGTTGTCCCATGCTCCAAGCATGTACACTATGTTTTCTAAACACTAGTCATGGCACACACCAAGTATGCATACTATGTTTGTCTATGATATTTTTCTTTGTAAACTAGATCCATTGAACACAACTTCAATGATTCTCTTTTCACACTCCCAAATCCTTACTGCAAATGCAAGAATTCCAAATTCATGTCATTTACTGAAATCTGTTAGATTCTAAACTTATATGCATTGATCCTCTTGTAATGATTATGCACGAAGTCAGAAAGACTTGACAACAACCATTACAGAGCATTCCAAAGGAGATCAGCTCCTTGGGAACATCCTTCTTGCATTAAGTTTCCTAATCTAACACAGATTGAATAATTTCTAACTTTGAAACATTTCCAGATTCCATTTTGACTATCACTTCTGAACAAGAGTTACCTCCTTACAGATTATGTCAATATGGTCCTTCCAGAATTATCACTATACTTCCAATTGTCCTTGAGAAACCAATCTTTGGTAAACCTTAGATTGTCCTCGACAATTGGTTAATCCTTTTAGTCATATCCAGTTCTAAACCTTTTCCCTTCTTAATACCCCAAGCATTTTGAAACTTTTAGAAAGGATGAGTATTATAGCACATGCAATCGATCCTATATCTGAAGCATATGGGACACGATTCATGATGTTTGACATAAAGACATGATACTAGACCAGTCTTTTGCTACAATATTTTTTATTTAATTTTATTTGCCATGTTTTCAAAATTTAACTATGAAGAGGGATGCCGTAGTGATAATCGAATTTTGAGAACGCAATATATATAGAATTTCCTTAAGTCGAACCATTCAGACATAGAATTCATATATATATATATATATATATATATATATATATATATATATATATATATATATCCTTGACATAGAATTCATATATATATATATATATATATATATATATATATATATATATATATATATATATATATATTAAGTCGAACCATTCAGACATAGAATTCATATATATATATATATATATATATATATATATATATATATATATATATATATATATATCTATCCTTGACTAAAGATGATTAATATCTCAATCTAAGCTTCTAGAATTGAAATGAAGTATAATTTTCTCTCCCTTAATTATAGCAAAAACGACTTTTTCAACCCCTGAAACTTCACGAATTGAAACTTTTGTTTTCTATAATTAACATTGCTAACTTGCAACTCTAATAATAATTATCATGCTCCCACTAACATTGTGATTATTAGCATAACACTTATGCTCTCACTAGCTCTGACATATTTCCAGAAGTCTGCTGGACTTCTAAAATTTAGATTCATACACCCTTTCTTATATAGCTCACATGTGTGTCTAAACAATTTTCAGAACTATGAAAAGGGATGCCATAATCATAGTCTCAATTGCTTAGGCATTTACCATTTCTCACAAGTCCATGTTAGTGTGCCGGTTAACCACACGCGCTCCACTAACGACTTTTGAAAAATGCAAATAACACAATTGCTATCTACGTAAAATCTACTTAGTGAGAGCGTTTCCTCACCATCATTTTCATGAATCGGAGAGAAACCTTATGACACTTAGATTTTAAAGTGTATGAGTTCCTATCCATGTGAATTTGTTAAAACCATAATCACAAGATAAGGTTAGTGACAAATTCAGCCTTACATGGATTAGACTTGTTCAATCTTAGTTTCTTGTCACCTTGGTAGCACAAGGCCCACCAATGCTTCCAAGTTGAACTCTGATAACTCACATGCAAATTCAACTTATTTGAAGTAGGTACAGAAATAAGAATTATGTCAACACGATAGGTTGCAAACCTTAAGTTGTGTGCCAGTGATAAATTACAGGTTTTACTCTTGATTAAATCTTGAAACTCTTTTAGGATCTTTAAGGCTCCCACTGTCCTCTTGACATATAAGTTTCCCCAGTCAAGAACCATTCCTTGACAAAAAAAATATTCAAGGGATAGTGCGGATTCTTATCAAGACTAACACTTCACACAATTGGTCTTAGTTGGTCTTTGTCTCATCCAAGACATCACAACTTACCAATCTCAAATGTACAAGAGTAGAAACATTTCACACTACATTTGATAAGTGTTTTAAACCTTACTTTATGTCACTCAAGGTTACAATCTTGGAGTAAGACTCTAAGAATTGTTTTGGAACGAAGTATGACTCATCTTCTTGATTTTAACCAATCCAACAATTCATGACCTCTCTTCTTAGCCATAACAATGCACTAAGACGTTCTTAGAGTATGAATTTGTGATATGGTTTCATAATCATTAAGATGATCATGTAATATGATACTAAAGTACTCTCCCATCTTTTCAGATTTGAGAAACTTTTATCTTTCTGCCTAATTTGATTCTTCTCATTTGCTTTGTCATACATTGTATCCTTTCCAATGTTACAGAATTATACTTAACCTTATAAGTATAATCATATTTACTAATCTTTAGTAAATCATGACAAATCAATCTTTGTGGTGGACCTTGACCAACACACACCCAGTGTACCTAATTCCTTAGTCCTTCAATTGACTCACATATACATGTGATCAAAGAATTAGTCTTAATTTTCAAAGATGAAAATTCTCATTCATCATACAATACAACTTGTATGATTCCAAGTTTCTGTCCAATTGAAACTTAGGTGATGAAAAACTTTTTTCATTTGGTAAATTCAGACACTACCACAAATAGAGGAATCAATTTCATATTTCCACTCTTGCTCTTAATGGAATCATATTAGCAACAATTTTTCCTCAAATGCCATTGTAAGGATATTTCAAAATAAATAAAATCAAAAATTTTCTTTTATTTTAAAAACTTAGCAGAAAAACTTATCCTTACAATCCATATGAAAAACTTGTTGTTATCTATTCCTAAGCAACATCTCATAACTCCTAAGAAGTAGCTCAAGAATCCGATCTTCAAACTACGCGATAGAAATCCATCTACGCGATCAGATTCAGCATATTCTTTCTTTAAGTTTCTTCACTTTTTCTTTGATTCTTAGAACATCACCATGTGACCCAGTCACATCATGTATCAAGAATCTCAGAATAGAAACTTAGCAGAGTTAGATAGTGAACTTTACCTGAAGTAGAGTCAAACTTATCGACTTTAACATCCTTAGGTAAATTATGACAGCTTTGCAACCAATGCCCCTTTCTTTGGAAATATAAACATATGGACCCTTTGATAATGGTACACGGGACTATCACAGACTTAGTTTTTCTCTTTACCATTTGGTCAACCGAGTTGACTATGGCCGGTCCCTTTCCATAGGGAAGAGAATGCTTTTCTGGATTTCCTGTGTCACTATTGTCAATGTCAATCAAGTTTTGAGGAAGTTGATCTTAACAAATAGATAAAATCATTAAGGGTCTTGTCATAGTCTTTTTCATAGGTGTTCCAAAAGAACTCACTATGTGACTTAGAAAGTGATTGAACCACCAACTTTATCAAGACTTTGACACCCAACTCTCCCGGCTTGTCAATATGTGACTACATCTCCAAGATGTGACCACACCAAGACCTTTACTTGCCAATAGGGCTCTAGTGACCTTAAACTTTTCAAGAACTTGTGGGGTAGGGAGAATAATTGGAGGAGGTGAAAGAAGTATGATTTCCATTGGAACATCATCTTCATTTAGGAAAGCTAGTTTGGGAAGATCATACATGTCTAAACCAGACATGTTTTGGGAGATATTCAAGATAGTTGATTTAAAGTCCTTAATATGACACCCAATATGAAATATTAAGGCTAGGACCCAACAAACTATTTTATAACTTAGAAGAGGTATGCCGTAATCCAAGCTATAAAATATTTGAAGGTAGGTGAATGACGATTCACCAATTTCCACCAAGATAAACGAAATGATTTATTAGGTTTTAATTGGATTTGAAATTCCTAGATCTTTGGAGATTCATTGAACTTTTCAATGGCGTGTTTCAATCTCGAGTGTGCCCTCTCAAATTTTGTGTCTGGGATGCCGAGGATCACAAAACAAGGTGTGAATAACCATACCAATTCACTTGGTACCCTTAATATTATCACCTAATCAATGTGCCGGTTAACCACACACGCTCCATTGATCTATGACAAACATTAAGTCACCCTTCGTGGTCCTTACTAGTCAAGTTAGTGTGCCGGTTAACCACACACGCTCCACCAACGACTTGGTAAGGTACAAAGTGTGAATTCCATGGGCTAGCACCAAATTCACATTTTTCCTAACGTAACTAAGATTGCGAATTAAATAAAATATTTAGTTACTTTATAATAATCATTATACTTTTAATGAGAATTTAAAGTCATTGTCCTACCCGTTCGGCTAACGACCCTCCACCAGTCAAGCAAGCGGTGGGTGAGAGTATACACCCATTAAGTCGCCAATTTATAGGCAACAACCTTATACCCACCTTATAGACCGGTTTCGTGAATGAGGCCTACTAACGGTAAAACGACTTGTTCTTATACATATATATGATAATTAACCATTAATGTTATAAATAGTATAAGTGTTGAATTTAAACTCTTTAGAATTCTAAGGGCTAACTTGGAATTAAAGTATTCATAAGAGAAAACTTTTCAAATTCCAAAACTTGAGGGCAAGTTTTGAAACTATTCAAAACTAATTAATTCCATAACTTATGTGTTTAAAGTAGTTTTAATCCAAAAAACTCTTCAAGTTCCATAACTTATGGAAGACTTTAAACTAATAAAAGAACTAACTTTTCTATATTTGTATAACTTATGGAATTAATTAAGGTTACACTTTTACTCTTTAATGAGGTGACTCTTGAACTTCCATAACTTGAGGACAAGTTATGGAGACATAAAAAATATTCAATGACACAAGACTCTTCATTTTGTAACCATTACCAACTTTTATGAGTTTTATGAGTCTTTAATGTGACTCTTCATGTAACTTGAGGACAAGTTACACAAACACATTTTATACTCAACTCTTAGATTAAAATGGATTGAAAGCAACTATTTCAATTAACTTTTCTATTAATCGAAGCAACTCATAAGAACAAGATAATTCATATCAAACTTCTTCATGTAATTAGTCTAAACCTTAAACTAATACAAAACATGAATCTATTGACAATTATCTTTGAAAATGGATTAGCATGAACATTACCACATTAAAAAACAAGTTTATAAGTTCAAAAACAACTTAGGGTAATGTTCCTAGTCCATTTCTAGCCAAAAACCTCGAAAATATGCTGTCTGGGGGTCCAACTCGTCGAGTTGGATCGAATTGATCACATTTTAGGCATGGACTCGCCGAGTCTCCTGATGAACTCCCCGAGTCTGATGATCAGACAACAACAAATTCGTTTTTTCAGCTTCTATTGCAGGTATAACAAGAAAACAAGCCTAGGCTCTGATACCACTGTTGAGTTTTGAGCATTCTAACACTCCTAAGTGTACATGCAACCCTAAATACCTTGGATCTATATTTTCTCTATTATACATGCAAATAAGAACATCCAAGGTATTATCCTAATCTAGCATACAAAACAATGAGTGTAACAAGATAGAATAAATACCTCTTTGATGTAGAAAGTCTTCATGAAGCTTGAGTGCCTAGCCCCAATAGTGTGGAAGCCTCAAATGGAATCACAATCATCAAAACACTTAGAATAACTTGAGAGAGTTCTACACTTCATGAAATTGGCTAGCCCTTTTCTTCACTTTCTAGTGTGATCCTAGTGGCCGATTTTGTCAAGAATAAGATCTTTATATAGTGTTACAATTAGGGTAAATCCTTAATTGTCATGGCTTTCCATTTACTTGGATCCATGGGTTCAAATACACCATGGAGCATCCATGGACCATCCTATGGGTTTTAGCCCAACTTGATTATCCATGGAGCATTAGCCCACTATATAAGTATGGATGATTTACACAATCAACCCATATATTTAATTAGTCTTCTTTTGATCACTTAATTAATCCTAGGTTAATTCTTGATCAATACTAATTAAATAATCTTATTATTCTTATTATTAATATACTAGAACTTATAATATATTAATAACCATAAGTGTCTTATTTCTCTCATTATAGTCTATCCAAGTGCATGATGGTATGCAACCCAAATGGACCATGTCGGGTCGGGTCAAGTCTTACCAATTATAGTTATGGACTTAGACATTAATCCAACATTCTCAGGATCACACGAAGGCGCATACTTGATTGTACACACAAGAGAGAGTTATGTTTTGAGGATCCTGGATTTATAATCAATTAATTATGAACTTTGTGTTTCAGTAATTTGGATACTTGGGATTTGTGAAATGAGTTAATGAGATTTATGGGATTTTTAAATGAAAATTTTGTTTAAAAATTTGCGTTGTTACAATTAAGTCCTTAATGGGTTAAGTAAGAACACTTAACCCTAATCTGGGTCGTCAACCCTTTTCCATTCAGTTGACTTCCAATCGTCAACCCCTTTCAAATCTGTTCATCGTCGGTGTGGGTCCGGCGATGCTTGGGCTTTCTTTAATAGGCAACTCCGATAAGGGTTAGATCGGCAAGACCGGACCTTGAAACATCGACAAAGGGTTAGATCGACGAGGTTTCACATCAATGGTGAGAGGGATAATCGGAGAAGGATGACTGGCGGTGGTTGATTCCATTAAACATACCAGAGAGAGACAGCCAAGGAACTAAAAATAGTATCAAACTAGAAATCGGATCCCCCTTCAATTCATAGAATCCGATCGACAAAAAATAGTCACCCAACGTCGCATCCTCCTCCTCCTTCTTCTTTTAATCTCGATCACAGTTCTCCTTTTTCTGCTTTCTAAATAGACTAGCCTCTTCATTTATCTTTTATTATTTACATTTGTAGCTATTTGGGACGATGATAATGGAGGAATATGGGAGGTCTTTTGTGATTAAAGGTGACGTTGGGTAGTGATGTTTGTGTGGGTGGTGTAGGGGGATGAAGAGGAGAGAAGAAGTTGATGAAGGTAAGTGAATGGAGACTGGAATTAGCAAGCTGTGTGTAACGCCCGTAGATCCGGACTAGTCAATTTAGAGATAATAGGGGTCGAAAATGAATTTTTGACAAAAGATTATTTAGAATAAAAAATCTTAACCAAGTTGTATAATACATCTCAAGGGTTTCATTCATATAAAGAAAGTTGAAATCCGAGTTATAACGAATAAGTTATGGTCCGTCGAAGTTTTACGGCAAAACCGGCACGACACCGGGAGACGTAAATAGTGAATTTACGATGGAGAACTTTTTATCCTTATTAATCTACACAAAATTCGTAGAATATGTTAAACTGAGAGCGTCCATAAAAAGAACGCCCAAATATGACTTCGTATAAGGAAGTTATGAATTTTCTAACATTTGACATAGTAGTGCACGGTCCGAAACTCGAATTTTTGTTCGATCGATTTTTGGCCTACGCGACCTAAATCAAAGTTGAAGATCTCATTAATACGAACTCGGCGGTAAAAAGACAGACGAAAACGGAGTCCGTATGTAGAAGTTATGAATTTTACGTCGACATTTAACAGTATAATCTCCTCGTACTGTTAAATTTAAGATCGGTTAATAATTAGTCAACGAAGTCAAAATGAAAGTTGTAGATCTTATTTTACCTACACGTGGATATAAATAACGTCAAAAACGGAGGTCTTATGTGAAAGTTACAGATTTTAGAAGTCGGAAGTGTGCTGTGCGAAAATGGGTGATGTGGCACAATCTTGGCCATTGCTTTATCCCCAATTCTTGCCACTAGATGGTGATATGTGGCACCAAGTTCAACTATTTTTCACCCTATAAATAGAGCATCTCTCACCCTCATTTTCTTCACACCTTTCCATTCTTTCTTCTCTTTACTCTTTCTCTAGAACCTCTCTCTAGCCCCGAAACCCCCCGAAAAGCCTAGGGAACCTCCCTAGCACGAGGTGGAAGCCCCGAAAAACTCGACGGCTCCGAGAAGAAGAGATTTTCGGCTCGGGAACGCTTCTCCAAGCAATGTCCGGTTTTCTATAAAACCCGTTGTAAGTGAGCTACACTTACACTATTTTTAATATAGCGTTTATTTAACTATAGTAACATTATTAGGAACTTATAATAAGTACTTGGGCTATTATTCTGGGTTATATAAGTATTGTTTAATGCTTATATAATAGTAATAATAGCTAGACTATTAATTAGTCTCGACAAATAATATACTAAACTCTAGTGGTAATAATAGTAGGTTTCGTCGAAGGAAATTATTTTAAAGTAAACGAAGCGTTGTCCGAGTACCGAGTCACCACCTTATCAAGTGAGTGCATAGTTACTTTCAGCTTACACATAGATATGAAGTATTTTATATAAATTACGTGCTACGTGTGCATATTATCTGTATACTTGCTATCTATGTTGGATGAATGATTTTATACATGTTTTAAATGATTTAAACTGTATATGTATTTTATATCTACAAAATGTGTTGGGTAAAACATGGGTAGATGTAATATTTGTTGTGTGACAAAATAAAATAATGAGATGCCTCATTATAGATGTTATTGATGATCCAGTCATCTCGCGGAGTATAGATGACGACCACGGACTATTCTAGACAGTCTAGTGGAACGCTAGCAGACTCATAACCTGTAGGTGTTTATTTGAACTGTATGTTTATTTGAACTGTGTGCTCACCAGCAGTACTCCATCCCCCACATGGTTGCCTTATTTGACATGAATTACTGAGGAATCCCCGAAGTATGTGTTGTCACACCGATTAAAGTCCCTTAGACTAGGTCCTTTGGGTTAGATGTTTTAGGGACGTAAAGTGAGGATAACAAGAACGGGTAATCGGGTTTGTTTGGTTTGATAAAGTTAATAAACTTATTTATTGTGGGTTGAAAACCCTATGTACTCACTAGGTTTCCCAACTTGACCCACTCAGTTTATTTATATCACATGTGTTGATATGAAGTCACATTACACTGAGAGATTAAGGAGATATAAATCACTAGTAATAATGAATGTAAGTTCTGTTTATGCTTATGTTTCTGTATTGACGATGAAATCCCAAATGTTTTAAAATGAATAAAAATACTTTTCTTCAGAAATGCTTTGATAAAGTATTTATCATGTTTTACTGGGAACAAATTCTGCAACATTTTTATTAAAAGAGGTACTTTGATTTTTATAAAGCATAAACAAAATCGATCTTTTCTGGTCGTGAAAATGGGGATGTCACACTGTGAAGGTTTGTTTGAAGGTCAATTGCTATGGGTTTATGGAGTAGGCCTGTAGGGTAAGGTGGCTGGAAGTTTTGAGGAAATAAGGGTGGTGATGGGTGGTGGTTTTGGTGGTCATGGTGGTGAAATGGTGAAGGTGGGTCTTCGTGAAACGGTGGCTGGAATGGAGATTGTGGAGCTGGGAACGGTGTTCGCTGATGGTGAATGGAGGAATAAGGTGATTCATGATGGTAAAAGGTGGCGATGGTTTTGTGGATCTTGGGAGGTTGATGGTGGTCATGGAGAGAGAGAGAGAGAGAGACCTTGAATATTAAATAATAATAATAATAATAATAATGATAATGATAATATTAAATAAGAGAAAAACTTCATAAATGGTCCATGTGATCGTGAAAAGACGAAAATGCCCTTTAGTTAACGGATAAATTTAATGGAGTTAGCAATAAGGACCAATCGCCAAAAGTTTTAAAAGCACAGGGACCATCTATGATGTTTTTAAACCACATGGACTGAACTTCATATTTTTGGAAACCATAGGGGCCATTTATGATGTTTTTCTTTTTTATATATAATATTACTTTTAACTATTCGTAAGTTATTTTTAAGCTACTTATTTGAAAATTCTTGACGATTATAAAAATAGTTTCATGTTATTTTATTTTATTTTATTTTAGGATTACAATTTAGGTTTAACACTATAATTTATAACTTTTAACTATTTATAAAATAGTCTTTTGATTTTTTCAAGTTTAACTGAAAATTTGATTTAAATTAACCGTTTAACATTATATTGAAATTAATAATTTAATTACTTTGCATAAAATCATAAATTATACAAAAGTTTTGACTTTAAAATGACAATTGCTCAAATACGAAAATATTAGTTAACGAAGTAAAATATGATATTTTAATATTATAGTTTAGTTAGTTTGTAGCGTCCCAAAAATACGGTGCAAAAATTTGTTTTCAATTAATTAATAAAAACCATAATAAACAAATCATATCATTCATAAACAAAAGTTGTTATATCAAATCAGGGTATCATCTCAAAACATGTTCTTTTATTAGAGTAAAAGACTCCCAGGCTAAATCTTCTTGGTCTGTGCAATGCAGTCATCCCGAGCTCCTCCATCCGCTACCGGAAGTACCTAAAACCAAAACTGAAAACTGTAAGCACAAAGCCTAGCGAGTTCCCCATACTACCATATACCAAACACTTAAACACATACTACAAACATTGGGCCTAGCCCGCTACATCCGGCCCAACTAGGCATCGGAAGAATCCGACATCAGGACCCGCCTAGCATCGAGCCTCGCTCGGTATACATATCTATTTCTACTAGGCCTCGTCCTTCTCCAAGCCCTGCTCGCTACACACATACAACAATAATGTATAAACATGATAGTACATAACAAACAATCGCTATACTATAACTGCTAGCCTCAAGGCCTCGCCTATCTTGGGCTCCGCCACTACTCTACTACCAATGAGATATGGAACCCTGTCCACCCTCAGCTAGTGATGAGATACGGGCCCCCACCCACACTCACCCCCATACCAGGCATATACAAGTATCAAAAAGACAACAAGTATAACTAAACATACACTACTGCCTCGGGTACCATCTGATATCGAACCGTAGCTCAGAAACATACATATAAACCTTCCTCGGGCCTTTCCTGGCATTGTACATACACTAACATACATAAACGGGCCGGTATTAGTGCCTTAGACCCGTTCCTATTGGAGAAAACTCACCTCGCAAAGCTGATTATAGAATCCTGCGAATAACCCCTTGCTGCTAGCTGGCAGATCCCCGAAATGCTGATCTCTCGACTCCCCGAGCTATCAATGACAAAAATATCACTTAGTCCAAAACAATAATTCGCCTTAGGGTACCCAACTTGGTCCAACTAAGGCTACAAATCATAATATAAAAAGGCCCAACACTAGATGGGCTTCCCAAGCCCACTAGTGGCCCACTAATGGCCCACTTTGCTAAATTGGGCCCAATCACCCTAATGGGCCTTACCCTAAGCCCAAAACATATACTTGGTCCATATTAACTGACTCTTGATGTCCCATCAAAGCCCAAATACCCAAAGATTGGCCCAAATCGAGGCCCAAAAACACAAAGCCCAAATCTGATATGTACGCGGGGTGTACATCTATGTACGCTAAGCGTACTGGCTGATGGTTTGTACACCGTGCGTACCTTCTTGTACGCCCAGCGTACAACCCTGTTAAGCCACTTTTCCATTAAGTGCTTAATACTACAAAACAGAAGCTACAAACACAGATGCAAGTCCTCATTAATGTCTTAATCCATAAAGTCGACAACTTGGTGGCTTGCAACCTACGAAAAGAGCCCAAACTTGAATTGTAACAACACACTTCCATGGAAATGGCTAGATATCATGCATGAACCCATGAAGACATTCAATAACATAAAACTCATTCAATATTCTCAAATCTCAAATCTAACAAATTCTATCATGATAAAACATATACCAAGATCATAAAACAAATCTTCTGCCAGTGTGTACGGATCATGCCGACGCCTTCCCACGATCATCGCTAGTACCTGAAACACATAACACATAACACTGTAAGCATAAATGATTAGTGAGTTCCCCAAAATACCACATGCAACACATACTCCACTCAAGGCCGTAAATCTATGGGATCTTCCAATCCATGTGTCTCAGGGGACTTCCGTCCCAACTCTGGTAGACCTTCCGGCCCTACCCGTATGACCTTCCGGTCCTCATCATCATGACCTTCCGGTCCATACACTGTTGACCTTCCAGTTCATATCATGGTACTCATAACATAGCATAACACATACATATCACATAACAACACATATCACATACTCCGCATACCATATAATACCTTCTGGTCATACATAGTTACCACTATAGGTAAAGTATAGTGAGAAGACTCACCTCATATACTGTCTAGTAACTCACATGCTCGGTATCCCTGAACCTCGTAACAATGACCTAGCCCTACCTAAAAACATAAGCAATCATCTCAAATCAATAACGACTCTCCAGGCTAAACTAGTCTGTTCCAAAGTTCTCTCAGAAGGCTAAAAGGCCATTTTACCCTTCTAATGGTTCAAAAGTCCAAATGTTGACCCAACCCTAAAAGTCAACTATTAAACTTTAACCAGACTCGTCGAGTGCACATAGGTGACTCAACGAGTCCAAGCGTGTCCGTTGGATCTTTCTAAACCTCACTCGACTCACCGAGTGAACCTTCCACTCGATGACTACTACTGGTCACGAGTCACGGGGCAAACCAACTCGATTCATCGAGTCCCCATATGGACTCGACAAGTTTCTTCCATGACAATCACCCGAACGACCTTCTGAGGTCAGATATGCTTCTCTAACCTATAGATCTGACTTCCTCATGTCCAATAATCACGTAAAGGTCAAATCTTGACACTCATGCAATGCACCCAAGGCTTCTTTTGGTGAAATGGCTTCTAAAATGGCATCCTAGGTTCATTTCCTCCATGGAACAACATAAAGCAGGATATATAATGCTCTTTGGACCTCTAAAGGTCCAGATCCAGAGTCTAACACTCAAAGGGACAACATATGCATCAATTCAAGCCAATAAAGGGGTAGAGAAAACCCTAGATTCAAGGATCTTGTACAAAACAGAAGAAGGGATCGATTTACTACCTCAACAATGAAGACCCAAGCTTGAAAACCACAGAATCAAAATCCCCTTAACCCTCTCTTGCTGGAAACACCTTCTTCTTTGCAAAGCCACAACAAAAAGGATCAAAAAGCTCTCTCTCTCTCTCTCTCTCTCTCTCTCTCTCTCTCTTTCACACACAACTCACCCAAGCTCTCTAGGGTTTCTCTCTCTGGACTGGTAGCCGCAAATCAAGGCTATACGTTCCCTTAAATAGGGCACATGCCCAAGGATTTAGGGTTTCCATCCACAGCACGGGCTCATCGAGTCCACCTATTGACTCGTCGAGCGTGTTCATTAATCCAGTCAGCCAATCGCGATCCTACTCGACGAGTCTAAGCATCAACTCGTCAAGTCCCTCCTCATAACTTAAAATAAACAATTAAAATATGGTACCTAGAAATCCAGATGTTACACAACCCTAAGCTCAAACACGAGATTTCATCAAAAGATCCATTCTTTGGAGTAAAAGAGTCCATAAACTCCTCCTAATAGAGATCTAAGAGAACAATCATCAAGATCAGAACTTTATGCCTTGAAAGGGTCTGGAAAGAGGCAAAATTCCCAGATCTACAACTTTTCCTTTGATCTACGACCTTGCTTTGCCCTTTCTTGCTTGGAAAATGGGTTTACAACACCAAAATGCTCACTAATGGACACCAAAGCTTCAAAAATACTCAAGGGAGGATTAGGGTTTTGTGGTGGCTGTCCAAGGGTGAAATGGAGGATAAACCTTGAGACTTATCATTCCTTTTATAGTGGCATACCCTAAAATTTAGGGTTTCTGGACCCTGGACATACGCTGGGCGTACCTCCGGTATGTTGGGTGTACGCCTAAAGCACCCGCGATCCTTCTCCTTTATATGTTGGGCGTAACCCAGCTTACGCTGGGCGTACCCAGCCATACACGTGCATACCTCCCTTGCATGCATGGGACTTACTTGCTAAATATTTCCATTAGGGACAAATATTGCCAAAAACTTCCAATTGTCACAACTCCTTTATTCCAAGTCCATTTCCGATGAACTTTATATCCACAGACAGGTGGAGGTGTAACATTCCAAATTTCAAAAGTATAATTTAAGGGTTTAGAGAGTAATTTCGAAGAAGGGACTCGACAATTAGGTACGCTTACTCGCCGAGTCGGAGGGGGTTTGGGTCACGAATTAAGTGACCAACTCGCCGAGTCGGAAGCTGGACTCGACGAGTTGGTGCTAGAATGAGAAAAACCCTAATCTTAGGGTTTTCACCCTATTTAAAGGACTTTATGTCCTTATCCCAACCTCTTATTCCCCCAGAGAGTTCCAGAAAACCCTAATTTTGTGTGAGGCTTCATTGTTGAGGAGATTGGAGCTTGGAAGAGGAATTTGGTGGAAGGAGCTTGAGGAATTAGAAGCTAGCATCAAGGGGCTTGTATAGATCTGGGATCTACATCAGTTTGGGCAGATCTCAGAGGTAAGGAGCCATTGTCTTAAGTCATTTCCTTTTTGGTTCATCCTTGGTGGTTGTTTTGGGAGTTCTTTAGCTTGTTTAAGAGCTATTTCGAGTTAAAGGCTTAGATCGGAGGTTGCTACTTCAGATCTAGGCTTGTGATGGTTCATAATGTCATAAAGTTTCAGTCATTAAGTTGTTGGTGAAGCCCCTTAGTCCTTAAACCTAGCCATAGAGTGTTTTGAGCCTATATCTCCTTGGTCTCACGTAAAGTTTGCAACTTTATGTGAGGATTGGTTGTAGTAGAGTGGATCTATGGTTTGGAGCCCCTGCATGGCTCGAAAAGCCTCTGAATGGATTGAGAACTAGAGGGACTTGGCGAGTCACATGGGTGTACTCAACGAGTTGTATGAACATAAGCATGGACTCGACGAGTTGGAAGAACAACTCGGCGAGTCTGTTAAAGATTTCCTTGGACTCAGCGAGGCTGTTCTGGGACTCGGCGAGTCTGGTCGCAGAACCCAAACTCTTTTGGTTAAAGCCTTGGATTAAATAAGTCGGTTGCCGACTCAGTGAGTCGGACAGGATAGGACTCAGAGATCGTTGGAAGCGGCGAGTCTTAGGACGACTCGGCGAGTTAAGTTGTGTAATGAGAGTTTTATGGGTATGGGAACCCAGCGAGTAGAGTCAACCAGGAAGGTTGACTTTGACTGAGGACTTTGACTTTGACCAAGAGTTGACCAGTTTGACTCCCAAGGGTATTTTGGTAATTTTGGTTTTTATGGAATTGGTTCTTTGGTAGTGTTCTGTGGTGAGGTTCATGTCGGTGGTTGGAGCAGCTTGGTTTTATCTCTTCAGTCAGCAATTGCAGGTGAGTTATCCTCACTATATCAGCAGGGTCTACGGCACCAAGGTTGGCCCTTTATCGGATGGAAATCTGGGTATTGTTTGTTATGTTATTGCTTTGCTAGATCTGCATCCTGGTATTTGGGATGGTGTTATGTTAGTGACTTGGTTAAGGTCGGTACCTGGTATATAGGGTAATGTTACGCTACTGACCGGTTAGGTCGGAATCCTGATTAGGATGTTGATATGCTATGTGATCTGACAGACTGTTGTCTGGTTAAGGATTTGTTATGTGATTAATTGTTTTATGTGCACATGGTTGTTCGACCGGGGGGGGGGGGTGTTGGGTTGAGGCGGGTCCTTCTTTGTGCTGTAGGCCAACATACCCAGGGTGGACCGTATATTTTGAAGGCCCAGCAAGCGGTCCGGATAGGCTGAAGGCCCTAAGAGGGCGGACTAGACGTACTGAGGCTCGAAAAGTGGACCAGGCCGACTGAAGCCCCGGTGCGGGCGGACCAGTCATACTGTAGACTCAGAGAGTGGTCCAGGTGGATTGAAGGCCCGGTATGGGCGGAACAATCACACTGTAGACTCGATATACATGGCTAGACTTGAAGGGTGGACCAGGTGGAATGAAGGCCCGGTGCGGCAGACCAGTCCCACAGTAGACAAGATGTGCATGATTGTTCTATTTGTGCTATGTTATGAGTATGTTTATGTGTGGTTGGTATTTTGGGGGTAACTCACTAAGCTTTCGGGCTTACAGTTCAGTGTTTTGTTTCAGGTACTTCAGGAGATCGTGGCAAGGCCAAGGCGTGATCGTACTGTTCCTCATGTTTTATGATTTATGTGATATGGTTATGGGGGATACTCTGGCATTTAAACTATTTTGAAAACAAGATGTATAAACTTAATGGTTTTGAATGAATTAAAATGTTTTAATTTGGCTTAAATTTTACGGTCGTTACAAGTTGGTATCAGAGCCTTGGTTTGAGTGAATTGGAGGAACATTCGTGTGAATCCAGTCTCAAATCAAGGAGGGTTTTCAAAATGGTTTTCAAAAGGTTTTTCGAAATAAGTAAAGGAGGATGTAGTGGGTACGATCAGCCAGAGCCAGTAAGTAGACCCCAAAAAACTATACAAGTTATTTGATGATGTGATATGTTAAAACAACATGCTAGTACTAGGTTAGGGATCTTCAGGAATTGCATGATAGAATTGCCTGATTATATGATGCCGGCTAGCCTAGGGTTTCCTTCGTATGAAATTGACATCATTAATGTAGTTATTTAGTGTATGCATCATGGTTATACATAACTAAGATCTTATATCCTAAGAATGTTTGATTTGGCCTTATGTTCTGTTCTTGTTTGATTGGGAGCTTAGGGTAGGATTGGATATTCAAAAGTCTATGGGGTCCAACATTATGTATGGCTAGCACACACTAGTGCTGCAGGGTTGGTGGAAGCTTCATGGATGGGAGGGTTGCGTGAGACCGGTAGGTCGGTTATGGGATAATGGTGCTCCTCTAGGAGTGGGGATCGAGTGTTCGTTATGTATATGCTATTGCTAGGTTGTTGTGGTGATACTTGATACAAATATGGGTAGGTGTGGAAGGTAGTATGGGCCCGTACTACTGAAAGCATAGGACCCTTACGCGTATCAAGGAAGTTACAACCTCTAGGGTTTTGTTGGGAGCTGGATCTCGGGGTTATTATGAGGAATGCCAAATATCTTGTGGTGCATTTGCAGTATGGTGATTACGAGACGTCTCGGGGCAGGATCCGGTTCGGGATTGGGATCAGGAGAGGGTGATCAGGGTGGATCGGTACCACCTGAGGTCATTGGTTAGATGAATACGGATGAGTTAGATGCCATGATCCGTGAGATCCTACATGATGAGGTTGCTGCTATGTTCCGGGCTGAGTTGCTGGAGATGTTTGGGTCGATCAAGACCGCCATGGTTGAGTACTTTGATGAGCGCTATGCAGCTCTTGGAAAGGCGGCTGCCGCGGCAGCTACCACGACTGTAACAACGGTAGGAGGAGGAGTCGGTCGAGGTTTTCAGTATCGGGACTTCGATAATACGAAGCCCCCTACTTTCAATGGAGTTCAGGATCTGATCATTGCTATGAGGTGGTTTTCAAATGTGGAGGGTTATTTCTTCACGTGTTCATTCCCTGTGGATCAGAGGGTGAGATGTGCTCTGAACCTTTTGAGGCTCGGGGAGAAGGATTGGTGGAGGTTGACTACGGGATCTTATTCGGATGTGTAGCGGGCTGCGGTTACATGGGATCAGTTTCGAGAGATGTTCAACACTCGTTATGTTCCATGGGTTGAGAGAGAGAGGTTGGCTCAGGAGTTCCTGGAGCTGAATCAGGATTCAGAGTCGGTAACGAAGATCACCAGGATGTTCACTGAGAGGGCGATGTTTTGTTTGGAGTTTTCTTCGGAGCAGGCTCAGATGTCCCGATATCTGAGTATACTAAAAAGGGACATCAGGCAGTTTGTGTCCACGCAGAGGTGTGATACCTTGTTAGAGCTGCAGGAGGCCGCCGAGCGGAAGGAGTTAGAGATGGAGTTGCAGTTGCGAGAGCAGAGGCAGGCCCCGGTGCAGTCGCAGTCGGTGCCAAAACGGTCCAAAACCGTTGACACTAGGGTTGGATGTCAGAACAGCCGCACTTGTGAGAAGTGTGGGAAGGGTCATGCCGGAGTTTGTAGGTCCGGTGGTGCGTGTCACAAGTGTGGGAAAGAAGGGCACTATGCGAGGGATTGCCGTCAGTCGGTCCCGATTCAGGATATGAGGATCTGTTATCACTGTCATCAGGTTGGACACTTGAGGGTCGATTATCCATAACTTGTTGCAAGACCGGTGCAGGCTCCAGCTGTTGGATTAATGTCTAAGTCCATAACTATAATTGGTGAGACTTGACCCGAACCGGCATGGTCCATTTGGGTTGCATGGCATCATGCATTTGGATAGACTATAATGAGAGAAATAACACTTAAGGTTTGTTAATATATTATAAGTTCTAATATATTAATAAGATTATTTAATTAGTATTGATCAAGAATTAATCTAGGATTAATTAAGTGATCAAAAGAAGACTAATTAAATATATGGGTTGATTGTGTAAATCATCCATACTTGTATAGTGGGCTAATGCTTCATGGATTGTCAAGATGGGCTAAAACCCATAAGATGCTCCATGGTGTATTTGAACCCATGGATGCAAGGAAATGGAAAGCCATGACAATTAGGGTTTACCCTAATTGTCACTAACTATATAAGCATCTTATTGTTGACAAAATCAGCCACTATAAGTGAATAGAAAGGGCTATCCGATTTTCATGAAGTGTGAAGTTCTCTCAAGTCATTCTATGTGTATTTGGTGTTGTGTAAACCATTTGAGGTGTCACACTTGGGGCACTAGGCACTCAAGCTTCATGAAGACATTCTACATCAAAGAGGTATGTAATTCTAAATTGATATATTCATATGAATCATATTATTATGCTAGTTAGGATGAATACCTTGGAAAGATCATATTTGCATGTATAATAGAGAAAACATAGATCCAAGGTATTTAGGGTTGCATGTACACTTAAGAGTGTTAGAATGCTCAAAACCCAACACCAACACCGACCACATTGAGGATTACGAGTGGAGGTCAGGGTGGAGCGGAGCCTCCAAGGGCTTAGGGGCGCGCTTTCCAGCTTACATCAGAGGAGGTCAGGGCAGAGTCGGATGCAGCTACGGGTATGTTTCCATTTTGATGACTTGTTATATTGTTGACTATGTGGTATTGTAAATCTGTTCGCCTTTTTCATGATTCATAGTATGTTTAGGGATCTTAGTAGTTAGGAGTTGTAGTTGGTAAGCGTTCAGAAGGATTCTTGGTCGAAAGGTATGGTATATGATCTCGTTGCTTGGAATAGCAACGGCGTTGCGAGAAGTGTTCAGTTGAGATTCAAATTTCCTTGGAGTTCGGGATGTACGGTGTCGGGAGAGTGACCTGTGGAGGTTGCTCACTCCGGAGGGATTTGGTTCCTGGAGTGGAGTGGGAAACTTTATCACGTTATGCCGGTTTGTCAGCGGAAGTTAGTAGTGGGTACACTAAGTGGGGAGAATTGGAAAATTCTCCGGTGAAACAGCAAGCATCTAGGGTTGGTTAGTTGTTTGGATTTATTAGTGTTGTTAGCCGAGAGTGTGGCATGATTGGAGCAAGGGATAGTCAAGTGGGCAGGGAACAGACCATGGTTTCAGGAAAAGTAGTTGGTTGATGTGAGGCCTAGGTTAGGCCATGGAAAGGATTCCGGGCACGGGAATGGAGTTCGGAACCCCAATAGGGCTACAACAGATTGCATGGGAGAGATTCCCGGGAAGGATGGTATAGGGTGACGTACGGCAATTTTGAGCGGTCCGGATAGACTGAAGGCCGAAAGGCGTACCAGTCAGGCCGAAGGCTTAGGGAACGATCCAGACAGGCTGAAGGCCCAGGAGGGAAATCCAGACATACTGAAGGTTCCGAGAGTGGTCCAGATAGGCTGAAGGCCTGGAAAGGCGGTCCAGTCATGCTGAAGACTCTGTATGTGTTAGTGGATCGGTATGAGGAGAATAAGTGAATATGTCACCATGAAATGGTAATCGATATGGTCTGACCCTAAGTATTGATCATGATGATGGAGTTGGCTGAAGGCCGTGCGTGGGCCTAGTTAGTATGTGATCAAATTCGGAGTATATGGGAGTTCGAGAATAGCAGTTTCTCTACATGGATAGTGTAGAGTGGAGTTTAGCACAGTGGCACTTGAAGGTGTGGCAAGGGTTGTTGAGTAGATTTCCTGGAAGGGAAAGGTATATAGCTCCAGAAGGAGTGTGGGTCCTCTAAAAGGAAAACAGTAGTGTGAATGGATGATCGAAAGTGCTTCAGTTGCTGGTAGTAAGCACTGGGATTGTACAAGATACATCGAAACACATACGGGTTGGATGCCCGTTGAGGTTATGGCAATGTTGAATGATGCGCATACCTGTTTTTAGTCTCCTTGGAAGAGGAGGATGATAGTGGTTCCAGATTGGAGATTGGGACGGAGAAGGGTGAGACAACAGGTTAGCAGACTCAGGAGTAGTCTGGACCGGTGCTGAGGACCGTATAAGGATAGTTACAGTTGGAGGTCGAGGACCTAGAGGTCATGATAGGGAGGTGTGAGTGGGTTGCACTCCGTTGTGTCGAACCAAAGGGTTCGAGGGGTGACGCAAGGACAAGATCCTTGTTTTCGAGTATGGTTGTGGTCATGAGCTATGAATGTAGTGGTGTTCCATCCTAGGGATGGTTGGACCATCGTAGGCGTGCTTGGTTTTCCAGACCAAGGCTGATTGGTCCAGGTACGATGTGTATGAACGTTATAGCTGGGTGTTTAGGAGGGTTGCTCGGGAGCTGGGAAATGTTCCATTATATCAGCACAGTAAGGGATTTGATCTAGGGAGGAAACGAGATGAGCTTCCATTGGTGCGAGTTGAGAGAAATGGCGTCATACGGGCGAGAGATAGCGTGATAATACTGGGTCAAGACCCGATGGTTTAGAATGGTATCCAGTTTTCGCAGGTAGTGAATGAATGTGTAAAGCGGAAGTAAGGTAGTGTCTTCTAGTGACACTTAGTTGATGAGTGTTGTTATCAGAGAAAGGTATCCAATTTTCGTTGGCGTGATCGTACCGCTCATGTTTTATGATTTATGTGATATGGTTCTGGGGGATACTTTGATGTTTAAACTATTTTGAAACAAAATGTATGAACTTAATGTTTTTTTGATGAATTAAAATGTTTTAATTTGGCTTAAATTTTACGGTCGTTACAGGAGGGAAGCCCTACACTCCTAGCCACACCCCCCAAGCCTAAAAACCTTATGGATAAAAACCCATGACCCATAAAAGACTGAAACGCTCCTAGCCTTGGCCTCTAAAATCCATAACCAAAGTACTTTCCCAAACATGTGTTACATAATTTATGATTAGAATTTAGTTTTTTGCATTAATTTTAACATTTTAAACCAATTTATAATAATTATTAGAAAGAAATTAAAAAATCATGAAGGTTTCAAATGCATGTGATGTAAGTAAAATTACATCTTTTATAAGTATATACAGATAGATTTATACTTTTTGATATAAAATGGAGTATAGCTTTGGAAATCTTATATATACAATTTTTATATTATTTTAATGTAAATAATAAAATAGGATGAGAGATGTTAAGGGCTAAGACTATTCATATACCCACTTTATCTTTCTATTATTTTTATTAATTTTATTTTATATAAATATTATTTAATATATGTAAATCATTATAAAGTATATACAATGATAGGACAATACTACAATTTATCTGTCCCATTATTAATATTTATATTAATACTATTAATACTAAATACACTAAACACGATTTGTTTTTAACTGACAAGTTTTTTTTTTTTTTTTTGTTTTTAAATATTATTTAATACATCTAAATAACTACAATAATAGTTTTTAGGTTAAACATTATAAAGTTGTTTTGAATTTCTAAAATTTTTAAAATTTCTAAATAAGAAAAAGTTGAATTGATTTATCTATGTAATTATGTTTTTAAAGATAACTTATAACTATTTTTTTTATATAAAAAAATATAAACAAGTATAATAAATATTGTTTTATATTTTCATTTTAACATTAAAATTGTTTATTTATATATCTACATTTTTCAAGATATTTCAATGCCTAATTAGTAAATTGTTTTTACGTTAATGGAAAAAACATGGTCAAATAAAATAATTTTCTCTTTTTCTAATCACGTGTTAAAAAAGCCTGTCAGCACATTAATGATATGAAATTTTCAATTTAAGTTAGCCTAGGATAGTAAAATTCAGTAAATTCAATTAATGGAGCATGTCTCATGAAAAAAATCTATCATATTAACTTGTTTATCAATTAATAAAATATAAAAATCAATTAAAAATTTCTTGATTATTATTTGTTTTGTTAGATTTCCAGATAGGACAATGTGAATGAATAAAAAAAAATAATAAATAAAGAAAAGAATGAAATGTGTAAGGTCATCTCCAATGCATTGAACTCTTAAGAGTTTAATGGATTGCTACATCAGCATTCCACTAACTATATCATTTTATTCATTAAACTCTACACTCCATTAAACCCTTAAAAGTTTAATGAATTTCCACATCAACATTTAATTATATATTTTTCTAAATAATGTTGTAAAACTATAATATTACGTTAATTAGAAATTAAAAGTTACAAATTGTAAATTATTAATTAATGATTGTTGTATATGTTATTGTTTTAAAATATTTTTAAGATTTAAATATTTTTTGTTTAGAATATTATAATATAAATTACCTTGATGATTTAAATTATTCAATATAACATAAAGTAAACTACAAATATTATAAATAAAAAAATAATGACATATACCTTGTGTATATATGTAGGGTATAATTATTTAAATAAAAAATTTTATTGGTGAAATGGTTAAAAAAAAAAAAAAAAAATTGCATACCACCGTTCAATGGGGATTAAACCCCACTTCATTGAACTCCACCCACAATGGTGGGTTTATGTATTCAACTCCCTTTTTCCCCATTAAACTCACCATTAAATCCCCATTGGGGATCGCCTAAGGGGATTGACATAATAACTTTTAGATACTATTTAAAAAGACATTGACGATTTTTAAAGTCTATTCATATAACCTAAGGGTATATGAATAGTAGCTTCCGATGTTAGGTCTTTCGATGTGGGGGGCAAAACTATGCGTGAGGTCCTATGTGGCACATCTAGCCACACGTGAACACCGATTCAAAGAGTGTGGGTGTGTTGTGACGCTACACCCTCTACGCACGAAGACAACCAATAAGAACGAATAAACTTAGAAAACGGTTAAATATTGGACCGTTGAATCGCATGTATCTGTTTGTGTTTAAAAAAATTATTGAATTTACAAATTTAAACCATACATCCTACAACTATAGATACCAAACATTTTACATTTCACACTAGAAAACACACAACATCTTTCTATTTTCTCATCTTTTATTCAAATTATGGATCCAAATCAAAATACTTCACTCACTCCAAACATTCCAACCACTCCAAACACTTTTAAATGACGCACATGCATATCTTAATTATATGTAATTGTTAACATCCTCAATTCAACAATAACTTCTATTCACCAACTTTCCATACCACCCAAACTACTACCAACAACAACAACCACAACACTTCAATCAACCCCAATTTCAAGCTTTTCAACAACAACATTCTCACCAATTCTAACCACAACCTTTCAACAATTTCAAAACACAACCATTTCATGTATCATTATCTTGATCCTAACCTATAAACCTCAACAATGATGATGATGAAAAGGGTAGAAACACAACAACCATCTTGAAGAAGGCAACTAAAAGAAAAAGGAGCTACGGTTTGGGGTGAGGACGAGGATAACGCTTTATCAAAAGCTTGGATTTTCATATCACAAAATGTGCAATTCGGCAACACACAATCAGGTCAATGGAAAATGGTGCTATTAGGAAGGGAAACAGATCGCCCATACAATGCAGTCAATGGAAAATGGCGTGACCTACGAGCGGCTTGCACCAAATTTAACGACGTATTTGAAAATCTTAAAAATATGCACAAAAGTGCTAGCAACGATTTCAATATTTTATCAACCACATGCTATGAATACAAAGTTACCAACAATGGTAAACCATTCGACCACCAAAAAGAATGGGATATTTCATATTTGTCCTAAGGGTAAAAAAATGAGTCCTTAATTTGGAGTCAGCACATTCAGAATCAACCACCGACTCCAACAAAATGACAAAAACTTACGAATTGGATGTGGGTTTTGGCCTTGACCTCAATGACGACTTTGATGACATCGAGGAGGAGGGGCCATCAAAACTCCAACTTCATCGACCACCAAGAAGGAACAAAGGGAAACGGGCGATGTCTTTATCCAGAAAAGTGAGTAGTGAAGACGTACTTGCAGAAAAATAGACAAAACTCTACTTTTTCTTAAAAAAAATCCGAATCAATGGAGGAAGCTCGTCGCCGAAAAATAGATCTTATCAATCTTCAAACTATAAATACAAAGGCCCAACAAGAAATCGTCCCGAAAAATGTGACAACATTTTTTAAAAGGGTAAATGTAACGCCCGTAGATCCGGGCTAGTCAATTAGAGACGTTAAGCGTCAAAAATGACTTTTTGATGGAAGATTATTTTGAAAAAATTATCTTAACTAAGTTATAGAATCTGTTACAAGGTTTCCGTGCATATAAAGAACGCTGAAATCCGAGTTATAACGAATAAGTTATGACCTATCGAAGTTTCGCGACAGAACCGGCACGACGCTGACTGACGTAAAAAGTGAATTTACGTTAGAGTGATATTTAGCCTTAGCGATCTAAACGAAAGTCGTAGAGTTCGTTAAACCATGAGCGTTCATAAAAAGAACGCCCAAATCTGACTTCGTATGAGGAAGTTATGATTTTTCTAAGTTTCGACTTAGCGGTATGCAGCCCGAATACTCGATTTGAGACCGAGCGGTTTTTAGCCGAAACAATCTAAATGAGAATCGAAGGTATCGTTAATCGGAGTAAAACGATAAAAAGATAGGCGAAAACGGACATCAGATAAAGAAGTTATGATTTTATAACGGAGTTTTCCTGTCCCGGCCTACTAAAAATAAATAATAAAAATAAAGTCAAAATTAGCCGACGGAGTCTAAACGAAAGTTGTAGAGCGTAGTCTCACCTACGCGGGGATATAAAGAACGTCAAAAACGAAGTTCGTATGAGGAAGATATGAATTTTTGAAGTTTATTAAATATTTTCGATATTTAATTTAATTATAAATTAACCGATATTATCCATGGGGGGAGTCAGCGATCTGATCCACGTTACGCCCAACGTAATGTGAAGTTACGCCCAACATAAATGGGCTTCCAGCCCCCTATAAAAGGGTGTCGAGGGCAACCGACTTCTTTGCCCATTTCTTCCCGTTTTCTCGCGTTTTTGCATCGTTTTTTCGTGCAAGAAATATCCCGAAGCCCCGATATCATTCCCGAGCCCCGAAGCAAGTCCCGAGGCCCCGAAGATCCCGAGAAGTGTGATTCGCGAGCCGAAGCTCTGCCCGCGAGGAGCCCGGTTTTTGTGAAGATCTTCCAGATCTACCGAAGAATACTACTTCTACAAGTCGTAGTGTTGTCCGATCATCTTCTAATCAAGTGAGTGTGTGGTTACTTTCTTCTAACGCATAATTATTAAGTAGTTAATATAAAATATGTGTTCTGTGTATATTTTGTTGTTATATGCGTGAATGTATACTCACTTTCTTCTATCTCATAGATCTGATTTATTCTCTATGAAATACGTGTTATGTGGGTATGTCTCATTTGTTATGTGGAATAGGTATTGAATGAGAATGTTATACAGGTTTTAAACTACGTATAAAAATATATATTTTTATCTACAAATATGTTGGGTAGAACATGGGTAGATAGTTGATGTGTGATAAACATGTGAGAGGCCCCGATGTTGTTGTTGTTGATCTAGTTATTCAGCGGAGTATGGATTAGGTAAAGAGATAAAACTTGTTATTAGTCCGGGAGTATGGATTAAGACTAAGTTAATTGTCCCTAGTCCGGGAGTATGGATTAGGCACAATTATTGATCCGGGAGTATGAATCAGATCAGGATTAAGGTATAGTTAATTGTCCCTAGTCCGGGAGTATGGATTGGGCACAATTATTGATCCGGGAGTATGGATCATATCAGGATTAAGGTATAGTTAATTATCCTTATTCCGGGAGTATGGATTGGGTACAATTATTGATCCGGGAGTATGGATCAGATCAGGAGGTTAGTTTTAGATCCGTGAGTATGGATCAAGGGGAAAAGGTTAGTTTTAGATCCGTGGGTATGGATCAGGTGAAAAGGTTAGTTTTAGATCCGTGATTATGGATCGGGTGAAGATAATAGTTTTAGATCCGTGAGTAGGGATCGGGTAAAGAGGAAAATTTTAGATACGAGAGTTTAGATCGTGTCGTTGTGAGGATCGATGGGGTGGGATAAGAGTTGCCTTTATATGGTTAAATTGTACAAGTTTGAATGTTCTATATTTATAAATATATGATATAACATTGTAGGATGAAAACCCTATATGCTCACCAAGCTCCTAAGCCTGACCCACTCAGTTTTCTTTGTATCACAGGTATTAATACGAAGACATAGTTCACAGAGAGATTTAAAGGAGATATAAATCAATTGTGTAACTAAATATAAGTTCTGTTTATGCTTATATGTCTGTATCGGAACATGACATCCTGAGGTTTTATTATTAAATGAAAATACATTCTCTTTGAGAAATGTTTTGATGAGTTATTATCATATCTTGTTTTGGGAACAAATTCCGCAACTGTTTTCTTTAAAAGAGTACTCTGATTTTAAAAACAAGCATAAACAAATCGGTCTTTTCTGGCCGAGAAATTGGGGATGTCACAGTTGGTATCAGAGCATTAGTTTAAGCGAACTAGGAATTTGTAGGAAATTTCTAGACTTAAACTTAGAATGCTAAGTAATGATTGTGAGGAGTGTGTCTAAAATATGTTAGGTAGTACACCTAAATTGACACAAGCACTAGTTTATTTTTGGAATGATGCCTAAAAAGCTTTTATGTGCTAAATGTTTTGTGTGATAGCTATATTGATGCTATTATTTGTTCGGATCTATGGTCTGTTGCTGACCGGATATGGAAACCTTATGTGTTTAGGATTCTAAGCGTATGGCTACGATATTAGAACTAGCATGTAAACGTTTCCGGGTGATAAGGAGATTTATACGTTTATCATAATTAAATCTTTCTTATCTTAAAATTCTCGCTTGGTACACCGAATGTCTGCTTGGATGTACAAGGGGTCATGGTGAAGACTCATAGAGAAATTGAGTAAATGGAGGAAATGAAGAAGGCTTATGATAGTGGATGACACCTATCAGAAGATATCGTAAGAGTGGTATCTTGCCTTTAGAGTATGTCTTATGAAATAAAAGTACATTTAGAGGAGTACGGTACATCTAAAGTACACCTTCGATTGGCAGGATGATGGAACGATTGGTGAAATTCTTGAAATTGTCTCATCGTCTGATATTTTCATCACTAATCGAGTTGAAGTAGAGTTGATGATTGAAGATTGAGCAATGAAGAAGTCCTAATAGAGTCTAGGGAAATGGTTTATGATTACTTGGACACATTCGTATGTGTTAAACTGTTTTGTGATTTACTTGTATGGTGACTTGGTCGACTGCGGGACAATACTTGGGACGAGTATGATTAGGTGTGAAAGATAGTAGATGCATATACTACCGGAAGCACAGGACTTGCACTTGGATCAGGGAAAGTCACAAGGTTACCAAGAAGCTAGTAATTGATTCCACTTTATTCTGGTATGTCATTACCATTGTTTTGGTAATGACTAGTAATATGGTTTTTGTTCCGACCCTAGTGGTCATATTTAAATTTGAGTTCGACTACGAGGAGTATGTTACGTGGTCTAGAGGACCAAGTTAGATGTAACATCTGACTTAAGTCAGAAGGTTGAAGTTAATGCGATTGATAGTGTCGCGCTCGTTGTTAAAAGAAGTTTGCAGGTAGAAATGCTACATGCTGAAATGTGATTATATCACATTAGAATATGAAGAAAGGTATATTCCATCTTGGAATTTAACTTTATTAAAGACCGAGTGTAAGCGTCGCATCATGCGGTGAGAGGTCAATAGAGCATGACCCATCGGTTTGTTACAATAGATAAATGAAAGTATTTATCCTGAGAAGAAGAAGGAGTCCACAATAAGGACTTATTTGGTAACTTGAAGGTCACGATTGAAAGTACAACATAGTACGATAAGCTGATGCAAGATTGGGCATCTTCTGCGATCAAGAAAGGCATAGAGTTAAATACTCTTTCGAGGAAACATAGAAGTTACGGTTATTACCAAGGATGAATAAATCACGTGTGGAATCATTATGCAAGTCCTATTTCGTTGAGTATTCCGGGACGTAATCATCCTAAGGAGGAGATAATTGTAACGCCTGTAGATCCGGGCTAGTCAATTAGAGACGTTAAGCGTCAAAAATGACTTTTTGATGGAAGATTATTTTGAAGAAATAATCTTAACTAAGTTATAGAATATATTACAAGGTTTCCATGCATATAAAGAACGCCGAAATCCAAGTTATAACGAAGAAGTTATGACCTATCAAAGTTTCGCGACAGAACCAACACGACGCTGACCGACGTAAAAAGTGAATTTACGTTAGAGTGATATTTAGACTTAGCGATCTAAACGAAAGTCGTAGAGTTCGTTAAACCATGAGCGTGCATAAAAAGAACGCCCAAATCTGACTTCGTATGAGGAAGTTATGATTTTTCTAAGTTTCGACTTAACGGTATGCAACCCGAATACTCGATTTGAGACCGAGCAGTTTTTAGCCGAAACAATCTAAATGAGAATCGAAGGTCTCGTTAATAGGAGTAAAACAATAAAAAGATAGGCGAAAATGAACGTCGGATAAAGAAGTTATGATTTTATAACGGAGTTTTCCTGTCCCGGCCTACTAAAAATAAATAATAAAAATAAAGTTAAAATTAGCCGACAGAGTCTAAACAAAAGTTGTAGAGCGTAGTCTCACCTACGCGGGGATATAAAGAACATAAAAAACGGAGTTTGTATGAGGAAGATATGAATTTTTGAAGTTTATTAAATATTTTCGATATTTAATTTAATTATAAATTAACCGATATTATCCATGGGGGGGGGGGGGGGGGGGGGGGGTCAGCGATCTGATCCACGTTACGCCCAGCGTAATGTGAAGTTACACCCAGCGTAAATGGGCTTCCAGCCCCCTATAAAAGGGTGTCGAGGGCAACCGACTTCTTTGCCCATTTCTTCCCGTTTTCTCGCATTTTTGCATCGTTTTTCGTGCAAGAAATATCCCGAAGCCCCGGTATCATTCCCGAGCCCTGAAGCAAGTCCCGAGGCCCCGAAGATCCCGAGAAGTGTGATTCCCGAGCCGAAGCTCTGCCCGCGAGGAGCCCGGTTTTTGTGAAGATCTTCCAGATCTACCGAAGAATACTACTTCTACAAGTCGTAGTGTTGTTCGATCATATTCTAATCAAGTGAGTGTGTGGTTACTTTCTTCTAACGCATAATTATTAAGTATTTAATATAAAATACGTGTTATGTATATATTTTGTTATTATATGCGTGAATGTATATTCACTTTCTTCTATCTCATAGATCTGATTTATTCTCTATGAAATACGTGTTATGTGGGTATGTCTCATCTGTTATGTGGAATAGGTATTGAATGAGAATGTTATACAGGTTTTAAAATATGTATAAAAATATATATTCTTATCTACTAATATGTTGGGTAGAACATGGGTAGATAGTTGATGTGTGATAAACAGGTGAGAGGCCCCGATGTTGTTGTTGTTGATCTAGTTATCCAGCGGAGTATGGATTAGGTAAAGAGATAAAACTTGTTATTAGTCCGGGAGTATGGATTAAGACTATGTTAATTGCCCCTAGTCCAGGAGTATGGATTAGGCACAGTTATTGATCCGGGAGTATGAATCAGATCAGGATTAAAGTATAGTTAATTGTCCCTAGTCCGGGAGTATGGATTGGGCACAATTATGGATCCCGGAGTATGGATCATATCAGGATTAAGGTATAGTTAATTGTCCTTATTCCGGGAGTATGGATTGGGTACAATTATTGATCCGGGAGTATGGATCAGATCAGGAGGTTAGTTTTAGATCCGTGAGTATGGATCAAGGGGAAAAGGTTAGTTTTAGATCCGTAGGTATGGATCAGGTGAAAAGGTTAGTTTTAGATCCGTGATTATGGATCGGGTGAAGATAATAGTTTTAGATCCGTGAGTAGGGATCGGGTAAAGAGGAAAATTTTAGATACGAGAGTTTAGATCGTGTCGTTGTGAGGATCGATGGGGTGGGATAAGAGTTGCCTTTATATGGTTAAATTGAACAAGTTTGAATGTTCTATATTTATAAATATATGATATAACATTGTAGGATGAAAACCCTATATGCTCACCAGGCTCCCAAGCCTGACCCACTTAGTTTTCTTTGTATCACAGGTATTAATACGAAGACATAGTTCACAGAGAGATTTAAAGGAGATATAAATCAATTGTGTAATTAAATATAAGTTCTGTTTATGCTTATATGTCTGTATCGGAACATGACATCTCGAGGTTTTATTATTAAATGAAAATACATTCTCTTCGAGAAATGTTTTGATAAGTTATGATCATATCTTGTTTTGTGAACAAATTCCGCAACTGTTTTCTTTAAAAGAGTACTCTGATTTTAAAAACAAGCATAAACAAATCGGTCTTTTCTGGCCGAGAAATTAGGGATGCCACAGTAAATTACACAAATGGTCCATATGGTTTGGGGTAATTTTCACATTTGATCCCTAACTTATTTTTCTAACTCGGAAGGTCCATACTATATCTTTTTGTTGCGTCTCTAGTTCCTTCCACATAATAAAAAACTATACTTCCCTCACCTAATTTTTATAATTAAATTATTATTTAAATATCTACTTATTTATTATTTAAACAATAAAATAAATAAAATAACCTAAGCCCCAAATCCACATTTACCACCACCCAAACCCACTCCATATCAGATATTCTAATCTCTCTCTCTCTCTCTCTCTCTCTCAAGAGTAACAGTTGACCACCGAACATAGGTTTCGGTGACCACCGGATATCACCGAACATCGGAGCCCAGACGGCGAAAACAACCTATGTTGCCTGAAACCTTCATACGTCGTTGATCAACTCTAAAACCGACGTAAACCAGATGTTGCCGGACCACCAGGCCGGACACCGAAAACAACCTTTGTACTATAAAGCCTCTAGAAAACATAGGACGTCGTCAAACCCCCACAACATAGACGCTTGAAACGTTCATGCATCGTTGATCTGTTTCTAAAGCCTCCGAAAATCTTTGAACTTCATCGATCTTGACTCGAAAGTCGCTGATCTGCACCATCAACCATCTACTTCGCTTATCAGCACCATCTCTGCATATCTACACCTTCGCTTTCATATCCGATGTCGGTACATTCGCCGTTGCAGCCACACCGACGTATATAAATGTTCTCTCTTTCTTCTCATATGAATTTGTGGTTCGATTTCTGATTAGGATTTTTTGTTTGAATGGATTTTAGTTTGGAATGCATTTTGGTTTGAATGGGTTCAGTTTGGTGTCTTCTTGGTGGAAAATATGGTGATGATCTACTCCATTGGTGATTAAATCTAACAACGCGGGTGAGGTGGCGCTTTCCTCCCGGCAACACATAAATGGGTGGAAGTATGGAAAGAATTATTGGGTAGCTCATAAACAAAGGCCCATAAACAAATAAAAATAAATTATAGAAGAAAAAAAATACAAATAACAAAATAATTAAAAAATAGATAAGGACAATATAGTCTTTGTATGTGTGACAGAACCAGAGACGCAACAAAATCATATTGTAGGGACCGTCGAGTTAAAAAAAAAAGATCGAGATCATACGTGCAAATTACTCCAAACCACAGGACCATTCATGTAATTTACTCTTTTAAAAATTCAACAATTCCCCAAAAAATATATGGCAATCATGTTCTAAGGTTTTTAAACCCAACTATGTTTCTTGAGAAGTACCATTGAACCTCCATGAAAATTACCTCTTCCTCGAAAATTACTTCTTCCTCCTCCAGTTTGAGGAAAGTCGCGAAATGAAAGCAAAGGCTGGCATAATGTCCCTATTAGCCGAGATTATAGTATCAACACAGCAAGATAATGTTTCCTAGTATTATGGGATATTAGTCAGTAAAGATATCGTTCATATCCAGTGTATCACAGCATGTATATATACTTGTATTATTAATGAAATACACACGCATTTAATAGATTATTAAAATGGTATCAGAGCGTATAATCTTCTAAAAACCCTTTCTCAGCCGCCGAACTTCTTTCTTTCTTCTATATGATCTTCTTCCACCATGGATCCCAAAAATACCCAGCCATCACTGTTACAAACATCAGAAACTTCATTCCATTCACTCTTGAAATGGAAAACGGTCAATACACCTCATGGGCTGAGTTGTTCAAAATACATTGTCGTGCTTTCCAAGTTGAAAATCACATCGACCCTGAAGTCAAGCCACCACCATCCGCCCCCTCTTCCTCAACTGCCATTGAGGCCGAAAAGGCCACAGTAACCTCTGAATCTCAAATCTGGTCTTGTCTAGACGCGATTGTTCTTCAGTGGATCTATAGTACAATCTCCAATGATCTTCTTCATACCATCCTGAAACCTCAGCCTACTGCTTTACAGGCTTGGTAAGCTCTCGAAAATATTTTTCAAGATATCAAAGTTCAAGGGTTGTCTATCTCGACAGCAAGTTCGTTTCCACCCGCCTTGATCATCATCCCAACATCTCCTCCTACTGCCAAGCTATGAAGATGTTGGCGGACCAGCTTGCCAACGTGGGAAACCTGATATCCAATCAAAGGCTCGTTTTACAACTAATTGCCGGTCTTAATGAAAGCTACGAAGGTGTTGCCATGCTCATACAACAAACCACTCCTCTTCCTGATTTTTATGCAGTCCGATCAAAACTAATCATGGAAGAATCTCGCAAAGCTCATCAAGCAGCCGCAGCTGCACCTTCACCTCACATCAGCGCCACCACAACCGGTTTAACAGCATCCACAACACCTGTGAACCCCAGAAACAACGACAACAACAACCGATTCAATCAACAACAACCTGATTTTAACTCTTTTCGTGGACGAGGTCGTTGCAGAGGAGGTCGTGGTCGGGGTAGATCGAGCAACAACAGGGGACGGGGCTTCCTCAACGGTTCACATCAACCTCAACATAGTTCGGGTTCTAGTACACGCTCCTATCAACCATGGCTTACACCACCTCCATGGGCATTCCAAAACTACTCACCATGGGCCTATCCACCGTGCCCTTATCCTACACAACAACTTGGTAACACCAGACCTCCATCTAATGGACCTGGTCTTCTTGGAAGCTGACCCCAGCAGGCCTATGCAACCTACGACTCCAGCTACATGCCAACTGATTTGGAGCAGGCTTTCCACACGATGTCGCTCCACCCACCTGACACAAATTGGTATGCGGACACAGGATCTACTTCCCACATGACAAATAATTCAGGTAACTTCACGTCTTATCAAAATAATCGCCCTTTTCGGAATATTACTGTCGGTAATGGTTCCACTATTCCAATCCAAGGTACCGGACATCAAACTTTGCCTTACCCTTTCCCTCCATTAATTCTCAAAAATGTTCTTCATGCTCCTCATATTATCAAAAATCTTTTATCTGTTCGTCGGTTCACCACTGACAATAATCTTTCTGTGGAATTTGACCCTTTCGGTTTTGATGTGAAGGATTTCGAGACGCGGACACCACTTCTTCGATGCAATAGTTCTGGCGATCTTTATCCTTTCACACTTCAATCATCATCCCAAGTTACAACACCCTCAACTTTTGCTGCAATAACCAAGGATTTATGGCACCATCAGCTCTGACATCCGTGATCTGATATTTTATCTTCTTTACAGTCTACTTTGAAATTTAGTTCTAGTTCTAAAACTTTATCTCCTGTTTGTTCTTCCTGTGTGTTTGGAAAACAATCTAAATTTCCTTTTTATGCTTCAAATTCTATCACACATTTACGTTTTGATATAATTCACACAGATTTGTGGACATCACCTGTGCTAAGTTCTAGTGGTCATCGATATTATCTGTTATTCTTAGATGACAAAACTAATTTCTTGTGGACATACCCACTTGCACACAAATCTCAAGTTTATTCCACTTTCGTTCAATTTTTCACACTCATCAAAACCCAATTTCACTTTACAATCAAAACAATACAATGTGATAATGGCCGCGAGTATAACAATCATAATTTCCATCAGTTTTGTTCTCAAAATGGCATCCAATTTCGATTCTCTTGTCCACACACATCTACGCAAAATGGCAAAGCGGAAAGAAAAATCCGTTCAATAAATAATGTGTTGCGGACTCTTCTTGCTCACTCCACGGTACCATTACATTTTTGGCAACACGCTCTTCAACACGCCACTTATCTTCTCAACATTCTTCCGAGTAATCTCTTACATAAACTCACACCTACTCACCTTCTATACAATCTCCAACCCACATATTCTCATTTACGCACTTTTGGATGTTTTTGCTATCCCCTCACCTCTCCTACTACTACACACAAGTTAAAGAAACGGTCATCACCCTGTGTTTTCTTGGGTTATCCATCCAACCATCAGGGGTATAAATGTTATGACATCCAAACCCGTACCATCATCCTATCCCGCCACGTCATTTTTGACGAAACAATATTCCCATTCTCAAAATTGCCATCTTCACCATTAACTACTTCCACTCAATCTCAAACTGAATCAGATCCCCATCCTTCCTTATGGTCTTCTTCTTCTGAATCCTTGCCAACCACTAATCCCACTCCATCTCAAAAACCTCCCATCCAGTTTACTTATTCACGTCGTTCTAATCGGGCTTCACATCCATCTCCTGTCATACAGCAACCAACAACCCCCCTCCCCCCATGTCACAATCTACCTCCAATCGAACCATCCACACCAGAAGTATGTCCGGCATCTCTAAACCAAAACAACCTTTCATTCTTCATTCTACATCGTCTATTTCACCTTTACCTAAAACTTTTTTGGAAGCTCTCAAAAATCCGGATTGGAATACAGCCATGAACGATGAATTCCAGGCCCTTATTGACAATAATACGTTGAAGTTAGTCCCAAAAACTCCGAATATGAATGTGGTACGGAGTATGTGGATTTATCGCCACAAAACTAAGTCTGATGGTTCTTTAGAGCGATACAAAGCTCGTTTGGTTTGTGATGGCAGGTCTCAAAAGGAAGGAATTGACTGTGGGGAGACATTTAGTCCCGTGGTGAAGCCAACAACAATACAGACAATTCTTTCCATTGCTCTCTCAAATGCATGGCAAATTCACCAACTTGACGTGAAAAACGCATTTTTACACAGGCACCTACATGAAACTGTGTACATGCACCAACCCCCAGGGTTTCGCGATCCCTCCTATCCGGACCATGTTTGCTTACTCAAGAAATCTTTATACGGCGTCAAACAAGCGCCCCGGGCTTGGTACCAACGATTCGCTGATTACGTGTTCACTTTGGGATTCAAACACAGCAAATGTGATCATTCTTTGTTCATTTACAAGAACGGATCACATACGGCCTTCCTACTTCTCTACGTAGATGACATCTTGCTCGTGACATCATCACCCCACTTACGCCAAAAATTCATGCAACTATTAGCCAAGGAATTTGCAATGAAAGATCTTGGTCCCCTAAGCTACTTTCTTGGCATTTCAGTCACACGAACGAAAAAATCAATTCATCTTTCGCAGCACAAATATGCCACCGAAATCCTAGAAAGAGCCGGCATGAGTTCCTGTCATCCATCCTCCACACCAGTTGACACAAAATCCAAGATAAGTAAAAATGACGGCACTCTTTTGACCGATGGAGGCACTCAATACCGTCAATTAGCCGGTGCGCTCCAATATCTAACGTTCACTCGTCCAGATATATGTTATGCCGTTCAGCAAATTTGCATGCACATACATGCTCCTCGAACAACTCACTTCAATGCTCTTAAAAGGATCTTACACGACATAAAGGGCACACTCCATCATGGCTTGCACATTACCCGGTCACCCACACACTCCATTATCGCATACACAGACGCTGATTGGGCAGGTTGCCCGGATACAAGACGATCGACGTCAGGATATGCTATCTACATGGGAAACAATCTCGTCTCTTGGTCATCAAAGCGACAACCAACTCTTTCCAGATCAAGTGCCGAGGCGGAGTATAGAGGCATTGCAAATGTAGTATCTGAAACATGTTGGCTACGAAATCTACTATTAGAACTTAAATTGCCTCAAAATAAAGCCACATTCGTCTACTGTGACAATGTCAGTGCAATATACCTATCTTGCAATCCTGTTCAACATCAAAGAACAAAACACATCGAGCTTGACATCCACTTTGTTCGGGAAAAAGTTGCTCGTGGTCAAATCCGTGTTTCTCACATAACCTCACGCTATCAGGTCGCCGATATCTTCACCAAAGGTCTACCTCTCGTGCTATTTGATGACTTCAAAAAACAACCTCAACGTCCGTGCTCCTCCCGATTCGACTGTGGGGGTATATTAGCCGAGATTATAGTATCAACACAGCAAGATAATGTTTCCTAGTATTATGGGATATTAGTTAGTAAAGATATCGTTCATATCCAGTGTATCACAACCTGCATATATACTTGTATTATTAATGAAAAACACACGCATTGAATAGATTATTAACAGTCCCGATTATGTCATATATGACACACTACCGAGGATTTTTCAGTATGAGGAGGAATGGAGGATGATTTACAAAGGAAGAGTGCATGGCAACAACGGGGTCAGTAACTCTTTTGGCTTGTCTTGAGAGTCTTTGTTCATGGAGTAGCAATTTTGATCTCAAGGTAGCAATATCACGAGGTGAAACAGAACTCTTAATCATCATTGCAAAGTTAGCAAAGGCAGCATTTAAACCATGAGGACAGTGAGAACTGAATCAGAATAACAACAGGTCACATACCGCCTTTAATTGTTCATGCAATGTCTTGATTTTGCCGCATTAATACAATATTATTAACAATTTTCCTTGTGCAATATTTTGTAAGTCACGTGACTTTTTAGCAAATCCTTGTTGCAAATGAGAAGCTCCAGAGTTCAGCATAAAGATTGATACCTATAGCTTTGAAATTGGACGAGAAGTAGATGAATCAACAAATGATTCCATATCCATTGTTTGTAAAATCGTCTTGAAATGATGCACCCAAAGCAGGTAATTCTCCCCTATCGAGTTTGTATATACTATATAGACACAAAATTCGCTATATTTGTCAATGGAAACTGATTGATAATTCCTGGTGAATCAAAGAAGAGAATTCTGATTTTGCTGAAAAAACAAAAATTTTTGTTCAAGTAAAGGAAAGAACAGAAACAGATTAGATCTATGAATTAAAGAACAGAATAAAGAAAAAACAATGTTCTGATCTGAATAAGCAGCTCAAAATTGTAACTGATCTGTGATTTGAGGAACTAATTCAGCCAGGAAAGAAGAAATGAAATTTTTTTTCCACCATTGATGTGGGCTCTTATACCTCTTAACTGTCACTAAATAACTCTAACTGAACATTAACTCTTTGTTATCATAATTCCTTGAATCCTTTGTAATATCTTCTTGTACATTGATTTAATTTAACTCCCACCCAAAACCTTGTGATGTTTCCTTATCTTCTTCCAATTGGCATATATGTAGAGCCTAAGCACAAAAAACAAACAAGGCTAAAACCAGGTTACTACCATAAAACATGTTTTATGAAAATAAAAGAAATAATACATATATAGATTGTGCAACACATCACAAGTTAGAGCTTCTGGGATTATGAATGGAGAAAAAGTATGATGGTTAAAGAAACTCAAGTTTATCAAGGACAAGACTCATTAAATGGAATGGTGTAAAGCAAATAGTTTTGAAAAAAGTAGTTTGGCAAATCACCTTGTGTGCCCATTGCTTCTCGGTTTTTTGAAACTCTTGATTGCAGGAAATGGTTTAAATGTTAGCATCGATAGTAGAACAGATATAATTCAAATGCACAAAAATGGAAAAAAACGATCTTTACAGCTTACATGTTAATTAACGTGCACAAAATCCACATATATCAGGATCTTAACATCTGATGCTTGAATTCTGATATGGTACAATGCATGAATAAATGACATCTTTGGGATTTTCCAAGTCGTGGTGGTTTTATCTCGAGTACGCCTTCAAATTTAACATAAACGATGAATAAGCTACTCTATGAGACACAACTTTAACATGGATTCTTCATTTATGTACAGTACTTGTAATTTTTAAGCATTATAGTTGATTTTTGGCTGAAAAGTTATGTATTGTGCTATCAATTTCAAAACTCAAATGAAAGAAAGAAGATCAATAAAATACAGGAAATACCTTTTACAATAGTTCTTCGTGAATTGGCTTTTTGAGGACTTCAGTGCCTCTCAAAATAACAGCAGAGGAGATTCCTGCTGTGGGTAATCACACCTCCACGTGGCACAATGTTTGGTTTTTTGAGGTTTGTATCTCGGATGTAAAACCAAACGACTCAAGAAGCTGTCTTGACCCACGGATACTTAGACCTTTCAACAAAAGAATGCTTCGTGGAAGATGACTTATAGAAGTACCTTTTATATGCAACACTTGTAGACATTTCATGTTACATATGCTGTTCGGGATATCTTGTAGAAACTTACACTCGATCAAGTATAGCTTCTCTAAACATTCCAATTGACCAAGATCCTCCGGTAACTTCTCAAGCAATGAACACTTATTGAGTTCGAGAGATTTTAGATGTTTCAACATACAAATACTATCTGGAAGATGTTTAATATTTGTAGACAACAAACTTAACTCCTCTAGACAATCTAACTGGTGGAGGTCCTTGGGTGCCTCTGGAAAACTGCCTTGGAGTTTAAGCTTTCTTAAATTTCGCAACCCGCAAATGCTTCTTGAAATCCTAGTAAAGTTTGTGCAAGCACAGAGACCAAATGAAATAAGCTCCTCAAGATTACTACTTAATGAGGGGGGACTTTTTTCATAAAAACATGCAAACTGAAACTTTGGCAACTTATTATGTGGGTGAATTGGGCATATTTCTTGGGGCTTGGCAATCAAATGTAACTCAGCTAAAGGACCAACCTGATCCGATTCATCCACACTACGATAAGTAAACGAACTAAACCTCAAACAACCAGTTAAGCTTAAGTAGACAAGCCCTTTTACATACCCAGCTGGAGCCTTGAGTTCTACCAAATGAGAACAATTTGTAAGCTTTAATGTCTTAAGATTTGGAGTCAGCCTAAGGTCAGCGCTCCTCAACTTTGAATGGCTAATATCGAGATATGCAAGCTTTTCATAGGAATTGACCATAGGAAGTTCTTCTAAATTATCACAATTTTGAAGATCTAAATGCTCGAGATTTGGAGTCAGCCCAATGTCAAAGGTCCTCAACTTTGAATGGCTAATATCGATATATGCAAGTTTTTCACATATATCGGCCATATGAAGCTTTTCCAAATTGTCAGACTTTTGAAGATCTAAACGCTCGAGATTTGGAGTCAGCCCGATTTCAAGGGTCCTCAACTTCGATTTAAGGAGTGTGAGGGATCTGAGATTTACACATCTATCAATCCTTAAAACCTCGAGATTTGACGCATGCCTTAGGTCAATTCTTCCTAATTTTGAATTACTAAGGTGGAAGGATCTCAACTTTAGACATATACTAGGCATATGAAGTTCTACCAATTCATCACAATTCTTAAGAACTAACAGCTCAAGATTCACAGCCGGCCTAAGATCAAGGCACCTCAACTTCGAAAAACTGATGTCAATGTATATGAGCTTTAAACATCCAGCACCCATGTCAAGTTCTACCAAATCATTAGATCCTCCAAGACTCAACTTCTCGAGATTTGGAGTCAGCCTTAGGTCAAGGGTCCTCAACCTTGAATTATAGAGGTCCAGGAATTTGAGCTTGTTAAGAACCTAATATAAGCAAAAAGAACATGATGAATAATTGAATATATGTGTAACAAAGTGAAGATCAATGTATATTTAACATTATAATGAATCATGCAAAACAATAAATCAGCCACAAGTCTACCTTTCTTTCTTCCCCTTCCCAAAGTTGTACGATTTCGCCGTGAGCTATCTCAAGTGAAACTAAATTATCTGCTTGAAATGTTCTCGGTAAAGATCTAAAAGGGTAATTATTCCAACGTAGATATTGTAAAGCATTCGGAAAGTATGGGGCAAATTTATTAAATTTCCAATTCCAAGGAAAACGATCAAATATATTTGCACGGATGTTTTTCTCCACATGCACGTCAAGAAATCTAAGTTGCTTCATCTTTCTAAGACCTTGCATAACAATCTCTGGGTTGAGCTTCTTTGTGCGTAATTGTATACATCTTGTTGCGTCAGTACCCTGCAATCATAGTCAACATAAAACTTGTATTGTAACAACTAATAATTAACGTGTTACTTTTTTCCAACTTACAAATGCATTTGATCATTTGAACATTCACAATGGAATGGAGAGTTCAATGAGAAAGTTGAATAAGATGACAAGTCTAGTTGTCATTCAATGAATGCAAATCTATCATTATGAGATATTACATTGGCATTCAATAACCATCGAACTCTTCAATAAGAAAAAGAAACTTCATAATTCTTAAATAAATATTATAAATTAGTTTTGGTAATATTTCATTGAACTTTGTTAAGTTTCAGAGCATGCATTATAAGAAAAAAAAAATTGTAAAGTTATATGAAATGTAAAATGATGACGTGATGATCCATTAAAATCTACGAAGTTCAATATATTGTGGATGTCCTTACCAAGTCATTAGCCAATATATATTCAATTTCCTCATCAATCCATAATCGGCTATGTTGGTTAGGCTTATCCGGGTGCAAACGACGAACGATATTCCAACCCATTTCTTCAATATGGTCATGCATGCCCACACACTCATATCCCATAGAATTTTTATAAAAGGTAATGAGAGATTTTCGCTCAAGAACTTTTAAATCAAGTTTTGCATAATCTTCGCAACTTTTAAGTGCTTCGGTTGCATAGTCTTTCGTCTCACCTTTCAACAAGCATACAACATCCAGAAACATTTCCTTGTAATCCTTCTCCAGACCACTATAGCTTAATTCCAATTTTTTTGAAGTCTCCTCCAACGGAATTGTTTTTAATTCTTCTAGGGTTTCTTTCCATCCACGCTCATTAGCACTGTCGTTTGCACCGAGATTTAAACCCAATACTCTGATCACTAAGGGAAGACCTTCAGCATAATGTAGAACTTTTCTTAACATTCCTTTGTGCTCTTCACTAATCGGAATATCTCGCCCATATGCATGCCTACTGAAGAGGCAGACTGCTTCTTCATCCGATAACAACTTGACATTATAAATCAACTTCACATTGTGTTTTAACAGCACTTGTTCATCTCTAGTGGTAATGATAATTCTACTTCCCTTCCCAAACCAGTTAGGCTTACCAGCCAACGCCTCAAGTTGTTCTACACAATCCACATCATCTAAAACAACAAGAACCTTTGTCCTAGACATCTGCTTCATCAGTCTTTTCTTGTCACCTTGTATATTTATGGTGATGGGATGAGCATTTAAGACAACATTCAAAAGGACTTGCTCCTGTAATGACTTCAAACTGACAGAACATGAATTTTCCCTGACATTCTCAAGGAAGCTGCAACCTTCGAACTTAGAGTATATCTGATTGAACACAGCTCTGGCCAAAGTTGTCTTCCCACAACCACCCATCCCTTTGATCCCTACCATCCGAACATCATCAAACCCAACTCCTAAAAAAGATAAGACTTCGTTGATCCTGGTTTCCATGCCTACTAAATTGTCATCAATGATGAGATCGTTGGAAGGTAACTTTAGTAAAAGATCTTCGATAATTTTTTCAATGAATTTAGCTTCATGCCTGTATTGTATGTAAGAGGATTCAGTTTGCTTACTCAAAATCCAACATGTACAATAACTTTCAGATCTATAACATACAAATAATGTACATTAATATATAAATAATAACATACTCATATAATCACATATATATTTAATCTTTCGACAAGACTCGAGATGGAGTTAAAAACTTGACAATTCTGCATGAGATGCCATGGACCCTACTTACAAGTTACTTCCAAGAGCATTAATTCTAGTTTAGAAAGAATAAAAAAAATGCAAGAATATTACTGAGATACGATGAAAGAATTGTAGTAATTACGGCTGAATCATGACTAAGAGAAACCTCAAATACCTCTTATTGTGAAATTATGAAAATAATGGAAACAGGAACAGATCTGGAATTGAAATGATTGGGACTTTTTTTTAGTCCTGTCCTGATTTTGGCCAAAACAGCCGCCGCCATAGAGGAAGGTGGGCAAAACCCATTGCTTGAGTCGGATTTTTCAGAAATCCGAAGTCGATCCATGGTGGATGTGTAATGCTTAATGTTATGATCGATGTTGATTAGAACAAAAAAATGGCCAAAATCGATGTGGAAGAATAGCATCATTTCGGGTCAAAATAAAAGAATATTGGAGAGACAAATATACGATAAAGACATTACCCATCAACCGTGTTCTTCAACTCCCATCCAGCCAGAGTGGCTGCTTCTTTCAGAGCATCTCTCCATTTCTCGGCAGACTCTTCCTTTTCATGTTTAGCAAAGGCTTTTCCAACTGCCCCGGTTTGGTGGCGGACTTCGGTGGGTTCCACGTCATAGAAGATGGGGTAAGCAATACGCTCGTTAGTCTTGTGACATTCCATTATCTTCACAAGCTCATCCAAGCACCAAGATGAGGATGCGTAGTTTTTGGAAAAAACAATGATGTAGAACTTTGAATCTTCAATGGATCTAATGAGTTGTTCACTGATCCGTTTTCCCTTCTCGATTTTTTCGTCATCCTTGTAAGTAGATATCTTTCTCTGCTCAAGAGCAAGATAAAGATGATCAACGAAATTCTTACGGGTGTCTTCACCCCTGAAGCTTAAAAACACATCATACTGAAAGCTGTGAATAGGTGAAGTCGAAGAAGACGCCATTGAAGACGTGCTTGAAAGATATATAAAGTCGAAACTTAATTGGGAAGAGTTTATGCGAAATGATTGCAAAGAAATTTGGATGAGATGAATTAAATCAGCCTCAGAGCATATATCAAGAAGTCAACGGTTGTAGGTGTATGTAACATGAAGTGATGTGTTGGTCTAGAAAAAAATAATATAATTTCCGACCATCTTTTAAAAATATGGTTTTGTTTTTGTATGGGTGCTTCACAGTGCTAAGATAAATCAAATTAATTATAGTGGTAGGTGTATGTAACATGAACGTGACGTGTTTGTCTAGAGAATCCCCACCTCAACTACTACTAAAGATCTATTTATTTGTTTTAAGAAGAGAAATTTACAAAAATAACCATTTACATTAATGACATTACAAAAATAGCAAAAAAAAAATCGAAATTACAAAAATAACCTACGATTTCGCAGATGAGAAGGCCCCATTTGTGAAATTACCTTCTCATCTGTTGTGCTTTAGGTGCTTGTACTTTCGCAAGTGGTTTTAATATATATATTTTTAATTTTTTTTTGCTGTATATATAGGGGTAATTTCGCAGATGGAATAGGTCCATCTGCGAAATCCTCTGACTCTATATGTGAAATCGTTGTTTTTTTTTTTTTTTTTTAGGTTGACTATGAAATGGTTTGGTTTGACTACGAAATCAGGTTGCTATATAAATAGTTTTGTAGAAAAAAATATCATTTTGGTTGTTATTTGTTTAGGAACTCTCTCTACAATTTACTCAAAAAATGATTGAAACCAAACCATTTCATAGTCAACCTAAAAAAAAAAAAAAACAACAACAACAACAACGATTTCGCAGATAGAGTCAGAGGATTTCGCAGATGGACCTATTCCATCTGCGAAATTACCCCTATATATACAGCAAAAAAATTAAAATATATATATATATATATATATATATATATATATATATATATATTAAAACCACTTGCGAAAGTACAAGCACCTAAAGCACAGCTGTGCTTTAGGTGCTTGTACTTTCGCAGATGAGAAGGTAATTTCACAGATGGGGCCTTCTCATCTGCGAAATCGTAGGCTATTTTTGTAATTTCGATTTTTTTTTTGCTATTTTTGTAATGTCATTAGTGTAAATAGCTATTTTTGTAAATTTCTCTTTTAAGAATCATTATATTACTCATAAGATATGATTTTTATAAAATCATACAAATAACAAGTAGATGTAAATTAAATACTAATAAAAAACGGAATCTTTATAAATTGTCGTTGTGGTTTTCAGAAATATTAAGTTTAGTCCATATTGAAGGTTATTGTGGTTTTCATTTTAATTGTGGTTGGTCCCTTTCCTACCTAAAAATAATTTTATATGATTTTTAATTTTTTTTAAATATTTCTTTAACTGATTTTAACATTAAAAAAAGAAAAAGAAAATAATAAACCCTATTAAAACTACCTGCCCCACCCCGTCTTCTTCCCCGCCACCATCATCTTAAAAAACACCCTCCTACACCCCTTCTTAAAGCAGCTAACACCACTAGGTTTTCATCTCCATCTCTAATCAAATTGTAGGTGGGTCTCGAATTTGATTTCCAACTAGTAGTGTAGTAGTAGTAATCGACATTTGTTACCATATTTGAATCAATGAGAGGTTTATTACAACAATGTTGTACTTTACACTCAGCTTTCTCTTGCTAATTGCATTCTTGTTGTCGGCGGCTGTCGATTAGGTGGTTGCGGCGGCCTTTGAGAAAGAGATCATGCTTGAATTCAAAGGTAACATAACAAGTGACCCTTACAATAATTTGGATTCATAGGATTCTAGTACCTATTACTATTAGTGTAGAGATTATAACAGTGTGTTTTGTGATTCTTTTGGAATGTATATAAGATTGTGTTATGGAACACTAGCTTAGTCGATGTGTTTTCGTCAACATTATCATAGTTGAAATTGTTACGGATTCTCACCCTCATTGCAAAAGGATTCACCAGAAACATACCACTAGAGTTTCAAGAGCTCGCCGGTTTATGGAAGATAAATGTCAACTCCAAACGCTTTAATGTGACAACCCGGAATTTATTCTGTCACTATAACCCACTTCTGTTAATAAAAATTTATTTTTATTAAAATTTTTGCGTTAACTTCTTGAGTTAGGTAAATCAATTAGGGTTATTGTAGTAATTTCATAAGTGACGGAATACGAAAATTCACGCGAAAAACCCTCGATTCCCTTGAAAAACCACTAGTTCACGGCCAAAGCGAGTTTACGGCCGTAAACTCGCGTACGACCGTAAACTCCATTTGTTGTTGGTGTTTGGTGGACCCCCCCTCCACCCTGGCCGTAAAGTCAACCCTATATAAGGGTTGAATGGTCTTCATTTCCACTTTTTCACACTCTAGAAACTTTCTCTCTCTACTCTCTCTCTCTCTCTACAATTTTGGGTTTTGATCAAGAAACACTCCTACAAGCTTCACATAAGTAAGTAAACCCCTCTTAGCTAGTTGTTTGCTTAGAATACTTGCAAATCCATTGACTAAACACCCAGAAACCACAAGAACATGGGTTTACGGTTTGGGAACCTCCCAAAACCGTAAACACCCCAAAAAGGGGTTTTGATGCCCCAAACTCCTTCCAATGCTTGGCTAATGAACTAGGAACATGCATGAATGATCTAAGAACCACAAAACACGAAATGAAAGGAGTAAACATGAGTTTACGGTTGGGGAATCTCCCAAAACCGTAAACACCTTCTAAGGGTGTTAAAATGCCCTTAGCACCTTCTATGGCTTGTATAAGTGGCTAGAACTTTACATGCTTAACCTAGATGCACCAAAACACAGGGAAAACATGAGTTTACAGCCATAAACTCATGTGTTTATGATCGTAAACTCCCCAAGGAGTGGTCCAAGAACCGTAAACTCCACATAGTGGTCCATTTCAAGCCCCAACACTTCCATAGCCCTTGATTCGAGTCTAGCATAATTCCTTGAGTAGTTTAAGACCTTTGAGCACCCAATGACACCATTGCCATGAGTTTACAACCGCAAACTCATGGGGGAAATGGTATTGGAACCGTAAACACCCCTAAGGACTACCATTTGAATAGTAAACTCCAAAGTGATGCCATACTCCCCTTAGATGCAACTCTTAACACTCCTAGCACTTGAATCAAAGTGTTTTCAGGCATCAAAGTGTACTTACTTACTAATTAGTGATTAAATAACTAATTAGATACCATTATGTATCACTTCATGTTACATAGGATCCGTGGGGGTGTTCAAGTCCTCACTTAACACCTAGCATCCTACCCGGCACTTCCATCCATTCCACTCACTGCAGGTGAGTTCATACCCCTACACTTTTTCCGAGTTTTTCATGTTTTCAGGGGGGAATACAAGCTAATCATAAGGGATTTCGTAACTAAAAAACTAATGTAATTACAACGGTTTTCTATCCCTTTTGTAATACGCGGAGCATAGGGGACAATTTCTAAATATAATTACATAGTTTTTCAAAACAGCTCAGGAACTTATCAAACCATTCCATCTATAATGGGTATAGTGTGGGATTTCATCACCTATCTTACAGATTCGAATTTTATGTAAAGTCAAAGATATAAACTATGTCAGATTTAGTTTATCCATTGCTAACCTAGAGTATCTTACTAAGTAATTATCTTGTGTATAATTATTATACTTTACACCATTACCAACGATTTCGAACTCGAGAACAACCGAACAAAACGTAAACTAATTAATACATGATTGTGAGACTTATCTTCGTTACGCCCCTCGGGGTACCAATAAATCCTCGCCGGTAGTATAATTAGAGTCTCCTGGTGGGAGAGCGTGAAATTTGTTAATAGATCTATTCGGGACCGACAATCCTACACCTGCACTGCTAGCTAGAGTTAGGCGGGCACGCTTGGAGTGACAAATTTTGTAATCGTACAATGCATGAAGAACGTCAAAGAGGTCACAGGTCAAATTAGTATGGTTATACGACTCACAATATGTATATATTAACCTTGTTTACGGGATTTCCTTCTTATATGGTTTTATTTTTAGTAATAAAACTACTATACTTACTGATGGTAATCAGGGTTTTCAAACAAAAGGTACTTATCATATTGAAACCAACAAACATGTTAGAAAATATGAGATTTTCTTGGATAACATGCATATGTATTTCTTAAGTTGGTAACAATGGTTTTCGATACTAATTTCATAAAAATGAAGTATTTTCATTAATTCGGTGACCAATTTTCATTACAAAAATCATGCTTATGAACTCACCAGCTTTATGCTGATATATTTTCAAACCGCTTGTATTCTTAGGTTTACATTAGACAGGTATTCCGATTACTTTTGGAGAAGGCGGAGCATATAGAAGTCTCGTCTTTACTTTTGATTATACTAATGTATATAAAGTATGTTTTCAATGCTTTTAAACAACTGTAAATATTCTTATTGTAATGTAATGGTTGTGTTTATTATGCTTACTATGTACAATGGTTGTGATACTACGCATGACGTCCTCCGCCCCGGAACGTTTCCGCCCCCGGTTTCGGGGTGTGACATTTATTTAGTTCAATCCCAAAAATTTTAGGGGATTTGCCTAACATTTGGTTTCGCTATTTTTACAAAAATGATTTCCAAGGATAGATTTCGTCATCTTTTTTTAAAATCTGTGAAAAAACATAGTTCATTTCACTCCCCGATAATAATATCTCCGGTGCAATTTTGATCATCATTAACAACTGCTTGAATGCAACATCTGAGTTTCGATTATGTTTTTTCATTCTTTAATTAGGGCGAAGGGGTAGGGGTTATAGTCCATAAGAAATTATAAGGATGGGGTGAAGCAGGAAGCCATTAATCACATTTGCTGAAAAATCTGAAAATTTTGAATTTATCGGAAAGGTCGCGAAGCGCGCTTTAAAAGTCGCGACATGCCCAACACATCGGATTAAAAGTTTTTAAAGGACACTAACCCTTACGGTTTGATCATTCTCAACCTCCAACACCCTTAGAACATTCCTTGAAAAAAAACCCTAGCCTCATTCTTCTTCTTCTTGAGTTTTTGGACCATTTGTGAAGCTTATTTCTCCATTTTTTTTAGTGAAGCTCATTTCTTCATTTTTTAGTGAAGCTTGAAGATCAAGAAGTTTCTCTTGTTGCATAGAAGGAAGATTCAAGTTTAGATCTAAAAAATTTGCATCATTTCTGGACCATTGTGAGTACAAAGTTTCTTACTTACCTTTTGGATCATTAGATTTTGTTATTTGTTACTTATTGCACTTTTTTTGTTCCATTTTGCTTGTGTTTGTGGAGTTGAGATAAATCCAAACACCTTTTAAGCACTTTGAAATGTCCCTTGGACCTTTTGGACTAGGAAAGTTGGGATCTTTTGCCTTCCCATTAAGTCATGCAAGTTGTATGGTCCTATAAGTTATTTTTAAGTATTAAAGTTTAGATCTTGCATGGTTGGAACTAAAGTTGGAAACTTTATCCATTAATACATTGTTAAGAATCACATCTGAGAAGTGGAGCCTCGACCTAATAGATTAAGTCGAAATTACCCTTTAGAATTGTTGGATCTATATGCTCAAGAATCATTATTTAATGATGTTGCTAATAACATATGATCATATAAGGTCACACCTTAATCAAGTTGGTACTTATTGAATATTTATTAAGTGTTTGATTATTAATAAATAAATTCAACTCTTGTATTTAATTAGAGAATAATTATGGTTTTATGAAAATAATAATAATAATATCATATGGTATGATTAATAAGTCATGTACAAATGTTTTGGACACATTGGTTAACTTTAGACTTACTAGTTGGTTACCTTTATCTAGTTGGAGATACTAAATAAAGATTTTGTCTCTTTCTCTTGCTTGTGGACGCAACTTTTAAAGGGTATGTGAGGTTGCTTGTCAGCCTCCCTCTTTTGTTCCCCATGCTTACTTTTTAGTCTTTACTTTACATTGCTTTATGTATATTCTTTTTGACTTGCATGGGATTGTACAAGAAAGTATGTTGCTTGCAAAACGTCATCTCTTTTTCCTTTTGAAGAACCAAAAGTCACAACCCTCCCTCTATCTCTCTTTTACTCTCTTTTGAAGTTAGTCATTTGTGTTTTTAGTACCACTTTGTGTTTATCCTGTAGTGCATATTTGTGTTAAGCACTTAAAGGCTTAAGATAACTCAACATACAAGAAGGGAACTAGCATTCCAAAGTGTCTTAATCTTTGAGGTGGATACTGTTGGATTAGTGTCTAAATCCATAACTATATTTGGTATGTACTTGACCCGGTTGTAACATGGTCCTTTTGGGTTGCCTTCACACTGGTGACTAGACATGATGACTATTGAGGAGAGAGACTGATTTATTGTTAAGAATAATAAATTTGGGTATAAATATGATTTGTTAATATATTATATGAATAATATATTAATTTGGAATCATATTAGTAATTAGTATTTAATCAGAAATTAATTTGGAATTAATTTTGGGATTAAAGGAACTGATTAAAAGTGCAGGGGCTGTTTTATAATTATTTAATAGTTGAGGCTTAGGCCAATGGATCACCTTATTAGACAAGGGCCAAAAATCCTAAAGGCTCTAGGAGTTTTCGTCCAAGGCTAAATGTAACATCTGGAATCCCAGGTATGTTAATTATGTGTTTATTTTAAAATTAATTGAGAGACTCGATGAATTGAGAGTCTAACTCATCAAGTAGGGCCGAGTTGACCACGTGGGATTAGTGGGATATTCCATGAGATCGTAAGAAAGGGAGTAAGTCGATGTACTCTCCCCCGTTGTCTGTGAAAATGTATACAATCTGCTGATTAAAGAATTTTTCAACAAAGATTTTGAATTGTGGAATAATTTAGCAACATCAGACTTGTGTGTGTTGCATTAGGTAAAGACAAACATTTTGGAATAAAAGTCAACAAATATAACATAATAAGTGAAGTGATCAATGGATTGTTTAACTGGACCCCATACATCTGAGTAAATTAGTTGTAAAGTTTTGGTGGCAACAAAAGAATCTGGCCCAAAGGGCAATTTGTGACTTTTATTAACCGCACAGGAAGAACAATGGAGTTCAACATTAATTTAGAATAAAGACCTAGATTGGCAGCAATTGTTTTGAAGACTTTGATGGATGGATGGCCTAATTTGTGGTGCCAATCGAGAGACTTTTTGGTAGTGATGAAGTTTAGTTGACGTAAGGATGAGATGGTGGTGCGATAGACATCATCAATGTTCTCCCCCTGTAGTAGACACGCCCCCGTGCGAAGATCCTTCACAATAAAATGAGAGGAAAAAAATTCAACAAAAACCATGTTAGTTTTACACAGTTTAGCAACAGAAATAAGGTTTTTTTTTGAGTTTGGAACACACAAAATATCATATAAAGATAGAGGTGTAAATGGTGTATTTATGTGTGTTGAGCCAATGTGTGAAATTGGTAGTGTTGTATCGCTTCCTAGTTGAATTTCATCAGGTCCCCCGTATTCTAAGTCAATGGAGATTAGAGGGGTTAAAAGTAACATGGTTGCAATGGGATGGGGCCAACGGTGGTCACGTTTGCAACAGGGAATGGGGTTGAGTTGGCAGTGATGGAGATGTTTTCACGAAGGAACCTGGATAGCGTGCAACATTCTTTTGTTGGATGACCCAGAATATTGCAATAATGGCAGTAAGTGGAGCTGTGATTTGGTGGTTGGTGATTGTTGTTGGATTGAGAGTTAACCCATGGAGGACGATTTGGGCCTCGTTGCTGGGTATTGGAGTTAAATTTTTGGTTACGACGAGGGAGGCTCGATGAGGATTAGCGACCTGGTTGTCGAGAAGTATAGTTGGCGGTGATTAGGGATGATATCGGATTTTGTGAAGTTTCTCTGAGTCCTCTTTCAAAATCGATTAACTTCTCAAACAATTCAGAATAGGAGAGAGCGGTTTCTCTTAATTTGATGGCTGCGACAATATTGGCATATTCATCGCCTAATTGGGATAGAATATGCACCATGAGATCTTCCTCATAAATTGGGTTTTGGGCTAGGGCTAGGTCATCAGCAATTAACCGCATATCTTGAAGAAAATCAGTGATTGATCGATTTCCTTTGGGGTTCTTCACCAATTTAGATTTTAAGGAAATAATATGTGACCTCAAGGCGCTAGCATAGCTTGATTTTAGTCTTACCCAAGCTTCTCGAGCAGTGCTGGCAAAAGAGATGAGATGAGCGGTTGAATTGATTCAGAGCAACTTTCAAGGAGTGCACTGATCAGAATTTGGTCTTGTCAAAACCAAGGTAAGTATTCTGGATTTGTTTTCTTTCCATCTTTGTCTTCAATTTGTTTCTTTGGCGGTTCTTGACTGCCATCTATGAATGCTTCGAGTTGTTATCCGATGAGGGTAGATTCCACTTGTTTGCGCCAAACAGGAAAATTAACAGATGTGAGTTTGATAGGAAAGTGGGTGGCTGCATTCAATTAAATGGCTGTAGCCATTGTTGATTTATGAGTGATTTAGGGTTTAGAAGAGGGAACGAGAGTTGCTCAGGGGAGCTTTGGTTGGCTCTGATACGATATAAATGTATTGATGATACTGAAGATGCACACTTATTATTGATCTTTACAGTGATTTTTGTAGACAATAATACATACATGGAATGGAGCTAATTGAAGAGCTATTACAGGAAAGTATTAATACTAATATGACAGCATATATACAGTGAGATGACAGCTAATGACTATACATGTATAAGCTTTATTTTGTGTTCTTAGAGATATTCGTAATAGTTTTTAAGAAAATGAAAGAAAGGAAGACTATATAGCATTTACTCTTGAGGTTTCCTTTAAACACTTTCTAGGCCAGCAGGGAGGATCTCATAGCCATCATGATATGGTTCTTTGACAGCAGAAACGCACTTCAAAACAACTGAAATCGGAATGCTCACCAAGCCGACCACAATGCTAAGTACCCACAGTTGCCAGTCTAGTGGCACAATGCTTGCAAAAGTCCCAAGAAACTCAACTATGGTTACTTGACATACAACTATCGATATCATCACACACATGAATATCCAACTGCTGAACATGCCTCGGAAAACATTTATATCATCAATTTCACGGCTGTTTATATCATTGAAGACCTGCAGATATATTAAGGAACCGATACCATTCATTATATATATATATATATATATATATATATATATATATATATATATATATATATATATATATATGTCATACAGCTCATAGAAACATAGATATCTTTAAAGTTGGGTAACCTGACAGAAGACAAACGTGTTGAAAATGAAAGTATTAAGGATCACAGTCGCATTCGGCCCATGGAGATTCAAGATTGGCTTCCCGGAAAAATTGAGAACAAACAGGACAGCCATTTGGTAAATACTTTGACTAATGATATTTCGCCACATCGTCTTGGTGATGAAACTTTCGGTACCTTTAACAGGAGGCCGTTTCATTAAACCATCATTTGGTGGCCCGGTGGCCAATGCTAGTGCACTCAAAGTGCACATGATCAGGTTGACCCAAAGCAATTGGACAGCTGTAAGTGGTGCTGACCCTGAGGTTTTTAATTAAGAGTATAAGTGAACAAGAACAACCTACGGATCAGTTTCCCAAAAAGACAAACTCACCTGTGATGCATGCGGAAACTAAGTTGATCATGAGAGCAACGATATTCACTGTTAACTGGAACTGTACAAACTTTTGAATATTAACATATACAGCGCGTCCCCATTTGGCTACTTTCACAATTGTTGTGAAATCATCATCCATCAGAATGACATCAGCTTGTCCTTTCGTGACCTGCAGGTATGAATGGTTTTGAGATTTGCGATAAATATGAATGGTTTTGAGATTTTAGCTATTAAGAGTATAATAAACCTTTGTCCCTGCTATCCCCATGGCAAATCCGATGTCTGACTCTTGCAAAGCAGGAGCACGAATCATGCCTTCACCTGCAACTGCAACCACTTCGGACATGTCTTTCAAATGCTTCACGAATTCATGTTTGTCTGTTGGTGATGAGCTAGCCATTACCTGAACTAATCTAGGAATGATTCGAAAATCTGAACCTTCTATGGCTAAGCCATCATCAGTGAGTATCCCACATTGCTTTGCGATGACTTCAGCTCTCCTGATATCATCACCAGTAACCATGTGGACGGAAATTCCAGCATCCAAACAGGTTTCAACCGCCTCTTTTACACCCGGTCTAAGTGGATCTTTGATTCCAAATACCGCAATTAACGTATAGCCACCCTCAGGTATGTCATCATTACAACCAAAGCTGCCTTCCACATCCAAATAAGCCAAACAAAGAGTTTGCAAACCATCGGCTACGAATTCATCAACAACATCCGTGATAAAGTTCATATTCTCTTCAGACATGGGAACAATCTCTCCACCAACATCGATCATCTTGTCACATAATCCTAACACTACTTCCGGTGCACCTTTGCAAAACGCACGTGTCCGAACACCAGGAAGAGAAACAATGACAGACATTTTCTTCTGCGTGGAATTGAAAGAATTTATTTTCAGCATCCTAATATCACTATCAATCGCATTGAAATCACCACCGAGATCTAACCCGTATTGTAATATTGCGGTTTCTGTCGGGGTACCCAAAATAGAAGTTTTACCACTTTCATCATCAACCACCTCTGAACCCGTACATTTAAATATACCTTGCAGGAGCACGGCTGATACACTATCTGACAATCCCAAAGATAAAACTCGACCTCCATTGTCTCTAGCTTCTTTTGTTTCACCAGATAAGAATATTTTATCAACAAACATACGATTTGTTGTTAAAGTCCCGGTCATATCCGTGCATATGCAAGTACAAAAACACATGGCCTCACAAGCAGATGGATTTGTTACACGTGCATTGTCGTTCCTTAACTTGTTCATTGCAAAGGCAAGGCTCAGTGTAAGTGCCAGAGGTATTCCTTTTGTCACAGTAGCAACAATAATAGTAACTGCAGTGGTGAAGTGACCTAACATAGACATAGCATCATTAGACGACCAACTTGAGAACTCATTTCGCATTGCTTTTTCGACAAGAAATCTCACAGTCAACACAAAAAAAGTCAACACGGAAAACACCCATCCAATTTTTTCAATGATTGTGGCAACATCTTTCACCTTGATTTGCAACACACGAGTAATCTTGTCTTCTCCTTTATTTAATTTTTCCATCAATTTTCCCCATTCGGTTTTCACACCCACGGCTGTGACAAGCATTGTAGCCGAGCCATCCTGCACTATAGTTCCTGCAAATAGAAAAGGCTTCTTCTCGCTGATGTGGACAGGATCACTCTCACCTGTCAAGCTGGACTCATCGATCAAAAAGTTGAATCCTGATATGAATATCCCATCGGCTGGAACTTGGTCACCAATGAATAAATGGACAACATCTCCAACCACCAACTCATAATCGGTTACCTTTTGTGTACACCCGTCTCTAGTGACCTGAAAAGAAATCTTTTTCTTCTTCTTGTCATCATCCTTAAATTGAAAGGATTGAATGTAGTAGTCACTCACAGCAGTAATGGTGATGACTAATAAAATACTCAGGAGAATTCCCAGCCCATCTAGCCAGCCTTTGGTTTCAAGTCCCATGCCTATTAAGACAACGGAACATACTATAAGGATGATAAGAGTTGGATCATGAATGGCCTCCCATACAAACATTAAGAAACTTTTGGAAGGCTTCTCGCTGTACTTGTTGATGCCATATGTAGCTTGTCTGCTAGATAAATCACTTGATTCGACTCCTTCATGCATCCAGACATCTACAATTTCTGCAATTGCATCAACTCCTCCAAGGGTTTTCAAGGTCTCTATGTCATAATTATGAACTATGGATGCAAGTTTATCTGGATTTAACATGAAATCGGAGGGATTGGCAGTTGACATAGGATTCAAGGATGATTGCTGAGGTATAGATGAATCATGAACCATGGATGCAACTTTATCTGGATTTTTGATGAAATCAAACGGATTCGCAGTTGACTTAGGATTCAAGGATAACTGGTGTGCTATACATGGAGAAAAAAAAAACAGAGTAAGAGCTTAAAAGCTACATAGATGATCACATAAAGTTAAAAAAAAAAAAAAAAAAGGTTAAGATCAATCTACAAAGAATTACAAGGTCAAGTGCACTTCAGTTTATGCTACAGTCTACAGAATAATATGCATAGTTGCTTAAGAACGTACCATCCATATAGCGCATTGCTGCCCTAATGGTTAAAAAGGTTACTTTCAGGTTGTCCTGCCAAGGTGAAAACAAAATGATTTAGTGACAGATCTTGGACAAACTATCTCCTTAACATATATATATATATATATATATATATATATATATATATATATATATATATATATGGTTAGAAGAGTTGATCATAGTTCGCTGGTCTATCTGCAGTGTGCAAACTCATGTGAAAAAACGACGATACATGAAAAGATATACAGAGCCTTTAGCATCCTAACAATTATCTCCTTAAGATATATAGCATGCTAGACATTCAAGAAAGCTGCATTCAATATATTATGCTGAGAGTTTGATCTAGATAGAAAAAGAATAGGAAATAGTTCAAGAGTGGATGTATATAAATATGTATTTGCGTTGTTTATTTTGGGATATAAGAAAATACTATCTTATTTTGTCTCAATGTGGTATGAGATATTGGCCCCAATCAGCCTTAATTCCCGCAAGTGAATTTGTTGCCAATTTAGGCAATTTCGGCACTTCAGGTTTCCATTTTGCTTCTTCTTTATTATCATTGCTTTCTGCTCCTATACAATCAATCTTTGTCGATTTCTGCACTTCTGCTTATTGAATTTCATAGTATTTATGAGAAACTTGCACCTTTGTAATAGAAAAGTTTATTATGTCAGAATTCTGGGACAAATTTAGTACCAGGGGTGTTTTAGGAAACATTCCTTTATTAAGTTTTTGTGTTTGTTTAGGATTAGTATAAATAGGGACTATGTAGATGGCACAGTTCAGTGTCCAACCCAAAAGATTCAAGCAACTGCTGAAGCCGCTCTTATTGATAACCCTAGTTATCTCAATTGGATCTCCAACAATGCACACGTCAGAATGGTAATCATCTAAACAATTTCTGAAGCTTCCTTTCAACACGTTCATGGTACAACATCTAGAGAACTTTGGCTTGCATTAGAACGAGCATATGCACTCAGTAAATCATCAAGAGAGTACACGCTGAAGACTCAACTTCTCAAGATTGAGATGAAAGGCAATGAGTCTTCAATCGCCTATCTTACTCGTGCACAGGAATACGCCACTGCCCTGGTCAACATACATTGGAGAACAGGTAAAAGACAAAGAGCTGCCAACAAAGTGGTGAATGCTCTCTCTCGTGAATTCACCCAAACGACAGAATTGGGCACTCTCAATTCCTCCCAGTCAATTCCGTTAGAAGACTTGGATAAAGAAATTGCTGCGGATTCCTTCATTCAGCAAGTAATGAAAGATTTAAGAGTAAGAGGAAAACACCACGTGGGTACACGATTGATAGGGAAAGATTGATGTACAAGGGTTGGATGGTCATTCCACAAAAATCTGAATTAATTCCCAAGTTATTGAAAGGGTTCCATGATTCAATGATAGGCAGGTGTGCGGGTAAACTTAGAACTTACCAAAGGATAACAGCTGAATGGATTTGGGTGGGCATGAGAAAATAAGTTCAGAAATATGTCCAGGCGTACGGTGTTTGTAAAACTCAGAAAGCCATATCTACCCACCCAGCAGGTCTAATACAACCCCTACCAATACCAGCTCAAGCTTGGGATGAGATATTTATGGATTCCATAGAAGGACTCCCTAACTCACACGGGTACAACGCTATTTTAGTGGTAATGGATCGCCTTACGAAATACTAGTATACTATACCATATTTGCTTAGTAATTGATTAACTTAACCAAAAGAAAGTAGTTTGCAGATTTTATAATTCCATATGTTGCGCCTAGATTGTCACACCACAAGGTTGGAACAGACCAAGTAGGACATGAAGTTCATGCAATAAAGTTTGAAGCCATGTGAGTTCAGCAACTGTATTGGTTAAGGCTTTGTATCCAGACTATGTAGATGACCGAGAGACAGTCTTTTGTTTTCGGGCTGACCACGAGACAAGGTTAGACCCAAAATGTATAGCATATCCCCCAGTGGATCGGTGGTCATCCGGGCAACCACCTGATTCAGAATCAGAGAAGGCACTAAGAGAATTAGAAGTTGCATCAGTGTAAGCATGTAGACGTGTACCAAAGTCTTGTTTAATCAAAAGCCCATATGTAACCGTGCCAAGCAAGTATCGTAATATTCATTTGACTGTCGCCCAACGATTTTGAGTTGGAGAATGCATAAACTGGCATACCTTGTTAACTGCAAAGGAAATATCTGGACATGAAAGAGTCACATACTAAAATGCAACCACTGTCTGGCGGTATTTGACAGGGTCGTCAAACTGAGGGCTATCTCCAAGAACAAGATTGGATGTAGTAGTGATGGGTGACGGCACTAGTTTCGAGTTGGATAAGTCAGTTCATTCAAGAAGCTCAAGAATATATTTTCTTTGGGACAAAAGCATATAAGAATCACGTTTCATATTTTCAATTTCCAAAAAGTATGACAGTGGCCCCAAGTCTTGAACAGCAAAGGTTCGGCTAAGACTTTGCACGACACTGTCAATGGCAACCATACTATTTCCCGTTAAGGTAATATCATCAACGTAGACGAGCATGTATAAAAGAACACCTTTGGAGGAGTAGATAAACAATGATGGGTCGGTTTTAGAGCCATGAAAGCCAAGAGCATGAAGAGCGGTGGACAATCGATGAAACCATGCTCAGGGGACTTGCTTCAGTCCATACAAGGACTTATGAAGAAGACCAACATGATTAGGCTTTGTGGAATCAACAAAGCCTGGAGGTTGCAAATAGACCGTCTCAGTTAGATTTTCATGTAAAAAGGCGTTTTGTACATCAAGTTGTCACAAGGGCCATTTTTGTGCAACCGCCAAGGAAAGAACAACCCAAATGGTAGTGGATTTGATAACTGGGCTAAAAGTTTGTTGATAGTCAAGACCGTGCTGCTGACGAAACCCTTTAGCGACCAGGCGCACTTTATAACGCTTAATGAGTCTGGTTTGGTCCCGTTTGAGTTCGTAGACCCATTTGCAGTCAACAACATTAGAATTTGGAACATGAGGAACTAAAGACCAAGTACCATTTCATAAAGGAGTTGAATATTCCTCTGCCATAGCTTGACGCTATTGGGGGTGTTTGTTAGCAACGATAAAAGTGGTCGGTTCGGTTTCAGGAAAGCAGATCTGGGTGTGGTAAGATGTGGCATTATAAGGTTTAGAGGGTTTAGGATTTGGGCGAAGGTTGGATGGCCGAGAACGTGGTAGGGTTTGGGTAGAAGAAGGTACGTCTGGATGAGATGGGGTGAGGGTATTGGGACGTCTATGATAGTTATATAGAAGACAGGGTTGGGCTGGAGATGGTGGAGCTGCAGATAGTGTCGATGTAGGTGTTATAGGTGGTGGTGTATTTGTTGATATGGCGGGATCGGGATGTAACACCCGGTTCCTGGTACTTATTTAAATTCAAGTGATTTCATGTTTTGCTCTGAGACTCAGCGAGTTGGAGATCCAACTCGTCGAGTAGACTCGATTTTGACCGGGAAGTTTAGTGACCTACTTGACGAGTCAGGGGACCGACTCGACGAGTAGAAGTTGTCTGGATGAAACCCTAATATTTAGGGTTTGCACCCTATTTAAACGACTTATTCTGCTTGAAACCAGCCCCCATCGTTCCTCCCAACTCAGAGAAACCTTAAATCGAAACCCTAACCTTATTTGAGTGATTCTTGAGCCATTTTTGTGCATTTTTTGGTGGTTGTAAAGCTTAAGAAGGAAGGAGCTTGGGAGTTCAGGTTGAAGCAAGTAGATCCAGAGGTTGTGTTTCATTTCCAGCTCATTTGAGGTAAAAAGCTTCAACCTTGACTTTCCATTTGTTAGATCCTCTTTAGGGCTTGAATCTTGTCATTTTGGAGGCATTTCTAAGTTACCTTTGGGCTTGGGTCATTATGTAGAGAAATAACTTCAGATCTGGAACCTAGGAGGTATCTCATGGCATAAAGGTGCAAACTTTACTGCTATAAGAGCCCCATGCATCTTGAAGACTCCATTTTAGGGCCTTTTGAACTAAATGGCTCATTTATGAACGTCAAGTTTGTAACTTTACAGATAATATGGACCCTAGAAGGTTAGATCTATGGTCTAGATGCATTAAGACCGATTAAATCGACTGTATAGTTTGGGATAAAGAGGGACTTGGCGAGTTGTTCATGGGACTCGGCGAGTCGGTTCGTATTTCCCATCAAATCCTTCTATTGATGGACCAGATGCTAACGTAGAAGAACACTCAGTTTTTTAGGCTCATTAGGGACCTGAAAATCATGGAACTCGGCGAGTGTATGTGCGGACTCGGCGAGTTCAAGGCAATGTCCCAACCACATGAAGACGGACTCGACGAGTTCAAGGGGAACTCGGCGAGTCATAGACTGAACTCCTTCATACAGATGAAGATGAACTCGACGAATTCAAGGATGAACTCGGCGAGTCGGTTGAAGAAGGTCCGATGTGTTGTTGAAGGCAAACTCGTCGAGCTCTTGCTAGACTCGACGAGTAGGGACGAAGTTGTAGCTTTTCGTGGACGAGGGGAATCAATGACTTGGTGAACCAAATCAGCGAGTCTAGTCAATCAGATGTTGACTTTGACTAGGGTTTTGACATTGACTTTAACTTGGACTTGAGTGACCCTTGTAAGGGTTATTAGTATGAAATAGTAATGAAGAGAGGATGTTTTGTAGGGATTGAAGAGTCGAGAAGAGTTGATTTCCATACTGAGGACAGTGGAGACACTACATGACATCGACATCGAGGATGTTTTGTAGGGATTGAGGAGTCAAGAAGAGTTGATTTCCATACCGAGGACAGTGCAGACACGACACGACATCGAGGTGAGTTACCTTCCAGTAGAAGTGGATCTAAGGCACCAAGGTCGGCCCACTAGTAAGAGTTATAGTAGAGATAATTGTATTTGTGATAATTATCTGGCATGTTGCTATCTGTTATATTATGTGCTAGGATGCTATGATATATGTGTAGCAGTGGTAGGGGTGGGATAGCCCCACGGCCCAACCACATGAAGACGGACTCAACGAGTTCAAGGGGAACTCGGCGAGTCATAGACTGAACTCCATATCGATGAAGATGAACTCGACGACTTCAAGAATGAACTCGGCGAGTCGGTTGAAGAAGGTCTGATGTGTTGTTGAAGGCAAACTCGTCGAGCTCTTGCTAGACTCGACGAGTAGGGACGAAATTGTAGCTTTTCGGGGACGAGGGGACTCGATGAGTTGGTGAATCAAATCGGCGAGTCTAGTCAACCAAATGTTGACTTTGACCAAAGTTGACTTTGACTAGGGTTTTAACCTTGACTTTGACTTGGACTTGAGTGACCCTTGTAAGGGTTATGAGTATGAAATAGTAATGAAGAAATGATGTTTTGTAGGGATTGAGGAGTCGAGAAGAGTTGATTTACATACCAAGGACAATGCAGACATTACACGACATCAATGTGAGTTACCTTCCAGTAGAAGTGGATCTAAGGCACCAAAGTCGACCCACTAGTAAGAGTTATAATAGAGATAATTGTATTTGTGATAATTATCTGGCATGTTGCTACTTGTTATATTATGTGCTAGGATGCTATAATGTGTAGCAGTGGTAGGGGTGGGTAACATTGACAACCAACTAGTAAGAGTTATAGTAGAGAAAGTTATGTGCTAGGATGCTATAATGTGTAGCAGTGGTAGGGGTGGGTAACATTGACAACCAACTAGTAAGAGTTATAGTAGAGAAAGTGGGTCGTAGCACCGATAACCATAATGAGAAGTGCTGTAACCAAGAAAAACACATGGTAGGTATCGAAAATCTATTTTGTGCTTGTTGTATGGGCGAATATGTGGATAACATTAACAACCAAACACCCTAAGGAAGGAACAATCTGGTTTATGATTAAACACATGTTCAAGAGGTAAGATGTTGGAATTTGTCCGAGATGGCATTCGATTAATGACATAAACGGTTGTAGCAAAAGCAAAATGTCAAAAATGTTGTGGAACACGAGATTGGGTAAGTAAAGTAAGACCAGTTTCGACCACATGACGGCGACATCGCTCAACGAGTCCATTTTGTTCACTCGTGTAAAGGCATGAAAGGCGATGAGTAATACCAAGGGACGAGAAAAAATGAGAAAGATTCTAAAATTCACCTCCCCAGTCCGTTTGAACATATTTTAATTTGGTTTGGAATTGTCGTTCGACAGTGACAATAAATTTTTTGAAAGTGTCATAGACATCAGATTTGGATTTTAAAGGAAAATCTACATAAAGCGAGAAAAGTGATCAACAAACAATAGAAAGTAATCATAGGAAGCAATGGGAGTGGGTCCCCAAACATCACAGAAAAGTAAATCCAAAATATGCGTACTTTTATAAGTAGAAGATGACAAATGAAGTTTTGAGGATTTGTCAATAGAACAAGAACCACAACTAGAAGGCAACTTTAGAAACAACAATTACTAGGTCTTTTTCTTTAGAAACAATAGAAAGTAATCATCGACTTCAACAATTGCAGATGAGGATTCCCCAATCATTGATGCTAAGTGGTGAAGGAAGCACGAGTGACATAGAAGGCAACTTTAGAAACAGGTTGAATCTACGGAAGGTGGAAAGAATAGAGACCACCATTACTTGGACCAGTGAGGAGAATAGTATAATCTCATCCTTCACAACAAAAAAAGAACAGTGAAATTCAAGATAAACATTGTTATCATGACAAAACTTCTGAACAAAAAGGTTTTTTTTAATTTCCGGGACATAAAGTATATGTTTAAGAGATAAGGTTTTATTTGGAGAATGAAACTGTGAAGAGCTAATATGGAGAATGGGTAAACCTTTACCATTGCCAACATGAACATTGTCATCACCATGGTATGCCTCCGAATGATCAAAGCTCGAGAGATCTAGAGTGATTGAACCAATATCCGAAAGCCAAGTAGTGGATGTTTGTGAGCGGTATTCTAAAAAATTTGCAGATAGTTGTCTCGCTCGTATGGTGGTTAGGTCACGATTTGGACATTAGGATGGGACATGTCAAATATCGCACCTGTTACAAGTACCATAAACAATGTTTTTGATTTGATGCCCAACTAAATTGATTTCGATTACCTCCTCCCCGTTGACGGTTGTTGATTGCAGTTGTTTGTTGACCAATTGTTTCGGTCTCAGTTGTTTCCCGATCGATTGGTGTAATAAGCTTGTGCAGGTTGTTGGTTTATTGGTTGAAGTTGTAAGCCCAGCTATTGTGCAAGCTGCTGAACAGCCTGAAGTGTCTCGGTTTGTGTCATGGACTGTCCGGCAGCAGCAGAGGGAGTAGGTTGGCGAGAGATGGTAGCAGCCATGAAGGCTTGGGCTTGTGACACTTCTGTGAATGTCTTCTTGACCATGTAATCATGGTCTGATAGAAGACCATGGAGTTCAACAAAGGCAATCGGGAATTGCCTAGCCAGCAAGGTAGATTTTAACCCATTGTATTCTTCCCTCAAGCCGGATATAACAACAATTACCAGGTCTTTTTCTTTTACCGGTTCGCCAATATTGGCTAGTGCATCCGAGTATTCTTGTGCTTAAGTAGAGGAGGACTCATCAGCCTTCATTGCAATCTTCAAAAGTTGAGTTTTAAGAGTGTATTCACGTGAACAAGTGTGAGGAGCATATGCACGCTCAAGAGACAGCCAAAGATCACGAGATGTAGTACCATGAACATGTTGAAAAGATGCTTCAGATGTGGTGGATAGGATTAACTTTCGAACGTGAGCATCATTGAAACCCATATTAGATAATAACCCAGATTAGATAATCAGTGTTGGGTGTCGATGATGAAACCACAGCAGCAGCTTCCTTACCAGAAGAAGTGGAGGATATGATGAAGATCGGAGGACACGGAATTGAGCCATCAACATAGCCAAAGAGGTTGTTTGTGACCCGGAAGGGTCGTATCATCGTCTTCCAGTATGCACAGTTGCTTGGGGATAAAGTAAACCCAAACTTGTGAGAGTTGTGGGTGGTCTTCTCAGAAGAGGAGAAAGCTATGAGCAATGCCATGTTTTTTTTGACAAACTGATGTTGAAAGAAAAAAAGAAAAGAGGGAAAGAAGATCGGTGTAGGGTACTAGCCGTATTAGGGTTAGTCGGCTCTGATACCAAAATAGACTTTGTAAAAGATTGAATTGTATTATTGTGTATTAACATGATTACAGAGGAATATATATATATATATATATACACACACACACACACACTCTAACCCTCTAGAATCTAATATATAAAATATCGTCTAATACTTTTTTAAACCAAATATATGTCCGAATAATTCCCACTAGCCTAACAGTCACTATGTATTTAACATAAAATATATATATATATATATATATATATATATATATATATATATATATATATATGAATCTATATATAGGCATGCCAAAGAGGGTTTAGGAAAGGATTAGAACCTTGGCTTTGCTTAATCGGTCTACATGAGTAGATCGCTTTTCTAAGTCAGATACACGACGGAAGCGTCGGGCTTGCATTTTGATACGTGCCACGGATGTACGCCAATCCTGTCAGCAAACAATTAACATACACATGGCAGTTAAATAAAGAACACATGAGATTTATATGGTTGAAAGGAAAATTGAGATCTACTAACATAACTAGAATGGGTTTTTATTAATAACAAAGTAAATAAGTCCTATAATATAGTCAAACTTTTGTAATTTTGGTCCGAAAAATTTCTCTTCCAATTTTGGTCCTTATTTAAGGTTATTTTAATGTTTTTGTACCCAGTCCATATAGTATAACTATACTTTGAGAACCAAATTTGTAAACAACTATACTCACTGACTAATTTTGCCATTTTACTTTGAAGATGAACAGAAAAAATGTTACAAAAACCTCAAATAACAACCAAAATTACCAACAAAATTGATTGGCACCAAAGTTGCAAAAATCAAGTATATCCATGACCAAAACTATAACTTGCTCTTAATAATATTATCACTTACTAGGATTTAGCATAGATAGAGATTTGGGACTAAATTTTCGTACGGCCAAAGCCAAAACTTTTGATTTGTGTTGACCAATTTAGGTAGAGTTTTGTACAGTGATTTCGACTTTTGTCCGATTAATTTCACCGTCATAAGTCACAACTATACATCTAACATAAAATAATATGAATCTATATATGAAAGTGGGTGAGTGGGTGTTTAGAAAAGAATCCCAATGAGTAAAAAGAGTTTAAAGTGTTGAGGTCTTGAGTATATGAATTATATTATGGTAATACCTGAGGAGTACAGAAAGTCACATATGAGTACCATGTGACGTTCTAATGGTAGCTTGAGTAGTTATAAGTCCATTACTATTGTTAATAGAGAAAATGGTAGGTTTTAGTAGTTGTAAGTCTATTAGAATTGTTATTAGAGAAAATGGTAGTTAGTGTAAACGTAAATCCATTGTTGAGTTTAATGGTGGCTTGAGTAGTTGTAAACCATGTCTAGTACTAGATTATTAATACAAGTGTACACCAAGGCGATTTATAAATGTAAAAGTGAAAATTTTAGATGTACCTCATGTTAAAACGTCGGGTGTTACACACTCATATATATATATATATATATATATATATATATATATATATATATATATATATATATATATATATATAAGACTATTTTTTGTATTATATTATTCACCAACATTATATTTAATGTTAAATTTAGTGCTACGTTAGAATAAATTAACATTAAATTTAGTGTAATATTTAAATTCTGATGTAGGGTTGGAGATTTTCTTAAAAGTATCATAAGAGATGTAAATTAAAAATTCACATCTGAAAGGCCTTAGTGGAACATGGTATATGACCAAGTACTTGGGAATGCCAAATAGGTTCTAATTATTTCAATAGAAAAAACTGATGAAATTTATATGGATAGAGGGTTACTCAAAGATTGTTATGCGGTGGTTGCTTATAGGAAAACCAATTAAGTGGAGATACAAATGATTGCCAACCACAATATCCTAAGGATCATGCTAAATTGACACCCTTACTCAAAAGTCAAACCACTTTTAACATTAAAATATGTGTACTTACTTATAATATAAATAACTTTTATATTTTTGAAGTTATTATGTATAATGTCAATTAACATTTTTCTGGAAAAAAGTTAAAAGTTAATTACATTGAAACATGTTTTAAAGAATTTCTTATTTTGTATAAGATATTAGAGTAAATTACAAGAATGGTCCCTATGGTTCGGGGTAATTTGCACGTTTGGTCCCTAACTTTTTTTTTTAATTCGGAAGGTCCTTGCAGTTTGTTTTTGTTGCGCGTTTGGTCTTTGTCTTACCTAAAAAGACTATTTTACCTTTGATTTTTTAATTTATTTAAATAATGTGGGGTAGGTAAGGTAAGGTGATGTGATGTGTAAGTGGGGTTGGGTGTGTTTATTTAAATAAATTAAACAAACAGTAGGAACCTTTCGAGTTAAAAAAATAAGTTAGAGACCAAACGTGCAAATTGCCTTAAACCATAGGGACCATTCGTGTAATTTACTCAAGATAATAATATAGATTAAAAACATTAAGAAAGTTAACAATAATCCAAACATTCAGGTAAAAAAAATCTATTCTAAATGTTATATCACAACTGTACAGTAAATACAACTCCGCCAGCATTACCACCGCCAGCAACTAACTGTCACTCATCTGCCTCCACCGTTACATCTGATGATTACCGGTAGAGACAGTCAGATCGAGAGACAAACTAATTGAGAGAGAGATGGCGACAGAGGTCCAATGACGGTGGTCCAACCACAGTATACCAACGATTAGCCGGCGATGACAAATAGAAAGTGAGAGGCTAGTGGCAATTGGCGATGACTTATGGTGGCCGGTGACCAGCGGTGGGAGGGATCGGAGTGGGAACATGAGTGGGGTGCAAGTGGGAGTGGGGTGTAAGTGGGTCCCACTTGTCAATAAATCAATTAATTCATTTTCTTTAATTAAAAGTATATAAAAAAAACTAAAAAAGAAAATATTTAAGGGCATTATAGTCATTTCCTATTAAGCATGGAATTGCACCGTAACAAAATGAAAACATAGGGACGGTTCGAGTGAAAAAAAAAACGGACCAAACACGAAATTTTGGCAAAATACAGGAAAGATTTCAGTAATTTCTTCCAGATTTTCTTATATGTTCGTGTATGTTTATAGTGATAACTAGGCATGCCAAAGAGTATATTTAGGAAAGAATTAGAACCTTGATATTGATTAATCGGTCTGCTAGAGTAGATCCCTTTTCGATGACATCAGATTGCTTTTCGAGGACATTAGTTTGCTTTTCAAAGACAGATTCATGACGGAAGCGTCGGCGGTGTGTTTTGACAAGGGAGAAGGTTGTACGCCACTCCTGTCAGCAAACGATCAATACACACAACAAGGCAGTTAAATAAAGAACACATGAGATTTATATAGTTAGTTGAAAGGAAAAATGAGGTCTACTAACCGACCTAGAATGGGCTTTTATTAACAACAAAGTAAATTGGTCCCAGGGTATGGTCAAATCTTTGCAATTTTGATTCTTAAATCAAGTTTTTGTCCCAATTCCAAATAGTACGTTTTTGTAACTTGCTCTTGACAATATTACTGGTTAGTAGGATTTAGCATAGATAGAGATTTGGGGACTAAGCCAAAGCCGAAACTTTTGATTTGTGTTGACCAATTTAGGTAGAGTTTTGTACTGTGATTTCGACTTTTGTCAGATTAATTTGACCGTCAGAAGTAGCAGCAATATACTTAACATAAAAAGACGAATCTATATATGAGAGATAGTGTGTGAGTGGGTGTTTAGAAAAGGATCAGAACCTCAGTTTCGCTAAATCGGCTTTCGTATTTCCGGGTACGACGGAAGCGTTCCTTGCGCCACTTCTTCAAAACGACTTCCGACAGATGCCTCCTTTTAAGATCAGACTCCATCGAAGAGTCTTCCATTTCAAATATCAATGAGGATGAGGTCAAGATTCGATTAATGGCATATGATTACAGTATCATCGCTCCCTTCTCGCCTGTGTGATTGAGGTCGTGCGCATTGGACCTCTCTAGTCTTTATTGCAGCGACTAAAAGAGAAGTTTGACCGCATCAGGAGAAAATCTATATAATATAGAAAACATTGCAAAAATGGTCCTTCTACTTGCTTATCTCTTTGCATTTGGTCTCGAGCTTTCTAAAATTATGGATATGATCCATTTAACCTAGTTTGGTTGTGAATTTATTCTTTTTGCACTTAACATATATTTTTCTATTCATTATTTATTTATTTATTTAATATTATTATTGTATTATATGTAGATTAATTAAAAGTCGGTTGTGGTTAATTTTTCTAGTTCAACGCGTTATAGCACAGTATCCGGTATTTTCTATTCTTTTTGAAGTCGATGGTTCCGGTCTCATCATGGATACAGGTGGAATTAAGGAGTAGTAGTTTAGAAATAGATTTGATTTTTCGTTCAAACAGAAATTGTCCGGCTTATCAGGAGTAATGTTCATAAGTTGTCTCCTTATATGAAATTGTGTTAGAATGCATGTAGCTTTTTTCACTTCTAATCCATTATTTTAAGGACATACTTAAAAGACAAAAGTGCAAAAAATATTCAGGTATCCATTTTTTCTAGCAATAGGTGTAAACCGTAACTTTTTTGGATTCCTTATATTGAAAAGACTATTCCTTTATTTCATTTGTTTAATAATTTTTTTAATATTTAATAAATATTAAAAATAAATAGTGCCATCTATCTCTCTCTCTCTCTCTCTCTCTCTCTCTCTCTCTCTCTCTCTCTCTCTCTCTCTCTCTCTCTCTCTCTCTCATTTGTTTAATAATTTGTTTAATAATTTTCTTCCTCATAAACACAACACCAAACATTGAACCACCGCCACATCAATGAAAAACCGCTATAAATCTCAAGCACCACCGCGGCTAAAATTGTAACACCACCACTAATCAGACGTTGTCTTGAAGGAAAATAAAAAGTTTAAGAGATTTCATCTTCCTTATTTCTATTAATTCCATCTTCAAAACTTTACTTCGTCTCACTTAAATCGATTTTATTTTGAAACCTATCTAGAAAGATCCCACCAATAATTTTGTAAATTTTTTTTGTTAGTGGAATAATTTGGATCTTTTATACAGATGCATTATGTATGTCAAGGCATCATGAATCTATTTATGGCAGCCAACAAACTTTTCCACCTCTAGCAAGATCTGTTTCCCTTATTTCAACCCAATAAGTCTCAAAAAAACGACCTGGATCAGCCTAGATGACTATCTTTTATGTCATAGACAAGTTTTCATCCTAGATGATTTTCCGGCAGAGAAAGCTATGGAAATCATAATGTGGGTCATAAAAGGAACCTCTAAGAACACCTAAACCTTCTGGTTTACTTCTAATTGCACCGCAAACCAACTGAACCTTCAAATCGGGCCGCATCATACATAAACGTGAACAAAGAAGGCGTGAATGTGCAAGAAGATATAAGTGATAATGGCAGTGTGGTGGGTTTTATTAAAAGGAAATAGAAAGGTTCATGGTGGTGGTGTTTTCTGTCACACACATACACATACCCAAAAATATTTTTTACAAAATATCAGATTAAGGTGTCTAATATCATAACTAAATTGGTATAAACTTGCAAATAGAAGCAAAATCTTTTTTTGGGTTGTCCTCATAACTAGAAATAGCTAGAAATGATATTAGGATATATATATATATATATATATATATATATATATATATATAGAGAGAGAGAGAGAGAGAGAGAAAGAAAGATAGAGAGAGAAGGAAAGAAAAAAAAAGAGAAAGAGATAGATGGAGAGAGAAAGAGATGTTTTGTTAATATATTATGCGATTAATATATTAATTGGAAATAGATAATTGATCTGTTAATAGATTAACAAGAGATCAATAACTAAATAAATGATTTGTTAATATATATGGTTAATAAATTAATAGGAAATCAATTGGAATTAATTAATTATTAATTAAAATTAATATGTAATTAATTTGATATTAATTGGAATTAATTAAAGTTGCAATGGGTGAATTGTAATTGTTCAGTAGTTGAACAAAAAAAAGGAAATTCTAGAACTATCAAATGGTGTACGGGTATGGATGCTCTTCTAGGGTTTCTAGAAGCCTTCTAGATACAGATAAGGAAATAATTTGAATTTGGATTAAATATATTATTTAATTAATTCAAATATAACTTTGCTTGCAAGTTACCTAAACTATAAATAGGACCCTAAGGCCATCAAATTTCGTTTACGCCTTTACTTATAAGATTAGAAAAGAAATTTGTATTCTTCTCCTCTCTCTCCATTTCCTATAGGGTTTTGGGTGTGAGCCATCAGAGGCATCATATTTTTGGTGCTTGCTTTCCAAGGCTTTCAAGGAGGAAACTTGTTTGGTTATTTACTATAACAATCAAAAGCTATGTAAACCCTAAATCTATGCTTATTTTTTATTATTATAGAGCTCATTTAGAGTTCTTGGTGTTCATAGTTTAATTCTATCAATAGAGAAAACATAGATCTAAATAGTTTGCATGTGAACTTAAAAGTTAAGTATTTTTCCGCCTCATGCATAAATTTATAACCTATAAAACCCATCAGTGGTATCAGAGAATAAATTTTTTTCTATTGATTATGCATAATAGTGAATGGATCAAATTTAGTGTTTATAGAAATTAAACCTTAAAGGCTTGCATTATTGCAAAAAGCTAGGGTTCTTGGAACCCTAGCCTCCACCCTTAATGTAACATCCATAAAAATCAATAAAATTTTAAACTTTTAAAAACAACCAGAAATCATATTTGTTTACAATATAGTTTTAAATACATGATTAATATCAGAGTTTTTCCGAAAATCATAAATCAAAACACGAGGAGATGCACGATCATACATTTGCCTTCCTGCAATCATCTGAGGTACCAGAAACATAACCCAAAACTATAAGTTCTAAGCTTAGTGAGTTTCCCCTAAAATACCAACACAATAAGTAACATATACATAATAACAGCATGCAACGGGTCCATAGCTAAAAGACTGGATTACCCCTGAGCCCACAGCATAAGTCTAGCTTGCCCTCGGACCCACAACTTATGTCTAGCTTGCTCCCCGACCAGATCAGTCCTCGGACTGAATACCACTAAGACCTTAGTATGAGTCTTTCATGCCCTTCCCCGCTCTCCGCTTGTATTTGGAATGCTCATGATCCCTCAATATGAGTCTTTCATGCCCTCCCCAGCCCTGGGCTCATATATGAATTACTCCAGGGTTTGTTGGCTACCGCACGGAGCAGTACAACCTCAACCCAACCCACATAATATGTCGACATATAACATAAAAACATACACACATAGTCAAACAGTATCACAGGTAGTCCTACAGATCTACCAGACTAGCATATAAAAACTAGCATGCATATCTATTCCATACTCAGCATATCAATGAATATCATGTTATGAAACCAATGGGTCGGCCTTGGTGCCTTCGACCCACAAGTATAGTGAAGAGAACTCACCTTGCAAACTGAACAGATCTGATGAGGCTCGACATCGAATCTCAACTCTCTACACAATACCTATTTCCACAAAGTGACCAATTCCCATCAAATTCCTAAAATACCCTCAGGGTCAAACTTAGTCAAAGTCAATGTCAATGTCAACTGGTCAAACCCACCAAGTTAACTGAGTTAACCCAGTTGAGTCTACCCACCGAGCTGACCCAGTGCGAGAACGCGGGGCATACTCCGAAGGTACGCTTAACGTACACGAAGCCTTACAAAAGACCACCATCAGGGTGGTTGACATCCCTATTTTCACGGCCAGAAAAGACTGATTTTTTTTCGTTTATGCTTTATAAAAATCAGAGTACTTCTTTTCATAAAAATGTTGCGGAATTTGTTCCCAGAAAAACACGATAAATACGTTATCAAAATATTTTCGAAGAAACGTATTTTATTCATTTTAAAACGTTTGGGATGTCATCGGCAATACAGAAACATAAGCATAAACAGAACTTACATTTATTTACACTAGTGATCTACATCTCTTTAATCTCTCAGTGTAATGTGACTTCATATCAACACCTATGATATAAATAAATTGAGTGGGTCAGGTTGGGAAACCTGGTGAGTACATAGGGTTTTCAACCCACAATAATATAATTATTATGTTTAACAAATCAAACAATCAACCCAATTACCCATCCCCCATTATCTTTTTTATTACTCTTAAGGATCTACCATAAAAATCAGCAAGAAATCCATCGTTGCCACAGTTTACACAACGGGCACTAAGTCTGCATAGTTGCCAGGGTTTAGGCATCAAGTCTGCATGATCACCAAAGTTTAGGCACCAAGTCTGCATGGTCACTAAGGTTTAGGCACCAAGTCTGCATGGTCACCAAGGTTTAGAGTACACCGGGTGAACACGTCATTCACAACACCTACAGGTTGTGAGCCTGCTAGCGTTCCACTGGACTGTCTAGAATAGTCCGTGGTTGTCGTCCATACTCTGCTAAATGACGGGGCCATCATTTGGGAAAAAGGCTTCTCATATCGTCCACCTCTCACCCTCACCTCGTGGTCTATAACACCTCTCAACTCATCATTCAACTCATATTCCATCTATTATATCTACCCATGTTTACCCCAACATTATCGTAGATATAAAATACATATACAGTTTAAATCATTTAAAACATGTATAAAATCATTCATTCAGTATAGACAACAAGTATTCAAATAATATTCACAAATAGCATGTAATTTATATAAAATACTTCATATCTATGTGTAAGATGAAAGTAACTATGCACTCACCTGAGAAGGTGTGACTCGGTACTCGGACATCGCTTCGTTTACTTTAAAATAATTTCCTTCGACGAAACCTATAATTATTACCACTAGATTTTAGTCTAATATTTACCATGACTAATTATTAGTCTTATTATTATTATATAAGCGTTTAAACAATACTTTTCAACCACTATGTACAGACATGAGCCAGACATAAAACACCGGAGGGCAGGACCATTTTGGCGTATAGCACTTCTGAAATCCAACAACCCTGTGCGGCCCTTTAAACCAGATTCCCCGTACCGCGAGTAGTTAAAAATATATTATAACGACACTTATATAAGTCATAATAATAGCTCAAATATTTATTATAAATTGATAATAACAATACTAATTTTAAATATAAACTATATTTAAAATAGGGTAAGCATAACTTACTTACAAGGGGATTTTAGCTAGGAGTCGGGCTCTGCAGGGGCAGAACTTCATCGCTGAATCTTTCTAAGAAAGATTCGTGCATCGCTTCAGCGCTCACCTTACTATACTAAAACTACAAAAAGAGAAGTCGAATCACGAGGGACCGAAATGCTCGGGGGATAAGAAGAGAAAGACTCTTGAATCACGAGAATGGTGCAAGAAATATGAGAGCCCAAGCCTCTTATTTATAGTAATTGAATTTACGAAAACTACCCTCCATAATTACTTAATGACCTTATAGTTATATAAACAACTAAACACCCCTTTATAATACTATTTTAAATAGATTTAACGATATTTGTACTAAACTAATGTCGAAAGAACTCAACATTAGTCTTATAATGACCGCAAATGGACATCGGATAAAGAAGTTATGAGATTTTAACGGACCAATCCTGTCCAAGCCTGTTAAAAATATAACTTTAAAAATAAAGTCAAAATTAGCCGACGGAGAATAAACGAAAGTTGTAGAGTACGTCTCCACCTATGCGTGGATATAAATAACGTCAAAAACGAAGTTCGTATGAACGAGTTACAAATTTTAATAGCATATTTACTTATTAAAATAAATTATAAATCATATATACGTACACACACACACATATATATATAAACCCTTGAGACATATTCTAAAACTTGGTTAAGATTATTTATTCTAAATAATATTTTGTCGAAAAGTCGTTTTCGACCCCTATTATCTCTAAATTGACTAGCCCCGATCTACAGGCATTACAACCGAGTACACGGAACGCACTCCCTCCTATGCGGGGCGTAACCTCGCAAACCCCAAATCTTCATTAAGTTCTTAATGGCTTAAGAACTCAAGCCTATATTTCAGATCCGCAACTAAAACACACCCTAGAGTAATAAAGTTTCCAACTTTATGACTTACACGCCTAATAAGAGCTTAACACAAGGTCTTAATCCATTAAGACCTCCTACAAGATTCATGGAGAAAAACTAACTAAAGGGACTTCATTTTTTTGCCTAAGGACCTTTCCTAGGGTGGTCTGAAAGGACAACTCAAAACGTCCAGAACATGTCATGCTCAAGATAATACTTTTGGGATCAAAAAGATGACATAAAACCCCCAAAACTAGATTTACAACATTAAGAGACAAAGGTGCAATCTTTATGTTGGGTTTTAAGCACTATAACACTTCTATAGTGCACATGAAACCCTAATAGCTTTGGATCTATGTTTTCTCTAATTATACATGCAATAAAATTTCCAAAGCTTGAAGCCTATAACTAGCATACAATTTTGGTACATTAATCATAAAATAAAATTAGAAGAATACCTCTTTTTGTAGCTTGTAGTTTTGGCCTTTCATAAGCTTAGCACCTCAAGTGTGATGCATCAAATGGTTCACAAACACCATTAACAAATGAGGACTTTGAGAGAGAGGTTTAGACACTCCAAAATCGATTTCTCTCTTCCTAGAACTCTTAGGTCTCAAGTTTGGCTAAGGGGTAACCTATATATTGTAGGATTCCAGGAGTCATGGGTAAACCCTAATCCATACACTTGGGTTATGATCCATATTTCATGTGGGCCAACTCTTATTGATACTTACATAAACTTAGCCCAACATGGATCAATAGCTCAAACAATATATATATATATATATATATATATATATATATATATATATATATATATATATATATATATATCATTGATTTACATAATCAGTCCCTGTTAATTTAATTAGTCTCTTTTGATCACAAAATTAATTCTTGATCAATACAAATTAAATAATATGATTCCATATTAATATATTATACTTGTAATATATTACTAAATCATAAACAACCTCTTTCTCAAATTTCCATCCTATCATATTGTTCTGGTGATGGCAACCCAAATGGACCATGCTACTCTCGAGTCAAGTACATACTAATTATAGTGATGGGCTTAGACACCAAATCCATTAGTCTCCCACTTGGATAAGTCTAATAACTATTATTGCAAGTACGACTCCAAAATCCCGACTAGCAATCGTAGCTCTTAAAAGCCATTGTTGAACTCTGACCTAATCAAATGACGCGTCCATTAGATAAGGGATCATATATTCTTCCATTATTGATATCGTATAAACTGAGACATGGATTATAATCATTCTTTATGTTCATGTGTTGTTTCCCGGTTTCCGATTTATGACGACCGACTAATTGAACAAATCAGATTAGTCCAGGCTTGGCCAAGCACTTAGGGTTTTCATCACTAAATCATCAAGGGGCCCACAGATATCGCTTTTATCCCACTTTGGGTAAAAGAAATTGATAAACTTCGACTCAAATGCTTTCTTGTACTTACTCATCAAATCACACACAAGTATATGTTTTATAACACCAAGTTACTGGTGCGTTTACATATGTCAATGTGCAACCGACTTGCAAACTACAACTCACATGTCTTGGTTTTATGAATATAAGATATTATCATCTCACAATCACTCATAATAAAATCCATGAAGTGATTCAGATGAGCGTGGGTTTAATCCAGTACTCGAATCTTATTCCAGAAGTACTCATGAACACTGCAGCAAACTTGTTCTATGTCTAAATGCCTTTAGATAATCTATATACCCATTCATGACAGTCTAGCTTCAATACCTACTTCCAAAGTACGATTGACTTTAGATAGTTTGAATAACCTAATTATTCGATAAGTAAAAACATGCAAAGTGAAACACAATAATAATTGAATCCAATATGGTCTCAAAACTTTTTAATATAAATAAAACACCTTTTACTTGATCACCATATTGATTACACATATTCATTGTATAATGTTTCGATTGATCAACTTAATACTTGAATTAAAACAATAGTGATCCCATGCTCCAAGCATGCATACTATGTTTTACCTATGGTCCTTACTTTGTGAAATAGATTGATTATAAACATTTCCAATGACACTCATTTCACAATTCCAAATCCTTATCGTAAATATAAGAATACAAATTTTTTGCCATTTACTGTAATCTATTAGATTCGAAACTTATATGCAATGATCCTTTTGTAATAACTATGCACAAAAGTCACAGAGACTTGGCAACAGACATTACAAAGTATTCCAATGGTGTTAAATTCCATGGAAACGAAGTCTCATATTCAAGGTAGATTCTTTTTTACATCCTTCTTGTATTTAAGCTTTCTAATCTTACACATATTTAATTATTAACTTCCACTTATGGTAACATTTACATATTCTCATTCTGACTATCACTTCTGAACAAGAGTTATCTCTTCTCAGAGTATGTAAATATGATCCTTCCAAATTTTACAATATACTTCAAACTGTCCATAAGCAACCAATCTTTGGTGAACCTCAGATTGTCCTCAACATTTGTTTAACCATTTTAGTCACATCTCGTTCTAGTCCCTTTTCCCTCTTAATGCCCTAGGCATATGGAAAATTAGAACAGAATGATATTATAGCATATGTAATCAATCCTATACCCGAAGGCCGAATCATATGAGATACGTTACATAAAGTTTCACATAAAGACATGATACTTTATTAGTCTCTTAGTATAATATTTCCATATATAGAATTTCCTTATGTCAAATCTTTTCAACATAGCATTCATATATATATATATATATATATATATATATATATATATATATATATATATATATATATATATCATTGACTAAATTTGATTAAAATCTCAATCTAAGCTTTTAGATTTGAAATGAAGTATGAGTTCCTCTCCTTTAATTATAGCAAAATAAATTTCAAACCCTGCAACTTTACGAATTGAAACTTTTGTTTTCTATAATTAACATTGCTAACTCGCAAAACTTAACGTAATAATTATGCTCCTACTAGCATAATAATTACATTCTTATGAGCATAACACTTATGCTCCGACTAGCTTTGACATGTACCCAGAAATAAGTTGGACTTTTAGAAACCAATACTTGTTGACTTTCTTACCAAAGTTCAGATTTCTGATACAAGATGCTTCGATAAAACTTTATCTGGACTTCTCAAACTCATACACCTTTCCTTAGATATCTCACATGTGTGTCTAAACAATTTTAGAACTTACAACAATAAGTCTCAAATGTTTAGACCTTTTGTCATTTCTCACAATTCGAACTATGAAGAAGGATGTCGTAATCATAATCGAATTTAAGAATGCAAATATCACAATTTCTATCTCCTTAAAATCTACTTAGTGAAACTGTTTCCTCACAATCATTTTCATGAATTGGATAGAAACCTTATGACCCTTAGATTTTATGGTGTATATGTTCATATTCATGTGAATTTGTCAAAACCATGGCCACAAGACAAGGTTACTGACAAATCCAAACTCATACGGATTGAACGTGTTCAATCTTAATTTCTTGCCACCCGACAACATGAGGGCCTACCATTGCTTCCATGTTGTTATGCAACCAATTGAGAGCTCTCAAAACTTACATGGGGTTAATATTATAAAAGCCCTAAATTTTTAACGCGTAATTGGAAAAAGCCCTGATATTTTTTTATTATTGTTGTGGCCACAACTTTCTTGCAGAATTATCACTCTAGCCCACTTAACGAGTTTCATGGTTAAGTTGGTTAACTTTTTTGCAAAATTAGTCCTAAAAAGTTCAAATTTAGTCCTTGAGGTTTAAAAAAAATTACAACACATGGTTTTTTAACTTTATTTTTCGTTTTTTGTATACCTTATTTATTTTTGTTTTTTTTTTATAAATATGTGTACATTTTTTATTTTCTTTTTTTATATATACTTTATTATTTTCATTTTTTAACTTTATTTTTCAACAATTTTTTTTAAACTTTTTACCTTTTGTTTTCTATTTTTTAGTGTATATATAGAGTATATTAGAGTTTTTTTGTAGGTTTTTTCATATTTCTTTTCATATTATAATTTTTTTTTTCACCTTTTTATTTTTTTATTTTTTTTCTATTTTTTGTTATTTATGGTTTTTCAAATATTTTTTCTAAGGTTTTTTCATATTACAATTTTTGTTTTCTATTTTTTTTCCTATTTTAGTTATTTATGGTTTTTCTAATGTTTTTATTTACTTTGATTCAATTAAACGAACTTGAATTCAATATAAATTACTATAACAAGTTTTTTTATATAAAGATCGATTATTATTTTTTTTTTTTGTTCTTTTTAGTCTATTATCAAATTGAAAAGTATTATCTTGAATTTAATCTATTGGTATCACATATAGAAATATGATTTAATTTGCAAGTTATATAACACGTTGAAACACTAATTCTTAGTAAACAAACCTTTTTTTTTAATTTTCAGTTTTTCGTAACATAAATATAATAGCATTGAAGAAAAAAAATAATAAGTTGGATCGAAATTACAAATATAAACATAACTACTTTATTTACTTGAATAAAAATAAAAAGCAATTACAAAAACTATAAATTATCAAAATTATAATATACTCTAATATATTAATACATTTTATATTTTTTGAAAAATGTCAATAAAAAGATAAAAATACAAAAAAAAAACAAATAATTGGAAAACAAATAAGAAAAAATAAATAAAAATAAATAAAAAGATGAAAAAAATAAAATATAATATGAAAAGAAATACGAAAAAACCTAAAAAAAAGTCTAATATACTCTATATATACACTAAAAATAGAAAAAAAAAAAAAAAAAGGTAAAAAGGTTTTAAAAAATTGTTGAAAAATAAAGTTAAAAAATGAAATTAAGTAATATATATATAAGGAAAATAAAAAATGTACATATATTTATAAAAAAAAAACGAAAATAAGTAAAGTATACAAAAATCGAAAAATAAAGTTAAAAAACAATGTGGTGTAATTTTTTTCAAACCTCAGGGACTAAATTTGAACTTTTTAGGACTGATTTTGTAAAAAAAAAAAAAAAAGTTAACTAACTTAAGCATGAAACTCGTTAAGTGGGCTAGAGTGATAATTCTGCGAGAAAGTTGTGGCCACAGCAATAGTAAAAAAAATATCAGGGCTTTGCCAGTTACGCGTTAAAAATTTAGGGCTTTTATAATATTAACCCAACTTAGATGCATAGTCAACTTTAACTGGAATGGGCACATAAACAAGAATATGTCAACACGATAGGTTACAGACCTCAAGTCGTGTGCTAGTGATTAATAACAAGTTTATTCTTGATTAGTTCTTGAAACTTTTCAATATCTTTAAGACTCCCACTAACCTATTGACATATTAGTTTCTATTTGTTAAGAACATTCCTTGAAAAACAAATATTCAAGAGTTAGTGTTGTTTCTTATCAAGACAAACAATTCTGACAACTGGTCTTAGTTGATCGTTGTTTTATCCAAAACATCACAACTTACCAATTTCAACTGTACAAGAGTAAGTAACATTTTACTCTACATTTAACAAGTGTTATAAACCTTTATTAAGACTATGTCACTCAAGGAACAATCTTGGAGTGCAACTCTTAGACTTGATTTTGGAACAAAGTATGATTCATCTATTTGATTTAACCATTTCTACAATTTACGATTCCTCTTCTTAGCTATACAAATGCACTAAGATGTCCTTAGAGGATCAATTGTGATATGGTTTTCATAATCATTAAGATGATCATAAAACACGATACTCAAGTACTCTCCCTTCTTTTCAGATTGGAGAAACTTTTATCTTTCTGTCTAATTTGATTCTTCTTTTTCGCTCTCTTATACATTGAAACTTTTCTAATGATTCAGAATTACACTTAATCTTGTAAGCATAAGCATATTTACTAAATTTTATTAAATCATGATGAATAGTCTTATCGCTCTTTGTGGTGGACCTGACCAGTGCACAACCAAGTGTACCCAATCCCCTGGTCCTTCACTTGACTCACATTTACATGTGAACAAGGAATCAGTCTAAATTTCTCAAAGACGAAGGTTCTTATCCATCACACAATACAATTTGCACGATCCTAAGTTTCTAGACAATTGAAACTTGGGTGATGAGAATCATTCCTTATTTGGTTAATTTTGACACTACCACAAACGAAAGAATCAAATCCATTTTCCAATATTGCTATCAATGGAAAGATATAAGCAACAATTTTTCATAAATGCCATTGTAAGGAAATTTAAAATAAGATAAAATTCAAAAAATTTCTTTGTTTATAAAAGTGCAAAAAACTTGTCCTTACAATGCAAATACAAATGAAAACTATGTTGTTATCTATTCCTAATCAATCTATCATAACTCTTAAGCTACAGTTCAAAATTATGATCATCGAGCCATGCGATCTAAATCCATCTCTTCGCGATCAGAATCAGCTTACTCTTCATTTAAGCTTCCTTTCTTTTCTTCGATTCTACAAAACATCAAAATGTAATTACATTACATCATGTATTAAGAATCTCCAAATAGGAACTTAATAGAGTTAAACAATTGACTTACCTGAAGTAAAGTCAAACATTTTGAATTTACCATCTCTTAGATCTCTCAGGTAGTCAGGGCAGCTTCGCTTCCAATGTCCATCTAAATGGTAGTAGAAACAAATGGTTTCTTTTGCATCGACACATGAGACAATCTCAGACTTAGTCTTTCCCTTTCCCTTGGAAAGAGAAATCTTTTCTAGACTTCCAATGTTTCTATTGTCAATGTCCATGGAAGCTTGGGATATTGATCTTCCATTCAAATTTGCTTTACCAGTGTACCAAATCATTGCTGATTCAGCAGCAATTAGCAAATAGGTAAGATGAATAAGGGTCATGTTGTGCTCTGTCATATAGTAGTCCTTAACGAACCCGCTATATGATTCAGGAAGTGATTGAAGAACCCAGTCAACAACCAACTTCCTCGAGACTTCAACACCCAACTCTCCCAGCTTGTCAATATGTAACTTCATTTCCAATATGTAAGCACATACATAATTTCCATCTTTGTGTTTGCTTGCCAATAGGACTTGAAAGACCTTGAACTTTTCAATTCTTTGATCATGTGGGTTAGGCAGAATAATTAGAGGAGGGGGAGGAAGTAAAGTATGATTTCTAGTCCCACTAATGCACGACAAAGGGATTAATCTTTCACCTTGATCACCATGTGGCATATCATCTTCATTAGGAAAGCTTTTTCCAAAAGTTTCTGGAAGACCATAGTTGTAAAAACTAGACATCTACAAGGATAAATTAAAGTTTAGTTGATTTAAGTCCTTAATATAACACCCAAAATGAAATATTAAGGCTAGGACCCAACATAATATTTGACAATTCAGAAAAGGGATGCTGTAATCTAATTGCAAAATATTTGAAGGTAGGGAAATGATGATTTACCAATTTCCACCATGAAAAACGAAATTGATTATTAAGTTTTAAATGAATTGAAATTCCTAGATCTTTTGAGATTCATTGAACTTTTCAATGACATGTTTAAATCTCGATTGTGCCCTTCAATTTTGTGACTGGATGCCGAGGATCACAAAACAGGTGTGAATAACCATGAAAATTAGTTTGGTACACTTAATGTTACAGATCACCTAACCAATGTGCCGATTAACCACACACGCTCCATTAATCTATGATTAACATCAAGCTACCATTTTCCATACATTGTCAGTCTCAGATTAGTGTGTCGGTTAACCACATGTGCTCCACTAACGACTTAACAAGGTGCAAAGTGCAATTTCATGGATGAGCACCAAATTCACATTTTTCCTAAGTAACTAAGATTGGGAATTTATAAGTTTTTAGTTACTTAGTATTTTTATTATGCTTTTAATGAGAATTAATGTCATATCCTACCCGTTCGGCTAACGATCCTCCACCAGTCAAGGAAGCGGTGTGTGAGAGTGGACACCCATTAAACCGTTATTTTATAGGCAGTAACCTTATACCCCGTTATCGACCGGCTTCGTGAATAAGACCTACTAACGGTAAGACCGACTTTTTACTTATACATATAATATATTAAACTTTTAATATTATAATAGTATAAGGGTGTATTTTAAACTTTTAAAATACTAAGTGGTTTAACTATACTCTTATTTTAATTAAACTTAAACCATGTCATTATGGAATTATTATTATTTCTATTTTAATTAAACACTTTAATTAACTTTTAATAAAGTCCATAAAGATGTAATATGAATTATTCAAAACATCAAGATGCTAAAACAAAATTAAAACTATTTAATTTATTATTAAGTTATGAACCCATGAGTTACACTTTTGAAAACTTTTCAAATAACTTTAGTTTTAGAATTAAATATCTCATAAAAAAAACTTTTCAAATACCAAAACTTGAGGGAAAGTTTTGTAACTCTTGGAAACTTTTAGAACTCCATAAAAGAGACTTTTCAAGATCCATAACTTGAGGGCAAGTTATGAAACTTTACAAAGTTATTTATAACAAATTTTGTAACATTTGAAGACTCTAGGAATTCATAACTTAAAGAGTTAATGAATGAGACTTTTCACATCCATAACTTATGGAAGTCTCAAAACTCTTAAGATCATAACTTTTAAAAAAAACTTTTGAGTTCCAAAATTTTATGACAAAATTTGTAACTCCTTAAAAACATTTAGATCAAACTTTTAAAACAAATAAAATAATCATATCATTCTATCTTTTAATAAATTGACCTAATTCGATTCTCGTAGTAAAATGACTCATATTTTACAAATAATTAGTTTTTCATAAAATCAAGTGATTATCTTAAAATTTGACAAACTTCATGTTTTTTTTTTCCAACTTTGAAAATCAAACATTTGCATCAATATAACAGAAAACAACTCATGGCTCTGATACCACTATTGGGTTTTAAGCACTATAACATTCTTATGGTGCACATGCAACCCTAATAGCTTTGGATCTATGTTTTCTCTAATTATACATGTAATAAAATTTCCAAAGCTTGAAGCCTACAACTAACATATAATTTTCGTACATTAATCATAAAATCAAATTAGAAAAATACATATTTTTGTAACTTGTAGTTTTGGCCTTTCATAAGCTTAGCACCTTAAGTGTGATGCCTCAAATGGTTCACAAACACCATGAACAAAGAAGGACTTTGAGAGAGAGGTTTAGACACTCCAAAATCGATTTCTCTCTTCCTAGAACTCTTAGGTCTCAATTTTGGCTAAGGGGTAACCTATATATATATATATATATATATATATATATATATATATATATATATATATATATATATATATACATATATATATATATATATATTGTAGGATTCCTAGAGTCATGAGTAAACCCTAATCTATACACTTGGGTTATGATCCATATCTCATGTGATTCTCTTATGGATACTTACATAAACTTAGCCCAACATGGATCAATAGCCCAAACAATATATATCACTGATTTACATAATCAGTCCCCGCTAATTTAATTAGTCTCTTTTGATCACAAAATTAATTTCAAATTAATTATTGATCAATAATAATTAAATAATATGATTTCATATTAATATATTATACTTGTAATATATTAATAAACCATATATAACCTATTTCTCAAATGTTCATCCTATCAGATTGTTCTGGTGAAGGCAACTCAAATGGACGATGCTACTATCGGGTCAAGTTCATACCAATTATAGTTATGGGCTTAGACACTAAATCCAACACTTTATCCCTTGGAAGGCTGGCAAATGAATGATAAATCCCAGATCTAAGCTACTTCTTTCTCCATGTTGAGCTTGATCTTCTTCCTTCCTATTTAAATCACACAAACACACTCTTTAATGCTTGAAGTGTCCTCACAAGGTCCTTATAGGGTTTCAAATCATGAAGAGAGGGTATAGGCTGGTTAGGTGAAGAGAAATGAGGCCATAAAAGATGGTTAAATACCAAACACTCCCTAAAAATTAGAATTTTCATCTTTCTTTAGTACGCCCCGCGTACATGAGTGTACGCCCACCATACTAGGCCACGCCCTAGTACGCTTAGCATGCACACATGTACGCTTAGCGTACTCCTCCTGCCCAAATTACAAGAATGCTAGTAAAGCTTCAAGGCACATTCTATTGGACTTAGGGACCAAAATGACATATAATAAACTTAAAGGGATAAATTTGGAAATACCTAAACATTAAGATGTTACAATTCTCCCCCACTTGAACTAGACTTCATCCTCGAAGTCTACTACGACAAACAAATTCGGATAATGCTCCCGCATCTCAGCCTCCGGATCCCATGTCCACTCGGAGCCCCTTTGGTGCTACCATGGTACATTTACCAAAGGTACTTCCTTGATATGCAAAAACTTCATCTTCCTATCTAGGATAGTCCAGGCGTAAATCCTTCATCTTCCTATCAAGGATAGTTCAGGTCCACTCGGAGCCCCTCCGGTGTTGCCACCGTACCTTACCGGCTTCCCTTCATAGTTCAAGCGTTCATCAACCTAAATATCATCCAAAGAAACCACTGTATCCTCATTTAATGTGCACCTTCACAGCTATGAAACATGGAAAGTGTTGTGAATCTGAATGAGCTTCTCAGGAAGATCCAATCTGTAAGCAACCTTGCTAAACCTAGAAATCACTCGAAAAGACCCAATATATCGGGGGCCCAACTCCCTCTCTTCCTAAATCGTATCACACCTTTCCACAGTGAGACCTTCAGTAATACCATGTTGTTGACCTAAAACTCCAACTCGGATCGGTGCCAGCCGGCATAGCTCTTCTGCCGACTCTGAGCGATCTGCACTCTCTACTTGATCTGTTGGATCAGCTCTGTGGTTTGAAGAACCACCTCATTCCGCCCCATAAACCTGTGACCAACCTCTCCCCAACAAACTAGGGTATGACATCTCTGATCATATAAGATCTCGAAAGGCGGAGCACCAATGCTGGAGTGATAATTGTTGTTGTAGGAAAACTCCACAAGAGGTAGGTAGGAGTCCCAGCTCCTACCGAAATCGATAACACAAGCCTGCAACATATCCTCAAGGATCTCTATCATCCGCTTACTCTGGCCGACGGTCTGCGGATGATAAGCAATGTTGAAGTGCAACCTCGTGCCTAATTACCCATGGAACTTCTACAAAAAACGGGAGGTGAACCGAACATCACAGTCGGAAACAATGGAGACCGGAACTCCATGGTGAGTAACGATCTCACAAACATACACATCGACCAACTTCTCAGCCGAAGAACTCTCCCGAATCGCCAGGAAATAGGCACTCTTGGTCAATCGACCCATGATGACCTAGATAACATCAAAACCCATCTCCGTCTTCGGCAACTTAGTGATGAAATCAATCGAAATCTACTCCCATCAAAACCCAACGTTTTGGATAAACTATAATAGGTATAGTTAAGATTCATCACATAACACACTAGTACAAAAAGGGTACATTCTTACAAAAAGGTTCTACACTCATGCACACTACACGTAAAGTTGTTAACTCAGGATGTGAGACTATCTCTCCCCGTACGTCCGAGTACGGGATCCCTAAAAATTCCTGTAAGTTATAACCAAAATCTCTTGTAGGGAGAGCGTGATAATTGTGTATAGATCTATATTGGGGTTGACATCCCACACCTCGCTGCTAGCTACAGCTGGACCGGCAGGTCCACGGGTGACAAGAGTCATAGGATCAGGGCGTCTAAAAGACGTTGTGCAGGTTACCTCTAGTCATAGTATGGTTATAGCGACTCACATAGGGAGCTAACAATAAATAAAGTTTAAGGGATTTTTATAAAACAAACGGGGTTTTATGTCTATTTAAAATCACTTTTATATCAATAAATTCAGATATTACTATACACTCTCGGTTTAGGTATTTATGACTACGCATCATTTGAAACCACTCTTATATCTTTAAGTATGACAAATACTTGTTCGTTTTCGGTCCTGGTATTAGGACCACATCACTTTTATAAGGAAAATATTGGATTTTTCTTGGTAACATACATCTCTCTACAAAGATCTATTTTCAAACTCTTACTGTCAAAAGCTTATGAACTCACCAACCTTTGTGTTGACACTTTTTCAAAACTACTTGGATTCTCAGGAATTCAGTGAAACAGGAAATCAACAACGTTTTGAGGATGGGACGATAATTCGTCAAACATTTCATTTTGTATCATAATGTAATTGATTTGAATCATGTAAATATATACTTTGTTGTAACTTTTCAATTATATTTATGATGGTTGTATTTACTTTAAGCACTATCATACTCGTTGTTGTGATACTCTACATGAAGTCCTCCACCCCAGGACGTTTCCGCCATCCTTGGTTTGGGGGTGTGACAGATTGGTATCAGAGCATTGTTTATAGTGAACTCAGTATATCAAACCACATAAGATATACAAACTATAAATGCATTGGGACTAAGGTCTCTGATTTAAAGTTTCAAAACAACTATACTTTTAGAAATAAATAGTTTCTTATTAAAAGTATACATGCACACATACATACTAAGGTCAGCACCATTCTAGAACAAAACAAAAGTAATGATTGTTGGATATCACAGGTAAGCTCGGGGATGTATGGTCAGTCTTGGGAGTGGCATAGCCTGATCAACTATGCTGATCTGAGGAGTGATTAGCACATGCCCAAAGAATAGTTGTGATATGGCAACAAGTCTAAAAACTTACCAACACTACCACAATGAGAACATCAAAACAGAACATGAGTTTAAAATACTATAGGAGTATTTTGTAATATCATAACTTATATGAAAACTAAATAGATCCTTAATAATAGGTCTATAGTCCCTAAGTGGATACTTTAAGTTTATATATAACTTAGAAATTTAGACTTAGAATTTGTGGTCATTACCTTACTTCCTTTTCCTTGTTTGGATGTGGACCTAGGGTGGGATCACTTATTCGAAGGCCTATCGTATCTTGTTATATGTAATTAGTACGCACTATGTCATTATAGAAGTAACTAATAAGGATCACCCCCTATAAGTAATTGATAATAGAGTTAGACGCATAGTAATTATCTCTTCCACTCGTATTCTCGCAAGTACAGCATAGCAAGATCCTACTTACTGGACGACCCTTAATTTCCTAATCCGAACTCGAGGAATGGTGAATGTTTATGAGAAGAATCAGAAGCGGAACCGGAGGTAATCGATCCTCCATGCATAGCAAGGGTTCCGTGAACCGTTTTGACTATATCGAACCTGTGACCCGTTGGGCAATCGTGATCGAGGGTTGAATGTCGACAACAATGACAACAACCACCATGTGGAGACCAACGAGGGTGCTATGACCTCAACCACGGGGGACTGACGGACAGAGCCCTCCCAGCAAAGACCCGGCGGATCACGATCATCGGGGATTAAAACAGGAAGACTACAATCTGAGTTCAGAAAACTGCGCACTACTACAGACCCTACCATCTCATGTACCGGTGACTTAGAATTATACTACTATTCCCGAGACCAACTCTCTTTTTAGGACTTTATCGCCGCTCGTGAAGAGGAAAGAGAGTGATGGGGTAGACACACGGTATTCAAAGGAAGGATGATTGCAGCCAAGCATCGATTTGCAAAGCTACAAAATGCATCGACCTAGCCTCAGGCATCACAAGGGATGGATCGTCGTGAGTAGAGTTCATACCGCTCACCAGACCTGGTAAATTAGGTTATGAGTATGCGTTGGTACTACTCTATTATAGGTAAAAGCATGACACTGCAAATTAAGTGGTCATACTAATCGAGAGATCTAGTTACTATCAAAACCCGTCCATGCACAAACGTGAGGTAGAACTGCAGCGAGGTCAAAATTTTCACTGAAACCATGATTTCTAGAGTCATATTAACATGATGGGCTTAGGATGTACCTAACAGACTCGAATGTCTATTTAGCCTTAATTATATAACTAAGCATACATCAATAGATCATGACAAGGATCTAGCTTGGGTCAAGTGTAAGGTTTCACTTGGATACAGAACTACTAAAATACATGAGTTTACCATACAAAGAGTCTCGTTATATATTGTTTTCAGAACACCCTCAACAACCAAATTACGTTACAAATCGATATGAGATAAACTTAGTTAGAAAACTTGCGACATATAGCCATTCTAAGAACTCATTATCGTCTCACCTTTAAAAATTTTGTTGAGAAGTTTCTTCTTCATAGACCTATGGATGCGATCATACCAACACTAATGCACCAAAACTCCTCAGCCAGATGTGTTCGGACAAACATGATTCTAAGATGAGTAAAGCTTAACGCCCGTATGAAACCTACTCCTACCTACTGCCATAACCCCATCTCGGGAGCGTTAGCAGAAACACTAAGAATAGTACAGTAATGTGCAAAATTTATATGCGTAAATATAAATTGTAAGGATGCACTTAAGATAATCATCTCCACTAACGAAGTCGTTTTTCGTCATGAAACAGAGCCATGTCTTCACCAAGAGGCAACAAACCAACTAGCAAGGTGCCAACACTGCAGATAGATGCTGCTACTTTTCAGGCTGCAGTCACGGCAGCCGTGACAGCCGTCATGGTGCAATTCAATGTTAACAACTTCAGCAGGGGTGGAAGCGGTACTAACAATACAAATTGCTGTAACAATCAGGGACACCAAAGGGTGTCTACCAACGAAAATACCTCAGGCCACGAACCTACGAACAAGAAGAGAAAGTTTTGGAACATGAAAGAGCGCCACCAATCTCAAGGATCCACTAAAAGACAACAACCTATGGCCGCCCCTACCATTACAATAGCAGTCACTACGCATGCCTCGACACTAGCCACGGGGTCTACCACCCAAACGCCTGCCAGACCATATGAGGGGTCACTCCCAAAGTGCAACCAATGTGGCTTTCATCACTATGGGGCTTGTCGGGAGATGCACTGTAAAAACTGCAACAGGAAAGGGCATACCGTCCGTTTCTGTAAGGACCCGACCCAACACCTCCCTTCAATCACCTACACCAAGGTAGGCCCAGTATGCTACCTATGCGGTGAAACGGGACACTTCAAGAGAGAATGTCCAACTGAGAAGAATGACGAAGGGACAGGAGGAGTGTGATGAACACACCAACAGGAGCAGCAAGGGAACCATGTTAGGACTTTTGTAATGTTCCCAACGACAAAACGTTTAAGTACTATATGTTTGTAATGAATTTGGTATGCTTACTAAAGTAACCTTCCTTCTAAAAAGTAGCTAAAATATTCTCTCTCATACAAATCAAACTAAAGACATTCATATATGACCTTAGGATCATTACCTGTAAGTTGTGATGACCTTGTCCATACATCGGGGTTAATTAAAATCAAAATACTAAAGTCTTGAAACAAATCATTCCATCCTGACTCCGATTCCATGTCTAGTATTAGGGGTTGAGTGGGGTCACCCACTCGACGATTGTACGATATCAATTTACATACGACGATCATATACCGCTCGATCGTGAGGAGACCTGTCAGGAATCGTGATATCAAATATCATTACTGGCTATCGAAAACACACGCACTACCAGTGCTAGACACTGTGGTATGAATCATCTACAATAATCATAACATCAAACAAAACGGAATACACAGAAAATAAATACAGGGCACTCTATCACTCTAGTGATCTCTTCTTTCGAATACAACTTATCTCATGTTATCTAAAAAGATATTGTTGTCGTTATCCAATTTTGAATGATATAGCCCTCATATTCCCGATTAAACGACTACAAAAGGGCCCTTCGCCTAACCCCCCGAATATCGAAACTATCGTCTCTCATAAACATCCAGCACGGACCTTTGGGTCATCTCTCGCTGTGGAACTCCAAAACACGCACTAGAGGAGTGTTATACTTCTCGAAGCCTTATCACATGTATTTACAGGAGACCTTCGAGAATGTCGCGCATGTAGAAGACAAGATCCAAGCACAGAAGCTTGGGACAGATATGGTACGAGTCCTGCCATGAGCTTCGGGCTAAGGTTGCCCAGAAGGACGAGTAAATGTCCTACCATTCAAAAAGGCCTAGTCGCGTAAACCAAACCCACATGCTTCCTACCGAGCTACAAGAGTTGTCAGGTCAAACCTGTCGAACTACTCAACAATGAAATTGAAGAACCAAGCTTCTCACCCTGGAAAAATCTGGTCTTATTCGTCAAATAGAAAAGAAAATTGCTCATAATTCCATCGAGTTCAGAGGCCCCGACAACATCTCCAATAGAAACCTTTACTATCTGCCTCGCATAGACGAATAGGCCGACCAACCGCAAGGAACGAGGTACCCTTCAGGAATTAGACCTGAGATCTGAATATCACCAGTCACGAGTATTGAAGAAGGATGTCCGAGAACAATCCTCCAATTTCGATGTAGACGCTGAAAGTTCGTAGTGATAACCCTCGGATAGGACCAAACCCACTCGTAGGATTCATGAACGTAATAAATAGAATATGCCATTCTTACTAGGATCAGTTCATCATCGTCATTACAAATGACTTGCTTATCTGCCCTCATAGTAAGAAGGAAATTAACCAAGGAGAGCAGCTACAACAAACCACGGAAGCAATACGATCAGAGAAGTATTACCCAAAGTTCTCTAGATACGAGTTTTGGAATTGAGGAGTCCAATTCTCAAGACACATCATTATCAAGGTGGAAATTCATAAGGACCCTTTCAATTGATCAAAATCGTTGAGAAACAGTCAACACCGAAGGCGTTAGCAGGAATACGCCAAAATTCTGGGTCTCGCTGACCTACCGTCTTAGTTCCTTTAGAACTTCTCGTAAAATACGGACCCCCTCCCAACTTTGACCCTAAAGGGAGAAACCCTTGACAGGAAGAGAAGCAAGAGGGAGAAACCTTTAGAACTCCAGTATAACAGACCAAATTCCTCTAGAAACACTCACTCTGGGAAGGCTTAGTACGCTTCGGAACGCATGGAAAGCCAATAACCCAGATAATTAAGCCTTTTGAGATTCTGTCAGAATCAGCCCTATAACTCGCTACTTTCAATCTACTCCCGCGAGCTTGGTAAAGTACATTCTACACGACACGTCCCGAACTTACGGGATTATCTATCCGACGAGACTCTTGCAATTCCCCTCGACGAGATCGAGTTCCACAAGAACCTCACCTTCGTGGAAGAACCATAGTGACCATGGACCGAGAGGTCAAGCGGACGAAACAACACCACTTCCAAATAGTGAAAGTTCGCTGGAATACTAACCAAGGACCTAGAGTCACATGGGAGCGCGAGAGTCAGTTGATTAGGAAGTATCCTCACTTATTGGCTTGATAGTTCATGCCTACTCCTTTCCTAAATTCAAATTTCAGGACGAAATTCCCTCTAACGGGGGGATGATGTGACAACCGTCAAATTTCGGTCAAGTCAAAGTCAACTAAAGTCAACAAGTCAAACCGTTTGACTCAATTTGCCCGTGGGTACTAGTATTTACATTATGAAACTTCTACACAACTCTCTATTCTAATGAGAGATCATAAAGCAAAAAGTGCGAACATCTAGATCTCCTTAACCTAAAACTGTGGTACGTGGCGAGCCAAACCGATAAAACAATGTTGCATACTCATCGGGAGTGTGTAAGATCCTTAAACAAGGCTTAACAGGGTTTACGAACCATGCATTGCGAAGCCGGACACTCGCAAATGCCACACATGAAACCTCTCTCAATCGTTTTCACTCTATCTCTTATCAAGAATCTCTCCCAAATCTCTCCAAGTATGTGAAATATCTCCCAAATATCTCTTTGTATGAGAAATCTCTCCAAGTATGTGAAATCTCTCCCAAATCTCTCCCCAAATCTCTCTCAAAAGTTTCCGTAACTTTTGAAGTCATTTGGGTTATTCTGACCCTTAACCGGGTCAAAAACGGCTTAAAACGGGGTAAAAACGAGTAAAATAGGCTTAAGGACCCGAAACCCTCTTATAAGAGGCGAAACCTCCTAGAACCGAAGGTCCCTATAGGGACCGAACCTGCTAAGAACCGAAACCAAGAGGACTGAATCTAGGAGACCCGAACCCGAAGGTCCTCTCAGGGCCGAACCTCGCCCAGGAAGAACCGAACCCGAAAGGTCCTTATAGGCCCGAACCCGAAGGCTCCTGGAACCGAACCCGAAGGTACTGTTCATTCGGGCTATTTCGCTTCCTCGCCTCCTTTTGCTTCCTCGCCTCCCTTCTTTTCCGGCTCAGCATCAGCAAGGACCGAACCTTGGCCTAGGACCGAAAGGTCTCGCTGGGAATGCTTTTCTTCCCGGTTTTCACGTAGTTTTGCGTTTAAGGCTCGTTTTTAATTATTTTAACACGGGATTTTCACCCAAAATCATATTTTAACATAATAAACCCTAAATATTCACAATTTAATCATATTTTCATAAAAATCTTTATTTAAATAATAAAAGCAAGTGGGTAAAGTACAAAGAGGTGGAGTGTTGACTTTGCTTTACCTTATGACACAAGCAACCACTCCCACACCTACTCTATGACCAGCCACACCTCCTCACCTTACCTAGGTCACAACAATGTCCCTTACACTCAATTACCACCCATTCCCACGTTTTTGAGAGCTGAATATTCATCCTATCTCCTCACTTCTCTCATTTGCTCTCATTTCACCAAGAATCAAGCACCACTTTTCTCTCAAAATTCTTCTCTCCATTTCAAGTCTCCAAGGCTGATTGTCAAGTGTTCTTCCACTCTTGGTAAGTATAATTCATCCTCCTTGTGATTATTACACTTCATTCTACTCAAATCATTGATTGCTTACACAAACTCCATAACTATGATGTTAGATTCTCGAAAATCTTCAAGGCATCTCCAAGTGTTCTTGACTTAAACACTTCCATTCTTCAACAATAATCTACTGAGATCACTTAAGGTGAGTTCATACCACTACATTTTTATGTTTTCTCAAGTTTTTAGGGGGGGGGGGGTGGGGAATACAAGTTAAAACATCAAGAACATAATTAAACTTTTCTAACAGCCTTCATCAAAAAAGTTCAACTCCATTCACGGACTGTTTTGGGCAACTTAAACATTTTTGTTTTCAAAACTGTATAAGGTGAAAATAGTTCAAGTTCTTAGCTTTAAAATGACTACTTGCAAATATCCATACGATTTTTCTACAATTTATGGTGATTTTACAAAACTGCCTATCATTTCAAACACCAATTCGGACCAGTCTGTGATTATGGACTTTTTCACCTAAGTTGGAGGTCATTAAAAATCATGATAAAAATTATGAGTAAACTAGACACATTTTTAGAACTCTCAGAATTTACGGATTCAGTTTTCGACTTTGTATGAATTTTCTATGATTTTTCCAAAACAGTGCAGAAAGGTTAAAGTTAGTTAACAGCATATAAATTTCATAACACTTTGTATTATGTTGAGCAAAGTGTATAACAATAAGTTCTAAATATTGAATGTCTTTCCTTGTTAGTTTATCTTCATAAACTGAAACTTAATCACTCATTATAAGATTATTCATTTATTTAGATCACGTATATTAAGCTATAATAAGCATAGTTTATGGATTCATAGCACTATTGCAGTTTCATAAAAGAGTTTTTATACATTACCAACGTTTTGGATAAACTATAATAGGTATAGTTAAGATTCATCACATAACACACTAGTACAAAAAGGGTACATTCTTACAAAAAGGTTCTACACTCATGCACACTACACGTAAAGTTGTTAACTCAGGATGTGAGACTATCTCTCCCCGTACGTCCGAGTACGGGATCCCTAAAAATTCCTGTAAGTTATAACCAAAATCTCTTGTAGGGAGAGCGTGATAATTGTGTATAGATCTATATTGGGGTTGACATCCCACACCTCGCTGCTAGCTACAGCTGGACCGGCAGGTCCACGGGTGACAAGAGTCATAGGATCAGGGCGTCTAAAAGACGTTGTGCAGGTTACCTCTAGTCATAGTATGGTTATAGCGACTCACATAGGGAGCTAACAATAAATAAAGTTTAAGGGATTTTTATAAAACAAACGGGGTTTTATGTCTATTTAAAATCACTTTTATATCAATAAATTCAGATATTACTATACACTCTCGGTTTAGGTATTTATGACTACGCATCATTTGAAACCACTCTTATATCTTTAAGTATGACAAATACTTGTTCGTTTTCGGTCCTGGTATTAGGACCACATCACTTTTATAAGGAAAATATTGGATTTTTCTTGGTAACATACATCTCTCTACAAAGATCTATTTTCAAACTCTTACTGTCAAAAGCTTATGAACTCACCAACCTTTGTGTTGACACTTTTTCAAAACTACTTGTATTCTCAGGAATTCAGTGAAACAGGAAATCAACAACGTTTTGAGGATGGGACGATAATTCGTCAAACAGTTCATTTTGTATCATAATGTAATTGATTTGAATCATGTAAATATATACTTTGGTGTAACTTTTCAATTATATTTATGATGGTTGTATTTACTTTGAGCACTATCATACTCGTTGTCGTGATACTCTACATGAAGTCCTCCACCCCCGGACGTTTCCGCCATCCTTGGTTTGGGGGTGTGACATCTAGTCATGGGGAACAGAAGAACGTCCGTTGTCACCAAGATTGGAGTGTATTCTTTAGTGCTTAGTAATGGATTAAATTTAGATTTGAGTAATTGTTGCTACTCGCCAGATATGGCAAGAAACATCATTTCATTTCATGGTTTATTTAGACAGGGATTTAGATATTCGTCTAATAATGAGAATGGTTATATTTATGCTTATCTAAATGGTGTCTTATACTTTGAAGCAATACCTTGCAATGGAATTTATGAAACTGTTATGGTTGTAGATAACCTAGGAAATGATGTGTTGTGTATAGATTCTTCCAATAGTATGGATAAAGCATCTTTGTGGCATTATCATCTTGGACATGTCAACAAGAAACGCATAGCCCAACTCCAAAAGGATGGAGTGTTGGAGTCATTCGACCTTAGAGAAGATGATGCGCGCGAATCTTGTTTGCTTGGAAAGATGACCAAGTCACCCTTCACTGGCACTTGTGCGAGGGGTGAAGGTTTATTGGATCTCATACATACCGATGTATGTGGGCCCTTTAGATCCACCAAAAAGGATGGAAACCGCTTCTATGTGACTTTTACCGATGATTATAGTAGATATGGGTATATTTACTTAATCAAGCACAAGTCAGAAACGTTTGAAAAGTTCAAAGAATTCAAGCATGAAGTGGAGAATCAATTGGGCAGGAAAATCAAGATGCTTCGATCCGATCGAGGAGGAGAGTACCTAAGTCTTGAATTCCACGACTATCTCAAGGAATGAGGAATAGTTTCGCAATTGACGCCACCTAGGACACCGCAACTAAATGGTGTGGCAGAAAGGCGTAATCGAACCTTGTCAGACATGGTCTGTTCAATGATGAGTCGTGCTTCACTACCTATCTCATTATGGGGGTATGCCTTAGAGATTGCCGCCCATATCCTTAACCTGGTCCCTACAAATAAGGTTTCCAAAACACCTCACGATATGTGGACAGGGAAGGCACCCTCGTTGGCACATATCAAGGTTTGGGGCTGTGAGGTTTTCGTAAGATGAGAAACTCACGATAAGCTCGAACCTCGTAGTGAGCGATGTATTTTCATCAGCTACCCGCAGAGATCCTTTGGATATCTCTTCTATAGATCAAATGACAATGTTGTCTTCGTTACGAGGAGAGGGGTTTTCCGAGAGTGAGAACTCATAAGCCAAGGAGACAGTGGGAGGAAAATCGATCTTGAAGATATTCAAGAATCGAGTGATGAAGGAACCTCTACCACTGGCGCTCAACCCGAGGAGGAAACTCCGGTTGAACCAATTGACGAGTCCTTACCTCTTAGACGTTCCGAAAGAGTTAGAGTTCAACCCCAATTTTATGGTTTTCATATTACTACTGAAGGGGACACGTATATTAGTGATGGTACACTAATAAATTTAGATGAACCTAATAGCTATAAGGAATCCATGGCAGGCCTAGAGTCTGAGAAATGGAAAGAGGCAATGGACAACAAGATTCAGTCCATGTATGATAACCAAGTTTGGAATTTGGTTGACAATGTACCCGGACGTAAGACGGTTGGGCGCAAATGGATCTTCAAGAAGAAGACCGATGTGGATGGGAATATACACACTTATAAGGTGCGATTGGTGGCGAAGGGCTTTACTCAAACTCCCGGAGTTGACTGTGATGAGACCTTCCCACCAGTTGCGAAAATAAAGTCTATTAGGGTAATGTTATCCATTGCTGCATTTCATGACTATGAGATATGGAAAATGGATGTCAAGACCGCTTTCCTTAATGAGAAGTTGGTTGAGGATGTTTACATGGCTCGGCCAAAGGGTTTTGTCGATACGAATCATCCCGATAGAGTGTGCAAGCTTGAGAAGTCCATTTATGGGCTTAAGCAAGCATCTCGCAGATGGAATCTTTGCTTTGATGAGAAAGTCAAAGAGTTTGGATTTGTACGAAACGAAGATGAATCATGTGTATATGTCAAAGCCAGTGGGAGTATAGTTAGCTTCCTTGTTTTGTATGTCGATGACATACTGCTCATAGGAAATGACATCCCGACTCTGCAGGAGGTTAAGTCCTGGCTCGGGAAGTGCTTCGCTATGAAGGACCTCGGAGAGGCTTCCTATATTTTGGGAATAAGGATAGTGAGAGAATGAAGTAAGAGACTAATAGGACTTAGTCAGAATACTTACTTGGAAAAGGTACTAAAATGTTTTAGTATGGAAAACTCGAAGAAGGGAGAACTAGACTCAAAGTCCGAGTACCGAAGCCAAAATAGCAGAGATGAGCCGAGTACCTTACGCTTCCGCAGTTGGCTCAATCATGTATGCTATGACTTGTACTTGCCTTGATGTGGCCTTTGCTTTGAGCATGGTCAGTAGATATCAAGGGAATCCAGGCAAAGCTCATTGGATTGTTGTCAAGAATATACTTAAGTACCTTCGGAGGACGAAGGAATGGTTCTTAGTCCTTGGAGGGAGTGATTGTTGGATTAATGTCTAAGTCCATAACTATAATTGGTAAGACTTGACCCGACCCGGCATGGTCCATTTGGGTTGCATGACATCATGCACTTGGATAGACTATAATGAGAGAAATAAGACACTTACGGTTATTAATATATTATAAGTTCTAGTATATTAATAATAAGAATAATGAGATTATTTAATTAGTATTGATCAAGAATTAATCTAGGATTAATTAAGTGATCAAAAGAAGACTAATTAAATATATGGGTTGATTGTGTAAATCATCCATACTTGTATAGTGGGTTAATGCTCCATGGATTATCTAGTTGGGCCAAAACCCATATGATGCTCCATGGGGTATTTGAACCCATGGATCTAAGGAAATGGAAAGTCATGACAATTAGAGTTTACCCTAATTGTAACACTATATAAAGATCTTATTCTTGACCAAAATCGGCCACTAGTGAGAGCAACAAAGGGCTAGCCGATTTTCATGAAGTGTAGAATTCTCTCAAGTTATTCCAAGTGTATTTGGTGTTGTGTGAACCATTTGAGGTGTCACACTTGGGGCACTAGGCACTCAAGCTTCATGAAGACATTCTACATCAAAGAGGTATGTATTCTATCTTGTTATATTGATTGTTTTTGTATGCTAGATTAGGATAATACCTTGGATGTTCATATTTGCATGTATAATAGAGAAAACATAGATCCAAGGTATTTAGGGTTGCATGTACACTTAGGAGTGTTAGAATGCTCATAACCCAACAGTGGTATCAGAGCCTAAGCTTGTTTTCTTGTTATACCTGCAATAGAAGCTGAAAAATCGAAATTGGTGCTGTCAGCCCAGCAGACTCGCCGAGTCCATCAAGGGACTCGGCGAGTCCAAGGCAAAATGCATCCAACTCGCCGAGTTTTGTTCATGCACTCGACGAGTTGGACCCCAGACAACATATTTTCGAGGTTTTTGGCTAGAAATGGACTAGGAACATTACCCTAAGTTGTTTTTGAACTTATAAACTTGTTTTTTAATGTGGTAATGTTCATGCTAATCCATTTTCAAAGATAATTGTCAATAGATTCATGTTTTGTATTAGTTTAAGGTTTAGACTAATTACATGAAAAAGTTTGATTTGAATTATCTTGTTCTTATGAGTTTCTTAGATTAATAGAAAAGTTGAATGAAATAGTTTTTTCAATCCAAATTAATCTAAGAGTTGATTCTAAAATGTGTTTTTGTAACTTATCCTCAAGTTATATGAAAAGTCACATTTAAGTTTCATAAAACTCATAAAAGTTGGCAAAGGTTACAAAATTGAAGAGTCTAGTTCTAATTAATTGGAGTTATGACTCCATAATTTGTCCTCAAGTTATGGAGGACCAAGAGTCTCTTCATTAAATAAATAAAAAAAAATAATGTAACCTTAATTAATTCCATAAGTTATAAAATAAAGAAAAGTTAATTCTTTATTAGTTTAAAGTCTTCCATAATTTGTCCACAAGTTGTGGAACTTGAAGAGTTTTTGGATTAAAACTACTTTAAATACATAAGTTATGGAATTAATTAGTTTTGAATAGTTTCAAAAACTTGCCCTCAAGTTTTGGAATTTGTAAAGTTTTCACTTATGAATACTTTAATTCCAAGTTAGCCCTTAGAATTTTAAAAGTTAAAATTCAACCCTTATACTTTATAATATTATAAGTTAATAATATATATATATATATATATATATGTGTGTGTATAAGAGTAAAGTCAGTCTTACCGCTAGTACGCCTCATTCACGAAGCCGGTCTATAAGGTGGGTATAAGGTTGTTGCCTATAAAATGGCAACTTAATGGGTGTCCACTCTCACCCACCGCTTGCTTGACTGGTGGAGGGTCGTTAGCCGAACGGGTTTGACAGGACTATAATTCTCCCTTCATTAAAAGTATTAATGATAAATACTAAGTAACTAAACTCTTATAAATACCCAATCTTAGTTACTTAGGAAAAATGTGAAGAAGGTGCTAATCCATGAAATTACACTTTGCACTTTGTTTAAGTCGGTTAGTGGAGCGTGTGTGGTTAACCGGCACACTAACTCGTATTTAACAAGGTAGGAAAAGGGTAACTTAATGTTTATCATAGTATCGATGGAGCGTGTGTGGTTAACCGGCACATCGATTGAGGGGTAAACACTTAAGGGTACCAAGTAATTTGCATGGTTACTTCACACCTTGTTTTGTGATCCTCGGCATCCCAGTCACAAAACCTGAAGGGCACACTCGAGATTGAAACATGCCATTGAACAGTTCAATGAATCTCAAAAGATCTAGGAGTTTCAAAAACCAATTAAAACCTAATAATACATTTCGTTTATCTTGGTGGAAATTGGTGAATCGTCATTCACCTACCATCAAATTGTTTTATAGCTTGGATTACGGCATATCTCTTCTAAGTTATAAAATATTTTGTTGGGTCCTAGCCTTAATATTTCATATTGGGTGTCATATTAAGGACTTTAAGATCAACTATCTTGAATATCTCCCAAAACATGTCTAGTTTAGACATTTATGATCTTCCCAAATCTCTTGAAACAAGTTTTCCTAAATGAATATGATGTCCCATGGAAATCATACTTCTTTCACCTCCTCCAATTATTCTCCCTACCCCACAAGTTCTTGAAAAGTTTAAGGTCACTCGAGCCCTATTGGCAAGTAAAGGTCTAGGTGTGGTCACATCTTGGAGATGTAGTCACATATTGACAAGTCGGGAGACTTGGGTGTCAAAGTCTTGAGAAAGTTGGTGGTTCAATCACTTTCTAAGTCACATAGTGAGTTCTTTTGGAACACCTATGAAATAGACTATGACAAGACCCTTAATGATCTTATCTATTTGTTAAGATCAACTTCCGCAAAACTTGATGGACATTGACAATAGTGACACAGAAAATCCAGAAAAGCATTCTCTTCCCAATGGAAAGGGATCGGCCATAGTCAACTCGGTTGAACAAATGGTAAAGAGAAAAGCTAAGTCTGTGATAATCCCATGTATCATTATCAAAGGGTCCATATGTTTCTATTGCCAAAGGAAGGGTCATTAGTTGCGAAGCTGCCAAATTTACCTAAGGATGTTAAAGTCAATAAGGTTGACTCTACTTCAGGTAAAGTCCACTAATCTAACTCTGTTGAGTTTCTATTTTGAGATTCCTGATACATGATGTGACTGGGTCACATGGTAATGTTTTAAGAATCAAAGAAAAGTAAAGGAACTTAAAGAAAGAATACGCTGAATCTGATCGCATAGATGGATTTCTATCACGTAGTTTGAAAATCGGATTCTTGAGCTACTTCTTAGGAGTTATGAGATATTGCTTAGGAATAGATAACAACAAGTTTTCATATGGATTGTAAGGATAAGTTTTTCCGCATAGTTTTAAAATAAAAGAAAATTTTTGATTTTAGTTATTTTAAAATATCCTTACAATGGAATTTGAGGAAAAATTGTTGCTTATATGATTCCATTAATAGCAAGAGTGGAAATATGAAATTGATTCTTTCATTTGTGGTAATGTCTAAATTTACCAAATAAGGAAAGATTCTCATCATCCAAAGTCTCAATTGGACCAGGACTTGGAATCATGCAAGTTCTATAGCATGATGAATGAGAACTTTCAAGTATTGGAAAAATTAAGACTAATTACTTGTTCACATGGATGTGTGAGTCAAGTAATGGACTAAGGGATCGAGTACATAGTCATGTGCACTGATTAAGTCCGCCACAAAAGATATAAGGCTATTCGTCATAGTTTACTAAAGCTCAGTAAATATGATTATACTTACAAGCTTAAGTGTAACTCTGAGACATTGGAAAAGGTTCCAATGCATGGCAGAGCGGATAAGAAGAATCAAATTAGGCAGAAAGATAAAAGTTTCTCAAATCTGAAAAGATGGGAGAGTACTTTAGTATCAGCTTTGTGATCATCTCAATGATTAAGAAACCATATCAAAATTAGTTCTCTAAGGAAGTCTTAGTGCATTCTTATGACTAAGAAGAAGGGATCTTGAATTGTTGAAATGGTTAAATTAAGAAGATGAGTCATACTTCGTTCCAATACAAGTCTTAGAGTCATACTCCAAGATTGTAATTTGAGTGACATGTCTTTAATAAAGTTTAAAAACACTTATCAAATGTAAGAGTAAAAGTTTTCTACTCTTGTACATTTGAAATTGGTAAGTTGTGATGTTTTGGATAAAACAAAGACCAACTTAGGCCAATTGTGTGAAGTGTTTGTCTTGGTTAGAATCCACACTATCTCTTGGATGTTTGACAAGGGAGTCTTATAGGTCAAGAGGACAGTGGGAGTCTTAAAGGTCTTGAAAGTCTCAAGAACTAATCAAGAATGAAACCTGAAGTTCCTCACTAGCACACAACTTGAGGTTTATAACCTATCGTGTTGACATATTCTGTTCCCATTCCAATTAAAGTTGGCTTTGCATATGAGTTCTTAGAGTTCTCAATTGGTTGCACAACAACTTGGAAGCAATGGTAGGCCCTTGAGCTGCCAGGTGGCAAGAAATTAAGATTGAGTTCAGTCCATATGAGTTTGGATTTGTCATTATCCTTGTCTTGTGACTATGGTTTTGACAATTCACATGGATAAGAACACATACACCATTAAATCTAAGTGTCATAAGGTTTCTCTCCGATTCATGAAAATGATGGTGAGGAAACACTTTCACTAAGTAGATTTTAGTTAGATAGCAATTGTGATATTTGCATTCTCAAAGTCGTTAGTGGAGCGTGTGTGGTTTACCGGCACACTAACCTGGACTTGTGAGAAGTGGCAAAAAGGTCTAACCATTATGATTACGGCATCCCTCTTCATAATGGTTTAGACACACAAGTGTGATATCTAAGGGAAGGTGTATGATTTTGATAAAGTTCTATCAAAACAATCCAGTATCAGAAATCTGAACTTTGGTAAGAAAGTCAATAAAGTATTGATTTCTAGAAGTCCAGCTGATTTCTGAGTACATGTCAAAGCTAGTGGGAGCATAATTGTTATGCTAATAATCATCATGTTAGTGGGAGCATGATAATTATGATAAAGATTGCAAGTTAGACATGTTAATTATAGAAAACAAAAGGTTTCAAATGGGAAAAAGTTGTTTTGCTATAATTAAGGGAGAGGAAATTATACTTCATCTCAAATCTATAAGCTTAGATCGTGAGGTTTTAATCATTTAGTCAAGGATATATATGAATTTCATGTTGGAATGGCTCAACATAAAGAAATTCTGTATGAATTTCATGTTGAAATGGCTCAACATGAGGAAATTCTGTATATGGGTCCATTATTTGCGTTCTTAAATTCGATTATGATTACGGTATCCCTTTTCATAATCTGAATTATGAGAACTTGGCAAATAGAAATGGAAATGTTATAGCAAAAGACTAGTTTAGTCTTTATGTGAGACATCATGAATCGTGTCCCATATGCTTCGGATATAGGATCGATTACATGTGTTATATTCATCTTTTCTAAAAGTTTCCAAATGCCTGGGGCATTAAGAAGGGAAAAGGTTTAGAACTGGATATGACTAAAAGGATTAAACAATTGTCGAGGACAATCTAAGGTTTACCAAAGATTGGTTACTCAAGGACAGTTGGAAGTATAGTGATAATTCTGGAAGGACCATATTGACATAATCTGTAAGGAGGCAACTCTTTTTCAGAAGTGATAGTCAAAATGGAATCTGGAAATGTTTCAAAGTCAAAGATTTCAATCTGTGTAAGATTAAGGAAACTTAATGCAAGAAGGATGGTTCCAAGGAGTTGATCTCCTTTGGAATGCTCTGTAATGATTGTTGTCAAGTCTTTCTGACTTTTTGCATAATCATTACAAGAGGATCAATGCATATAAGTTTAGAATCTAACAGATTTCAGTAAATGGCATGAATTTGAAATTCTTGCATTTGCAGTAAGGATTTGGGAGTGTGAAAAGAGAATCATTGAAGTTATGTTCAATTGATCTAGTGCACAAGGTAAAGATCATAGACAAACATAGTATGCATACTTGGTGTGTGGCATGACTAGTGTTTAGAAAACATAGTGTACGTGCTTGGAGAATGGGACAACTATTGTTTTAAATTCAAGAATAAAGTTGATAGCTAAAACAGTATACAATGAATAATGTGTAATCATATGGTGATAAATAAAAGGTGTTTTATTTATGTTCATAGGTTTTGATACCATATTGGATCCAATTATTATTGTGTTTCGCTTTGCATGTTTTGACTTCCCGAATAAACTAGGTTATTCTTCCGGAATGACTAAGTTATTCAAACCATCCACAGTCGGTCATATGTTGGAAGTAGATATGAATTAAGACTGTCATGGGTTGGCTTGTAGAGGTCTAAGGTATTGGACAAAGGGCTACAACACTCATGAGTGCTCATAAGTTCTGAGTATTGGATTCAACCCGCGCTCATTGGAATCACTTCATGGATTTTATCACGAGTGATCATGAGACGATAATATCTTATATTCTTCAAACCTAGAGATATGAGTTGTTACTATGAGTTGGTTGTACATTGATTGCACGAAACCGCATTTGGTAACTCGGTGCTATAAAACGTGCCTTTGTGTATGATTCAACAAGTAGTAGAACAAGCCATATGAGTCGAAGTTTATCCATTTCTTTTACCTTCAGGATAAAAGCGATATCTGTGGGCCCCTCGATGATTTGATGATGACAAATGGAAGTGCTCGGCCGGGACAGGACTGATTTGATTTGTTCAATTAGTCAGTCGTCATAAATCGGAAATCGAGAAACAACAAATGGACAGAGAGAATGATTATAATCCATGTCTCAGTCCATATGATATCTAGAATGGAGGAATATATGATCCCTTATCTAATGGACAAGTCATTGACAAAGGTCAGCGTTTATCGACAAGGTTAGAGTTCGACAGAAGCTTTTGAGAGCTACGATTGCCAGTTGGTTCCTGAAGTCATATGCAATAATAGTTTTAGACTTATCCAAGTGGGAGACTGTTGGATTAATGTCTAAGTCCATAACTATAATTGGTAAGACTTGACCCGACCCGGCATGGTCCATTTGGGTTGCATGGCATCATGCACTTGGATAGACTATAATGAGAGAAATAAGACACTTACGGTTATTAATATATTATAAGTTCTAGTATATTAATAATAAGAATAATGAGATTATTTAATTAGTATTGATCAAGAATTAATCTAGGATTAATTAAGTGATCAAAAGAAGACTAATTAAATATATGGGTTGATTGTGTAAATCATCCATACTTGTATAGTGGGCTAATGCTCCATGGATTATCTAGTTGGGCCAAAACCCATATGATGCTCCATGGGGTATTTGAACCCATGGATCTAAGGAAATGGAAAGTCATGACAATTAGAGTTTACCCTAATGTAACACTATATAAAGATCTTATTCTTGACCAAAATCGGCCACTAGTGAGAGCAACAAAGGGCTAGCCGATTTTCATGAAGTGTAGAATTCTCTCAAGTTATTCCAAGTGTATTTGGTGTTGTGTGAACCATTTGAGGTGTCACACTTGGGGCACTAGGCACTCAAGCTTCATGAAGACATTCTACATCAAAGAGGTATGTATTCTATCTTGTTATATTGATTGTTTTTGTATGCTAGATTAGGATAATACCTTGGATGTTCATATTTGCATGTATAATAGAGAAAACATAGATCCAAGGTATTTAGGGTTGCATGTACACTTAGGAGTGTTAGAATGCTCATAACTCAACAGTGATAACTTAAAAGTGCGAGGGTATAGTGACGCCAACTTCCAAACTGACAGAGACAACTACCGTTCGCAGTCGGGTTGGGTCTTTACTCTAAATGGTGGAGCAGTGACTTGGAAAAGTTCCAAGCAGGAAACTGTAGCTTATTCAACGTGCGAATCAGAGTACATTGCAGTGATCGAAGCGTCAAAAGAGGCGATATGGTTAAAGAACTTCATTGGTGACCTTGGAGTTGTGCCTGCCATAAAGGAGCCTATGGAAATTTTCTGTGATAATGAAGGAGCGGTTGCCTTGACCAAGGAACCAAGGGATCATGGTAGATCCCGACATATCAACAGAAAATATCATTTTATTAGACATCGAGTAGAAGAAGGACACCTCGTGGTTAAGAGGATACCATCGGAAGATAACCCAACAGATCTGCTTACGAAGGGACTGAGTAGGGTTAAGCATTTGCAGCATGCTAGGAGCATTGGACTGAAAGATGATATTAGTTTAGATTAGATAGTTTGAAACGTGTAATAGATAAATGTAATTGACATTTGATGATTAAATAAAGGAGTATTATTTATAAGTAAAGTTACTGTCTTATGTTAATTGTTTAACTATTGTTTCACTTTGCATGTTTTGACTTCTAGAATAATTGAGTTTATTAAGAATAATCGAGTTATTCAAACAGTCCACGATCGTTTATATGATTGAAGTAGGTATAAATGAAGATTGTCATGAATTGGTGTGTAGATTGTCTAAATGGTATTAGACATGGCAAATGTTTGCTACAACGTTCATGAGTGCTTATGAAAAAGGTTTTAAGCATTGGAATAAACCCGCACTTGCTGGAATCACTTTATGGAATATGACAAAAGGTGATCGCAAGATGATAATATCATATGGTCTTAAAACCTAGATATATGGTTTATTATTTGCTTATTGGTTATGCATTGATAATGCAAAACCACATCAATAAATTGATGTCATAAAACGCATTGTTGTGTATAATTGATTGGTGAATAAGTAAATGCATATAAGTCGAACTTTATCTATTACTTCTATCCTAAGAGGATAAAAGCGATATCACGGCCGCTCGATGATTTGATTTGACTTATGTGTCGGGCCCGGTCAGGACTCAATTAATGTGTTCAATTAAGTTCTATGTCGAATAAATCTGAGATCGAGAAACCAATTGCTAGACAATTAGTTCCATGAAATTGTCAGCACAATATCTAAACAGAGGACTGTACGATCCCTTATCTAAAGGACAAGTTACTGATAAGATCAGAGTTCAATAGCGTCTTTGAGAGCTACGATTGCTAATCGAGGTGTACATTACATTTGTGGTTACTAGACTTATCCAAGTGGGATACTGTTGGATTAGTGTCTAAGGCTGTAACCATATTTGGTAAGTACTTGACCCGGTTGTGCATGGTCCTTTTGGGTTGCCTTCACCAAAGCAACTTGATTGGAGAAATATTTGAAGAAAGAGGTTATTATGATTTATTAATATGTTATAAGAATAATATATTAAAGGAGAACTCATATTTGTTTAATTAATATTGGTCAATAATTGATTAGGAATTAATTTTGTGATAAAGTGTAATTAATTAAACTAGAGGGGTTGAATTGTAATTATATGATAGTTGCAAAGTAGGGCAATGATTATCCTTGTTAAAGGGTGGACGAATTCAAGGATAAGGATATCCTTAAAATCGTCGAAGGTCCAAGGGATAAGGGCTTTTTAAGGCTTATCTTATGGTTGCTTGGTGGGCAAGTAATTAGATAAGGATAAGGACTGAAACCCTAATCCTAACCCTATATAAAGACCCCTAGGCCTTCAGAAATCGTCCCACCTATTCTATGGAGATACTCAGGCCGATTTCTATTCCTCCTCTCTCTCTCTATAGTTTCTCCAATTGCTTGTGGTGTTTGTGAGCCATTAGAGGCATTACATTTGTGGTGCTTGCTTTCAAGACAAAGGGTTTGGAGATTTGAGTTGTTATTACAATATAACAACAAGAGGTATTGATCTATCCTTTTATGTGAATTTCAAAAATAGCATTGTACATTAGGGTTTTATTCTTGTGTTCATAATGTTGAATATCTAATAGTGAAGACATAGATCCAAAGCTAGGGTTGCATGTACACATATGATTGTTTGTATAAAACCCATCACCCATCTCATAGAAACGCCTCCAAAACTAGTTCCAAACGCCTTAGAGTTGTCCAATCTTCAAACAATGCTCCCGATCAACAAATTCCACCGGTCCAAAATAGGAGCCAGAATTTGGGAAGCCCTAAATTTTGCATACATTCCTACCCTTCGGTCTTTACACATTGACTTTGAAATCTGCAAGCTTCTCATGAATATTGGGTAGGAAGGTATTCTCTCAATCGGTGATGTGGGTTTTGTGCAAACCACTTTGGAATTTATCTTCTATTGAGTGCAATCATGATATCGAATTCTTATTCTTCTGTGCTTTTAATCACAATATTCTGTTAAGCACAATCATGCAACGAGTTCTTATCCTTCTGTGCTTTCAATCGCAATTACCAACTTCACAAAAACCAAATTTGTGAGATTATTGGTGCTCTAACCCACAACACATATGGTCCATTTAGAAGGATGAATACAACATTCTTTCTTGACTGTAATCATTTTTCAAGCAGAATTATCAAACTCGAGTACAATTCCAGTTCCGCCAAAGCTACAACTCTTGTTCATTCCTTGTTAAAGGTTTTCCAACACATCTTTGCTTCCATCTTATCTCCTCAAGATAAATTTAGCAAAGTTTGTCAGAAAGAGTTGGATTGTTGTGGTGTTCAATTTATAGCCCCAATCTCCATCCTAACTTTGGAGAATGGGTTATTTACAAACTTCTAAAACTTAACAAAAGCAATAGTGTGCAGTTACATTGTGGTGGCATGATTACCATTATCTTATAGCATCCTGCCTTGGGAATCCAGTTTGCCGAAGGTCATGATGTTATTCTAGGTGAACATCGTCTAACCACTATTGTGCTCCACAATATGAAACTAGTACGGATGGATGAGCGTGATATTTACTGGCAAGTTAAGGGTGCAGACTATTTTCGTATTCATAGTCGAAATCGATAACTTCTAACCCTCACTTACCCACTCATAGGCATGAATGGTGTCTTGAATCCAATTTTGATATTGCAATTTCCGACAATAATCTTGAGCCTAAAGCAAATGAGCCTATTCCTGATGTTGATACCCCAATGCAACAACAACCTGTCATGCATTCTCACCATGATATGTACATGCAAGAATTTCAGCTCTGTCACACCGATTATAGAAGCCTTCATCGCTACTATTCTGATCTTTATGAAAGTGCTTCTGATATGAATACAGAGATGGTAGAGTTGATAGATGAATTTTATTCCTTCCACGATAGCTAACAAACACATAACCAACATGTGGATACTATCATGACTGAAATGCATCATGTGTTGTGTTTGGGTTGTCAACCCATACTACCCTCCATACCCACCCCAATACCCTCCACAATTTCATCCTCCTCAATAGTCAATCTCGTTCTCTTCCCAAGCATCGAGGACGATGCACATTTTTAGGCTTGAGGGGTGAATTTCATTCATTTCATTTTTAAAAAATATATAAAAAGGCATTATATATATATATATATATATATATATATATATATATATATATATATATATATATACACACACACACACACACATTGCATAGAATATTTCATTTCATTGCATAATGAATTTTTATAAAAAAATTACAAAAACATTTTGAATTTCTCATTTTGATTTTACCTTTTCGTTTAGGTTTTTAGGGTCATTTTCATGCATTTTCTCTCCGCTTTCTTCTCGTTTCTAGGATGCCTTTAATTTTTTGTCACAATACACGGTTAATTACAAAGTTTTTTCTGCTTATACACTGTATAAACGTGGTGTCACCTATTTGTAAAACTTTAAAACTATTGAGAACACACTTATTCGCTAATTCACTTAGTGGTGGTGCATTGAGGTGTTTATGACAAACAACTATTCTTAAATAATTCGAGTCACAGCAGGTGATAATCAAATATATGACATTTTAAAATACCCATGAGTACGTCGTTGTGTGAATCGGTAAGGCATGCTACGACACAGAAGTTCGTTTAGTTTTTTAGTTTTGTTCTTGGTTTTATATTGTTAATCGTTTGTATATATGTTTGTTTTTGCTTTTTTTTTTGTTATATAATCGTTTGTATATATGTTTGTTTTTGCTTTTTTTTTGTATTATATAGTTTAGATTTAGATTAATTGACTTTTTGTTGAATTTTATATATATATATATATATATATATATATATATATATATATATATATATATATATATATATATATATATATATGTTATTCGCTTGATTCAAAAAGATTGGTTAAAAGAAAAAATTTAAATTTAAAAAATAAAATAAAATAAACATATATAGGATTTATGCAGTTTTTTCAATACTTATCTTTGTGTATTTGAAGTCAAGCCATTTCCAAAAAATAGTTGTTGAAGTTGATTGTCATTTTAATTAAAGTTTATTAGTTGTAAATATTTTGAAGTTTGTTGCTACTGTGAACCAAATTGTTCCTTAAAGTTAAAACCGCGAAGTCATCAAAGGTAGATTTCAAAGTCAAATTGTTCCTTCGCTTCGCTGCCGCTTCCGTCGCTCCACGCCGTCGCCTCATTTGTTGCACTCCGCCTTCTGTCAGTATGTTCTTTCCCTTATCATCGTTTTTTCCAAATATTTCCCCCTTTTTTTTCTGATTTGACGATCAACCTTGCTGGTTGTCCGTGTTCTCAGTTTTATGTTATGAATATAGGTATTAACAAGTTTACTTATTGATTTCACCTTCTCTTTCAATCATAGTTTCTCCCCAAAACCATATTGTTATACATTGTTGTACTTATGTATTTTATGTGATGATGAACATAGGATTATTAACAATATCTTAAAATTTTCAAATCATATTGCTCTTTGGTATTAACAGATTTTACATATTGTTTTGACTCTACATTATGAAATCATACAAATCCTTGTTACCAGTCCTATTGAGTGTCTTGTTTAGTCATTGTTGTTCACTTGTTTGTTCATGTTGAGTGTCTTCTTGAGTAACTTTAAATAGAAAAAGTGGATCATTGGATTTATTGACATAGCAATGCAATAAATGTATGTATCGTAGTAGCTTTCTTATGAGACCTATATCCTCTTTGTGCTCTGATTTTTTAATTCATAGCTCTATTGTTTTATGAAAAAATATGCTTGCTATAGGTGGTGTCCATTTTGGCCAATGATCTTTTTGAAACCGCTCATTTTACCCTTACAAGTTACCACTTTAACTCATTGTCCAATCAACCCAACTACCCATTTAGCCACCTCTTATCATCTTCTTATTCGCTCACTTAATCTTTTCTCATAAACAACCTAAATAGCTAATTTTATAGTTATATAGAGACCTTATACCTTAGTAGTTAGAAATTGTCACATCTATAGATTTGATATGTTAATATTTGTTTCATAAATTTTATGGTTCATATTAATGAATTTACTAGTGTTTGAAATCGTAAACTTTTATGGAAATAGATTTTAAATTTAAGATAATGAACAATTAGTTATGCACTTTCTTAATAGTGTCCATGAAACTACATTTTTTAAGTTATTGTATGTAGCTTGTCTAAATCGGAGACAAACTATAATGGTCGAACGAGCAAGTAAAATGCTTATTAGATACGTGCATCGAAGAGGTCGATAAAATTGGTAGAAAGTGAGGTAGCATGCATAAGGAGTCTTGGGTTACGTTAAGGAAAGCTCTAAAAGAAAAGTTTGACATGGATACTACACAAAAACAATTGAAAAATGCTTTTGATAATCTAAAAGCTAAATACATAGGGTGGAAATATTTGAGAAACAAGTGAGAGAATTTATACATGCTCAAACAAATTCATTTGCCATAGTGAACACAAAATATGAAGAATTCAAGAAGGTGTGTCTATATAATTTATTTTTTTTAGTTTATGTCCAATTTTAGTAATGATGTCAAATACTTATAATCACTATTAATCTTCATTTAGGGTCATCCAAAGGCAAGATTATTGAGGACACACCCATTGTCTTATCCCAACCTTTGTGCATCTTTGTTTGATGGAAGTAGTGCAGTGGTAGCATTAAATGGACCTCTACTTAAACAACACCTGCATATACACCATCTTCTTCCTATCGTGTCCAAACACTTCTGATTAATGACAACCCTTCTAATGGCATAGAAGATGATGATGATGCTTCCAATGACACTAGTGGTCGAGCTCCTAGTGATCAAGCTCATGGTGCTTCTACTTATAGGCCTGATAAAAAGGGATAAAACCACTGATGCTTCTACTGATATGCCCGATAAAAGGGCTAAAACCAGCGATGCTTCTACTGATAGGACTAATAGGGATAAAGCCACTAAAACCTCTGTTAGTCTTGATGAGTTGAGTCTTGATATGTAAAAAGCTCTGCAACATTTGGTGAATAGCAATGAAGGGCCAACAGTAGAAGAATGTTATGAGAGGTTGAAGCTAGTTGGATTAGACCCAATGGATCCTATATTTTTGGCAGCCTGTCACCTTTTTGAAATATCCATGAATATGAGAGAGGCATGGATGACATTGTCACCGATACCTGAGGTCTTAAAAGGGTGGATAAAGATGACTGGCACCACATTAGGAATATTTAAGTAGTCTTAATGCTTATGTTTTTTCTTTCATTTTGAACAATTATGTGTTTCTTGAACTTATGTTTGACATTATGTTTTTTGTTATTATTTGAATGATTGAGTAGTTATTTAACACAAATATTGCTAGTATTGGGACTGTATGCTTATTTGAAACAAAATGTGTGCTTTGGATATGATACAAATGCTTATGTTTTTTGCTTTAGCATATTGGGATTTAACAAGTGTTGACGGATTAACAGGTTCACAATGGATTACGATAAAAAATTATGCCTCCTAATTGTTATGTATTTGTATCTTCGCCTTTTTTTTGGAGAAGAGGTTTGAAAAGAATGCGAGATAATGACTCAAAAACGTTTGGGCATCAATTCACATTAGAGTTGTTACAAGGAACTAATAACCAATGCATTGAGCTCTTACATATGTTACGTGATTCTTATGTTCGGCTTTGCACACATTTTAGAGTAAAAAAATGGTTAAAGGATAGTAAACATATATCGGTTGAAGAGAAGTTGGCGATGTTCTTGATGATGATTGGTCACAATCAACGTTGTGTAATCGTCAAACGTAGATTTCAACACTCAAAACAAACGATTCATAAGTATTTTTATGAAGTATCGGATAAAATGATGGTATTCGCAAAGGATATAATAGTACCAACTTCCTTTAATCCAAATCCAAACATTTCAGGACATGATAGGAAGTTACGACAGATTTGTAAAGGAGCTGTTGGTGCACTTAATGGAACTTTGGTACATGCTATTGTCCCTCTCGACAAACAACATTTATACAGAGGAAAGGGAAAGGGCGATTGTTATCAAAATGTACTGGCAATATGCGACTTCAACATGATTTTTACGTTTGTCGTAGCTGGTTGGGAAGGAAGAGCACATGATTCTAGAATATTATCTGAAGCTTTAGCGGATCCAAATGCATTAGTCTCATTTCCACCGCTAGGTTTCTTTACATTTTCATTTTAATATTTCTACTTTTTTTAATTATTTATTTCCTTATATTTACATATAAGTATTATCTCTGTGATGTTGCGTATACACACACTCGAGGATTTATGGCTCATCATCGTAATGTTTGGTATTGGCTTGGAGATGTACAACAAAGACGTGCATTAACCAACAAAGAAAATTTTAATCACTCACATGCAAAACTTCAAAATGTCATTGAGCGTGTTTTTGGTGTCTTGAAAACATGTTTCCCTATATTGATGAGAATGGCTCCATTTCCATTGGTTACACAAAGAAACATCATCATTGCATGTTTTGCGCTTCATAATCATATACGAAAAGAATGATTGAGTGATAGTATTTTTCTCAATATAATCAAGTCGAAGTATCACTTTAAAGTAATAGTGTACAAGATGATCATGATGATGAGGAGGAGGAGGAGGATGAGGATGAGGTACAACCATATAGAAATGCAACTATGCAAGAGATCGGGAATATATGGTTCATCTACGAGATCAAATTGTTGATCAGTTAATGCGAACTGTGGAATATATATATATATATATATATATATATATATATATATATATATATATATATATATATATATATATGATAGTTGTGTGAATTTAGTTTTAATATTGTAAGACAATCATTGAAACAGTACTTTATGTTTTTAAAAAGATCAACTTTAATAAGTAAACCTTTCGGTTTGAACCGAAATATATATAGTTTATGTTTTAAAAAGTATTATATATTTGAAACTGTATGAAATTTCTATGTTACTTTTTTCATATTATCTAATATTTTCTTACAAAATACTATAAATCTATTAAATTGTTCGTAAATATTATCAAATTGTTAGGTTTTTCAATTTATTAAAAAACCAACGCGAATTATTCATATTTTAATATGAGAAAAAAAAAATATGGTTAACTGATTTCCTTTATTACAAGATCTCTTAAATGTTAGTTCATTCTATTTAAAAAAACAAAAAATCTTTTTGTATTAAGACTTTTTGTATGAATACATAAAAAAAGACTCTTCATCCACATCTTCTTCCGGAACAAAAAGACAAAAGACATTTGACCACTTCCAAAACAAACACCACCTTAATTTTTCTAGCGTATTACCATTAACATTTTGGTCTAGGTCTGCAACTGTTATGATACGGTGATGTTATATGGTTGATAAGTTTGCTAGATACTACCATTTTAGTTTACAAGTGTTGCAGTTATGATGGTGAGTGACATATCTTTCCATAGAATTGTAATTTTACCGAAGTCCAAATACTTTGTGACAAATTAGAGTATAAATCTTAATCAACTGCAAAAAACACAACACGTATACCAACAAAATCCACCATCTTTAAAAATATCAAACATTACTCAAACAAAAATACAACTTGTAGGTTCATTTTATCAACATAACGGTATGAGAAAAATAAGAAGACATAATCGACATGCAAATCATAAAACCTTTCAGCACAAGAAAAGTCATTAGTTTTTTCTTTTTTTTCTAAGTAAACTATACCATTTTCAGTTATGGTATTCCGTCAGTAAAAATAAAAGGGAAATGAAAAATTACCTTTTGATGTTTCATTTAAACTAGTTCGGGGCCATTGGGCAGACTCTCATACCCATCATTTTGTTGTTTAACAGCTGCTGTCTTCTCAACTGGAATACACTTCAAAACAACAGCAATCGGCATACTCACCAATCCAATCCCAATACTAAGTCCCCACAGTTCCCAGTCCAGTGGCACAGTGCTTGCAAAAGTCCCAAGAAACTCCACTATTATTACTTGAAATACCACCGTCGATATCATCACACCCACAAAAATCCAACTACTAAACATCCCTCGGAAAATATTAATCTTGTCAATGTCACGGCTGTTTATTTCATTAAACACCTACAAACAATATAAATATATAATTCAATATGTCATGTATATCAATCGTATAGCTGATAAAAACATATATATAATGAGGTAATTAGTTAGAAGTTATGTAATAAATAACCTGGCAGAAGACAAAGGTGTTGAAGATAAATGTGTTGAGAATGGCGGTTGAATTTGGGCCGTGTAGATTTAAGATTGGTTTCCCGGCAAAATTTAGAACAAATAGGACAGCCATTTGGTAAATACTTTGACCAATGATATTCCGCCACATGGTCTTGGTGATGAAACTGTCGGTTCTCTTGACAGGTTGTCGTTGCATTAGACCATCGTTCGGTGGTTCGGTGGCTAGTGCCAGTGCACCCAATGTGTCCATGATCAGGTTCACCCAAAGTAATTGGACAGCTGTAAGTGGTGCAGATCCTGAGATTTGTAGAGTATATAATAAGTTAATGTTTTAAGGAATAATTTTCTTGAAGATGTATATAAGGAATAAAATAAGAAGGTGTAGACCTGTGATGCATGCGGAAACAAAATTGATCATAAGAGCAACGATGTTTACAGTCAACTGGAACTGTACGAATTTTTGGATATTGATGTAGACAGCACGTCCCCATTTGGCTACTTTCACAATTGTTGCAAAATCATCGTCCATCACAATGACATCAGCTTGTTCTTTTGCGACCTATATGTATAGTTGATGGATATTATTTGTAGTGGATATAAGGAAAAAGCAAGAAATAGCAATGTACTTTCATTGAATTGTATATTATTCAAAGTACAATGCTATAACAAGAAAAGAATCATAGTACAAACCTCGGTTCCTGCTATGCCCATGGCAAATCCAATATCAGACTCGTGTAGAGCGGGAGCATCATTTGTGCCATCACCTGTAACTGCCACAACTTGTGACATGCGTTTCAAATGCTTCACAAGTTCATGTTTGTCTGTTGGTGATGATCTAGCCATTACCTGTAATGACAAAAGAGTTCAATGCAATAAATAGCAATGTACTTTCATTTCCTCCTATCACAACATTATACTATAAAATATCAATACGATTATAGAACTTATGGATTTTCCAAAGTATAATGTCTTAATAAGAAAGAACCGAAAAAATACCTGAATTCTAGGAGCTAGTGCGTCCAATTCTTGGATGGTTTTGGTTCTAAAATCTGGACCTTCAATTGCTATGCCACCTTCGGTAAGTATACCACATTCCTTTGCAATGGCTTTAGCTGTGTTGATATTATCACCGGTAACCATACGAACAGTAATACCAGCAGCCAAACAGGTTTCAACTGCTTCTTTTACTCCTGGCCTAAGTGGGTCCTTAATTCCAACAACCGCAATCAATGTGTAACCACTCTCGGGTAGATTTTTTTCACAATCAAAGCTACCTTCAACATCCAAATAAGCCAAACAAAGAGTTCTCAAAGCCTCAACCGCAAATTCTTCAATAACATTTGTAACAAATTTCACTTTCTCTTCGGACAGAGGAACAACCTCTCCATTCCCATCGATCATCTTGTCACATAATCCCAACACTATTTCAGATGCACCTTTACAAAAAGCACGCGTTTGACCTTCCGGAAGAGTCACGATCACCGACATTTTCTTTTTAGCAGAATTAAAAGGTTCCATTTTCAACATTTTAATCTCACGGCGTACGGTTTCAAAATCGCCACCTAGATCCAACCCGTATTGTAGAATCGCGGATTCTGTTGGGGTACCTAAAATTGAAGTTTTTCCAGATTTGTCCTTCACCACCTCGGACCCCGTACATTCAAATATACCTTGCAAGAGAACCTCCGATACCCTTTCCGGTAATTTTGCATTATCTTTAACTTCTTTAATTTCACCGGATACGAATATTTTAGTAACTACCATGTGATTTGTTGTTAAAGTCCCGGTTTTATCCGTGCATATAACCGTAGAAGAACCCATTGTCTCACAAGCAGATAGATGTCTCACAAGTGCTTTGTCTTTCATTAATTCCTTCATAGCAAACGCCAGACTTAAAGTAACCGCTAAAGGTAACCCTTCAGGTACAGCAACCACAATTATAGTAACCGCGGTTGCGAAATAATCCAACATATTCAAAGCATCAGCAGACGACCAAGTTGTAAACTCATTGCGCATTGCTTTTTCTATAAGAAATCTCACAGTCAACACAAGAAAAGTCAAAATTGCGAAAACCAATCCGATTTTTCCAATGATTGTAGCGACGCCGTTTAGTTTCACTTGTAAAGGAGTCTCGTCTTCTCCTTCTTCGCTTAACGTTTCCATTAATTTTCCCCATTCGGTTTTCATGCCGACTGCTGTCACGAGCATTTTGGCTGAGCCGTCTTGTACTTTCGTTCCGGCGAGTAGGAACGGTTTTTTCTCGTTGATGATTACAGGATCGCTCTCGCCGGTTAAACTTGATTCGTCGATTAATAAATTGTATCCGGAGATGAATATTCCGTCGGCGGGGACTTGGTCGCCGATGGATAAATGGACGACGTCGCCGACCACCAGGTCGTAAATTGAGACCTTTTGGCGACACGTGTCTCGAGTGACATGACATGAAATCTTTTTTTTCTCCTTGTCGAGGTCTTTAAATTGTAACGATTGTTTGTAGTCGCTGACAGCAGTGACAGTGACGACAAGTAAAATACTGAGTAAGATTCCGAGTCCATCGTATATTCCGTTTGGAAAGCCTTCGGTTGCGAGTCCTACGCCTATCGAGACAATGGCGCATACTATAAGGATGATAAGAGTTAAATCATGAAGGGCGTCCCATATGAACATGAAGAAACTCTTGGAAGGCTTTTCGGTGTACTTGTTGATTCCGTATGTTTCTTGTCTGGTAGGTATATCGGTTGATTTGACTCCTTCGTCGATTGAGACGTTGACTGCTTCTGCGATTCCGTTGACTCCATTAAGGGATCGTAAGGCTTTCATGTCGTAATTACGTACCATGGATGCGAGTTTGTCTGGGTTTTTGCTGTATTCGGAGTGTTTTATGTCTCTTGGTTGATGGGGTTCGCGTGTCATGTTTTGAGGGTGAGCGGCAGCTGTGAGTTGAGGCATGCATGAATGAATAATGAACAAAAAGAAAGAGAAAAACCTTGAAACGTGCATATTAGATATGTTATATGTATTGGCGTTTTAAAAGAATACCATCCATAAAGCGCATTGCTGCCCTTATGGCGATGAAGGTAACACGCAGGTCTTCCTGCAAAGGTAAAAACGAAATGATTTTGTGAAAAAGATCTTACGCAAATTAAATATGTTCTGAATATATGTATTTTGTTAAAGGAGTTGATTATGGTTGCAAACTCATGCATAACATATCCACATTAGATCCACATTTAACCTGGAATTCCTAGGCTAATATATAGTTTTTTCTTGGATCCATGAGAAATCAGTGTGTCTTAAAAAATACAGAGGAGCAGTTGAATCACATATTGAGCTCAGAAAATGATTAGTATATTAACAATGAGTTCCTAATGATTATCTATCAAAGTTGAATCTATATCTTGTTTATGATGCTAATTAACTTGGGAAACAACGTGCTTTTCTATTTGATTTTGCAATTGATTTTCAGTTTACTTAGTTTAATTCATCTTATCCACCTCATCCTTGTATGGGTGGTGCATGTATATATTTACCTTAACTAATAACTATGATCTGAATCTAAATCGCATTTGCATGTATGATCCATACACTGATACACACAATCCTCAAAGACTATAAATCTTTTTCATGCTGACAATTCCATGGAATATAAAGAAATGAAGAATATCATCTCTTTCTTTTCTTCATCAACAAGGCATTGTATTTGTGCCTCAAGAGCTGATTTGGCTCAGTTGGCTTGTTTTTGACATGGCCCCAAGTTCACTCCTATTACTTTGTGGTGTGTGCCAGTCGAATTGCTATTCAAAGTCCTTACAATGATGTCTTCCATTAACGCACCAAACATCTTGAAATTAACTCACACTCTAATTGTTCATCAAACATAAGGTTTCACAACATTCATTTCCTTCCTATAGTCAACATCTTCACCAAAAAGCTCATTCTCCTAGCTAGTTGTTTTCAAGTCCTGGTTTCCATACTCAACTTGGGTTTATTATATGTATATTTTATAGTATAGGGGTTTGTTTTGTTATTTCTCGTCCTTGGTTTAGGTATATATTACTTTCCCTTTTCTCCTTTTAGAATTAATGTATCAGAAACATTTCTTCCAAAAAATCCGTTTGAGCTTTTTTGGTATCGTGATTCTTTCTCTTCTAGATACTTAATGGTGATCTTTCTTTTTGGATATTAAAACTATTAGATTGTATAAAATTACTGAAGATAAGTTGATTACGACAACTTCCATGCAGTAGAGAAGTAAAGATACTATGGGAGCTAAAACAAACAAACATGTGGAGTGGAGGAGCTGGATAATTAAAGCTTTTGGCAACCCAAGATATATACTATTCTTGTGAATCGTTCAATAAAAGTATAAAACAATACAATGTATTTTCTGCAATGACTGGACCTTCCATTATTTATATGAGACATTTATATGTAGGACAATAAATTGATCGGTGGGGTGTGTCAGGACTGGAGGAAAGTTCTAGGAAATTTCCAGGGTATCCAGAAAGGTAAACGAATCTACAAGTCTTTTTCGCGGAAATTTCCTACTTAAAACTTATGGCATACTCATCAAACCCAGAGGGTCTTTCTTGAAATTCATGCTGAAAGTCTAGGTTTGACCCTTTCGACTCATGGAAAAGTCACCTACAAATGGACTCGTTTTTTGGTTGGTTTGCTTATTTATGAGTAATTTATGACTTCATCTCTAATTAATTATTGTTATATTTACCATAAATAATAATAATAATAATAATAACATTATCTCTGCCTCCACGATGTCCAATAACATTAGTTACCATTTTTACTTTTTGAAAAGTTCTCACGATAAAATTATTTACAAATCAATAATTATTAATTAATGCAAATAAAGCAACCGTCATTAAGTGATAGAATCCATAATGTTTATAGTGTTAGTTATATGAGAATCTGAAAAAAAAAATCTCTAAGCTTTTAAATTATATAAAATTACATAAAAAGGCATTATGAAAAAGCTAAATGTAAAATATAATAAATAAAAACGTAATAATTTTGTCCTAAATGTTACAGATTTGAAGTTTTTGTTTATACTAAAAACTAAAAATTTGTCCTTCTAAACAATTTTTTTTGTTTACATCTAAGTTTTTGCTAAAAGTTACAAACCAGAAGCTTTCAAAAGTTAGTAACCGAAAAGTCTATGGGCGTGTTTGGCACAGAGTTTTTGGAAGCGTTTGGGAGCTTCTAGCTTTTAGCTTTTGACAAAACGCTCTAGTTTAAACAAAAAGCTTCGTTTGGCAGTACGAGTGTTTAGCTTTTAGTTTTAACAAAACGCTCCGATTCTAAAAGCTACTTCATGTAGCTTTTAACAAAACGCTCCGGAGCTTTTGAAATCAATTTCCATAATTACCTTTAAAAATATATTCATATATTTTTTATTTTTAATAAATTGTCCTTTTATGTAATTTAGTATATTTCAAAAGCTTCCAGCTATTTTTACCAAACATTCATATAACAAATAAAAACTACAGCTTCCCGCTACCAGCTACCAGCTACACGCTACCAGCTACCCGCTACCAGCTAACCGCTACCCGCTTGCAGCTAACAGCTACTTTTGTCAAACACGCCCTATGTGTGTTTTTCCATTTTATAAGAGCATTCCATATAAATATTTTACCGCTAAGAAACTTTTGGTTAATGTTTGAATACAATTTTACTTATCTACCACCCAATAATCACTATTTTAGGGGAAACGCTTGACAAAATTGCCATCCCTCAAATTTTCACCAAAATAGCACTAATTTCCGAACGTTGTTTAACATTGTGAGATGCTACCCCCTATTTAAGTCATTTTTCTTTTTTTTTCACACACAAGATTTTCAAAATCTCTTTCAACCTAACTATCCACGAGAAAAAGTTTGCTGGAACTTACTTTTTGAAGATCCCCACTATAAAGAAGGTTTAAAAAAATTGATTAAAGTTTATGAATTCAGCATTAAGTAAGGAAAAAATTCGTATTAATAAATTATTGTACTTTAAAAAATACATAGAGAACATATAAAACAAATTTGAAAGAAAAAGTGGTCCCTTGCGAAAAAAAAATAGCCATTTGTGTAAAAAACAATTTTTTTAAAGCATTTTATTAAAAAGGATTTCCCAATTTAGACCATTTTTGTGATATAACCATGTATTTATCTTCATATACTAAACAACATAAATATGTTAGCTGATAATGAAAAAAATAGCATTTGATAACTTCAAACTTTTAACTAAGATAATTAGCAATTGTAGAATATTTAATTTGGCTATAAATCCAAAGATGGTCTCTTTATTTAAAGATACGGTCTGGTGCATTATCTACTTTTTCTAGATGTCAAGTAATTAATTATGAGATGAACATAAAAAAATAAAAAATAAAAACATATTAATTAACAAACACATAAGTTGTATTAGACTAGTAACAAATAACAACGGATGAATATAAGCTTCGTTTATTAAAAAGTGTTTTCTAATAACAGATCATTTCAATATGTCAAGTCAAACATTAACTTTGAAAACTAGGAATCTAAGCTAAAAAGGCTAAACGTATAGAAAAGGGCTAAAAACGGCACCTCGTGAATTATTGAAGAAGAAAATTGTAAAATTCATGAGAGAAATGATGCAAATGGTCTAGAATACGAGGACACGGAAATTGACAAGAAAAACTTCGCATGACCTACACGACACGTTTATAAATTTTATCGTCATTATCGTTATTTATATAAAACATTTGTTAAAAGTTATAAAAAAAACAATATAACACCCTAACAATAGTAACATAAAATAGTGATGATATAACCTTACGAAATTTCTTATAACGACTTGTATGAATGAAATTGACAAACAATATGGGGTATTCTGAGTCTACTCGTTAAGTTCAGGGGTTTCTTGCAACTTATTTTTCCTTTTCATGTTGTTGTTTAAAAAAGGTTTTCGTTGGAATATTAAATATTAAATATTAAATAAACAATGTTGAAGACCACTATCGCACTATGTCCCAGATCTATATTAGACTATTACTCCTATAATTTAATAGTCCCTCCTTTTTGGAAAATGATCAAACGTGTATGGACTGTGTGGGCTTATGCGGAAGCGTATACTATTAATAGTAAGGTTGAATTCATACACCAATTGACTATTATTATGTCTATTATTAATTATCTGGATACACAATAATTATAACAGATTTAAATACAGTTAAAGTGAATGTTATATATTTAAAATAATACATCAATACTCATAGATGATAATTAATAGACAAACAGAAAAATTAAAAAACATTCTTAAAGTGAATGTTATATGTTTAGAATAACACAAAATAAAAAGAAAATGTGTGTGTGTGTGTGTTTTGTTATTTTTATCTGGTGGAAGAGATAATGAAATGACAAATAACAAGGCCTTGGTTTTCCCGATTACCCTACGTTTAATCTTATGGTTGTTTTTTGTCCAGGAGGAACTAATCTTGCTCGATCTTATCATTTAATATATTTGTATTGTTGCATATAAACAAAACAAAAGATGTAATTAGATCTACTGATGAAAATATAAACTAAATATACGTGAACAATGAATTGAATGGGAAATTTCTCATCGGAAATGAGTTAGGCGGCTGAAATCTATCGAAAGAGGTGGGGTATCAATATCAGCGATCAATAAAGTGTGGTGGAATCACTTTTGACACGCAAACTTGAAAAGTAAAAAATATCGAAGTTATGTGTGTACATATCCGGATTCTAACCATAAGTTATATTCCATTAACAATCCATACTGTTTTCTATCCTTGTTGAAACGTCGATATTCTATTCATAGCTATATGTTTCTGTTACGTTTACACTGACCAGATAATAAAATAAGAGAGAAATACTGTGGGGTGGAAATGAAATATGTCGTTTACCAAATAAATTTATGAGCAATAGACAATAGTATATGTATGGATTTAAGCCGAAAATTTTGAATTTGTTTACAAATGAAATTTTCAATATATTCTGCTTATTCCATACCAATATTTTTGTAACAAACTTTAACGGCAGATTTTATTATGTTCATCACGGTTTGACTTTTGACTTTTATGTTTATCTTAATGATTCCGTGTTATAAATCCTAATAAACTAAAAAATCGGTTGTTTCCTTCAAGCATGTAAAGTTTTTTGGCGATAGAACAAATTATGAGAACTTTGATTCTGAAAACTACAAAATAAAATCAGGTATATATAAGCATGAGAGAGAGAGAGAGAGGGGGGGGATTAGAACCTTGATTTTGCTAAGTCGGTTCTGGTGAATAGATCGCTTTTCGAGGTCAGCAACATGACGAAAGCGTCGGCGGTGGTTTTTGACGAGTGAGACGGCGTTGCGCCATTTCTTCAGAGCCGCTTCCGACGGATGCTTCGCCGGAAAATCAAAATCCTTCTTCAAATATCCTTCCATTTCAACTAGTTAGCACCTGCACCGCCAGCCGGCGGAGCACAAATCAGTTAGCGAGAGAGTGAGGATGAGGCCAATATTCGATTAATGGCATATGACTAGAGTATCATCCTCTCCTTTGTAACGCAAATGGCTGTAGTTATTGAACCTCTTTATTACAGACTTGGAATTTGGAGAGGATATCAAAAGGAGATATATATTGCTCTTTATAACTATAGGAACATTTACGGGTAGTGGAGCCGGGTGACTCCTGGTGGTGGAGAAAAGAAATATATTTTTAGTTTCTTGAAAAATGTTGTACGGCCCAACCCAAAAGTTTACCGGAGCCTTTCCCATGAGAGTTTTTAGGGGAAAATGATTTAAAAGCCCAACAAAGTTTTCAAACCGTTTAAAAAACCCCAATCATGTTTTGTCTGTTCAAAAAAACCCAACAAACTTAACATTTTATCTAAAAAGCCCAACTAAGTTACACTTTCTCGAAAGTCAAATAAGAGAAACAGATGACGTGACTTATTACCGTATCGGAAAAATGACTTGTTAGACCAACGAAGTTTCCAAAACGTTTAAAAAACTCCAATCATGTTTTGACTGTTCAAAAAAAACCCAGAACTTAAACAAACCAAAATTGAAATTTTCTGAACGGTTTGAAACTTTGTTGGACTTTTTAGACAAAATGTTAAGTTCGTTGGGTTTTCTTGAACAGATAAAACATGATTGGGGTTTTTTGAATGGTTTGAAAACTTCATTGGGCTTTTAAGTCATTTTCCCCGAGTTTTTATTAGCAAAAACTGATTGGTATAGTTCTCTCTACTGCGTTCAGGGGAGTTCTAAATATATATTGGGTACAGGCTAAAGAAATTTTATCGGGCCGTTCTAAATATATATTAGCAAAATTTTATCGGCCGTTCTAAATATATATTGGGTACAGGCTAAAGAAATTTTATCGGGCCGTTCTAAATATATATTAGCAAAATTTTATCGGCCGTTCTAAATATATATTGAGTACAAGGCTAGAGAAAAAAAATGACCCTTAAAATACACAAAAATCATTAAGTTTTTTATAATAAATCAACAATTGAAAAAAATTATTTGTATTATCTTCTATATATAACAATTTCCATAAAAAATTTAGAATCGTTTAAAAGATTGGCCATGGACAGTCGCCCCTATCGCTCACCTTCTAGGATGGGTATGACTACGTTGAGAGACCTATGTGGTCTCCCTTAACGTCGTTAAGGAAAGATGATCATTTTCGCCCTCAACGCCTCGTTACTTCTTGTTGCCACTACAACGTCCGTTTCTTCTTCCACTCTGTTTTTTTCTTCTTCATCTCTATTTTTGTTCTTTCAAGACCTCATAACGATGTTTTCATGGACAACCCCACCCCCACCCCAGGTGTTGAGGGCTCAATGCTAATGTGCAGCGTTATACCGATATTGTGACAACCGTCAACTTTGGGTCAAACAAAGTCAACCCGGTCAACACGACCAGTAATAGTATGTTAGGGTTTACATTATGTTTCCTAATGTACAACTCGCCGAGTATTCCTTGTTCCTGGTACGTATTCCCTGTAACTAATATTTCTTAAATAATGCATTTTGCCTTGGACTCGACGAGTTGAAGGACCGACTCACCGAGTAAAAGCGGGATGAGACACGGGGTCTAAGCTTTGGACTCGGCGAGTAGGCCCTGTTTGGGCAAAAACCCTAACCCGGGTGTTTGCACCCTATTTAAACACTCTAACTCGGTCTCCCTTGTCCCTAACACTTCCAGAATAGCTGTAGAGCGAAACCCTAGCCCCCTTTTGTCCTTGTGAGTGATTTTGGCCTTTTGAAGGAAGTTTGAAGCTTAAGAGAATAAGAAGGAGGTGGAAGAGTGCAAGGAGGAGAAGTAGATCCGACATCTACCCTGCAAGAGGCTTCCATTCAGGTAGATAAGTCCCTACCTTGATCACTAGTTCATTAGATCCCCTTTTGTCCCTAATTGGTAGTTTTCAAGCCCTAAAACACCAAACTCCATGTGTTTGTGCCCTATGATCCGAAAGGACTTCAGATCTAGACCTTATGGACGTATTGGAAGTATAAAGTCTCTGTGGATGAAGTGATTGAGGTCCCTATTGAGTGTATGACCTCATAAAGAACTTGGATTTGCCTTTTGGAGCTTATAGGTCCATGCATGCATGTAAAGTTTGCAACTTTACGTGATAAGCATGCCCTAGGAACATAGATCTATGGTTTGGAGGCGTTGCATGTCTCGTATTTGGTCTATATGGGAAGTGGTTCGAAGGGACTCGGCGAGTACAGAACTGGAACTCGGCGAGTTCTATGAAGATGGTCTTAGACTCAGCGAGTTGGATGAACAGTTTCGGCGAGTCATATGAAGATTGCCTGGAACTCGACGAGTTGTTCTTCAAACTCGGCGAGTCATATAAATTGTTACTGAGTAAGAGGGGTTTAGGTGTTGAAGGTCCAACCCTTCGTATTTGCACGCGGAATTAGCAATTTAACGTGTAGCAATAGTCCCAGAAACCCAAATCCTCATAAAGGATGCTCTGGTGAGGATTTGGAAGCCCGTAAGAGATCTGCTCGTGGGGACTCGGTGAGTTGTTCTTGGACTTGACGAGTCAGATCGCGAGTCGGTTCTATCGTCCCAAGTAGTGAGTTAAGGGTGACTCAGATAATGGGAAGAGGGACTTGTCGAGTAGGACCGGGTTAGTAGGAGAAGGACTCGGCGAGTCTGTGCCATGACTCGGTGAGTCCAGTCAACTGGAAGTTGACTTTGACCAAGGAGTTGACCTTGGACTAGGGGTGGGTCAGTCATCTGACCTAAGGGTATTTATGAGTGGCTAATATATGTTTATGATTTATAGCCGGAGGATTACCGGATCAGCCGTCAGTCGCTTAGCAAGCAGACTTTCAACAGCTACTTTTCGAGGTGAGTTACCTTCCAGTAGCAGTGGGTCTACGGCCACAATGTCTGCCCACCAGTAGGAGTTGTATGATTAGATGATTGTCTCTGTGATATTCATCTAGGGTTGCTACTACCTGTGATATGTTTATGTGCTAGTATGATACGATGTTATGTGCCAATGACAGTAGGGGAGATAGTCCCCAAATTACTGTTCGATAGGGCCGAAGGGGCAGTCATGCCCAGCCATGCTAGATAGATTATGTGATATGTGTTATGTGGTAATATTAGGGGGTGAAATAGTCCCCAACATCCGGTCGAGAAGACCGAAGGGGAGACCAGCACCCAGATATGCTAGTCAGCATCTGGTCGAGAGGACTGAAGGAGAGACCAGCACCCAGATATGCTAGTCAGTATCCGGTTGAGAGGACCGAAGGGTATCAGCAAAAGCATTGGCACGATAACGACCACTCCCAACCAACCCCTGATTCACCCACAACCATTTTTCCTGTCAATTTTTTGGGGTGCGCCCGTCGGGAACTAAGGTGTGTCCCCCTCGCCAAACCGAGAAGGTGTATTTGTCGCCGGTAACATAGAATCGAAAGAAAAACTTGAAGACGAAGTAGTCTGGAAGATACCCATTAGCTCTGCAGATCATTTCAAACGCAACTATCTTGTTAACTGCATTGGGAGTCAATCATCTGATCCCATAAGAACTCTGCAGTTAAGCGTAAGGGCAGCAGATCCCATAAGAACTCTGCAGTTAAGCGTGCTCGGGCGGGAGTAGTACCAGGATGGGTGACCCCCTGGGAAGTCCTCGTGCCGAGTGGCCCAAAGCGGACAATATTGTGATACGTGCCAGAGGGGGATGTTACAGAAAATTAGGCCATGTGTTTGGCTTTGATTCCTATTTGACTTTGGGCCTATGTATTGGGCCTTGGGCTTGAATGAACCAAGCTTGGGGTAGTGTAGGAATTATCCAAAGAATGTACTATTGGTTATGTGTTGGGACCTAATTATTAATTGGGTGATGTTTTGATGTTGACAGATCGGGATTCTATCATCCATCAGCCGAGGTTGTATCTTCGGGACTTCAGCAGTGTGAGGTGAGTTGCATTCCAGTAGCGGTGGGTCTACAACCACAATGTCGACCCACCAGTAGGAGTTGTTGTTAGATGATTGTCTTTGTGATAATTGTCTATGTTTGCTACTACCCGTTATGTTTATGTGCTAGCATGATTTGATGTTATGTGATAGTGGTAGTAGGGGGTGAAATAGTCCCCGGTTACCGGTCGATAGGACCGAAAGGGTAGATTACCACCCAACTATGCTAGACAGATTATGATATATGTGATACGATATTATGTGGTAGTAGTAGGGGTGAAATAGTCCCCAGTTACTGGTTGACAGGACCGAAGGGGTAGGCCAACACCTAGATATGCTAGGCAATATATGATTTATGTGCTTATGCTATGCTTTTATGTGGTAGTGTTAGGGGGTGAAATAGTCTCCGGTTACCGGTTGAAAGATACTGAAGGGGAGGCTGGCTCCCGATTAGTGGTTGAAAGATACCAAAGGGGTAGGTCGGGCACCTAGATATGTCTGACATGGGGTAGGTTGGGCACCCCGATATGCCTGATAGTGGGGTAGGTTGAGCACCCCTATATGCTCAGAAGGGTAGGTTGGGCACCCAAATATGCTTGGCAATATGTGATTGTATGGTATGTGGTATGTGGTATGAAAACTTTAAAATATTAGGGTATGAACTCACCTTGAGTGTGGCTGTAGTTGGGTAAAAAGATGACTGTGGAGGTCTTCAAGCCTAAACACTTGAATGGGGTTGATGAACTTCCTTGGAAATGATATTATCCTAAGAGTTTTAACACATAATAATGTGTGTAAATAAGATGTAACTAGTGTAAAGGTGTGTAAAAACAATAGATAATCAAGTAGAACTTACCAAAACTCTAAGAATAAACTTGAAGATTTTAAACTTGGAAGATCTGAACTTGATTTTTGAGAGAGTTTAGAGTATACAAGAAGGATAAATGGAAATAGCGGGGAGTTAGTGAATGTTTTTTCTGTGTTTAAAGAGGAAAGGATGATGTAATGTTTTCCTAGTTATTTGTTGGATATCAACATTGATACATGCTGGGTAAACTTGGTATTGGAAAAGTTGAACTTAAAATCACAAAGTCAACCCTTCCTTATCTTATTTTCTCACCAAAATCCTCTATTTCTTACCGAAATCACATGTGATTTCGGCCTTGGTGTGAGTTTGGCACTGTAGGGATTTTGGTCTAACATGTTTTCGATTTGGCACCACTTACCAATGGTGATTTCGGTTTGGTATCCCCCACTAAAGGGAGATTTCGGTCCTAGTGGTCTCTTAGCATGTGATTTTGGTTTTGGTGTTACCCACCAAAGGGTGATTTCGTCCTAGTGCAAACCGAAATCACTAGATTGTTGGGGTCCTAAGCCGAAGACTTTAAAGGGTTATTTCACAATTTATACTCTAACTTGTTGTCTTTCAATGGCTCATTACAATCATTTACTTATACAAATAATGCCCTTTTGGCTTTCAAAGTTTTATTGCAACAAAGTTACGTTATGGATTCACTTATACGCAAGTACATTTTAGACCTTGCTTGGCCCAAAATTTGTCAGTTGTCACATCTTTTAACATTCAAATTCAATGGAGGAAAAACAAGAAAGGATGGTGAAGAATATGGGGTTGTTGCAAGTACTTTCTATGAAGGAGGGGGTGGTGTTTGGGTACGTATTAGCGTCCAATGGAGAGAGGGAGAGAGAGAGAGAGAGAGAGAGAGTTTGTGGGCCCTTATTTTATTTTATATATAAATACTTATAGGAATAAAAAAAGAAAAGTGGAAAATAAATACAATAAGGGCAATTTATTCTTTTCAGTTTACCGAATGACCAAAATCACAAGCAAACTATCTCAAAATGACCATCAATCTAAAAAAGTTGTGGTTTGGACTAAAACCTCAAAAATTTACATACCACATGACCATTTTTTGTAATTTTGTCTATTTAATAAAAACGTAAGTTTTTCAAAAACCTTTTTCACAGAAGCATACGATTAGAGCCACAAATGCAAAAATCAAAATCCTTTCTATACTTCATCTTTGTGGCTGCGTGCCCTAGCCTCCGTCCGTCGTCCACCGTCATCCCTCTCCTCCCAGAAGCACCAACGACCTACATTTGACTTCGACGACCTCTAGGCTCCGACTTCGTCTCATGTAAACCACTACAATCGCCAACCATTCTTCTACTATCTTCGATATGTTTCCTCTTCGGTTCTTTTCCAACGTATGCACTGTGCTATGCTGATTTGTGTTCAAGCATTTTCCCAACAAAGATTCGGTTGTTGTGTAGTTTAGTTTTGGATTACATAGGTTGTTTTAGTAGTTTGATTTTGTACTATGTATCACCAAATGTGAGTCTTACTGAGGCAGTTTGAGGAAAACATAATCTTGAAAATCATTTCATTATTGTTAACTATCAAGTATGTATATGTATACAGAGGTGTTTAAGTTTTTACTATTGCTTGACTGTTTATGACTTTGTGTATGAGTATTCTAGTATTGTTTGGTTATTCTAGTACTGACTAGTATTGTTTGGTTATGTGCAATAAAATTCTGCTCAATTTTAAATGAAAGTGAACAAAATTTTTGTTTTGTTTTTTTTTTTTTTATTTATTAAAAACCTCATCTAATCATTTTTCGGTTAAAAACCGAAACCAGACCGAAATATCTACAAAATGCACTGAATAAAAACTATAAAATTTTGATTTTTCCTTATAAAAAATCGGAACTTGCGATTTGCGGTTCAGTTTGGTCCAAAAACCGCATAGTGCTCACTTCTACCGATCAATGTTGAGTGTTGAGCCTTGACGTATGTATAAACAACTGTTGAGTAACTAGTTAATTTGGTATTAAGGTTAAAAATGTAAAAACTCAAACTTTGGTGAACCAAAAAACTCGATAGGGTAAAACAGAACATTTTATAAAATCTTGAAGGATTTTTTTGAGTATTGATGTATGTATAGACAACCATTGAGTAACTAGGTAAACTGGTAAAAAGGTTAAAAATATAAAAACTCAAACTTTGATGAACCGAAAAACTCCTTAGGGTAAAACTGAACATCTTAGAAAAACTTAAAGGGTTTTTTATGCCAGCCTGTAGTTGTAATTTCCTTTTTGAATACTTGAAGTAACGCTTTTCTGCGGCTTTTTTTTTTTTTTTTTTTTTTTTTTTTTTTTTCGTTAGGGCTCTTGCGTTTTGAGCTCCAAAACCCCAAAAGAAAATTTTGGCTTCCTCCCTTCGGCGCATCGCTTCATACAAGCTTTCTTCCTCACAACATCAACCTTCCAACAATGACGAGCGACGCAGATATGAGTAGCTGGACGGATCTTCTACATTCATCTTCGAAGCTCGTCGAGCAAGCTGCTCCTTCTGCTCAGTTTCCTCCTCTCCAGGTTCGATTTTTGTGGCACAAGTTATTTCTCATTTCTTACAGTGCATATATATATTTTTTCTCTGCGTGCCTATTATTGTTTCTGTATCTGCAGAGAAATCTGGATCAATTAGAGGCATTGTCAAAGAAGCTCAAGTCGAAAACGCTCAGAACCGAGGCTCCCTCTCAATCGATTGCAGCTACAAGGTAGATTCTGGTGATTGCGTTAAATTCATGTGTACATTTTTCTATATTTATAGTGCTACATACGTTGTTACTATGGGTTTTAATTTCTATATCCGTGGGCGTAGACTATAGTGTTTTTAACGAGGATAATTTGTATAGAAAAACTAACTCGAAAAGGAATACAAGTTTCACCCAAACTCAGACAAGAGTGCATCCGTAGCTGTTTTAGATTTGAAAGATCGTAATTTATCTGTGATTTCTCCATGCTATTCAATTGTTTGTGTCATTTAGATTTGAAAAATCATAATTCTCTATGCAATAGAAAACTCTGAAGCTATAATATCTATTTATGTTTATTGGTCCTGGATTTGCCTGTTCTTATTAGTGCACTGAAGTTTACTATTGCTACATGATGTTCAGAATACAAGCATCTTCCTAAAACATGTTGCTTGTTAAATATTGTGCAGGCTACTTGCACGTGAGGGGATAAATGCTGAGCAACTAGCACGTGATCTTAAGTCTTTTGAATTGAAGGTATCAGCTATTTCTTTGATTCATGTCAGGCTAAATTAATCTGATTGATCATGTATACAAATCATATGCTTAGTTTGGTTCACAAGGTAAGTAAGTATACAATAACAACCTCTCTGCAATAAGTGCAGGGGAAATGTTGTCTCTCCATGTATTCATGAATGATATCAAGTTAAAAATGTTCTAGACCTCAAGTGTGGTGAATTTGTTTCTTGTTTAAAAATAGCATTTAGTTCAATACACTTTCCCACATTTGTTTCGGATTTTCCAGTTTGAGCATCATATTAGATTTTCTATATTCTTTAGTTTTTAAACAATGGATCTTGACTTTTGAGATTGTAAGATCACCATCTGGTTATTTTATTCTTGTGAGATTCATATCAATCACTTATTTTTCCTGAGTTTAATCTTGTTACTTTCTTTGTAGACAACTTTTGAGGATGTTTTCCCTGCCGAGGCTACAAGCGTTGAGGAATACTTGCAGCAGGTACTTACTGCAACTTATTGCTATTGAATTACATTTTTTTTCTTAAAGAATTAATCTTTACAATCTTGGTCTTTTTTTGTATAACGTTATAAGGAATATTAGCTGTTGCATGAGTATCTATGCTCATTATTTGTTGTTGCATATGAGTATCTGTTTGTGCACTTGTGTCTTCTTTTTAACTGTTTTGCAAAAGGGCAATAGTCAACAGAGAATAAACTAATCCATACCTTTATTTTCTCATGTGTGCATTTGTATGTTAAAGTTTTCTCAACATGATTATATCGTGCTAATGTCTTAAGAGTTTTTTCATGCTGAATTTTTCTTTCATGAGTGTTAGTTATGTATAAATTATCATGTCAGAATGTTCTATGTGAATGTTGCTATGCTATAAGTATTCAGTAACCTATTCTTTTGGGTCACATGGTTATATATTCATGATCTTTATGTTCATTTTCATAATCTCAGGTTCGTGAAATGGCAATGGTTTCTGCTGTTCAGGAAGCTCAGAAAGATAATCTCAGAAACTTTAGTGACTACATGATGACAGTGTTAGAGGTTAGTTGCTACACAAAGTCAAAGTTACATTTCAATTCTGTATTTCGATATCTACTACATTACCCTTTTACTCCTTGTTTAATACTAAATTACCTTTTTTTTTTTTTTTTTTTTTTTTTTTTCTATCTGTCAGGATGACTGGCAAAAGGAAAAAAGGGACTTTCTTCACAGCCTGAGCCGCATCTCCAGTTTACCAAGGACCAATGTAACTGATTCAAGCATTGGGGCTAACCGATCAGGGCCAATATTATCTCTAACTTCTAGTCCTCACATTTCATCTGGTCCTTCTAACATGGAGCTTTTGGCAATAGCTGATAAAAAGGCTGCAGCATATGCTGAGGTTGTGAGAAAACTCAATGATGCAAGACAACGTAGTTTAGAATATAAAGTAAGTCCATCAACTTATCATACTTTTATTACTTAATTATGTATTAATATGTGGTTTTTGTTCCATTTGTCAGCCAGCTACTGCTTTTAAGAATGCATATGACAGTCTTGGCCTGGATTCTTCTGGTGGTAAATCAGTTACCATGAACAAGATCTGGCATCTAATTCAGGTACACATGCCTACTATGTAATATGAGTTGTAATTGCAATAATCTTTTTTTACAGAGAATGTAATGCAATCATCATCTTATATAATTCACAGACTTTGACTGGTGAGAATTCAAGTGTCCAAAGAAATCTTTCAAAGAAAATGTTGCTAATAATTGGTGCAAGGCGCCACCTGGAGTGGGGCCATGATAAATATATCATGGAAATGATACACAGTCATCCAGCACAGGTAATAAAAAAGATAGTTTTTATGTTTGTTTGTTTGATTTCTCGCTGTCATCCACTATGCAGTTATGTTCCTTGCACAAAGTTTGATTTTATGGTTTTCTGTTTATCTTATTCTAGGCTGCTCTTGGTGGAGTGGTTGGAAATTTGCCAAAGATCCATGCTTTTCTTAGGGTTTGTGATCACTTCTTACTTTAAATTACCATATTACCCTCTCATGTTTGCACCTTACCTGTTTATTTCTTTCTTCCAGATCCGGTTGAGAGACTACGGGGTTCTTGATTTCGATGCAGGCGATGCTCGTAGACAGCCTCCTGTTGATACCACGTGGCAGCAGGTATTCAACTCTTGATTTCTATTACAGTCATGTGTATCATCCTTTACTTAATATATATATATATATATATATATATATATATATATATATATATATATATATATATATATTTGAAATTTAACCACAACTTAATTCTATTCTTTCTTAAACAGATCTATTTCTGCTTGAGAACTGGGTACTACGACGATGCACAAAAGGTTGCTTCAAGCTCCCGTGTTTCTCACCATTTTGCATCACAGGTATTGATCTCATGGTGTATCTTTGTTTTGAATGAAACTGAACCTTGCTGTCCTGAATATTGAAAATGACCGTTTTACCCTTCTGTGATTCTGAATGATAACTGACTGAATATTTGATAGATATAAGTGGAAGTTGTATATAACTATGATAAAAAGTTAGTAAAAAATGTTCACATTAAGTTCTACATTCACATTAATAGTTTTCAGTTTAGTGAAATAACCAAAATCATCCGCAATGGAATATGCTCAAATTTAAATTTCAAAGGATTAGTGTTCTAATAATCGTATTTACAAAGCTTACAACGAAATATGAATAATAGAAATTTACTTGTGTTACATGTTATTTTCGATGAAGATTTATCATCAAGTCAAAAAGAAACAACACCACAGTCATCTCACTCTTTTTTAACAGCTTACAGAATGGATCTCAAACGGAGGCATGGTATCAGTAGAAACCGCATCCATTGCTGCAGAAGAATGTGAAAAAATGTTACGTATGGGCGATCGATCAGGCCGAGGAACATTCGACAAAAAAAAACTACTTCTCTACGCCCTCATATCCGGGTCCCGCAGACAAATCGATCGCCTACTGAGAGAACACCCAACACTTTTCAACACCATAGAAGATTTCCTCTGGTTCAAACTCTGTGCTGTTCGAGATTCCCCAACCAATTCAAACGAAGGCTTATCACCCTACACCTTACACGATCTACAAGCCTACTTAAACAAATTCGAACCATCTTACTACACAAAAAACGGGAAAGACCCGTTGGTGTATCCGTATGTCTTGCTTCTAAGCATACAGTTGCTTCCAGCTGTTTTATATCTGTCTAAAGATATCGGAGACGATGGGTACAACATCGATGCTACTCATATAGCAATTGTGTTAGCAGACCACGGTGTTCTCGCTGATGTCACTGGTCATAAGTTGGGTGTGATGGATGGTTTTGCTGAGTCAGCGAGTATAATTAGACAATATGGTTCATTGTATCTACGGCATAACAATCTTTCGATGGCGTTGGAGTATTACGCGCAGGCGGCTGCTGCTGTTGGTGGTGGGAAGGTGTCTTGGTCTGGGAGAGGGAATGTGGATCAACAAAGGCAACGCGGGTTGATGATGCAGCAGTTGTTGATGGAGTTGCTGTTGCGTGATGGTGGGATACTTTTGTTGCTTGGGGCAAGAGGGGAGGGAGAAGAAGGTGAGTTAAGGAGGTTTTTGGTTGATGGGAAAGAGAGGTACCGGTTTTTGTTTGAAGCTGCTCGCAGGTGTCTGGAAGCTGGGCTTAATGACAAGGTAAACTTTCATTCTCTTCTCTTTTTTTTTTTTAAGCTCTTTTTTCGCAAGTTGCTTATTGTATGATATGGTAACCAATGTTTTACTCTGGATTTCAGTCTATAGAAATTCAAAAGAGAATTGGGGCATTTTCAGCAGCACTGGATACCATAAACAAAAGTTTGTCTGAAGCTATCTGTTCTTTATCACGTGGTAGACTCGATGGAGAGAGCCGAACTGCTGGACTTATTCATTCTGGAAATGAGCTGCTGGAGACATTTAAATACTTTCCGAATGTGAGGTGAGAAATCATTCGAACAATTCCCATTTCAAAATTTCTATTTATCCACTTATTACTAACGTTGTGCATGCAGTCTACAAGAAAGAGAACTTGTCTTAGAGCAAGAAACTGTGTTAAGACAACTTGAGAACATTTTGGCTATTCATAAGTTGGCAAGGCAAGAACATCATCTAGATGCTTTAAGGGAGATTGCCAAGCTTCCATTTCTTCCATTTGATCCTAGGGCATCTGATACAGCTGCAACAGATACTTTCCAAAATTTGTCCCCTCATGTTCAAGCTTGTATTCCAGACCTTCTTAAGCTCTCCCTTCAGTCTATAGACAATGTCAGAGACTCAGATGGTTCACTTCGTGCCTTGAGGATCAAGGTATGTTGTTATATTGATATCTTATAATGATATGGGCAAATACGTAAATTTGCAAAGTATGCTTTTCCATAAACGTAAAATTTGCATTTTTTTTAATGATCACACAAAAAATACAAATATTGCAAATTTTGGGATGGAGGGAGTATTCTTTATTTTTCTCCACTTATGTTTTTAAGTCATCCACTTAAAAAAAGGTGTTTTGACTTTTATACCCCTCATTTTAAGTGGATGGATCAAAAGCATAAGTTGAATAGGAAGAAAATAAATGACATTACAATGCTGTAAATTTTAATACTTAGAAAAAAAAAAATGAAAGTAGGATATGCTATAACACATTAATATATGAAAGTGCATTGCTATTTATGGATCAAGGTCAGTAATTATTTGGGTTTTGCAGATTGCCAATTTCCTTGCGAATAATTTGAATCGAAACTGGCCACGGGACTTATATGAGAGAGTAGCTAGAAGTCTGTGAAACATCAAGAGAGAGAGAAAGAGAGTTGTGTGTTTCATGCTGTTTTGGTGAGTAGTGACTTGTTTTAGAGAGTTTTATATGCAATTGTATGACTATAATGGTGCGTGTGAGGATGTTATCTTAGCTCGGTTTTTATATTTGCAAATGCCAATTTCAAGAGCTATTTTAGGCATAATGGAATGGTAAATATAATTTTCCATCATTTGCTTGTAAAGTTTATGTTGATTTCAATTATGTTTTATCTTTAGGGAGTTGAATGATAAATAGTTGGAAAGGAGAGAGATGACATTGGGTCAAAAGTCGTTCAAACTTCACAACTTTATTTCTACTACATAGATTTTTGGCTTTCTTAAATAATCAATAATTTAACAGAAAAAATATATACCAAATCTAATAGTATAAGGTTATACATTCTTTGATCTATTAACCTTATTGGTCTATTTAATTAGTTTTAGTGTTAAATGTTTAAACATGATTAGGTTCAAAAAAACATTGAATGCATGCATTACGTTTTTGGAAGTGATAGAAATAAAGAGGTTTTGGTGACATTAAAGTTTGTTGTATTTGTCACTATGTGAAGTTTGAGTGCAACTCATGTTATATGACCTAAGCAAAATTTGGGTGTCTTATCAAGTATCATTGGACATGTTTCAGAAAAGTCAGAATACATCTAAAAAAGTGACGATACGTCCGAAATTTAATCTGTTACATTTTTTAGAATAAGGCTATAATACGCAGTCCGTCTTAGTATAACAGGATTAATTTAGATAGTTTTTGCATCTCCTTCAATTCATTAGTTAGTCGACACTATCACACAACCTTGCATTCCTTTTCTTTTTTTGATGTATTTATAGTTCTTATCTGTAACATGTATTGATAAAATTTAAAATTAAATATATTTATTATCATTTAGTAATTATTAGTTTTAATCTTCAGTATGGCTTGATGTAACTTTTTTTTTTCCCGTTTTTCTTTGTTAAAAGGCGTCTAATTGATTTTTTTTCTCGATTCAAATATCTTCTTACAACTTTATCATAACTTAACAATATTACTTGATTTGCAACATGGAACTCAACAAATACTAACATTATTCCAAAGATAAACTAAAGCCATTGTTACTAAAAACTGCTAGTGATTTCTTATAACTTTTAACAATGAGAATATGCAATCAAATGACATCATTTGCTATGATGTTGATGCCCAACGGAATCCACTCCAATTTCACTTTTTATTTAACAATAGGGAAAACCCTATAAAAACTCAACATATTTTCATCTGATTCTTAAAAAAACTATTATATTATTTTTTAGTGCATAAAAACCCCTATGTTTTCTGACATTAGAAAAACACAATCTGTTTTCATCTAAGCATTAAAAAAACCACTATATTATTTTTTTAATACATCAAAACCCTTCAATTTTTTTTAATATAATGGATTGTAACCACCAAACTGTTGAAAATCGATTACCTAACATTTTTTGCTATCTAGGGTTTATTGATATCGAACTTTAAATTAGACATTTTAAAAATATAAGGGTTTTAACGTACAAAAATAAATAATATAATGGTTTTTTTAAGGATTGGATGAAAATGAGTTGGGTTTTTCTAAGGTTTTCCCTTAAGAATATATTACAAGAATGATTGTTACAATCAGAAATCATAGAGAAACACTATATAAATACAAAACAACTATATAATATTGGAACTCTAGTGTTTCAATTTTGCTAATCCCTAATCATCCAATTCTTTCAACGAATATTATCTAAAATTTGAGGTATCGTTGATGGAAGTGTCACTTACGAAAATCGATCGAATAACCTTCAACTGACAGAGTGGTGGGTGTTACTATTTTTAGACTTTTGACTCTAAATTTGGTACATGGCACACATGTCATTTAAAAGAGAATACGTAGGATAATGAATTGTCTAGTGAGTACATGAGTTTAAGAGAAAAAATATAATGTTTGAGAATATATATTTTTATATCATTCTTTCAAAGTAATTGCTTTCAAAATGCATTTACTTTCCAAAAGTTTTTCTATAGCAAAATTACTCATTTGTCAAAATTGTCTTTTGGTCGAATGGTCTTTACCATTGTAAAAATTTAAAAACTAGTGTAACATCCTAAATTTTCAACAAAAACTTTCTTTAAACAATAATTAAACAACCCTAAAACCATTATTTCAAAAGCACATAAAAATCAATTTGTTCAAACCAAATATAATCACAAATCAGAGTCATATCATAAAACCAACGGAAGTCTCAAAACAAAATCAAACACTAATGCAAGTACAATCAACCAAAATTTTCTTTTTAAACTATAATTAAACAACCCCAAAACCATTATTTGCGGAGCACAAAAAAATCCATTTGTTCAAACCAAACATAGTAACAAAACTGAGTCATATCATAAAACCAACGAAAATCTCAAAACAAAATCAAACACTAATGCGAGTAGAGTCATATTGTGCCCTTCCTTTTCTTATCAGAACAACCTAAAAAATATTAAACTTTAAAACTTAAACACAAAGTTTAGTGAGTTCCCCAATATACCATACACTCAATTACACATACAATGTATACACTTACGAATGTTATAGTCCCATTATAGTCTTACAATGTTATAATCTCACACACAATTATTATATTCCAATTATAGTCTCACATACCGTTGTTATAGTCTCACATACAATTGTTATAGTCCAACTATAGTCTCACATTAGTCACACATACAACCTAACACCCAAGGACATCTAATATGACACTTAGAGGGTGTTTGGCAAAAGTAGTTGTTAGCTGGAAGTGGGTAGCGGGTAGTTGATAGCAGGTAGCAGGTAGTGTGTAGCAGGTAGCTGGTATCGGGAAGCTATAACTTTTATTTGTTATATGAGTGCTTGACAAAAGCAACTTGAAGCTTTTGAAATACATAAAACTACATAAAAGGACAATTGATTAAAAATAAATAAATATATAAATACATTTTTAAGGGTAATTATGGAAATTGAGTTTATGCCACGTAAAGTTTCCAACTTTACTTTTAAGCATGCTTAGAAGAAGCTCATATGCTCTAAAAGAAGCCATAAGATGGACTTAATGAATGCATGGAGCCCTTAAGACCATAAAGTTAGCACCTTTATGCCAAAAGAGCTCATGGGGATCATATATCTGAAATAATAGCACGTGGGACGTCCTACGCCCCCATAGACCACCAAAACATGGCCAAAAGCATAAAAACTAACCCAAAAAGAGATCTAAGCTCATGTTAAGCAAGGTTAGAACTTTATACTCGAAGTGTGCTGGAAATGGAGCAGAGAATTAAGATTTAAGAGCTCGTTCTTGAACCACCACCTTGCACCAAGCTTTTCTTCCTTCAAATCGCTTCCAATACACGAAAATACACTTATAAAGAACTCACAACACTTAAAGGGAGCTATAGGGTTTCAAAGTTAGGGTTAAGGGCTATGGAGGCTGGAAATGAGGCAAACACCTGAGGCTTAAGGCATTTAAATAAGGTGAAAAACCCTAAAATTAGGGTTTCCACTTCTGCTGCCAACTCGCTGAGTTGAGGCATCCCAAATCGTCGAGTTGACTCATTAAATTTCGTGGCCAAAACAACTTCAACACGTTGAGTTGATGCTTCCAACTTGACGAGTCCTACAGGAAAAATGCCATAATTTGAAATAAAATCATACCAGAAACAAGGCGTTACACACACACACACACACACACACACATATATATATATATATATATATATATATATATATATATATATAGAAAATACGGATACATGTCACGACTCTGGCATTTCTTGCATCACGAGCTAGAACGTTTCTGCGATGTGCTCAAACTCTTTAGCTGGAGCACAAAGCATGTATGAGGTTCGCACGACAAGTCCTTTAGTTTTTGGCCTTATTAGCTCCATTTGTCCCAATATTTTATTTTTGTTCATCAACTACAACTTTTCTTATATTTATCAAATTCAAATCATTATCATTTAAGCTCATAAATATTAAGATAATGGGCTAAAAATATGTATGAATATGGCCATATCATTAACTATATGTGGTTTCTGAAGGACTTCAGTTTACCGGGAGTACACATCCTTATACCTTACTTTTGTATTTTGATGAGTTTTGCTTGGTTTTTATAATATGATATTATAATGTGAACCTTGATTGCAATGTAGTTCATTTGTGAATTCATGAAATGATATTTTTTTTAAATGCTTTTGTAAATATAAATCTAAAATGATTATTTTTGAGAAAAGGAGTTTTAACATCATACTTGTTACATACATGTTGGGATAGGAAGTGACTTGTGTGAGCCCGAGCCCAACTATAGTATTTGCGTGATAGTGACTAGATTTCTAGATGATCCCTACTTACACATGAGGGCTAGTTACCCATTGTGTGACACTTAGGATAATGGCACCCAAGTTCCTAGTATGATGAGATTTCCATCATGAAAAATATAGGTGGGATTTCCACCTAAAGGTAAGATTTCTACCATTAACTTGATGGGATTTCTCTCAAGTGTCCATTACCATTTATGTGATGGGCTATTGAGTTTGATATCAAATTGGGATAAATGTATGCATTACATAGCTACATTATGAAATATTATTGATTACCCCTTTTGTAATTTTGAAATGATTTTTCAATATTTGCAACAAATACTTAGCTCTTGAGCGTATGAAAACTTATAGGGCATATAAGACCCCTTTTAAACTTGTTTTTGGTTAATAAAATCCCAAAGTATTTTGGAGGTTTGATTCGAGTGAATTGAATTACTATCCCTTACTTTAAACGAATCAACCTTGGATGAACTCACTACGTGATTTCATGCCTAACTTTATTTTAATGTGTGCTCATATTGAAGACCCTAGCTCGAGTTTGGGATTAGTCTGGACCTTAAGAAAGCACAAAATATGATGTGAGCTTGAACAATGTTGTGATTTTTTATTGTTAACAACCTCTCTATTTAAAAACTTACCAATGTGTTTTTGAGATATTGAGGCTGTATTTTTTGCAATTATTTTCAAATTAAACACTTGGATTTAAAATGTTTGTTCATTAACTATATTTTAAAATAGACCTTAACGAGGGATGTTACAAAATTCCCTCTATAATATGGCTTAATAACATTTCTATTACTTTAGAAAATTCGACTAACTTAAAGTCAAAACATAAAACAATTTCCAAATGATATTTAATTCATTAATAAACAACCAATTGGTCAACCAAAAAGACTCGACCAATCAATGTAAGAGTAACTCGTTCATTACATAGTTTATTGCTCCAAAAGTCGTTTTAATGAGATTATTATTACGACACCACCTTTTATACACATACTTGGGAGATACAAAAGATAGGGTAACACATGTTATCCTTTTAATCGGGAACGATCATATTAAGTATGGTAAATCAACATATAATAATGTATAAATCGATCGACCCAAAATTAAAATCAAGATATCTAACTAAGTAGGTTGCTTATAAATGAAAAATTATCCTTATCTGATAATTAAAAACTTTTGAAAATAAATGTAAGTATAAAGCAAGAATTACATTGACATTGAAAAATCATTTAGAGGCTATATTGCTATCTATTCTTCCAGGTGAATAAATATGCATTTTCTTACTTTGAGGTACATGATACAATATGATTATATTTCTCTTTTGCATGAAATGTTATCATGAAATGACATGTGTATATGATTTAAATAGCACCTTATGAAATGTTTATGTTACGGATGGTCTTTATGATAGAATATCATCATGCATTGAACATGATATTTGTGAATGGTATGATGAAATGAAAAGAGTTCTTGTTGCGTGCACATCTTTACATAGAATGTGAATTTCATTTGGTTGATAGTCTAGGCATCCTTGAGAACTAAAATGGTTGGCTCGCGAAATAGTTAGGGAAACGACCAATTACAAGGGAGAAGAAGCGGCAAGTGTTGAAAAGTGAAGGGTGTAAGTTGGCAAAATGGTAAAACTAATGGCGGTGACATGATTTAACCGCAGAAAGCGTTGGTATGTAAAATAGGAAAAAGGGGAATTCTGCACGCAATTAGTCCTTTGAACCGTGGTTCTTTCTTGAGAGCCTCGAGTGGAGACGGGGGTTGGTTAATATCCTGTAGTTGTACTCCAAGATAAAAGTGATATAAAAATCTCAGAGGGGATTAGGATTCTGATGCAATACTGCTTCTTCAGCCCTGGGGCGTCAAAGCTGTGAAATCGGCAACTGTTATTGCGCCGATTGGCTTCTTCGATACATGTTCAGGATGGAGATTGATTCATCATCATCATCCGAACCCAACACGCCTCCGCTTTCTCCAAAAGATCATATACTCAAGGTAGTATTTTATCTTTAAATTCTTTAACCCTGAATTTGTACCGGAAATTGGGCATTTTCGATAGTGACAATCATGGATTGGGAATGTATCTGGAAATGGGAAATTTGTTGTGATTTTTCTTTCAGTACGCATTTAGATTAGTTTGGAATTTCGTTAATATAATTGATTCTCACTGTTTTGCTGACAATTTTCAGTTAAGGAACAGTAAATTTGAACGGCTACCCCCATAGTTGACTGATTCTGGAATAGAGGAGTATAGTGATCCTCATATTCAATGGGGGGAAAGTTTACGTTTTCACTAGTAAAAAGTCATAATCAGTTCTTCTCATACTAAATTGCGATCTTTTATCATTTTCCAAAAACCATACATTTTCTTCTAGTGTTTTAGGTCACTTAAAATTGCCATTTTCGGTCAGTTAAAATCAAGATGTTGACATATTTTCTTTCTTTTTTATTTTTTGGTATCAGAGGCTTGTCCTGATAGGAGTTCCTGAAGACAGACTCGATCATCAGGAGTCTGGCTTAGTTTCATATGTTAAAGAAAACAAACATCGAATACCAGATATCGTCTCTGCAGTTTTACCAACTGATGTTGAAATGGAAACTGCCATGGAAGTCCAGTCAGAACCTCCTGCTAGATCAAAGATTGAAGATTTACTACATGAAAGTATGATCTGGTTACAGTGGTTGATGTTTGATGGTGATCCTAGTGAAGTCCTACAACGCCTGGCAATCATGAATATTGGTCAACGTGGTGTTTGTGGGGCTGTTTGGGGTCACAATGATATAGCATATCGCTGTAGAACATGTGAACATGATCCCACTTGTGCAATTTGTGTCCCATGTTTCCAAAATGGTAACCACAAAGACCATGATTACTCCATCATATATACAGGTGGTGGATGCTGTGATTGTGGGGATGTGACTGCATGGAAACGTAGTGGCTTTTGTTCTAAACATAAAGGAGCTGAACAGATACAGCCACTTCAACAAGATGTTGCAAATACTTTATCTCCTGTTCTTGATTCCCTTCTCGTTTTCTGGAAGAACAAACTGCTATTTGCAGAGAGCATTCATCAAGATCGTGATCGACCCACTCTTGATGATAATGTTGCAGAACAGAAAAAGGTTGCAGATGAGCTGACATCAGCGGTGGTAGGGATGCTTTTGGAATTTTGCAAGTGTAGTGAAAGTTTACTCAGTTTTGTTTCTGGAAGGGTATGCTCTTTGGTTGGTTTGTTGGATGTTCTTGTAATGGCAGAGAGGTTTTTAAGCACTGAAGTTGTCCGGAAGCTTCAGGAGTTACTGTTGAAATTACTAAGTGATCCTTTCTTCAAGTATGAGTTTGCAAAGGCTTTTTTACGGTATTACCCCACAGTTGTGAATGAAGCTGTAAAAGAGTGTAAAGATTCTATTTTTAGAAAGTATCCACTGCTGCCGACATTTTCTGTTCAAATCTTCACTGTTCCTACTCTGACACCACGCCTTGTTAAGGAGATGGATCTTTTGGCAATGCTGTTGGAATGTTTGACCAATATATTCAGTTCTTGTTCTAGAGAGGATCATCGACTACAGGTAAAATCAGCTTCTATTAGTGTTCTTATCAGGTTATTATGGTGTTTTAATATCATCTTTGATGTTGAAATTATCATCACTTTCTTTGTTTGACATTCATCTACTTACTTACTCTAAGGTAGTGTTTGGTATGTAGTAATCAAGGAAAGAATGGAATGGAGCATTACAACGGAATGAAAAAATCATGTTTGTTTGTCTCGTAGGAATGGAATGGATCATTCGCGATTCCTTTTTCTAGGATTATATCCATTCATATGGAGGAGTGTTTTTCTTTTTAATTCCTTGATGAAATGGAATGATATGTTACATATAAATTACTTTATTTTATATACATATATATATATATATATATATATATATATATATATATATATATTCAATAACAATAGTGTTTATGTAAAATTTCTGAACTCGAATTCAATTATTTATCGTCATTTTCCAAAAACAAATAATATTTTTACTTTAATTCTATCTTAAGATTTCATGGTATCTAATTGAATTTGCATTTTTATTTTTATGAAAAGTTATTTAAAGTGATGAATGAACTTTTTTTGATTATTTGAAATACAAATAATACAATTTTAAATGACATGAAATATGTTGATATGCAATTTATTTAGCGAAATGTTTTTATTTGATTAGTATTTTTTAATTAATTTTTATAGAATATTGTTCTTTTTCCTTATTTATCAATATAATCTCATTTAGTTCTCTGATTATATGTATCACAACATGGTTGAATGACTCATTCCATTCCTTTAAACCAACCAAACATGATGAGGGAATGTGATGACCTTATTCATTCCATCACCTTTGTGATTCCATTCCTTAATACCAAACAGAGTTTAAATTTCATTTTCCAATCATTGACTTCTGTTGGTGATTTCTTTTTCCAGGTTTCCAAATGGGGAAACTTATATGAAACAACTCATCGTGTGGTTGAAGACATTCGATTTGTCATGAGCCATTCAACAATTCCAAAATACATGACATGTGATAGGCGTGATATCTCAAGAACATGGATGAAACTTTTAGCTTTTGTCCAAGGCATGAGCCCTCAAAAAAGAGAAACAAATATTCACATAGAAGAAGAAAACGAAAACATGCATTTACCTTTCGTTTTAGGTCATTCAATTGCAAATATTCATGCTCTGTTAGTGGCTGGAGCATTTTCCAACAAAGAAACAGAAGACGAAACAGTCATTGATGAACAAGATAGTTTAAGACATGCAAAAGTGGGAAGACTTTCACAAGAAAGCTCTGTTTCTAGTGTTACTGGGAGTGGAAGGGGTAGTGATAGTTTCACAGTGTTGACTTCAATTTCATGGTTGACTTTCGAGTGTTTAAGAGCGATTGAAAACTGGTTGAAAGTGGACAATACATCAGGAGATCTTAATTCGAGAGGAACCAATGCTTCTGGTAGTAATTTCTTTCAGTTAAAGAGAACGCTTTCTAAGTTTAGAAAGGGAAAAACTATCTTCAAGTCACCTTCAAGTAAAACTATGGGTGGTGGTGTTCATCCACGTTTGACCGGGTCAAACGATACCATTTCTGTAGGTTTAGGTGATCATCAAATGGAAGGAGATTATACAAACGAATTGGAATCACTTAGTGTTCTAAGTTTATCAGATTGGCCAGAAATTGAATATGATGTTAGTTCACAGGAGATATCAGTACACATTCCATTACACCGATTGCTGTCATTGGTTTTACAAAGAGCATTAAAAAGATGTTATGGTGAATCTGAATCTGAATCTGAATCTGGATTGCCAGCTGTATATGGTGATTTCTTTGGCCATGTTTTAGGTGGTTGCCACCCGTATGGATTCTCAGCTTTTGTAATGGAACATCCTTTGCGAATTAGGGTTTTCTGTAGTGAAGTTCATGCTGGAATGTGGAGAAAAAACGGGGATGCTGCAATATTATCATATGAGTGGTATCGTTCTGTTCGATGGTATGTATGCAAAAATTTCCAAATTACATCTTTTTACCTACCCTTCTTCTAACATTGATTTTCATTCTTCTTTTCTCTCTTTTCAGGTCTGAACAGGGTTTAGAACTTGATCTATTTCTTCTACAGTGTTGTGCTGCATTAGCCCCTGCAGATCTTTATATTGCTAGAATCATCGAACGTTTTGGTCTTTCAAGTTACCTTTCCTTAAATTTGGAAAGAGCTAGTGAGTACGTATCTTTCCTAAAACTTTCTCTTTGTGTGTGAGAACATGTTGTTGTTATGCATAGGTGTTGATGAACAATTGGAATAGATTCAATGCTGTCCTAAATCAACAGAATCAATATGGAAACTAATTTTCTATTTTGAATGGAAAATCCACAAAAAAGCTTAATCTAGAAGGAAAGCTCAGATCAGTGATGAATTCTCACTAATTCTCACACTAAAGGCTATAACAATTCTTTTAGGGTTTCATAAGGAATGAACATGTATTTATACTATCTTCAGGGTAATTATGTTAAAAATTTTGGTGCCATGTCAGCAAAAGCTTCTTTATAAACTGACTAGGTAAAACCGATCGCAACACTTGAAAGACCTTTTTAAAACTGACCGAATCGGTTATTAAGAGTTGGATTCTATTGTAATGTCATCATCAAATCTAATATATCTAATCAGTGAAACTAACAATAGGTAATGTAACAATAATATCTATGATATTTTCAGGTATGAAGCGATTTTGGTACAAGAAATGCTAAATCTTATTATACAGATAGTAAAAGAAAGGCGATTTTGTGGATTAACTACAGCTCAATGTCTACAACGTGAGTTAATCTATAAGCTATCAACCGGAAACGCTACTCATAGTCAACTGGTCAAATCCCTTCCCCGTGACCTTTCCAAAGTCGAACAATTTCAACAAATTTTGGATACTGTAGCCGAGTACTCGTATCCCTCTGGAATCAAACAGGTAATGGGATGAGTATTTATTATTATTTTTTTAATCAATGTGAAGTTAAATTCCTTTCCATGTACTAAAATTACGATAATGCCATTTTATCTTAGGGTATGTACAAATTACGGTTGGAATACTGGAAAGAGTTGGATTTGTATCATCCTCGTTGGAACTCACGAGACTTGCAAGTTGCAGAAGAAAGATACTTGCGTTTTTGTAGTGTGTCTGCATTGATGAATCAGCTCCCAAAATGGACAAAAATCTATCCTCCTCTTAATGGGTTAGCTAAAGTAGCCACATGTAAAACAGTTCTTCAAATCATCCGATCTGTTCTTTTCTACGCGCTTTTCACAGATAAATTAATAGCATCGCGTGCGCCAGATGGCGTTCTTATAACAGCATTGCACTTGCTGTCACTAGCTTTGGACATTTCTCAAGCACAGATCGAGTCACAATCTGGTGGTTTTGATAATTCTATTCCCCTTTTAGTCTTTGCTGCTGAAGAAATATCTACAGGGTTGAATGATGGATATGATGATCAAAGCTTGTTGTCGCTTCTTGTGTCGCTAATGAGGATAAATAAGAAGGAAAATGCTTATAACTATGTGGAGTCTGGTGGGTTTGACCTTTCTTCTTTGATTAAGAATCTTCTTCAGAAGTTTGCTGAGCTGGATGCTGGATGTTTAACAAAACTGCAAATGTTGGCGCCTGAAGTTGTTAATCAGTTATCTTATTCTAGTGATGTGAGTAACAACAGTGCACCTGTTTCTGATAGTGAAAAAAGAAAGGCAAAAGCACGTGAGAGACAAGCTGCAATAATGGTCAGTTATAGTTTTCCAGCTTTTATAGATTTAAGAAAAACATTGTATTTTTTGGCTTTATACAGATTTCACCCATATTTTTTTTTGTTACAGTGATAAATTACATTATTAGACAAATTATAACAAAAATAAATTATTCATATATAATTACACTTGTATTTTGAAATAAATGTATTCAGCACACATTAAAATAAATGTTACGCATGCATTTTGAAAATAGTAGACATACTTTAATAAAATTATTGCACATTTATGCGTTAAATATGTATTTTGTTCTAAGTTATCAGAAAGTACTACATTTTTTAATAAGTTTGGAACATAAAAGTTCAATTAATACACATAATAGGTTATATCAATCAAATTCATAATATAAGGCCACAAGTAACAAATATTACGTACATCATATTATCATACAAATAATAAACTAAAAATGCATACATTTAAAGTTGAAGGATCAATTTGCACGAAGGAAACTTTTAACACTGAATTTTGATAACACCATTTTGGTGAACAAATGGTTTTGGATTGGACATGCCCTTAGAAAATAAGAGATTTCTACTACCCTTTTTAATTTTTAATTTTGTTATTACTTACAGGAAAAAATGAAGGCACAACAGTCAAAGTTCATGGAGAATATGACAGAAGACAATGGCTTAGATGACACAAATGACCCTGAAGAAAGTCTTCCTGATGTCACAAATGAGTCAGATGTACAAGTAGTCTGCTCACTTTGTCATGATGCAAATTCCAAGACTCCTGTCTCTTTTCTAATTCTACTCCAGGTTGGTAATCTACTATTGTTTATATTACATTTGACTATTTGACCATGAACTGACCTCATATCTGATTTCCTGATACAAGAAATCCAGGCTTGTGAGTTTACTTGACAAAGGCCCCCCATCATGGGAAAAAGAAGCTCAAAGATCTGGAAAGGAACAAGTCAATGAGGACACATTGACTGTTAAATTAACTGAAACTGTAAATTCTCAGTTAATGGAAGTAATTCAGACTGCAATTAATGAATTTGCATCCACTGGTCAACCAAGAGAGGTTGATGCTTTTCTGGAGTTTATAAAAACCCGATTCCCTTCTCTCAACAATATAAATATTCCTCCTCAAACAGCACATGATAGCAGTCAAAGTCAACCAACCACAGCTTCAGCTTCTGGTGATGCATTTGAAGAAGATATGTACACACTCATTCTGGATGTTATGGAAAATAATCTGGGGGAATCAGATGTTTTGATTGATGAGGTGGATTTTTCAATTCCTGGAAGTAGTTCATACAGTAATTATGATACAAATGAATCTCTTTTGCTTGGAAAGTACATTGCCTCTCTCTCTCATGAAGTTGTAAATAATCCATCATCATCATCATCATCTTCATCAGAAAATGTGGGGTCGCCTAGTGGTAAGGCACAGATAGGTGCTTCAGTTGCTTCACGGTTGCCATATGATGGATTTGGGCCTTCGGATTGTAATGGCATTTATGTTACTTCTTGTGGCCATGCTGTCCATCAAGGTTGCCTTGATCGTTATCTACGCTCGCTGAAGGAAAGGTAAAATGACTATTTTACCCTTATCTCTCATTATATCTTTTTATAAAATTAACAAGGGTAAATTGCAAGTTTCGTCCCTGAAAGAAAGTTTCCGGCCGGGCTATCAATGTGATTTGGTTTTGTTTTGGCTTTGGTCCATGACCAACGTAAAATGACTATTTTGCCCTTATCAGACATATACATTACTGTTTTAGGAAAACATCATTGTTCTACCTAAGATGTGAGATATATTGTCTGCAGATACACAAGAAGGATTGATTTTGAAGGAGGACATATTGTGGATCCAGATCAGGTGCATCTTGTTAAAGTCCATTGTAGATTTTGATGCGAATAATTCATAATTTTTTTTTTCTTATATTTTTGTTTTTTGATGTCCAGGGGGAGTTTCTATGTCCTGTTTGTCGGGGCCTTGCAAATTCTGTCCTACCTGATTTGCCTAGAGAAGGAACGATAATGAAGGAGAGTGTAGCATCCAAAATTCCAAATCTGTCCCCCATGGATGCTGCTAACTACGAATCATCTGAACATCTCCTTCTTCTTAAACAATCCCTATCTCTTTTACAAGCTTCTGCAGATGTTTCTAGAAGGAACGAATTCCTCAAATCTTTTCCCGTAAAACACAAAGGAGGAACAGGGGCGAATCTTGAATCTGTTGTTCATTTACTACATGAAATGTATTTTCCAGGAAATGATAAAATCTCAGGATCAAGTCGATTGAGCGACTCCATGATCATGTGGGACACACTCAAGTATTCCCTTGTGTCTACAGAAATTGCTGCAAGATCTGAAAAAACTTCACATGCCACCAATTATAGCGTTAGTTCATTGTATGAGGAATTAAGATCTTCCAGTGGCTTCATTTTGTCGTTGTTGCTGAAAATTGTCCACAGCATCCGTTCCCAAAATTCTCTTGATGTTCTTTTAAGATTAAGGTGTATTCAGCAGTTTGCAAAGTCTATACATGCTGATACTCTCAATGAATTACCTGGTCACACAAACAGAGTTGAAGGTATGTTATTATTACTTTACTTTAATGAGTTTACATGTTTTTTGTGAAATTGATTTTGTTGATATTGTTTTCAGAAAATATGATGAGCATATTGGAAAATGCTGACATGGGCATACGATTCCCTGATGTACAGTTTTGGACCATGGCATCCAATCCTGTCCTTGCATCTGATCCCTTTTCAACTTTAATGTGGATCCTCTTCTGTCTTCCAGTCCCATTTATGTCCTCTGAGAAATCATTCTTGCCTCTTGTTCATATGTGCTATGTTGTCTCCATTACTCAGGTTCATATAACTTCTCTTCTTTTTGAGTAAATTGAAAACCTTCTTTATCCTTCTTATCAATATAGACAAATAAATATACTTTATATTTTACTCTTTCTAGTTTCTTTAATCTGTTTCTCCTTTGGTTCAAGTCATTTGTTAATTCTGTTTTACAGGCTGTAATAACATATTTTGGGAAAAATGAATCTGCTATGGATGATTTCAGTTACCATGAATCTCTCATCACAGACATATACAAATTCATGGGTGAACATGTGTTGATACGCCAATATTTTGTTTCCAATTATATTGATAGTTCTCGTGATATTAAGGAGACAATTCGTAGCTTGAGCTTTCCATTCTTAAGAAGGTGTGCACTGTTATGGAAATTAATGAACTCTTCGAGTTTAGCACCGTTTAGTGGAGCCCACAGATCATCACAATCATTCGAAGATAGGATGGATTTTGCTTATGGTTTTGCTGAAGAGTTTGTTGAAATTGAAGAGTTGGAGAAGATGTTCAAGATTCCAACATTAGAGAACATTGTTAATGATGAGGTGTCACGTTCTCTGGTTTTAAAATGGTTGAATCATTTTGCTAGAGAATTTGAAGTAGGGGTTTTGTACAAAACCCCTGTTGTCCCATTTAAGTTGATGGTTTTGCCTTACCTCTACCAAGATCTCTTACAAAGGTTCTTACTATTCTTTTAAAAAAATGTCTTAATTAAACCATGATTTTGATCTTTATTTGATTTATTAGGGCTTTTATTTTTTATTTTTTATTTTTTTATTATAAATCTTCAGGTACATAAAACAGAAGTGTGTTGACTGTGGAGCAGTTCAAGATGAACCTGCATTATGCTTGTTGTGTGGTAAATTGTGCTCACCAAGCTGGAAGACATGCTGCAGGTTTATTTAATGCTAAGTAAATTACATTTTTGGTCCCCGAGTATCACTGATCTTTGCAATTTTGGTCCCAAAAATATAGTCATTATACTTGGAAGAGAGACCAAAAACATGATACAAACCTCGAATAAGGAGCAAAATTGCTAGAGAAAATTTTTTGGGACCAAAATTGAAAAAAACAACTATACTCAGGGACCAAAAATGTACTTGGGTCCCAATATTTTTTAGTTTGAATATGGAATTATATTTGACAATTGACACGTGTTTGTGTTTAGGAATAACAAGTGCCAAACTCATGCAATGTCTTGTGGTGCTGGTACTGGTGTGTTTCTTTTAATCAGGGTAAGTCTCACTGATTGGATTAAAAATTTTTATTATTTAAATAATATTATGTTCTGATATTAGATATTGATGAGTGTAGAAAACCACAATATTACTTCAAAGATCTGCACGTCAGGCACGTTGGCCATCTCCATACTTGGATGCATTTGGTGAAGAGGTAGTTTTTATTTTATTGTTCACAATTTTTAATTTTTTGGAAGAAAACATTAGAAGAAAGTAAAAACGGATAATATAATCTATATATAAAGTTTTTGTGTGAATAATAACGGTTGATTGCAGGATGTTGAAATGCATAGGGGAAAGCCATTGTATTTGAACGAGGAACGCTATGCAGCATTGAGTCATATGGTAAGATTGATTACAAATTCATTATGATGATTTTAATTTGTTAATAATCCCCCATCCATGTTGTTGATTTGATGATATTGATAGGTGGCTTCTCATGGACTTGATCGTAGTTCAAAAGTGTTGCATCAGACATCAATTGGAGCTTTCCTAATGCTATAGATATATATATATATATATATATATATATATATATATATATATATATATAATATAATATAGTCTTCATTGACCTATACTTCTACTCTACTGGAGGTATGTTCTCCACACTCTTGTTATAATTTTTTCTGCTTTTTGAAATTTAAATTTAAAACCTCAAAACTATCAGAATTAGCTTTTGCTTTATTGCTTCTAGTGTTGGCAATGAGTTTTTAGATCATCTTCATCTATATTTTTGATTATTTTATCCGCATTAATTGGTTACCCAAATGACTTGAGGGAGGGAGGGCAAATTAGTTATAGTTCTCAACATTATTATAAAGTAATTTTAGGATATTATATGTTGTATAATCAGTTTATTATTTTTGGTCAGGGTCAGGGTCAGGGGAGTGGCAGATTGGGTAGGAAATTAAGATGAAATTTTCATGTTAATCCATCTGTACAGTTATTGTATATATTTATGTCCCAAATCATTTACATTTAACTATGCAAACAACATAATATATTATTTATATAGTGGTTGTATAAATATTTGCCAAATTTCGATATTATTTATCTTTATGTTTGTTTATTGCTTCGTTATTCCATTGAATCTCTTCACATGACATGAGTAGTGTTGTAGTTTTATGACATTATAAATATCTGTTATATGTTAATTGTTTTCAATGGGTACTTTATTAGGTTAGGTGTTTAGGAGGGCTTGAGAGAAGGTTATTGATGAAGCCAAGTTGCAGACACACATACAGGGTTGATTGGTGCACTCAATTCGTATGCTTGATGAAACCATTTGACTAAAGAAAGAGTCGTTGGGTGGGGGGTGGGTATATGTAAATGTATATGTGCAAATGGGCTGTGTTGGTGGTGTATGTGTGTATGTTTGTGTCGCAGATGCAGGATTTGAATTCACATGCAACCAGAAATGTTTTATTTGTTGAGTTTTCTTTAAAATTTCAAAAAAGTAAAGCGTTTTTTTAGTTAAAATCTAAATACCATGTTCCATGTGTATTCTATTCGTAGAAAAAACGAAAAACGAGTTACTTAAAATAATCGACCACAACCGTAATTGTAGAATTTTGAATAAAATGATGTTTGGAGTGGACAAATAATAATTAAAGTTGAGGATTGTTTGATATGCCTCTTACCGATTCTGATAAGTGGCTCGGTCTGATTTGGTATATTACATTTAGAATTCTTTGAGGTCCCGACTCGTTTGATATGCCTTTGACTTGTTCGATGTCAGACCTAAGGTTTTAAAAACTGTTTTAGTTGCACTGGTTTGATGACCGGTTCCTGGTTCGACCGTCGGTTGATCTGTTTTTGTGTGCGTCGGCCTTTGAGTTGTGTGCGCTTCGGGTAACCTAATCAATTGAATTTTTTAATTTTCTTTGGAGATGAATTGTTTTTTTAATGGACTAAGTGAAATTCATTTATCCAAATCCAATAAAACGGTTCAAATGATTTTTTACTGGTTGTATCACACCGGTTCAATCCGGTTTTTAAAGATACCGTCCAGTTCGATCCAATCTAAAAGTTGACATAAAACTGATTGTTGTTGAACCGCTTTCGTCTCCTGTTGCTAGTGTGACCGGTCCGAACTGGTTTTTAAAACATTGGTGAGACCTTAACTAAATAAAATTTGATTCAATTATCAACTATCAAACAACTCTTTATTCGATATAGTAATACTCGTGCATGCACATTTTCAATGAGTAATTCAATTTATGAATATGATCAGTTTCACATGTAATGCTTTATGTAGTTTGAGGGATTTGTATAATAATCCATGATTGGAAAATATATATTTTTATATGGTAAATAATAAAATTATCGTTAAGAAACAACAAATTATGGTAAATGATATAATATGTACTATAAACCAATGAAAGCTTTACAAAATAAATCAAAAGATATTATGATTCATGAGAGCAAAAATGGTCATGTATCTTTACATTGATTAGACATTATTCTATAAATTTTTATGATGTACATATACAATACTATTAACCATTATAAATACTTGTTAGCTATGAATTATAGTTTATTTGTGTGTCCGTTTGAACATGGTATATACATACATCTTATTCTGAAAAAAATGACATCTTTTTCAGATGAAAACTTATTAAACGTCACATCGTGGAAGAAACGTTCATATGTTTTTGATTTAAACGCATCTGTAAGAATTTTTAGCATCTGCTTTTAAACTGTTTAAGATGCAATTTCTATCTTCAACCACATGTGAAATAGTTATGGGTTATACCTCAAGTTAGTTTTTCTTATATGGATCTTTGCATTTTATTTATTTAATTAATGATAGTTTTCTTTAATGTTGTAGCCACCAAGGATACCCTATGAGAAAGAGGATGCGCTTTTTAGTGAAAATACAATTCCTACAATTTCCACCATTTATCATCATGGACTAAAAGCTAATGTCAACATGGTTGAGGTAACTTATATTTCAATTCATCAACTCCACATGATCATTAATTTTAAGTTATTTAGAGATAACTGTAATTAAGTGCATAAAATTGTAAATACCGGCATATAGGGTTAAGAACGACGCATTTGTAATAGACTCATAGACTTACAGCTTTTGAAAACAATATCTTCATCGTTTTTATAGTGCTCATACATATGCATGAGTAACTATGCATTTATAGCTATTTACATATTTAACTATTAAAATGACTTTAATTATTGTATATGTTTATTATGTATCTATATGTTTGTACATATGTGTAGTGTGTATTTGAATGTGTATTATAGCATATGATTTCTTGTTATGATTGATTCATTTGATTATGTGATAAACAAGGAAGCACTTGCAAGCATCCCATTATCATTCAAGAGACAGGAGGAGACTTCAGAGAGTATATTGGTTATAGAGAAAGTAAGCATCATGTGCTTGCATTAAGTAAAAAAACAAGCATCAATATATGGATTTTAAGTATTAGTAAGAGGTAGCAAAATAACCTGGTTTTGTAACAAATCAAAGTGAGTTCATATGAAACTTTTATAAGATACCACATTACTCCTTTTGTTTCTTACACTTGATTCAATTTCCAAAATAGCTATTTGACAAATTTCCCCACAACAATAGGGGATATTAACGTTAGTCCAAAATCCAACACATGATCAACCACAACAAGGGATGCATAAAAGAGGCCTAAGAACATCATGGACCGTCCATCATGTTGATGGACACTTTGAACTTCCAAGCGAATGTGTCAAGTACCTTCTCATAAGGGATAAAGTAACATTTTCCCCCTTCCTTCTCTCTTTTCTTGTAAAAAACTAATATTTTCATTAAGGTGTTATTTTTTAAAATGTAAAATATCTACAATTTTTTTCCACATCTGGAGAAGAAGACGTGGAAAAAAGTCTGTAGTATGTAAAAAACGACTGTTTGTTTATTTATTTATTTATTTGTTGAGAAGATCAGTAAGTTATATATATATATATATATATATATATATATATATATATATATATATATATATATATATATATATATATATATATATATATATATATATATAATGCAGTGTCGTCAACAGCCATCAAGATTTGGTAAGAGGCTCTCCGATGCTGAGGCCCGAAGTTATCCTATATCAATACATATTCGGTTGGAAGGATGGAGAGTGGAGACTAGAAAACGGCCGGACAAAACCCATGACAAGGTTTGATCTTCCTAAACAAAAGCGTAGATGTATTTTTTCATGTGCTCATTCAATTCTCATAAGAAGATTAAATACTTAATATGAATAAAAACAATTTTATTGGTGAATTTTCACAATAAAATGAGGTTCATTGTTAAATCTTTTAACATGTGACGTTTTCTTTTTCAGTAAGCTCTTTGTTAATATTTTGTACAAGATACTTTAACATGATTTTTAGTACATAAGTTTTCGATTTTGTATTGTTAAGAGACATTTTAGACAACCTTGTTTTAGTAAAGTACATGTGAAACACAATGTTAAGCTAGATGAAAAGGGTAACTTTCTATTATGTGTTGGTTATGTTCTTAAATATGCAAATACTTTATTTCGTTAATTTTAGCTTGTCGTGAGAAACTAACGGATTATAATCAACTAAACCATGTAATGCAGTTTTACCATCACAAATCATCAGGAAGGATGTTTCGATCATTGGTTGAAGTCGAGAAGTTCATCAAATATGAGATATACCCGCCTAAGCCACAACGACCAACAAAAAATGCACTAAAAGCACGATCATGAGAAGTTTGTAACACATGCATTATCATTTTTTATCGAGAAACTACAAGTAAATTAACAGTTGACTAGTTATACAAAGGCTTTTAGATTTTTTAAAAACATTTTTAGTTAATTTTGACAGCAACACAAACAGGTTTTTATAGTACAAGTATTGTTCTCATCATCTTCCACGTTTTGAATTGATTTTCTGAGTAATTAACAGAATTGATTTCTGAGTAATTAACAGAGAATTTTGTATATCCCCTTAATAAACATTAAAATATCATGTCTAATATTTGAATATCATATATATTCTATATATATTCTTTATAAGCTTTCAAAATATCATATATACTAAAGAAAAAAGTTAATTTAAAATATTTTAAAAATCAATTTTTTATTATAAAATATTTTAATTATAAAACAAATCTAAATTTACCATAATATCCTTATTTCAAACTTACAAAAGTACTTTGATTCTTCTCCACAAACATGAACAAACCCTAGAAACAAAAGCAAGGCCGAAAAGCTCTAAAATTTATCCTAATTATATATATGTATGACGACGATAAGACTTTTATATTGTGTCATAGACACTTTGAGTTTGACAAACAATCCAAAGTTCCAATTTACAATACAGAAAGGCTCACGTCATATTGTTCTTTATCCTAATTCAATTTACTGTAGTATATTATAATTTGTTTGATCGATAATGGTAATAACCATTAAACAATTTGAAGTTTTAGTTTACTAACAAGCCATTTAAAGTAAATAAACATATAGATATATTTATTCTTTATTTAGAATAAAGTCACGGTTATAGGGAAACAAAGTAGTGAACAATCTATCTTTTTAGTCATCTTCACCTATTTTACTAGGTTTTAGTGCCAGAAAGATTTTTCTTCATCAGACCATGCCATGACATTGATTACCATTACCCCACCCCTACCCATTACCTTCGACTCTTCCTAACAAGAACTTCACTAGTGACCATCTCCGATTTAAACAACCTGTAAACATGCAAAGGTGAATCTATCGTGGGTTTGAACCACCTATAAACCCATTATTTGAATCCTAATTTCATTCCATGAAACCTCTAATCTGCCATTTAAAAAAAGTTTCAACCTTTAACTTAATTTAATTGAAGACCGAGGAAACGCCGATACTTTCTTTAGAAAATACCAAACACCATTAGATGCTATACTTTAGCCGATATTGCAAAGGGGCTCATCGGAGAGGCATCATGGTGGAGGGGTGTCTTTTAGAATAGAGAGGAAGCGACAACATTAGAGGCGAGAGGAAGAGGAACATTATCAGGTCGTTAATGGAAGGTTGGATGAGAGCAACAATGGAGGGAGAGTAAAGGAGGATAAAACTGATTATAGGAGAAAACATAGCAAATCTTGAATAGAAGGAGAAGATCTAGAAGTCCACCTCCCTCTATTCCTCCCTACCGATCAACTCTCCGATCACACCCGCTTCGTCATATTTTCATCTACAAACCCATCAAATTTCTTCATATCAGTTGCAACGGTGATGGAAGGTGGTTGTACTTATTGTAGCAATGATATCACTGATAAATTCTAGGTGTAGTAGTGATGTCGGTGGTTGATGCAATGCTTCTCTAATAGGAGTTGTTTAGGTTGGGAAGACCTTGACCTAGAAAGGAAGGATGAACCGAAAATAGATGAAAGGTGAAGGGTACGAGGTGGGGATTGACCCATTTTCTTTTAATGATGATAATAAGAATTTATTAAATAGTAGGAAAATAAAAATATTAGTTAATGTAACACATGTTCCAGATATGAATCTAATTTTCAAATGTCAAATGTTTTTCTAGGCGGCCATAACGTGGTGGAGTCTCACCATGACGAGACAATATTTTATGAGCCGCAAGCTTTTAATGAACCGCCACGACGTGGTAGCCACTATTGGTGAAAACCCTAATTTGTAGGGTTTGATCCATATTTAAGCATCATTAATTCTTAAGACCTTTTTCCTCATCAGGCTCCGTTGCCCACTTCATCCTTTACAAACCCTAATATTCATTTGTGGTGTTTTGAGCTCATTTTGGTGTTTGGTGTCCATTTTTGAAGGAAAGAAGCCATTAGAAAGCAAGGAAGGAGCTCCAAGCCTTGTAGATCCGAGTTGTACACTTCTTGAGCAACCCCCAGGAGGTGACCTATAGGGCTGGTATTCAGAGCAATGTTTTGTTTAGTTTAAGACTGTAAGGTGAGTTTTCCTCACTATACTTGTGGGTCGAAGGCACCAATGCCGACCCACTAGGATATGTATCTTGGTATATAGGGTGTTGTTATGCTGTAATGATCTGTTAGATCTGTATCTTGGTATATAGGATGTTGCTATGTGGTAGTGATTTGTAGATCTACGTATTTTTCTGTTGACTGATTATATGTTTATGTGTTGCATATGTCGACGTAGTGCGGTTTTGGGTTGAGGCTTTACTACTATGTGCGTGAGCCAACAAACTTGGGTATTCCAGTCCGATGATTGATTGGACTCGTTACATATTGGAATTCTAGTCCGATGACTGATTGGGCCGAGACATTCCAATCCGATGACTACTTGGGCTGGGGGTAATCCAGCCTGATGGCTATGGACCCGAGGGTATTCTAGCCCAATGACTGATTAGACCCAACATGCATGATTGTATATGTTCTGTTGTGTAGGGTACTTTAGGGGAACTCTGTAACCCCCGTAGATTCGGACTAGTCAATTTAGAGACAATAAACATCAAAAATGAGTTTTTGATGGAATATTATTTAGAAGGAGTAATCTTAACCAAGTGGTAGTATATGTTACAATGGTTTCGTATATATAAAGAACGCCGAAATCCAAGTTATAACAAAGAAGTTATGGCCCGTCGAAGTTTTACGGAAAATCCGGCATGGCACCGGCAGACGTAAATAGTGAATTTAAGATAGATGACTTTTTGGCCTTAGTGATCTAAACAAAATTTGTACTATACGTTAAACCGAGAGTGTGCATAAAAATAACTCCTAACTTTGACTTCGTATGAGGATGTTATGAATTTTCTAAGATTTGGCATAGAGTGCACGACCCGAAACTCAAATTTTAGATCGAGCGGTTTTTAGCCTACGCAACCTAAATGAGAGTTGAAGATATCATTAATAGGAAGTCAATGATAAAAACACAGATGAAAACGGAGTCCGTATGAAAGAGTTACAAAGTTTAGCCGTATTTCACCCTACAAAATAGAACATCTCCCACCTTCATTTTCTTCACACCTTTCCCATTCTTTCTTCTATCTACACACTCTCTAAACCTCCCAAAACTCCCCTAGCACTAGAAGAAAGCCCCTGAGCACTTAACGACTCCGAGAAGAAGAGCTTTCGGCTCGGAAGTTCTGCCGCTACAGAGCCCGACTTCTAGCCAAACCCCCTCGTAGGTAAGATACACATACGCTATTTTAAATATAGTCTTTATTTAAATATAGTAATGTTATTAGGACCTTATAATAAATATTTGAGCTATTATTATGAGTTATATAAGTGTCATTATAATATCTTTTTAACCACTTGCGGTACGGGGAATCTGGTTTGGAGGGCTGCTTGGGTTGTTGGATTTCAGAAGTGCTATATGCCAAAATGATCCTGTCCTCCGGTGTTCCATGTCTGGTCCATGTCTGTACATCGTGGGTGAAAAGTATTGTGTTAACGTTTATATAATAGTAATAATAGTTAGACTATTAATTAGTCTCGTCGAGCATTAGACTAAAATCTAGCGGTAATGATACTAGGTTCTGTCAAAGGAGTTGTTTAAAGTAAATGAAGTACCGTCAGAGTACCAATTCACCACCTTATCAGGTGAGTGCATAGTCCCTTTCATGAACATGATTTTAATACAAGTATTGATTGAAGTATTAAATATATGTTTATGTGTGAGTTATTTGATGTTGCCAGAAATACGTGTTAAAGAACATACCTGATTATATATGATGATTTAGGATAAAGAGTAAACCTAAATTAATTATGAGGAATATTGGGCAGTCTCTGTAACACCCGCAGATTCAGGTTAGTCAATTTAGAGACAATGAGCGTCAAAAATGACTTTTTGATAGAAGATTATTTAGAATAAATAATCTTAACCAAGTTATATTATATTTCAGAAAGGTTCCATACATATAAAGATGCCGAAATCTGAGTTATAACGAAGAAGTTATGACCCGTCGATGTTTCGCGATGCAACCGGCACGACACCAGGAAGTGTAAATAGAGAATTTATGATAGAGCGATATTTAGCCTTAGCGATCTAAACGAAAGTCATAGAATACATTAAAACAAGAGCGTCCATAAAAAGAACGCCAAAATCTGACTTCGTATGAAGAAGTTATGATTTTTCGAAGTTTCGGCTCAGCAGTGTACAACTTGGAGTTTGAATATTAGATCGAGCGGTATTTAGCCGACACAACCTAAACGAGAATCAAAGATCTCGTTAATAGTAGCGTAACGGTAAAAAGACAGAAGAAAACGGACGTCGGATGAAGAAGTTATGGATTTTAACGGACTAATCCTGTCCCGACATGTTAAAAATATAAAATTTATAATAAAGTCAAAATTAGCCGATGGAATCCAAATGAAAGTTGTAGAGTATGTTCCCACCTACGCATGGATATAAAGAACATCAAAAATGGTGCTCGTATGCGAAAGTTATGAATTTTAGAAGTCGCGTGTGCAAATTGCAAAATCTGGTGCGAAGATGATGACGTGGCCGCATCTCGGCCGCCGCTTGCTAATCACGCCTCGCTTCAGATGAAGGACACGCCGCTCTTCGCATACGCGCCGCATAGAAGGAACGCCTCGCGTTTGGATTTGCTTGGTCTCGGAAGCTCCATGTAGCTCCATGTTGCACCACCGAGACTTCGCCATTTGTCTGCCTTATCTGAAGCTACGCCCCACGTAGACTTACTGAACGCCCAATGTTCGTCCGAGGGTCGCCGCTATAAATAGAGGCCGAGGGCTGCCTCCATTTTCACACCAAAACTCATCTCTCTCTAGTTTCTTTCTCTCTTTAGCCTATCTTAAGCCCCCTAAACCCTAGGGAACCCCTTAGCACCCGAAGGAAGCCCCGAGGCTCCCGGATCCCGAGAAAAAGGGTCTTTCGGTTCGAAAACACTGCTCCAAGCGAAATTTCATTTTCTATAAAACCCACTGTAACTAAGCTACGCGTACGCTATTTTTAATATAACTTCTAATTAATTATAGTAACGTTATTAGGAACTTATAATAAGTACTTGGGCTATTATTATGGGTTATATAAGTATTGTTTAACGCTTATATAAGAGTAATAATAGCTAGACTATTAATTAGTCTCGATGAATGATAGACTAAACCCTAGTGGTAATGATACTAGGTTTTGACGAAGGAAATTGTTTCAAGAGTGACGAAGCTTTGTCTAAGTTCGGAATCACCACCTTAACAAGTGAGTGCATGGTCCTTTTCATCTTACACATAGATATAAAATATTTTATATAAACTACGTGTTATGTGTTCATATTATATATATACTTGCTATCTATGCTGGATGAACGATTTTATATAAGTTTTATATGATTTAAATTATATATGTATTTATATCTACATAATATGTTGGGTAAAACATGGGTAGATGAAATATGAGTTGGATGATGAGTTGAGAGGTGATATATGTTGGATTAATGTCTAAGTCCATAACTATAATTGGTAAGACTTGACCCGACCCGGCATGGTCCATTTGGGTTGCATGGCATCATGCACTTGGATAGACTATAATGAGAGAAATAAGACACTTATGGTTATTAATATATTATAAGTTCTAGTATATTAATAATAAGATTATTTAATTAGTATTGATCAAGAATTAATCTAGGATTAATTAAGTGATCAAAAGAAGACTAATTAAATATATGGGTTGATTGTGTAAATCATCCATACTTATATAGTGGGCTAATGCTCCATGGATTATCTAGTTGGGCCAAAATCCATATGATGCTCCATGGATGCTCCATGGTGTATTTGAACCCATGGATCCAAGGAAATGGAAAGTCATGACAATTAGGGTTTACCCTAATTGTAACACTATATAAAGATATTATTCTTCCCAAAATCGAACACTAGATTATTCTAGAGAGGGCTAACCGATTTCATGAAGTGTTCTAGTTTCTCTCAAGTTATTCCAAGTGTATTTGGTGTCGTGTGAACCATTTGAGGTGTCACAATTGGGGCACTAAGCACTCAAGCTTCATGAAGACAAGCACTATCAAAGAGGTATGTATTCTATCTTGTTATATCCATTATATTGTATGCTAGATTAGGATAATACCTTGGATGTTCATATTTGCATGTATAATAGAGAAAACATAGATCCAAGGTATTTAGGGTTGCATGTACACTTAGGAGTGTTAGAATGCTCATAACCGAACAGTGGTATCAGAGCCTAGGTTTGTTTTCTTGTTATACTTGCAATAGAAGCTGAAAAATCGAGTTTTGATGCTGTCAGCCCAGCTGACTCGCCGAGTCCATGAAGGGACTCGACGAGTCCAAGGCAAAATGCATCCAACTCGCCGAGTTGTGTTCATGCACTCGACGAGTCGGACCCCAGACAGCATATCTTCGAGGTTTTTGGCTAGAAATGGACTAGGAACATTACCCTAAGTTGTTTTGAACTTATAATCTTGTTTTTTAAATGTGGTAATGTTCATGCTAATCCATTTTCAAAGATAATTGTCAATAGATTCATGTTTTGTATTAGTTTAAAGGTTAGACTAATTACATGAAAAAGTTTGATTTGAATTATCTTGTTCTTATGAGTTGCTTAGATTAATAGAAAAGTTGAGTGAAAAAGTTGTTTTCAATCCAAATTAATCTAAGAGTTGAGTATAAAATGTGTTTGTGTAACTTATCCTTAAGTTACATGAAGAGTCACATTAAAGACTCATAAAACTCATAAAGTTGGCAAAGGTTACAAAAAGATGAAGAGTCTTGTCCTTAAGTTATGGAGGTTCAAGAGTCACTTCATTAAAAAATAAATAAATAAAATATGTAACCTTAATTAATTCCATAAGTTATAAAATAAAGAAAAGATTAATTCTTTATTAATTTAAAGTCTTCCATAATTTGTCCACAAGTTATGGAACTTGAAGAGTTTTTGGATTAAAACTACCTTAAATACATAAGTTATGGAATTAATTAGTTTTGAATAGTTTCAAAACTTGCCCTCAAGTTTTGGAATTTGTAAAGTTTTCTCTTATGAATACTTTAATTCCAAGTTAGCCCTTAGAATTTTAAAAGTTAAAATTCAACCCTTATACTTTATAATATTATAAGTTAATAATATTTATATGTATAAGAGTAAAGTCGGTCTTACCGCTAGTACGCCTCATTCACGAAGCCGGTCTATAAGGTGGGTATAAGGTTGTTGCCTATAAAATGGCAACTTAATGGGTGTTCACTCTCACCCACCGCTCGCTTGACTGGTGGAGGGTCGTTAGCCGAACGGGTTTGACATGACTATAATTCTCACTTCATTAAAAGTATTAATGATAAATACTAAGTAACTAAACTTTTAATAATACCCAATCTTAGTTACTTAGGAAAATGTGAAGAAGGTGCTAATCCATGAAATTACACTTTGCACTTTGTTTAAGTCGGTTAGTGGAGCGTGTGTGGTTAACCGGCACACTAACTCGTATTTAACAAGGTAGGCAAAGGGTAACTTAATGTTTATCATAGTATCGATGGAGCGTGTGTGGTTAACCGGCACATCGATTGAGGGGTAAACACTTAAGGGTACCAAGTAATTTGCATGGTTACTTCACACCTTGTTTTGTGATCCTCGGCATCCCAGTCACAAAACCTGAAAGGCACACTCGAGATTGAAACATGCCATTGAACAGTTCAATGAATCTCAAAAGATCTAGGAGTTTCAAAACCAATTAAAACCTAATAATACATTTCGTTTATCTTGGTGGAAATTGGTGAATCGTCATTCACCTACCTTCAAATTGTTTTATAGCTTGGATTACGGCATACCTCTTCTAAGTTATAAAATAGTTTGTTGGGTCCTAGCCTTAATATTTTCATATTGGGTGTCATATTAAGGACTCAAAGATCAACTATCTTGAATATCTCCCAAAAGATGTCTGGTTCAGACATCTATGATCTTCCCAAATCTCTTGAAACAAGCTTTCCTAATGAAGATGATGTCCCATGGATATCATACTTCTTTCTCCTCCTCCAATTATTCTCCCTACCCCACAAGTTCTTTAAAATTTTAAAGTCACTCGAGCCCTATTGGCAAGGCAAGGTCTTGGTGTGGTCACATCTTGGAGATGTAGTCACATATTGACAAGCCGGGAGAGTTGGGTGTCAAAGTCTTGAGAAAGTTGGTGGTTCAATCACTTTCTAAGTCACATAGTGAGTTCTTTTGGGACACCTATGAAATAGACTATGACAAGACCCTTAATGATCTTATCTATTGTTAAGATCAACTTCCTGAAACTTTATGGACATTGACAATGGTGACACTGGAAATACAGAAAAAGCATTGTCTTCCCAATGGAAAGGGATCGGCCATAGTCAACTCGGTTGAACAAATGGTAAAGAGAAAAAACTAAATCTGTAATAGTCCTGTGTACCATTATCAAAGGGCCCATATGTTTATATTGCCAAAGTAAGGATCATTAGTTGCGAAGCTGCCTAATTTACCTAAGAATGTTAAAGTCAATAAGATTGACTCTACTTCAGGTAAAAGTCCACTACTCTAACTCTGTTAAGTTTCTATTCTGAGATTCCTTATACATGATGTGACTGGGTCACATGGTAATGTTTTAAGAATCAAAGAAAAGTAAAGGAACTTAAAGAAAGAATATGCTGAATCTGATCGCATAGATGGATTTCTATAGTGTAGTTTGAAAAAATCGGATTCTTGAGCTAATTCTTAGGAGTTATGAGATATTGCTAAGGAATAGATAACAACAAGTTTTCATATGGATTGTAAGGATAAGTTTTTCCGCATAGTTTTAAAATAAAAGGAAATTTTTTTTTTTGGTTTTATTTATTTTAAAATATCCTTACAATGGCATTTGAGGAAAAATTGTTGCTTATATGATTCCATTAATAGCAAGAGTGGAAGTATGAAATTGATTCCTTCATTTGTGGTAATGTCTAAATTTACCAAATAAGGAAAGACTCTCATCATCCAAAGTCTCAATTGGACCGGGACTTGGAATCATGCAAGTTGTATAGCATGATGAATGAGAACTTTCAAGTATTGGAAAAATTAAGACTAATTACTTGTTCACATGGATGTGTGAGTCAAGTAATGGACTAAGGGATCGAGTACATAGTCATGTACACTGATTAAGTCCACCACAAAAGATATAAGGCTATTCGTCATATTTTACTAGAGTTCAGTAAATATGATTATACTTACAAGCTTAAGTGTAACTCTGAGACATTGGAAAAGGTTCCAATGCATAGCAGAGCGGATAAGAAGAATCAAATTAGGCAGAAGGATAAAAGTTTCTCAAATCTGAAAAGATGGGAGAGTACTTTAGTATCAGTTTTGTGATCATCTTAATGATTAAGAAACCATATCAAAATTAGTTCTCTAAGGAAGTCTTAGTGCATTCTTATGACTAAGAAGAAGGGATCTTGAAATTGTTGAAATGGTTAAATCAAGAAGATGAGTCATACTTCGTTCCAATACAAGTCTTAGAGTCATACTCCAAGATTGTAATATGAGTGACATGTCTTAAAGAAGGTTTAAAACACTTGACAAATGTAAGAGTAAAAGTTTTCTACTCTTGTACATTTGAAATTGGTAAGTTGTGATGTTTTGGATAAAACAAAGACCAACTAAGGCCAATTGTGTGAAGTGTTTGTCTTGATTAGAATTCGCACTATCTCTTGGATGTTTGACAAGGGAGTCTTACAGGTCAAGAGGACAGTGGGAGTCTTAAAGGTCTTGAAATTCTCAAGAACTAATCAAGAATAAAAACCTAAAGTTCTTCACTAGCACACGACTTAAGGTTTATAACCTATCGTGTTGACATATTCTGTGCCCATTCTAGTTGAAGTTGGCTTCACATATGAGTTCTTAGAGTTCTCAATGTGTTGCACAACAACTTGGAAGCAATGGTAGGCCCTTGAGCTGCCAGGTGGCAAGAAATTAAGATTGAGTTCAATCCATATGGTTTTGGATTTGTCATTATCCTTGTCTTGTGATTATGGTTTTGACAAATTCATATGGGTAGGAACTCATACACCATTAAATCTAAGTGTCATAAGGTTTCTCTCCGATTCATGAAAATGATGGTGAGGAAACACTTTCACTAAGTAGATTTTAGCTAGATAGCAATTGTGATATTTGCATTCTCAAAGTCGTTAGTGGAGCGCGTGTGGTTAACCGGCACACTAACATGGACTTGTGAGAAATGACAAAGGTCAAAACAATCAAGACTATGATTACGGCATCCCTTTTCATAGTTCTTAAAATTTGTTTTTTCACACCCATGAGCTATCTAAGGAAAGGTGTATGTTTTTTGATAAAGTTTTATCAAAACAATCTAGTATCAGAAATCTGAACTTTGGTAAGAAAGTCAATAAAGTATTGATTTCTAAAAGTCCAGCTGATTTCTGAGTACATGTCAAAGCTAGTGGGAGCATAAGTGTTATGCTAATAATCATCATGTTAGTGGGAGCATGATAATTACGATAAGTATTGCAAACTAGCAATGTTAATTATAGAAAACAAAAGGTTTCAATTGGGAAAAAGTTGTTTTGCTATAATTAAGGGAGAGGAAATTATACTTCATCTCAAATCTATAAGCTTAGATCGTGAGGTTTTAATCATTTAGTCAAGGATATATATGAATTTCATGTTGGAATGGCTCAACATAAGGAAATTATGTATATGGGTCCATTATTTGCGTTCTTAAATTCGATTATGATTACGGCATCCCTTTTCATAATCTGAATTATGAGAACTTGGCGAATTGAAATGGAAATGTTATAGCAAAAGACTGGTTTAGTCTTTATGTGAGACATCATGAATCGTGTCCCATATGCTTCGGATATAGGATCGATTACATGTGCTATATATTCATCCGTTCTAAAATTTTCCAAATGCCTAGGGCATTAAGAAGGGAAAAGGTTTAGAACTGGATATGACTAAAAGGATTAAACAATTGTCGAGGACAATCTAAGGTTTACCAAAGATTGGTTGCTCAAGGACAGTTAGAAGTATAGTAATAATTCTGGAAGGACCATATTGACATAATCTGTAAGGAGGCAACTCTTGTTCAGAAGTAATAGTCGAAATGGAATCTGGAAATGTTTCAAAGTTAGAATTTTCAATCTGTGTAAGATTAAGGAAACTTAATGCAAGAAGGATGTTTCCAAGGATTTGATCTCCTTTGGAATACTCTGTAATGATTTTTGCCAAGTCTTTCTAACTTTGTGCATAATCATTACAAGAGGATCAATGCATATAAGTTTAGAATCTAACAGATTTCAGTAAATGCCATGAATTTGGAATTCTTGCATTTACAGTAAGGATTTGGGAGTGTGAAAAGAGAATTATTGAAGTTATGTTCAATTGATCTAGTTCACAAGGTAAAGATCATAGACAAACATAGTATGCATACTTGGTGTATGGCATGACTATTGTTTAGAAAACATAGTGTGCATGCTTGGAGCATGGGACAACTATTGTTTTAAATTCAAGAATAATGTTGATAGCTGAAACAATATACAATGAATAATGTGTAATCATATGGTGATAAATAAAAGGTGTTTTATTTATATTCATAAGTTCTGAGACCATATTGGATTCAATTATTATTGTGTTTCACTTTGCATGTTTTGACTTCCCGAATAAACTAGGTTATTCTTCCGGAATGACTAAGTTATTTAAACCATCCACAGTCGGTCATATGTTGGAAGTAGATATGAATTAAGACTGTCATGGGTTGGCTTGTAGAGGTCTAAGTTGTTGGACAAAGGGCTACAACACTCATGAGTGCTCATAAGTTCTGAGTATTGGATTCAACCCGCGCTCATTGGAATTACTTCATGGATTTTATCACGAGTGATCATGAGACGATAATATCTTATATTCTTCAAACCTAGAGATATGAGTTGTTACTATGAGTTGGTTGTACATTGATTGCACGAAACTGCATTTGGTAACTCGGTGCTATAAAATGTGTCTTTATGTATGATTCAACAAGTAGTAGAACAAGCCATATGAGTCGAAGTTTATCCATTCCTTTTACCTTCGGGATGAAAGCGATATCTGTGGGCCCCTCGATGATTTGATGATGACAAATGGAAGTGCTCGGCCGGGCCAGGACTGATTTGATTTGTTCAATTAGTCAGTCGTCATAAATCGGAAATCGGGAAACAACAAATGGACAGAGAGAATGATTATAATCCATGTCTCAGTCTATATGATATCTAGAATGGAGGAATATATGATCCCTTATCTAATGGACAAGTCGTTGACAAAGATCAGAGTTCATCTACAAGGTCAGAGTTCGACAGAAGCTTTTGAGAGCTACGATTGCTAGTTGGTTCCTGAAGTCATACGCAATAATAGTTTTAGACTTATCCAAGTGGGAGACTGTTGGATTAATGTCTAAGTCCATAACTATAATTGGTAAGACTTGACCCGACCCGGCATGGTCCATTTGGGTTGCATGGCATCATGCACTTGGATAGACTATAATGAGAGAAATAAGACACTTATGGTTATTAATATATTATAAGTTCTAGTATATTAATAATAAGAATAATAAGATTATTTAATTAGTATTGATCAAGAATTAATCTAGGATTAATTAAGTGATCAAAAGAAGACTAATTAAATATATGGGTTGATTGTGTAAATCATCCATACTTATATAGTGGGCTAATGCTCCATGGATTATCTAGTTGGGCCAAAATCCATATGATGCTCCATGGATGCTCCATGGTGTATTTGAACCCATGGATCCAAGGAAATGGAAAGTCATGACAATTAGGGTTTACCCTAATTGTAACACTATATAAAGATATTATTCTTCCCAAAATCGAACACTAGATTATTCTAGAGAGGGCTAACCGATTTCATGAAGTGTTCTAGTTTCTCTCAAGTTATTCCAAGTGTATTTGGTGTTGTGTGAACCATTTGAGGTGTCACACTTGGGGCACTAAGCACTCAAGCTTCATGAAGACAAGCACTATCAAAGAGGTATGTATTCTATCTTGTTATATCCATTATATTGTATGCTAGATTAGGATAATACCTTGGATGTTCATATTTGCATGTATAATAGAGAAAACATAGATCCAAGGTATTTAGGGTTGCATGTACACTTAGGAGTGTTAGAATGCTCATAACCCAACAATATAGACCATGATGTAATGGTGAGAGGTGGACGATATGAGAAGCCTTGTTCCCAAATGTTGGCCCCATCATCTAGTAGAGTATGGATGACAACCACAGACTATTCTAGATAGTCCAGTGGAACACTAGCAGGCTCGCAACTTGTAGGAGTTGTTAACGATGTGTTCACCGGTGTACTTTAAAAACCCATTGATATGTATTGCGAGTGGAATCTCGAAAATGATACTATCAATAAATGAGATAACCCTAGCAACTGTGCTCGAAGGACAATATTGGCAGCTGCGCCTCATATAGAATGTCACAATTCTGACAGGTGCGCCTAAGTGATAGAACTAGCAGCTGTGTTTGATAGCTGTGTCATTAACAACGATGGACTTCGTACCTATTCCTTAGGATAATCATTAGGAATGAATGAATAAGAAATATCTGATTCTTAGGGTAGATCCTTAAGAGTAAAGAAGATAACGGGGATGGGTAATTGGGTTAACTATTTGATGATTAAACATAATAATTATATTATTGTGGCTTGAAAACCCTATGTACTCACCAGGTTTCCCAACCTGACCCACTCAATTTATTTATATCATAGGTGTTGATATGAAGTCACATTACCCTGAGAGATTAAGGAGATATAAATCACTAGTGATAATGAATGTAAGTTATGTTTATGCTTATGTTTCTGTATTGACGGTGACATCCCAAATGTTTTAAAATGAATAAAAAAACTTTTCTTTGGAAATGCTTTGATAACGTATTTATCATGTTTTACTGGTAACAAATTCCGCAACATTTTTATTAAAAGAGGTACTCTGATTTTTATAAAGCATAAACAAAATTGCTCTTTTTTGGTCGTGAAAATGGGGATGTGACAATCTCTTCTTTTGAGTACGAGTGAGATATATACAAAGAATATAACTTTAAAATATGTCATTGATTTGGGAGCATGGATTAGACATAGTCATTGTCCCTAGTCTGAGAGTATGGATTGGACATAGTCAAATGTCATTAATCCGGATGTAAGGATTAAGACATAGTCAGTTGTCCTTAGTCCAGGAGTATGGATAGGACATAGTTATTTGACATTAATCCGGGAGTATCGATTTAGACATTTTCCCTAGTCTGAAAGTATGGAATGGGCACAATTATTAATCCGAGGGCATGAATTAGATATGAGAGTATAGGTTAAGTAAGAGGTGAAATTTAAGGTCCGAGAGTATGGATAGTCTCGTTGTAAGGATTAACGGGGTGGGGTAAGAGTTGCTTATATATATATATATATATATATATATATATATATATATATATATATATATATATATATATATATATATGGTGAAATTGTATATTTTGTGAGTTCTAAATTATATATATGATATAACATTGTGGGATTGAAATCCTTATGTACTCACTAGGTTTCCCAACCTAACCCACTCAAGCTTATTTGTATCACAGGTGTCGATACGAAGTTACATTACACTGAGAGATTAAATAGATGTAGATCACTAGTGTAAATGAATGTAAGTTCTGTTTATGCTTATGTTTCTATATTGACTATGAAATCCCAAATGTTTTAAAATGAATAAAAATACATTTCTTCGGAAATGCTTTGATAACGTATTTATCATGTGTTACTGGGAACAAATTCTACAACATTTTCACTAAAAGTGGTACTCTGATTTTTATAAAGCATAAACAAAATCGGTCTTTTCTGGCTGTGAAAATGGTGATGTCACAGTTGGTATCAGAGCATTAGTTTAAGCAAACTAGGAATATGGATTTATTTCTAGACATAAACTTAGAATGCTAAGCAATGATTGTGAGGAGTGTGTCTAATAAAATTTAGGTAATACATCTGAATAGACACAAGCACTAGCTTATTTAGAGAAAATACCTAACATGCTTTTATGTGCTAAATGATTTATGATATGCAATATATGATCAGATCTATGGTCTGTTGCCGACCGGATCTGGAAACTTTATGTGTTCAGGTTTTTAAATGTTTAATTACGGTATTAGAACTGACATATAACTTTTCGGAGTGATAGGGAGATTTACACGTCAATCGTAAATAAAATCTTTCCTATCTTAATTCTTATCATTTGACACTAAATGTCTGAATTGGTGTATAGATCGAAATGGTAAGAACCCGAAATGGATTCGGGAACTCGAACGGAAACATGTATCGACCTCCAGTGATTGAGCAAATACCTGTTGTGGTAGCCACTCCTGAGCCCATCACGATGGCCGGAGTATAGGTGATGATCCAAATGATGTTGGATCGCCAAATGGTGGAAACCAGATCTTTGCTTCAACAGAATCGAGAGGAAGCTACAGTACCAATTGAACAACGGAACTGAATGATGGGAAGTCGGAAGGAGGGAACTACAATGGGACCATCGGTCAAGCCAACCCACCAATAGTTCGACGAAACAACCAAGATGATGGAGATGAGAGGAAAGAATGTAATTAGAAGGATTTTCTAACTTGCAAGCCATCAAATTTCAATGGAAAGGAAGATCCAATCGGAGTTATGGATTGGATCTCGAAGATGGCGTTGGCCTTCATGATGTGCGGTTGCAGAGGCAAGTTACAGACCACATTTGCAGTACGTTAGTTCCGAGGAGGCGCTGTGCGCTGGTGGAACACCCTAGGGAAGACTCTAAGCCCCAATGAGCCCCTGCAACTGAATTGAGAAGAGTGTTTGGTTCATTTCAAGCGCAAGTATTGCTCAGCCCAAAACCTACTCGAGCTAGAGAACCAATTCCTAACTTTGAAGAAAGGGAGCATGTCCATCGATGAATACACCAACAAATTCATAGACAAAACGGAGTTTGCTTTGCGCCTTGTCCCAGATGAGCTGACAAAATTTGATAAGTACACAAAAGGACTTCCCTGGGAGTATGCGGTTCCGATACATCAAGCACCTACTCTAAAGGCATCTATCTGGGATGCCAAGTCTGTTGAAGATATGATCAAGGGAAGATCCGCCAACTAGGTTGAAGTTGGTGATAAGAGAATGTTTGAAGGATCCACAAGGTCCAACCCGGAATGGTCATCTTAGCAGGGATTGTACGGCTACCACCACACAGGGATCAGACTTTCCACTGCAGTCAGTGGGGGCCACAAGAAGGCCTAGTGCCCCAGTTTGTCTTCGGCAGGATGGGTGATAGCACCTGCCCCTGCAACTCTGAGGGTCACAGACGGCCGTCAAGGCCGAGTAGAGGCGCCTGCGGGAGGAGGCAGGGCTTTTCAGATGACTACCATGGAGACGCGAGCAGCTCCGGACATTGCAAGTGTGTGTATTAAGTTTTCTGTTTCCTTTATTCGTGATTATATTGCTAAGGTTCTGCATCATTATTGGTATAAGTATTTTAGAATTGTGTGGCTTGCTTGTGATTTAGTTATATGCCATCTGCATACCTTGGGTATTAAAATGGTAGTTAGGGGCCGTGCCCTATGGAAGCAGGTTACTTAGGATGCAGTAACTATAGCATGCTTATGTAGGACTCAGTAGTGTCCCACTAGATTCAGGAAGGTGTCATCGAGTAATGGATCGGTTAGACCCCTAGCTATGGCAAGCTTGGTTCTTCAGCAGGTTGATTGCGGTATAGTAGAGAAGATTAGGAATTCTTCTCAAGTATTGAGCAGTAAGGTATAAGCAGGATCAAAGTGGGGGAGAACCCTCCGAGTGTATAAGGGTAAGAGCACGCAGATCTAGAATGAGTATACGACCTCTGAGAAGGAAAAGAAGTAGCACAACGATTGATGGGTTCAGGAGTTCAGCGTTGGGAGTTTGGGAGACTTCCCAACAGTTAGTTCATGTATTCGAGATGGTTAGTATCTAGTTGAGAATTTGGGTTGGAGGGTCGCCTGTAGGACACGAAAGAGTTGGAATGGGATCTTGAGAACGGTTAGCATGGGATGCTTTCGTGATAGTAGTCAGTGATAGAGACAACATGTAGAGCATGGTAGAGTGGCGGGAGAGCCGTAACATTTTTTTCATCAACGAGCCAATGGTGCAAAGTGTTGTAAGACTATGGGGTATCCATAGCATTCACTAACAGTCAGTGAGTATGAAAGGTGTTGTAAGACTACGGGTAAGTCGTAGCATTCCCTAACAGCTTAGTTAGCAGAGTTGAGGTGAGGCCCTTACCTCCTAGTGATCCAGGTAGGAATCAAGAATGGGTAGTGGATGAGAATAGTATAGAGCTTGCCTGCATAGCCCTAGAGAGGTGAGACCTTGGGAGAGGCCGCTCCAGGATGTAGTTGGGTGAGACCTGCGGGCAAGGCCCATATGAGAGTAGCAGTATAGGTGAGACCTGAGAGCAGGGTTGCTCAGTAGTATAGTCGGGTGAGACCCGTGGGTGAGGCCCGTGAGTTTTAGTAGCATAGGTGGGACCTGGTAAGGACCTTAGGGTCAAGTTAAGGGGATCGAGGATCCCAATACTTGTAGCGCAGAGTGGCAGAGTAGAGGGGGCAGTATTAGGTAGCCTAAGTTTCCTCGTCGAGTCCAGGGTGGAACTCGACGAGTCCGGGTCGAAGACTAAGTGACCGACTCAACGAGTCGGAGAGTGGACTAGGCGAGTCCAGTCTGGAATGGGAAACCCTAAGTCCGGGGATTTTTGCACTATATAAACATCTCATTCTCTCCCTTAGGGTTCTCTATAGCCTCTCTTATCTAGAACACGAAACCCTAAGTCTCCATTTTTGCACATTCAAGCTTTCTTGCCATTTTGGGTGATTTAAAGGAAGAAAGAGGAAGCGAATCTTTGGTGATTCAAGGATTGGCTTTAGATCCAGAGTTGGTGTGACTTTTCAGATCCCTTGAGGTAATAAGTTGACCATATTGCATTTAGATCTATCTTATGGTTGAGTTTTGGGCATTTTTGAGTATGGAGGAGGTTTATTCAGAGTTTGGAATAGATCTGAGGTTGCTACCTCAGATCTAGGCTATTAAATATCCAGAAAGCCATAAAGTTTATGCCAATAAGTTGTTGGTGAAGGCCCTTGGTCACAAAACCTAGCCTTAGAGTGTTTTGGGCTTTTAGCTTCTTAGTTTCACGTAAAGTTTGCAACTTTACGAGGGGGATAGACTGTAGAAGAGTGGATCTATGGTTTGGATCCCCTACATGGCCCGAAAAGCTATTGAATGGTTTGAGATCTGAAGAGACTCGGCGAGTCACATGGGTGCACTCGGCGAGTTTTATGAACATGAGCATGGACTCAGCGAGTTGGAAGAACAACTCGGAGAGTCTGTTAAAGATTGCCTTGGACTCTGCAAGTCTGTTCTTGGACTCGGCGAGTCTGGTCGCAGAACCTCAACCCTTTCCGGGTTAAGACTTAGATCGGTGAGTTGAGTGGTGACTTAGTGAGTTGGGCAGGATGGGACTCAAAGATCGTTGGACTCGCCGAGTCTTGGGCTGAATCGGCGAGTAGAGTCAACCAAGAAGGTTGACTTGGACCAGGACTTTGACTTTGGCAAGATTGGACTTAGTCGACTTCTAAGAGTTCAGTTTGGGACTAAGTGTTGTATGATATTGATATTGATAGCTCGGGGAGCTAGTGGAGTAGCGGTTCAGAGAATTGTCGGTCAGCAGTCAGAGGATTATCAGCAAAAGTTCAGCAGTGCAGGTGAGTTTCCCCTTTGTGTGAATGGGTCTACGGCCACAATGCCGGTCCATGTAGTTATGAGTAGGAAGACCCGGGGGTTAGCCCTAGGCACTGTTTGCTAGTATGATATTCCGGACCAAGGTCGAATGTCGGGCGGGTGCCCAAGGAATGGTTTGCATGTTAGAGTATACTTGTTGTCTGTGTGATGCATGTATGTGCCAGGTAGGAAGGTAAGTGTGGGCGAGGTCCCGTATCTCACCAAAAGTAGAGTATGGATGGTGTTCCATATCTAATTAGTAGCAGACCATGGGCGAGGCCCGAGATAAGCATGGAGTGAGTGTGGGCTTGGCCTGTATCTCACTTACCGTAGGAGCTTGGACGGGGTTCCATGACTCACTAGTAACAGGACAGGCGCGAGGCCTAAGATTGGCATGGAGTGAGTGTGGGCATGCCCCGTATCTCTGTCACACCCCGAAAACCGAAGGCGGAATCATTTCCGGGGTTGACTCCACGTTGAGTATCAAATCCAATGGACATAGTAAGTAAAGTAAAACAACCATTACATTACATAATAAAAGTTTTACAGTTGTTTCAAAAGTAAAGTTTGTACAGTTGTGATACATTATATATATAAACAAAAGGAACGGATTTTCATGTACACCGTCTTCGAGCAAAAGGATCTTTGGGTACCTGTTCTAATGCTGACCTGAGAACACAAGCGGTTTGAAAATCAGCATAAAGCTGGTGAGTTCATAAGCAGTTTTGTTTTATGAAAATGTATCGGTTTCCTTTCTGTATCTGAAATGTTATGTTCACCAAGAAAATCCCGTATTTTCTTAACGTTGGTTATTGTTTCACAAATGTAAAGTATCGTAAGTTTGTACACTGAAAATATATTTATTCATGTGAAAATGTATAGTTGGTTATCTGACTGGTTGAACTATTCTGTTTACTTATCATGTGTTACCAGGAAAGTCCCATACTTTCCTTATTGTATGTCACAAATTCTAAAAGATGTAATGTTATCCAGTTTGTTACTCTTTCTAGTTATGTAAATGTTACCCAGGAAAGCCCCATGCTTTCCTGCATGTATATATCTAATGTAAACGATATTAAAGGTGTAAAAGATGTAATCGTGATTTGGTTCTATGTTTTCCCTAGGAAAGTCCCGTACCTTCCTGAATGTTGGTTATAGTAAGTAAAAGATGTAAAAGATGTCAAAGATGTAAACGATGTATAAAGTAATCCATTATTACTGTAAGTAAATCTCTGTTATCCTAATTGCGAGTTCCATAACCATACAATAGACTGAAACCTGTGGCAATAAGTAGTCCACATGTGGCAATAAGTCGTCCACATACTTATGACTTTCGTCACCCTTGAACCATTTCGGTTCGGCTGTAGCTAGCAGCCAGGTGTGGGGTAGTCAGCCCTGTATAGATCTATACACTCAAGTCACGCTCTCTAAATACCAGAGATTCTGGTTATGGGTGTAGTCCTCCACTCGCGTAATCTGGGTGGAGTGTTCTCCGAGGACGTGTCTCCAATCATACAGGAATAACAAATTTACTAGTAATAATATGATAGTCCTCCACTCGTATATGTGTGGGGAGTGTTACCGAAGACAAAAGAGTGTACAGGTATTATGTTCAAATGTTTTAATGTCGTGCTTTTAACTGATAAAATGTGGAAAACCATTTGTGAAATACATGTAAAACATACTAGTTTAAAGACTTATTTCACAAATATATGTTACGTGATCTGTATGTTCGATCTGTTATCAGTTGTAATATCAGTTATAAAAGCATAAGAATATGAAACACACATTTGAAAACATGTTTTGAGTACAAGAATTCCCTTGTACTTTGCTTGTGTTCCCCCTGAAAACAGTGGAAAACAGTGAAAAAGGGTAGGGGTATGAACTCACCGGACTCGGAAACGTGTCGGTTTTGAATGCTAGATGTTGGTTTGGGGTTTGATTACTCGCGATGATCCTATGTAAAATGATATAATGTCCATATATATACAATTAGAGATACATTCACTAATCATATGGGACATTACACTCCAATGAGGTTAAACACCTCAAAACGAGCGTTCGGAGTGACCCGGGTGACATCTTCGGACTTGTAATGGCACTAGGGACTTGGGACTTGAGTTTACTCCCCAAGAGTAAACATTTTAATGAGTTTACAACCATAAAGCACACACATACATGAGTTTACGGCCGTAAACTCATGTGGGTGTGGTTTTGATGGTTTAAGGGCTCAAATGGACATAGGGGTTGCTAGAATGGATTATCTAAATTGCCTTGGAACACTTGGAATGAATTTAAATCATCAAAATGATTATTTTTATGGGAGTTTACAGCCTAATATAGGATCCTGGCCGTAAACTCCTTAATCTTCATGAAAATGGTGTTAAATGTTGTTAAAACAAATCACATGTGATTAATAGGATTATTCCAAGGCTTTACATGAGTTTTATGGGACATTTGAGAGGTGTTATGGAGTTTACGGCCCATGAGACCCTCGTCATGGCCGTAAACTCTTATATAGGGTCATACAAAGTGTTTCAAGGTCTAAAACTTGCATAGAAGGAGTTCTAAAATTCATCTAAAGGCTTTAGGGGTGTTTAGTTTGCATTCTAACACCAAAAATCTTGGAGTTTACGGCCCAAGAACAAGCCTTAGCCGTAAAATCTTATAAATCCCACAAATGATGTGTTTTAGGCCCTTAGAGTATTTTTGGTTGGTCCCTTGATTTATTCCAAGGCTTTTGGTGGTGTTGGATGGCTTTCTAACACCTTAGAATTGGACTTATGTCAAATTTTGGGGAGTTTACGGCCCAAGCACATACCTTGGCCGTAAACTCACACAAGTCTCCCAAAATTCATGTTTCAAGTGTCCAAATGCTTAAACCAAGGTCCTATAATTCATATTTAAGCCATAGAAGTGATTTGGAAGGGTTTTAGGGCATGAAAAACCCCTTTTACATGAGTTTACGGCCTAAGCTTATGCCTTGGCCGTAAACTCCTTCAAATGGCTCAAAATCAAAGTTTCAAATGTTCTAAGTCCATATCTTGAAGTCCCATAGCCATATCTAAAGTCCAATTGAGTTTAGGAAGGAGTTTAAGGGCTTAAAACCCCATTTAATGGAGTTTACGGCCCAAGCTTGTTCCTTGGCCGTAAACTCAAGTTCTTGGTCCCAAAACTCAATTAATTCATCAATTTGAAGGCTAAAGGTGTTGAATAACATGTTAGGGAGGTTACCTTAAAGATTTGAAGCCTTAAACTTGAGATTTGGATCTTAATTCTTAGCTTGAGGAGAGAGGTTGTAAGAGTTTAGTGAGAAATTGGCCAAAGACTTCAAATGAAGTCTTAAACACATTTATATAATGTTTAAGTTTTGGACACGGTGGAATTCTACCCGATACCGGTGTTAGACGAGGCTTTTGGTCGTACCCGATTGAGTTACCGTAACCCGATACGGTAATTTCTAGAAATATTCCGATCACTAAAGTTGGGTGCTAAAATGATTTCTAAATGTATTAAGACACCCATTAAGTCATTTTAAATGTGTACTAAATAATGACTTAATTAAACGGAAGATCGGAAATCGAAATGGAAACGACGATTGGTTGCGCGAATTGTACTACGAAAAAGTTACAGTAAAATGATACGGAAATTTCGGGTTGTTACATTATCCCCCCGTTAAAGGGAATTTCTGTAACAGCCCAGAATTTCAGGTATTGTTATAATATTGTTTTTGGGGTGTTTTAGGAGGGGACTCGGCGAGTTGGAGCCAGACTCGCCGAGTAGGACCACAGATTTGGTCGCGGGTTCGCGACTGGACTCGACGAGTCCATTATGGACTCGGCGAGTCTGCGCTGTTCAGTGGAAACCTTAGCCGTTCGGTTTTGGAACGTATATAACGGACTTATAGGCCGTCATTGTCCGTCTTTAGCGACTGAGAAGAACCCTATATCGGTTGTGGGCATCTAGGGCAAGGATTGAAGGCCATTGGTGATCTTGAAGAAGTTATTGTGCAAGGAAGAGAAGAGTTTGGCTAAAGGAACAGCAAGGGAAATCAAGTTCTGAGGATTGGGGACACAGAGAGTGCATTATTCAGGTAATATTTTGGATCATATTCTGCTATGTTGATGTGTGCATGGATTTAGGGTTTATGGAACCCTTTTGTGACTAGATTGATTATTACCCTTGTTCCCCAAACGATTATAACCCTGTATTAGGACCTTTAGAGGTCCAGAATGCCCCATGCCTGTGTATTTCGGGAATTAAGAGAGGTTTTGGATTGGAATCCTTATGCCTTAGGTCAAAATGTAAATTATCGGCCTTGGGGTGTAGCATGAGCACCTAAATGAAGGCCTTACGTGTTGTACCAACTTAGGAGGACCAAACCTATGAATGGTCGGGACAATACTGATCTCAGGAAGCAGTTTGATCGACTGCATGGCATGGACTCGCCGAGTCCAATGAACAGACTCGGCGAGTAGCTTGAAGATTAACTGGGACTCGTCGAGCTATTCTTCAGACTCGGCGAGTGGAGTCGGGGTGGCCCCGCGATTCTTCCACGAGGAACTCGTCGAGTCAAGAGGGATACTCGACGAGTAGAAAGGGAACATCAGGATTTGGTGAGGACGTCTAGACTCGCCGAGTCGCCTTAGCACTCGCCGAGTCCGGTCAAGTTGACTGTTGACCGTTGACCAGAGTTGACCTACATGGGATTTCTCAGGGTCAGTTGTCTTGAAAGATAAAAGTATTAATAAGGGATATATGATATTATAGGGAGTCTGTAGCTCGGCGGATCGAGTGCGAGTGATTTCAGGAGTCGCTAGCTTTCATTACCCACGAGGTGAGTCTTCTCACTATACTGTACCCGGAAGGGTTTGACTGTGTGACCGAAAGGTCGGCTATGATATGTGTTATAAGTGCTATAAATGGAAAGGTAATTGCTATGCGTGCTATGTATGTTTATATGGGCCGGAAGGCAATATGTTATGTGACCGAAAGGTCGGATATGATATATGATATATGTGCTATATGTGTTAGGATAAATGTATTATGTGCTATGTATGTTTATGGGCCAGAAGGCAATATGTTATGGGTCGGAAGGCGATTATGTTACGGGCCGAAAGGCGTTGTGTTGTAGACCGGAAGGTCAGGGCCTGGAAAGGCGTATATGTGTAAGTAGTATACTGGGGAACTCACTAAGCATTTATGCTTACAGTTGTTATGTATGTGTTTCAGGTACAAGCGAGGACCGTGGGAAGGCGCCGGCGTGATGTGTACACACTGTTGTTATTTTGAGATCTTGGGGATTTTATGATTGTATTTTGATATGAAACTTGGAATAATTATATTTAGTTGAATAATATCACTTTATTTTAAATGAAAATTTTGTTTGAAAATTTGCGTTGTTACAATTTCGTCCCGAAATTCAAGTTTAGAACATAAGACGAGATACAAATCATGGATAAGAAAAGAGTTATGGATACTTCTGTTTCATTGAATCTTCCCGTTCCCAAGTGAATTCCGGTCCCCGCTTGGCATTCCAGCGAACCTTCACTAACGGGATGCGACTTTGTTTTGTACGTTTGACTTCTCGATCCATGATTTCGATTGGTTCCTCTACAAAGTTGAGGTTTTCATTGATCTCGATCTCGTCTAAGGGAATTATTAGGGTTTCATCGGATAGGCACTTTTTGAGATTTGAAACATGGAAGACAGGATGAATGTTACTGAGTTCATGAGGTAAATGAAGTTTATAGACAACTGGACCGATCCTGGAGAGGATCTCAAAGGGTCCAATGTACCTCGGATTAAGTTTCCCACGCTTACCAAAGCGTACAGTGCCTTTCCAGGGCGAGACTTTTAACAGGACACGGTCTCCAACCTGGAATTCTAGTGGTTTCCGACGATTATCAGCGTAACTCTTTTGACGATCACGTGAGGCTTTCAGTCGGTTACGGATTTGAATGATCTTTTCGGTGGTTTTGCGGATGATTTCAGGACCAGTGAGAGCACTGTTGGGGACTCGACTCCTGGCTAATTGTGTATCCCCCACCTCGGCCCAGCACAGAGGGGATCTGCACTTACGACCGTATAGGGCTTCGAACGGAGCAGCCCTAATGCTGGTGTGGTAACTGTTGTTGTACGAGAACTCGATCAAGGATAGATGTGTATCCCACGACTTTCCAAAGTCAATGACACATGCCCGAAGCATGTCCTCCAGGGTTTGGATTGTTCTCTCACTCTGTCCATCGGTCTGGGGATGATACGCCGTGCTCATATCTATTTTGGTTCCAAGGGCTTTCTGAAGGGATTGCCAGAATCTGGAGGTAAACCTACTATCTCGATCAGAGATAATGGATACAGGTACACCGTGCAGACGTACTACCTCCTGGATGTAGATTCGCACGAGTCTCTCCATCTTGTATGATTCTTTGATCGGGATGAAGTGAGCGGATTTTGTCAAACGATCGACAATTAGCCAAATGGTATCGTACCCACTAGAACACTTGGGTAGTTTGGTGATGAAGTCCATGGTAATCATCTCCCATTTCCACTCGGGAATCTTGGGTTGTTGGAGTAGACCTGAAGGCTTCTGATGTTCGACTTTGACTTTGGCGCAAGTCAGACACTTGCCCACAAACGTAGCTATCTCAGCTTTCATGTTCGGCCACCAGTATTGTTGTTTGAGATCCAGGTACATCTTGTCCGAACCCGGGAGAACAGAGTATTTGGTTCTGTGTGCTTCCTTCATGACTATTTCCCTGAATCCACCGGATTTGGGAATCCAGATTCGATTCATGAAACAGTGAACTCCGTCACCTCTGATCTCAAGTTTCTTTTCCATCCCTCTCAAGGTTTCATCTAACACGTTCTCGGGTTTGAGGGCTGTATCCTAAGCTTCTCGAATTTGCATGGGTAAGTTGGAATGGATGGTCATTGTCTGGTTCTTCACTTTGTGGCCTGCACTATCCTTTCGGCTAAGGGCATCTGCTACCACATTGGCCTTGCCGGGGTGGTAACGGATTTCACACTCATAATCACTGAGTAATTCTACACATCGCCGTTGCCTCATGTTTAAGTCTTTTTGATTAAAGATGTGTTGCAAACTCTTGTGATCAGTGAAGATCGTGCATTTGGTTCTGTAGAGATAATGTCTCCAAATCTTCAATGCGAAGATTACTGCTCCTAGTTCCAAGTCATGTGTGGTATAGTTGACCTCGTGTGCTTTCAGCTGTCTAGAGGCATAGGCAATCACCTTTCCTCTTTGCATAAGCACACAGCCTAAACCTTGATTAGACGCATCACAGAAGACAACGAAATCTTCTGTCCCTTCGGGTAAAGACAGAACAGGCGCGCTGCATAAGGCTTTCTTTAATGTTTGGAATGCGGTTTCTTGTTTATCACTCCAACAAAAGGGTACACCTTTCTGTGTTAGAGTGGTTAAAGGTTTGGCGATTTTGGAAAAGTTCTGAATGAATCGTCGATAGTAGCCAGCGAGACCCAAGAATTGACGAATTTCTGTGGGTGTTTTCGGTGCCGACCAACTCTCTATCGCTTTAATCTTGGAAGGATCTACATGAATACCCTCCTCGCTTACCACGTGACCGAGGAAAGTTACTTTCCGTATCCAGAATTCACATTTGGAAAATTTCGCGTATAGCTTTTCGGATCTAAGGGTTTCCAACACTAGCCTCAAGTGTTGCTTGTGGTCTTCCTCGCTTCGGGAGTAAACGAGAATGTCGTCAATGAACACGATGACGAATTTGTCTAAGAAGGGACAGCACACCCGGTTCATCAGGTCCTCGAACACAGCCGGTGCATTGGTTAGACCAAAGGGCATCACTACGAATTCGTAGTGTCCATACCGAGTCCTAAAAGCTGTCTTGGGAACATCATTCTCCTGGACTCGTAACTGGTGGTACCCTGACCGAAGGTCTATCTTAGAAAAGTAGCTGGCTCCATGGAGTTGATTGAAGAGGTCGTCTATTCTTGGAAGAGGATATCGGTTCTTGACGGTTAACTTGTTCAGTTCACGATAGTCGATACACATCCGAAAGGATCCATCTTTCTTTTTGACAAACAGAATCGGAGCTCCCCAGGGTGAGGAACTCGGTCTAATGAATCCTTTACTGAGCAACTCATTGAGTTGACTGGATAACTCCTGCATTATTGCCGGAGCTAAGCGATATGGAGATTTTGCTACGGGAGTAGCTCCAGGAATCAGGTCAATACGGAACTCGACCTGTCGTTCGGGAGGAATTCCTGGAAGTTCTTCGGGAAACACATCGGGAAAATCACAGACTTCGGGGATGCTCGCGAGGTCTTTAACTTCTTGTTTCTCGTTGATCGCATGAGCTAAGAATGCAACACACTCCTTTCGAAGGAGCTTTCGAGCTTTGATGCAAGAAATGATATGAAGGTTGGAACTGGGTTTGTCGCCATAGATTACGAGAGTTTGATCCGAAGGAAGATTGAGACGGATAGCTTTTTCGTAACAAAGAATGTCAGCATGATTGGGACTCAACCAATCCATGCCAATGATAACATCAAAGCTCTTAATGGAAACGGGCATGAGATCTATAGGAAATGAGTGATCATTTAGGGTAAGCGTACAACCTATGAATACATCGTTAGCGCTTTCTTTCTCACCGTTAGCCATCTCGATGGTAAACGTTTCAGTTAGTGGTTGAGGATTTGGTTTTAGATTATGTTTGAATGCATGACTAACAAAACTTCTTTCAGCACCCGAATCGAAAAGAATACTAGCATATGAGTTGTCGAGAAGGAACGTACCCGAAACAACAGTGGGATCAGCAACTGCTTCCTCCCGTCCCATGGTTAGAACCCTTCCAGTGTTATCGGCAGTTGACTTCTTGGGACAGTTCCTTTTAAAGTGCCCAACTTCTCCACAATTGTAGCAGGCTTGACTAACACCTGCTCCCGATGATTGGTTGGCTGATTGGGTAGGAGTTCTACAGTATCGAACTGTGTGCCCTTTCTTACCACAGTTGGTGCAAGACAATTCTCGACAGGGACCAGGATGATGATGGTATTTACACTTGTCACACAGAGGGAGGTTACCAGCATATTTACTGGTAGGAGTTGAGGCTGTGGATCCCATGGCAGAAACAGCAGCAACAGGAGTAGTAGTAGCAGCATGGACTACTACCGTCTGTTGTTTCTTGGATGATCCTTGAGAATATTGACCCTTCTTCTTCTTCCAGAATTTCCTCTTTTCACCACTCCTTTGAGTCGGATCAGAAGTGGTAGTGATTTCCTTAACATCGTCGCTGTGATCAATCAGAATTTGAGCTAAAGTCTTGGCACTATCATAAGTATCCGGACGAGCAGCTAAAACGTGACTCTTTATTGGTTGAGATAACCCCCAAACGAACCTTTCAATCTTTTTGTTTTCAGGAGTGACTAATCCCGGGCAGAGAAGTGCGAGATCATCAAATCGAGAAGTATATGCAGCAATGTCGGGACCTTTCATCTTCAGGTTCCAGAGTTCATGCTCTAATTTCTGCATTTCACCACGGGGGCAGTACTCGGCAATGAGAAGTTCTTTCATGGCCTCCCAGCCCATGGCATTGACTACGGGTAAGGTCAGAGATTTGACTCGGCCATTCCACCAAGTCAAGGCTTTATCCACGAAAGTACAGGCTGCGAATTTGACTTTATCGGACTCCGCACAAGCACAGATTTCAAAGATGGACTCAATTTTCTCGAACCATCGAGATAAGGAAATGACACCTCCAGCGCCATTAAAAGATGTTGGTTTCGCATTCATGAAATCCTTGTAGGAACCCCCTCTTTGGTGTCCCTGGCTACCCTCAGGGTTTTGAGATTGAGTACCACCACCTGAACCACTAGGGTTCATTTGTGACATAGCTGCTACCATCGCAGCGGTCATCATCGTCTGGAGCGATGTTAGATCGAACTGGGGAGGAGGTGGCGGCGAGGAAGGATTGTCGTTGTTCTTTGAGCTAGGTCTCTTTCGGGGAGGCATCTTGATCTAATAAGATCAAGGAAAAGAGGATGGTAAGTCCTCTACATTGAATCGATAGATATGACAGTTATATGATTCGAGCAAGCGATAAAGCAGGAAAGAGTTATCGAACAGATAATTTATCGCTAAGAGTAATCACAGAAAACCACTCGAATGAGGATTACTACAGAGGATCGGGATCGAGAAATACTCCCATAGTATTTCATGAATTGTTTACGACAATGATTCGATGTTGGGATATTAGGGTAAGTTTTAGGCATGCCACATACCACAGTCACTCCCAAGCACATGTTGGCCGTGTCTCGAATGAATATAGTTGGCCAGGCTATATTGACCCTAGACACGACTACATAACTACCCAGGTTTAACCGTAGTACATAACACCCATTTACTTATGTTCGGTTCTACTTGTGGTTACGGATGACGACGGTTCGGTATACTTATATACTTTTGAAAATACTTGTAGTTTGAAGATACTTTTAATTCAGAGCACTTAGGACCTTTAGTGTTTATAGTTTTATACCATGTAAGGTTTGGTATACTTCATTCACTATAAACAAGGGCTCTGATACCAATCTGTCACACCCCGAAAACCGAAGGCGGAATCATTTCCAGGGTTGACTCCACGTTGAGTATCAAATCCAATGCACATAGTAAGTAAAGTAAAACAACGATTACATTACATAATAAAAGTTTTACAGTTGTTTCAAAAGTAAAGTTTGTACAGTTGTGATACATTATATATATAAACAAAAGGAACGGATCTTCATGTACACCGTCTTCGAGCAAAAGGATCTTCGGGTACCTGTTCTAATGCTGACCTGAGAACACAAGCGGTTTGAAAATCAGCATAAAGCTGGTGAGTTCATAAGCAGTTTTGTTTTATGAAAATGTATCGGTTTCCTTTCTGTATCTGAAATGTTATGTTCACCAAGAAAATCCCATATTTTCTTAACGTTGGTTATTGTTTAACAAATGTAAAGTATAGTAAGTTTGTACACTGAAAATATATTTATTCATGTGAAAATGTATAGTTGGTTATCTGACTGGTTGAACTGTTCTTTTTACTTATCATGTGTTACCAGGAAAGTCCCATACTTTCCTTATTGTATGTTACAAATTGTAAAAGATGTAATGTTATCCAGTTTGTTACTCTTTCTAGTTATGTAAATGTTACCCAGGAAAGCCCCATGCTTTCCTGCATGTATATATCTAATGTAAACGATATTAAAGGTGTAAAAGATGTAATCGTGATTTGGTTCTATGTTTTCCCCAGGAAAGTCCCGTACCTTCCTGAATGTTGGTTACAGTAAGTAAAAGATGTAAAAGATGTCAAAGATGTAAACGATGTATAAAGTAATCCATTATTACTGTAAGTAAATCTCTGTTATCCTAATTGCGAGTTCCATAACCATACAATAGACTGAAACCTGTGGCAATAAGTAGTCCACATGTGGCAATAAGTCGTCCACATACTTATGACTTTCGTCACCCTTGAACCATTTCGGTTCGGCTGTAGCTAGCAGCCAGGTGTGGGGTAGTCAGCCCCGTATAGATCTATACACTCAAGTCACGCTCTCTAAATACCAGTGATTCTGGTTATGGGTGTAGTCCTCCACTCGCGTAATCTGGGTGGAGTGTTCTCCGAGGATGTGTCTCCAATCATACAGGAATAACAAATTTACTAGTAATAATATGATAGTCTTCCACTCGTATATGTGTGGGGAGTGTTACCGAGGACAAAACAGTGTACAGGTATTATGTTCAAATGTTTTAATGTCGTGCTTTTAACTGATAAAATGTGGAAAACCATTTGTGAAATACATGTAAAACATACTAGTTTAAAGACTTATTTCACAAATATATGTTACGTGATCTGTATGTTCGATCTGTTATCAGTTGTAATATCAGTTATAAAAGCATAAGAATATGAAACACACATTTGAAAACATGTTTTGAGTACAAGAATTCCCTTGTACTTTGCTTGTGTTCCCCCCTGAAAACAGTGGAAAACAGTGAAAAAGGGTAGGGGTATGAACTCACCGGACTCGGAAACGTGTCGGTTTTGAATGCTAGACGTTGGTTCGGGGTTTGATTACTCGCGATGATCCTATGTAAAATGATATAATGTCTATATATATACATTTAGAGATACATTCACTAATCATATGGGACATTACACTCCAATGAGGTTAAACACCTCAAAACGAGCGTTCGGAGTGACCTGGGTGACATCTTCGGACTTGTAATGGCACTAGGGACTTGGGACTTGAGTTTACTCCCCAAGAGTAAACATTTTAACGAGTTTACAAACATAAAACACACACATACATGAGTTTACGGCCGTAAACTCATGTGGGTGTGGTTTTGATGGTTTAAGGGCTCAAATGGACATAGGGGTTGCTAGAATGGATTATCTAAATTGCCTTGGAACACTTGGAATGAATTTAAATCATCAAAATGATTATTTTTATGGGAGTTTACGGCCTAATATAGGCTCCTGGCCGTAAACTCCTTAATCTTCATGAAAATGGTGTTAAATGTTGTTAAAACAAATCACATGTGATTAATAGGATTATTCCAAGACTTTACATGAGTTTTATGGGACATTTGAGAGGTGTTATGGAGTTTACGGCCCATGAGACCCTCCTCATGGCCTTAAACTCTTATATAGGGTCATACAAAGTGTTTCAAGGTCTAAAACTTGCATAGAAGGACTTCTAAAATTCATCTAAAGGCTTTAGGGGTGTTTAGTTTGCATTCTAACACCAAAAATCTTGGAGTTTACGGCCCAAGAACAAGCCTTAGCCGTAAAATCTTATAAATCCCACAAATGATGTGTTTTAGGCCCTTAGAGTATTTTTGGTTGGTCCCTTGATTTATTCCAAGGCTTTTGGTGGTGTTGGATGGCTTTCTAACACCTTAGAATTGGACTTATGTCAAATTTTGGGGAGTTTACGGCCCAAGCACATACCTTGGCCGTAAACTCACACAAGTCTCCCAAAATTCATGTTTCAAGTGTCCAAATGCTTAAACCAAGGTCCTATAATTCATATTTAAGCCATAGAAGTGATTTGGAATTTTAGGGCATGAAAAACCCCTTTTACATGAGTTTACGGCCTAAGCTTATGCCTTGGCCGTAAACTCCTTCAAATGGCTCAAAATCAAAGTTTCAAATGTTCTAAGTCCATATCTTGAAGTCCCATAGCCATATCTAAAGTCCAATTGAGTTTAGGAAGGAGTTTAAGGGCTTAAAACCCCATTTAATGGAGTTTACGGTCCAAGCTTGTTCCTTGGCCGTAAACTCATGTTCTTGGTCCCAAAACTCAATTAATTCATCAATTTGAAGGCTAAAGGTGTTGAATAACATGTTAGGGAGGTTACCTTAAAGATTTGAAGCCTTAAACTTGAGATTTGGATCTTAATTCTTAGCTTGAGGAGAGAGGTTGTAAGAGTTTAGTGAGAAATTGGCCAAAGACTTCAAATGAAGTCTTAAACACGTTTATATAATGTTTAAGTTTTGGACACGATGGAATTCTACCCGATATCGGTGTTAGACGAGGCTTTTGGTCGTACCCGATTGAGTTACCGTAACCCGATACGGTAATTTCTAGAAATATTCCGATCACTAAAGTTGGGTGCTAAAATGATTTCTAAATGTATTAAGACACCCATTAAGTCATTTTAAATGTGTACTAAATAATGACTTAATTAAACGGAAGATCGGAAATCGAAATGGAAACGACGATTGGTTGCGCGAATTGTACTACGAAAAAGTTACAGTAAAATGATACGGAAATTTCGGGTTGTTACAATCTCACTTACCGTAGGAGCTTGGACGGGGTTCCATGACTCAAAACTGACAGGACAGGGGCGAGGCCCAAGACAGGCGAGGCCTTAGGACATGATTATAGTAGGGTATGTTCAATTATGTGTTATATGCTATTTTGTACTATATTTGGTTAGCGGGCGGGGCCCAAAGACAGGCGGGGCCTAAAAGAAACAGATCTATATCCGAGCGGGGCTCGAAGCCAGACAGCGCCTGGAGTGGCGGGGCCGTTGTAGCGAGCGAGGCTCGAGGTAGCGGGCGAGGCCCGAAATAGCGGGAGTGGCCCAGTGCACGCAGTATGTATGCTTTGTGATTGTATGGTATGTAGTAGGTTGGGGAACTCACTAAGCTTCGTGCTTACGATTTTCAGTTTTGGTGTCAGGTACTTCCGGTAGCGGAGGGAAGAACTCAGGGTGATCGCATGGCACACACCATTGATTAGTTAGCCTGGGATGTTTTACTTTGATAATGAAATTATGTTTTGGAATTTATACTCTGAATTATGTTATGCTTTATGATTTCTTTTTATAAATATGGTTTTAGTAATGATTTAAAGAAAAATTTTTGGTACGGATTTTTGGGATGTTACATAAACGGTTCACAACACACCTAGGACAAAGCAACACTTGAGAGAGAGGTTCTATGCACTCAAAATCAGTTATGGAACTCCAAGAACACTTACACTCGATTGTGGCCATGGGATAACATATATATAGTGTAGGATTCCAAGGGTCATGGGTAAGCCCTAATCCATACACATAGGTTTATGATCCATGGTTCATGTGGGCTAAATCTTTATGGATCCTTAGATAAACTTAGTCCAACATGGATCAATAACCCAATCTATATGTTTTACTAGTTACCATAATTAGTCCCCATTAATTTACTTTGTCTCTTTTGATCACTAAATTAATTCCAAATTAATTCTTGATCAATACTAATTAAATCATATGATTTCATATTAATATATTAGAACTTATAATATATTAGTAAATCATAAATAACCTCTTCTCAAAAGTCCATCCTATCAAATTGTCCTGGTGATATGCAACCTAAAATAGACTATGCTACTCTCGGGTCAAGTACATACCAATTATAGTTATGGGCTTAGACACTTAATCCAACAATATCAACGTCACTTTTATTGAAGCCTTGAAACAAATGCCCACATATGCAAAGTTTATGAAGGATTTTCTTTCAAAGAAACGAGTTTTTGGAGAATTTAAGACTGTTGCAATGACAAAAAGTTGCACATCAATAATCCAAAACAAATTGTCTATGAAAAAGGATGATCCGGGTAGGTTCATTCTACCTTGTAGAATTGGAAAGTTAGACAAGATAGGCTTATGTTATTTAGGAGTAAGCTTAAATTTGATGACTTTGTCTATTTTTCGAAGATTAGGAGTTGGAGAAGCTGGGCGAAATACTATCTCACTCAAACTAGCAGATCGATCAGTAGTATATGCAAAAGGTAAACCCGAGGATATTGTTATTAAAATCGACAATCTCTTTGTTCCTGCAGATTTTATCATTTTGGATTATGAAGACGATGACGATTGTGGAATAATTTTGGGAAGGCCATTTTTAGCTACCATTGGAGCTTTGATTGATGTGAAAAAGGAAGAATTCATACTAAGAGTGAATGATGAGAAAAGGACGTTCAATATGTTTAAGGTTGTGAAGCAACCTTTTAATATGGAAGAGTGCTCATTTGTACGAGTCACAGATAACTTGGTAAATGTAGAAGTGGATCAATTGAGTAAAGTGACTCATGATACTGAGAAAATTGAAGAATGGAAAATAAAGGAAGATGTGAGATGGGTCAAGGAGGAGTTGGACCTAAAGGACAAGGTAGTTGCACCAACATTACTCTTTATTGAAAAAGCACCAGATTTAGAGCTGAAGCAGCTTCCAACACACTTGAAATATGCATATTTGAGAGATGATGATACATTGCCTATAATTATCTCATCTCAATTGTCTAGTGTATAGGAAAAAGAATAGATTGATGTTTTCAAAAAAAATGAGAAAGTGATTGGATGGACGTTAGCAGACATAAAAGGAACCAGTCTGGCGATGTGTATGCATAAGATAAATTTGGAGGAGAGAGCAAAAACACATGCTAAGCACCAAAGGAGACTTAATCCATTAATGAAGGATGTTGTGAAAAGGGAAATCATAAGATGGTTAGACGTTGGGATTATCTACCGAATTGCCGATAGTGAGTGGATTAGTCCAGTGCATTGTGTTTCAAAGAAGAGTGGAGTAACGGTAGTCCAAAATGAGAATGGGGAAACGATTACAAAGAGGATAGTTACATGCTGGGGGATCTATATAGATTATAGAAAGTTGAATACTGCCACTAGAAAGGACCATTTTCCACTACCGTTCATTGACCAAATGTTCGATCGTCTTGCTGGTAAGTCATTTTACTACTTTTTGGATGGTTACTCTGGACATAATCAGATTTCTATTAAATCAGTAGATCAACACAAAACTACTTTCACTTTTCAATTTGGTACCTTCGCTTTTAGACGTATTCCTTTTCGGATTATGTAATGCCCTAGCTACATTCCAAAGGTGCATGATGTCTATTTTCTCGAACATGGTTGAAAATTTTGTTGAAGTCTTTATGGATGATTTTTCAGTCCATCGTGATACTTTTGAGAGCTGCCTAAAAAATTTGAATAAGGTATTGCAAAAGTGTGTCCAACATAACCTTGTGCTAAATTGAGAAAAATGTCATTTTATGGTGAAAGAGGGCATTGTGTTGGGACACAAGGTTTCTAGAAAAGGAATTGAGGTTGATCGGGAGAATATTGAAATTATTAAAAGACTTGAAGCACTTGTCAGTGTCAAGGGCATTTGTAGCTTTCTAGGGAAAGCTGGGTTCTATACTCATTTATAAAAGACTTCTCAAAAATTGCAAAGCCACTTACCCAAGTTTTGGAGCAAGATCAAGAGTTTATCTTTGATGGTACATGTAAAAGAGCCTTTAAGGATTTAAAAAGAAGACTTACCAGTGCACCTGTCATTATTGCACCTGATTGGGATGAGCCATTTGAGATCATGTGTGATGCAAGTGATGCGGCCATTGGTGTAGTACTTAGACAACGAAGAGGAAAGTTTTTCCACATGGTTTACTATGCTAGCACCACCCTGATTGGCGCCTAATTGAACTACGCAACCACTGAAAAAGAGTTTTTAGTTGTGGTATTCTCATATGAAAAGTTCATATTATATCTTATTGGTGCAAAAGTGATTTTATACACGGATCATGCAATAATCAGATACTTGATGGAAAAAAAGGATGCCAAGGCAAGACTAATCATGAGGATTTTGTTTTTGCAATTGTTTGATCTAGAGGTAAGAGATAAGAAAGGATTTGAGAATGTGGTTGAAGATCACCTCTAAAGGTTAGATAGTGAAAGTATAAAATATGATCAACCAGTGATTCACAATAGCTTTCCATATGAGAGGATCTTGAGAGTGAGTGGAGAACATCCATGGTATGTTAACATTTTGAATTACTTGGTAGTTGGTGTATTTCCAAATAGGTTTAGTTGGCATGAAAAGAAGAAGCTAACTTATGATGCTGAATTCTATTTTTGGGATGAGTCATATTTGTTTAAACAAAATGCTAATAAGATGTGGAGGAGGTGTGTCCCAAAAATGGAACAAAAGCAAATTCTCGAAAAATATCACAAATCAGAATATGGAGGTCACTTTTAAGGAGAAAAGATTGCAATACATGTGCTTCATTAAGGATTTTATTGGCCAAGTTTATTTAAAGATGCGTATGAGTTTGTGAAAATATGTTACATCTGCCAGCGAATTGGAAATATTGGAAGAATACAAGAGATGCCATTAAGTAATATAGTGAAAGTAGAGTTGTTTGACGTTAGGGGGACTAATTTCATGGGACCCTTTGTGCCTTCTGATGGACAGATGTATATTTTAGTTGCGGTAGATTATGTCTCTAAATGGGTTGAAGTTGTAGCATGTGTGAGAAGTGATGCGAGAACCATAATAAATTTTCTAAAGAAACTGATATTCTCTAGATTTGGCACTCCTAGAACAATCATTAGTGATAAAGGTACTCATTTCTGCAATAGAATGTTGAGGGATGTCTAATCTCAGTACCATATAAAGCATCGCGTTGCCACTACTTACCGTCCTTAGACGAATGGTCTTGCTGAAGCTAATAACAAACAACTGAAGACCATTCTTGAAAAAGTTGTAGTGGGTAAAAAAAGATTGGGAAACAAAGTTAGATGCCACTTTATGGGCTTATAGGACTGCATACAAAACAATTTTGGGGACGTCCCCATATTAGCAAGTCTTTGGAAAAGCATGCCACTTACCACTAGAGTTGGAGCAGAAAGCTTATTGGGATTTGAAAGAGTTGAATTTAGATATGAAGGCAACTGGAAAGAAAAGAATGGAGCAGTTGGTGGAACTTGAAGAGTTTAACATGCAAGCGTATGAGAGTGCTAAACTTCAAAAGGAAAAGGTTAAGAAATGGCATGACAAGAAGATCTTGAAAAGGGAATTTGTTGAAGGACAATTGGTTTTACTTTTCAATTCAAAATTAAAGTTATTCCTAGAAAGATGAAGTTAAGATGGTCTGACCCTTTTAAGATTGCCTAGGTTTATCAAGGAGGTGCATTGATGATAATAAATGAGAAGGATTGAGAAAGATTCCTTGTGAATGGGCAACGAGTGAAACATTATTTTGGAGAAGAAAAAGAAGATGTGATTGTGCTTCACTTGAAGCCAGTTGGATAATGATTTGGTTATTATTATTATTTTTTGTTTTAATTTTTATCTTTATTTTTATTTTTGGTTTTATTTTTGGTTTTATTTTTATTTTTTATTTGTTTTGGTTTTGGTTTTATTTTATTTCTGTTTTTGTGAATTTCATTTATTTTTGTTTATGCATGGTTTCTTATTTCATTTTATTTGTTTTGTTTTATTCTAATAAATCTATCGATTGTGCAGCCCTTGTTTGCTATCCAGATAGTTGGCATGAAATGAGAGTCGTGGAAAAGAAAAAGTTCGAGCTATGCTTAGAGATCAGCTGTCACGATATAGGTTCTTGGTTTATCATATCATGTGAGATGAGACACCATTGGGGAGTACTCTTTACTTGTTTTAGTATATTTTTATTGCTCAGGACGAGCAATGTTTAAATTTTGGGGATGTGTTTAGTGCTTGTTTTTGGATCACTAAATGAATTAAAAACTTATTTTTTGTCCCCATATTTTTCAATTTACATCATTTTTTGAGCTTAAAAAGATAAATTTAAGTTAATGAGTGTAATAGACATAATATTTCCCAGTTGGTATTTTTGTGCCCATTCAATTGGGTTTTTGACCTGTCTTGCATGGGTTCTTTATCTCTTATTCTATAGGACAATTGGAGTTGCATTTCTTCTTATGAAGTCCAAAGTTCTTAAAGGAAATGCGACTCATTAACTTGTTTTTAGTAGTTCACGTAAGCTTCTTAGCCCCCCCCCTCCTATTCTACAGGTTGGTGAGAGTTGGTTTTCTTCGCATGAAATCCATAATATAGCACCACGAGCTTCTCATCTAAATTGACATCTTTCATCACCACTTGTCATTGCAAGTGCAAATCGAGTTTGTTAAGTTCCCCACCTATTCTACAGGTTCGTGGGAGTTGGTTTTCTTGCATGAAATCCAAAATATAGCACATCATGCTTTGCATTGGAATTGACGGTATTCATTTTACATCTTATTGCAAGTGAAACATGTGTCTCATGAGTTCCCCACCGCTTAGTCTATGGGTTTTAGTGGGATTTTGACTTCCTCTTATGAAGCTCAAAATTTTATAAGGAATTGACGGATTTTATCTTCTGAATGTAAGATTGCCTAAGCTTCTTACCCCCCCACTTATTCTACGAGTCTTGGTGGGAGTTGGAATCATATTGTAGTGTCCAAATGGTTTCGACATGGAATTGATAGATTCGAAAGAAGATAAATTCATCACGAGCAAATAAAGCGAGTAAAAGAAGTTTGGCAGATTGATCACGTCTCAGTGTTTTCATCATATCCGGCTCCTCGGGACTCCGATTTAGACGATTCAAGATGTATTGCACACTAGACACAATTATGTACAAGTTTTGTGTTTTGAGTTTTCGCTGATTCAATAGTTTTCTAGTGCAGAATCCACTTGGAAGTTGTGATCTTTTTGCTGAACGAAAATACAAAAAAATAAATAATTTTTTAAAATTTCCGGTTTTGACCGGTTTTAACGGTTCAACCGGACCGGTTTTCACCGGTTCACAGGAATACCGGTTTTTTGGCCTTTAAGAACCGGATGCGGGACCGGTTTCCGGTTGAACCAGCTGGTACGGTTCGATTTTCAAAACATGGCCTTTAGAGAAAAGAGATCTCGGCAGCCTTGACGGGAGGAGAAAAAAGAATACGGACGGCAAAAAGAAAAAAAAAATCGGCAGCCTACCAAGAGGAAAAAAACAAAAAACAAAAAAAAACCTACCGAAGGAACATTTCTGCCTTGTTACATAGTTTTTTTTTTTTTTTTTTTTTTTTTTTTTTTTTTTTTTTTTTTTTTTTTTTTTTTAAGTTCAATAAAGGAAAGAGAAGGAAAATATTGATAGAAAGAAAGTGAATGGAAGAATTTTTTTTTTTTTTTTTTTTTTTAATTTCATGTTCTCAAGTTTGTAGAAAATGAATTTTTTTAAGTTTTTGTGTTCCTGAGTTAAGAGGGAAAATAAATTAAAGATTTTCCTTTCCTTACTTTCTTCCTAAATCCACCCAATTTATAAGGAAATATTAGAAGGAAAATATGACGTCAAAATCATTATCTTCCTCTCACTTTCCTTCCATTAATAAAACTCGAAAACACGATTTGATTTTTCCATTGATATCCTTCACTTTTATATCCCTCCCTATTTGAAATGAAGAAGCAAAAATTGGTCTATTTTTTACTTTTGTTTTAATTGTTTTATATTCTTTTTCTTTTGTTTATTTTATTTTCTGCTACAATTGTTTGCGTTTATTGTTTCCTGGGATAGTTTCGTCAAGTACATACATTTTATTTGATTTAAAAATGATGCTTAGATTTTATTTTATAATTGTTATAATAATTAATATTCTGGAGTAGTAACTTTATGGGTTTGGTTGATTAGGATGGAATGATAATTTTAATGTAGTTGCTTTCAATTAAATCGATTTTGTTGAAATTGAATAACATATTCAAATGTATGTTTATCTTTAAAATATGAATTTTGATGGGTAAATTTGATTTTGGCTAGCACTTGATCAACGTTAGTTAGATTTAATTTGCTTGGTTAGAATTTTAATATTTACATGTAATATTGACTTCGAGAGAAGCTTTATTTGTGACATCGTTTGAATATAGATGTGTGGTTTCATTATCTCGCTTAAACTGAACATAGACGTGTGTTAAGATATTTTTAACAAAACTGTGAGACTTAATGATTTTTAAAATCACGAACTATATAGAGATATAAGTGAAAGTTTTTAAATCGAATCATGAGATAGAGAGGTAATTGATAACTTTTGTTGGTGTTGAGTTATTCATTTCTACATAATTAGTTTGATAAATTAGTTGCATTAAAAGAACCATTTAATCCGTATAAGTCAACTAAATCCTAATTTTCTAATAATTGTTAATTCGTTGAATTATTGTGTGGTTGTTTCGTCAGTTATTTTGGTTTTCATTTTTACCTTGCTAAATTTAGTTTATTTTTATTTTAATAGTTCCTTAGTCTAGTTTAATAAAATCAAATCACTTTTGCCAACAAATACATAGTTCGCTCTGCTTTAAGATAGGATAGTTCGTGTGGGTTCGATATCTGTTCTTATAATTGTATTACTTGCACGACCTCGTATACTTGCGAGTACGCATTTCATCAACAGTAGGACCAATATGACTAATCAACATCATTTTGAAGTTGTGACTTTTAACACGGTTTTGTATATGCAAATTTAAGAATTTTGGGTTCGATTTAGTGAAGTTGGCATGAAATTAATGTAGAACATGGCGGCTTTTGAGTCCTTTTGACTCATTTTCTAGTTTTGATAAAACAAAGTTGTTGAAGTTAAGCAAGGTATACAAAAATGATTTTGACGATTCAGAAATGGTGCTTAATGGGTAACTTGATATCTATTACCACTCTTTGATCCACGATGAGAAAATTTTCAACTTAAAAGGAATTGTAGACATCTCTCGTTTGATGGTGGAAACTTGGAAGAACCTCTCTTTTTTCTTTGCTTTATAGATTATTAAAACTAATTTTGATTTTGCCCGTCATAAGCGTAACTGTTGAACGGTGTTTTTTTGTAATGAAATTGTTGAAGACCAATTTGTGTCATAGAATAGGTGATGATTTTATGAATGATACTTTGATTTGTATTTTAGAAAAGGAAACACTTGAGAATGTTAAGACTGAAAATGTAATTACTTGCTTTCGTAAAATGAAAGAGCGAAGATGTGAACTTTAAAACATAACTTTATTATGGAAGTTGAACTTTATGTCTAATGAAATTGCGGTTTTTATTTTGTTCTTATTGTATATTACGTATTTTTTTAGGATACCCTTTTACTTTAACCATGGCTCCGACATTGTACAAAATATGGCCGCCTCTAATGGTTAACACCCAAAACTCATGAAACCCTAGGATTAAAGGAGAGATTGGAGAGGAGGGGAAGAATTTCGTTTTCCATCTTTTAGGTATGAGAAGCCACGGAAATTAGATGCCCAAGGGTCCGATTTATATTTTATAATCTAGGTAACTTGCAGATAAATCGAGATTTGAATAATTATATAATAGATTTAATCTTAATTCAAATCATTTCCTCATCAACAACCACAGGGCTTCTAGAAACCCTAAAGAGGGTCCCAAATCGTCTAAGCCTTGGTAGGTTCTAGAATTGCCTCTTTTGTTCAACTACTGAACAATTACAATTCATCTCTTGTACCTTTAATTAATTATGATTAATAAGTAATCAATTCTAACTATCTCTAATTAATTCATAATTAATTATTAACTATTTTTTACTAATTTAATAATTAAATAATAAATTAACAAATCATTTGTCTCTCTCCTTTGATCAATTCAAATCATTTCCTACTTATAAGGGTAACCTAAATAGGATTTAATTTTATTCATCAATATTATACCAATTTAATTACGACCTTAGACAACTTAATCCAATAGTTTAAGCTTTTACAACAAACTCCAAAAGACAATAGAGCAGACTTGATGATTTGTGGTTTTGTTGAGAAAGTATATTATTTAAAAGTTGATGTTATTTTTATTAGGGAATGTGTGTTGGTTACTTTTCTTAAAATTTAAATATCTTGATGCCTTTAATTTATGTGAATCTTTTTCAAATATTTTTTTAATCAATTTTGAAGTAATTCATGTAATTTTAATTACTATTTTTATGCTATCAAAAGATTTTTTTTTTCTAAAAAAAGACATTTTTAAAGATTTATAATTTAATAAAATATTAAATATAGAGACAAATATGCGAAATCAGTCGAGGTATGGCTCGCATCCATTTAACAAAATACAATGTATTTTCCTTTATTTGTGTACTAGTTTATAACCCGTGCGAACCGCGATTATAAAATTAATTAAAATTTCATATTAAAAAAATCAAAATTATTAATCAATTATTTTACATAGATTATTAATTAAAAAGATATTTTTTTAGTTATATAAAACTATAATTATTGGTTTAAAGAAATACGTGAAGTTATATCACCTTATAATCTATATTAATTATATTTATTTTTTATTGTAATGTTAATAATATAATATAATTAGAGTGGAAAATTTAAAATTTTAAAAATTAAAATAGAAAAATCAGTTATTAGTTTAATATCATTAGAGTGAAAAATTTAAATTTTATATTTTAAAATTGATAATTAATAAGTTGACAAGTGATATGATATTTGATATATAATATTAATGAGGAGTTCTAATTAATATGATACTTGACAATAGAAGAATAAACATATTCATTTATTAGAACAGAAAGATTATAACATTATTGTACTTTGAAAAAAGAAAAAAGAATGTTAAAATAATAAATAAATCAATGAAAATAAGTTGGTATTCCCTTCAATTTAACATTTACTCTGTTGAATCTACTTGCAGCTTAGCTTTCTAGAGAGACCAGAAAAACTGATGTACTACTACAATAATCGTTTTTGCTTAAAAGCTTTTATTTCTTTTATTGATGAATTTCTATTCACTAATGCCCGCCACAAAGCACATGAATCCTTCTAGTTAAAATTAAAAACAATGACATGAAATTAAAATTAGATTAAATTACATATATCATCACTTGTATAAGTGTCAAAATTCACGTTTCATCCTTATTTTCAAAAATTAACTCGCACCGTCCGTTGTTTGATTAAAATTTGCACATTTCATCCCTTTCGAAACATGAAATGATTATAATACCCTTTTTAATTTGTTTTTCATTTATCTTTTATAATTCTAATTATTAAAAAAACTATTTAAATTTATGGGTGTATCTAACCCTTTAAAATAAAAAAAAAATCCCAGCCACCACTCTTTTGGAAAGACGTCAAACATCACCACCGTTGGATTATATGTAAGAAGAAACAAATTCATCGGAATCTGTTACAACTTACAACCATCACCAGAAACACTATAAATATCTTCGGCATTGATCCCTAAACAATACTCCGGCAATGAGTTACCTTACCACAACCCTCCACCATCGACAGACCATAATCCTCTCTCTCTCTCTCTCTCTCTCTCTCTCTCTCTCTCTCTCTCTCTCTCTCTCTCCACCTCTTTATTCTTTGATTTGTTAACTACTCTTCAGTCTCCAGTGTGTACTCTGTCATCTCAGATTGATGATGCCTAAGGTCACCGCCGCCACAATAACCACCGGACTAGCAATAACTAATGTATAACCCTCAAAAATTAAAGAGATCTGGTGGTAGTGAGCTAGGGTGGAGATGTCATTGAGTGGTAGTTGTCAGATCGATGGAGAAGAAGAAAGGGTGAGTAAGAAGATCGATGGCGTCTGCGGTTGCTTCATGAGATCGGGGGGGGGGGGGGGGGGGGGGGGGGAGTAATTTGTTGACGTAGAAATCTACTCCGCCAGATCTGTGTAGAGCTCGTCGGAAAGGAGACTGACGATCAGAAAAGACAACAAGAGAAAGAGGAGGAACATTGTGATCTTGATGGGGAGAAGATCGGCAGTGGTGCTTGGTTTTCGTTCGAGTCATGGAAACTGGTGGACGGCATCATGGTTTCAACGGAGTCATGGAGGTAGGTGGACAGAGTTAGGCATGTGGGTTGTTATCGGGAGTGACTAAGAACAGAGAGACAAAATAGAAGAAAATCGGGGAAAGGGTTAGGGTATTTATTTTATTTTCTAATTTTTTTGATTTTAAAAATGGCAAACAAATAAAAGAAAAAATTAAAATAAAAATTATTATTAAGGGCAAAATAATCATTTTTAAGGTTGATTAGTGTTAAAAAAATTGAATTAATTTTTGAAAATAGAGTTTGAATGCGCATTTTTGTTTATGCACAAGGGACTATTCATGTAATTTACTCTTAAAATAACTAGAATACACGAAATTAAAAATTACTAAAACAAATGTTTCAATCCGAAAAAGCTTCAGCAATGTCCACCGGAGATATGTTAAAGATGTATATGATTAATTAATTTCCAATATATATTCTATTGCCAATGTTAAATTTTTGAAAATTTTGAAGGCATTAATTACTGGCGATAACGTGAAATAAAATTAGTGATGCCGATAGGATTACAAGCGACGTCCATGAAGTTTGTTTTTGTATTTGTTGTATTATCCATGCATATCGGACTGTCAACGTTTTTATCATATTAAAATCCCAACAATTGCATGTGTTCCAAGTCCACTTAATTATCTAATTAATTAATAGAAAACAAGCTAAGCTTGCATATCTTATTAAGCTAACAGCATACGTTCTGCTACATATACACGCTTGCATCAGATAGTTTTTGAGAGGGTATAACCATCAGCGGCTTCCTCTTCTTAGTCAGAAATCCATACTCATCAGAAAACTCCAGCTCTTCACCTTCTGGTAAGCTCCACTCAAAAGAATGCAACAATGATGCCACTGTATACATCAGCATCTTCTCCCCCAGATTGACTCCAGGGCACATTCTTCTCCCCGATCCAAATGGTAAATACTTGAAGTTATTTCCACTGTAATCCCACTTTCCATTCAGGAACCTCTCAGGCTTAAACTCCAATGGATTGCTCCAGTTCTGGGGATCCCGATGGATCGCCCAAACATTAAGATACACAACAGTACCCTTTGGAATGGTATACCCGCCTACTATGCAAGCTTCATCTGGGCATCTATGGACTAACAGTGGAAGCGGAGGGTGTAGCCTTAAGGTCTCTTTGATGGCTGCATCCAAATATGATAATTTGGTCAGATGAGATTCTTCCACAATATTGTTCGTACCAACAACCTCTGTTAATTCTTCCACAATCTTTTTCTTCACCGCTGCGTTATGCAAAATCTCCGCCATCGCCCATTCTACCATGATCGATATTGTCACTGTCGCTGCTGTCACAATGTTCTGTTACAATTAACAATCGATTAACTTTTAGTGTTCTGGAATTTGAGCTGATTAATTCAATATTAAATTTGTAGGTTTAGAGTGAAAAGAAATTTTAAAACATACATACCATTAGTAGAGCCTTTATTTGGTCAAAGTTGTATGAAGTCGGAGCACCTTTCTGTTCTTTAAGCTCCAGTAAGATCTGCAAGAAATCCTTTTGATCTTCCTCGCCTTCTCCATCAACTTTGCATGAGTTGGCTTTGATTCTTCCTTGGATAAGTTCGTCCAAAATCTGGTTAACATAAACCATTTGCTTCTTCATTTCTCTCTGCCTTCCCTGTAGATCGAGCCATGATAGCATCGGGAGAAAATCAGAGATGTTTCGCGCTCCTTGTAACTCTATAATCTTGAACTCAACTTCCAGAAACCTTTCAACTAAATAGCTTGTAAAGTTCCCTTCCCCAGGTTTGCTACCACTCCATAACATCCTTGTGAGAACATCAAACGCGGCGTTGAAACCAATTTCGTTAATGTCGACCTGTTGCCCGAGCTTAGCGTAAACATCAGCCACCATCTTCCTCACTTCATGTGTTCGAAGACTCTGACTCTGAGTAGTGTTAATATTTGCAGTGCTCATCATTTGGCTGACTAAAAGCTTACGCATGTTCCTCCAATGTGCGTTGTTGTTGGACCATGATATATTGTTGACACCATAAGAGCTGATGACAGCTGTGAGTGGAGGGCTGCGGTTAGCTAAGGTCTTATCCTGGTCACGAGCCACCACCTTTGCGAGCTCCATGGAGTTCACCACGACGTGAAGTTTTGTTCCGAGGTGGAGACTAAAGATGGGACCATAACGTTGACCCATCTCCGTGAATTTTTCATGCAAGTTGGAGCCGAGAAAAGGGAGGTACCCTAAAACTGGGAAGCCATAGGGACCCGGTGGCAACTGATTCGCTGACTTTCCCTTTTGGGGATTGGGAAATGTCCATTGGTACCATAAAAGTAGGAGCGTGGGAACTAAAAGGGTGAGAAATGTGCGAGCAAACTCGTCTTGTTGGTTGTCGACTTCCCACCACCATAACCAGAAGTTGGTCATTGTGAGGTAAATCGCGATTCCTAGCTCTGATATCATTCTTGCTATTGCTAACGAATGATCACAAGATAAGAGTATTGCTTGATTGTGGATAATGGGCATATATGCATTGCAAGCGTATATATAGGCATCATCCAAGACACTTGGATTTGTGGTTCTGTTATCCAACAGATTTTGGGCCTTATCATTAATTGTCACATCTCCATCAATCATGGATGAGGTTAATAAATTAAAAGACTGTTTTGAAGATCACAAACTACACCGCCCTAAAAAACCAATAGCCATACATCTCTGTTTTCTGTGTGACTCATAAAACCAAACCACCAACTCCAAGACACCCGCTTGCTAAACAATACTAGAATTCTCTACACCCACGTCTCGTCTCATCTTTCAAACAAAATCCTAATTTTTCTCCAAACATCCACCAATGTTGAGACCGTAATTAATGGTTTTCTTTGATCATTTTATTCAAAATAATATTTGAAAATAAAATTGCACAAGAAGATGATATATAGCTATAGTTTTAAAGGAAGTTATAGCTAAAAAATTAATTCAAATGGCTCAAGTTTTGAGTGATATATATATTTTGTCTTGCGTCGTGAATTTAGAAGACATGAAATGGTTGTAAAGGCTAACCACTTGTCAAGTTTCATAATTAATGTGTTATGTGTCCAAACGATCAAACATTTGTCAAAAACAGCATGCATGCAAACCAAGCCAATGCATGTCACATGAGTTTTTCTTTCCCAAGCAAAGCCAATTCATGTCTTGCTGAGTTTTCTCACCTGCTCCACCGCCTTCCAAACCAAAGAATTTCTTCCTCACCGCCTTTCAAGCCAGTGCGTGTCTTCCTAGTTAGGTAGCGATCCTCCTCATGTGTCGTTCCAAGAGGTTTCTTTCTGTTATTTCGGTTTTTGATTCAATCCATCTTCAATCTCCTTCTTTCTCCCTCCTAATTAAAGCTCTTGACCTGAGTCTATTTCAGAGATAATGAAGCAGATGAGAGAAAAAGACTGAATTAACATAAATTTTTTTGATTCTTTTGCTGTCTTGCGCTCTAGTTCCCTAAACTGTTTCTATTGATTTTGCCCGCCACATGTTCGCTAAAATGCTTGAATGCCATTTTGAATCTTTTATAATAAATTTACTCACCTGTATGTTTTACTTGCAGATGTTGTATGTTTTATTAAATGGGATTGGGAGTATTAAGATTATACAACCAACAAACAACATAATACAATAGTTTGAATGCTTGACGCATACATGCTTATAACCTTAAACTCTTATAAATAATGGTGCTAAATGGCATGCTCTGTCTCATTAAGGTTCAACATCAATTTTCAATTAGTCTGATTGGAGATTCTCACTTACTTCGTCGTAATCTTGTTGAGTGGAAGTTTTATGCTTGTTCTGATTAATCGATCGATAGATGGCTCCTACAGGAATCTGATCGAACGATTCAAACTATAAATGGTAGCAATTTATATATAACTATTTCTATGTGATTAAGAAATGAAAATCTCCGGATAAGTTCCAGAATTTTAATCTAATTTATAAAAAAAATCCCAAACTAAATTTTATTTACAGAAAAACACAGAATACCGGTTAAAACTTCGAAAAAACCCTTTTTGGTCGGTTTTGCAGATTTTGACGGTATTCTGTCCTTTTTCGTTAGTTTGTTCAAAATTTTGGGACTTTTCCAAAAATTACATAATAACAAAAATATTGGGACTTTTTTTAAAATTACCATGAAATTAATAGATATTATTACTAATAAATCATTTATAAACATAAAAAATATTTTTATTATAAAAAAAGAAAATACATTTATTGTTAATTTCTATGAATAAATTGGTGGTCTAAGTACTCTATTGTTTCCTGACCACTCAAACTCTCTACGTTCTTTCTATGCATTGTTGTGGGTATGATGGTGAGATTAACTTAGTTAGCATTCCTCTAATGTTGGTGTTCCTATTATGTTGTTTAACCTAACTACCAACCAACATTCATATTTTATATGTTAACAACCATCGACTAACACACATCTATAAAATGTGAAAAGTGAACCGTGAATGAAAATTTATATGGAAACAAGTGAAGGGTTATTATCTATTTAAATTGTCATTCAAAGGTTATTTTTCACTCTCGATAAATGTGTGTAATTTTATGGTTGTTACCGGGTAATGTTTGGAGGTTATGTGGTAGTTAGGTTAAAGAACATAATGAAAGATCTATATGTTCGTGTAATGATATTTTCTGATAACATGTGATCATATAGCATCATGCCTAATAGCAAGTAGACACTTTACTGATTGTGCATTAATATATATTATCAAGTCTTGTATTGGTCACGTCTAACAGAGTACTTCTCATTATGACACCGAGAACGGTACATAGGAAGAACATAGAGATTTTGAAGTGTCAACAAATAATAGAGAAGTACATAATCGACCATTCTATTCCTAGAAATTAGCAACAAATGTATTTCCTTTGTTTATAATAAAAAAAGTTATGTTTATAAAAGATTTGTTAATAATAATATCCATTAATTCCATAGTAATTTTCAAAAAAGTCCCAATATTTTGTTTATCGGGTAATTTTCAGAAAAGTTCTAATATTTTGAGCAAACTAACGAAAAAAGACAGAATACCGACTAAATCTACGAAACCGGCCAAAATGGGTTTTTTCGAAGTTTTAGCCGGTATTCTGTGCTTTTCTATAAACAAAAAATAGTTCGGGACTTTTTCATAAATTAGACTAAAATTTTGGGACTTTTCTGGAGATTTCTCATTAAGAAATACAAAGAAAAATTACGTATGTCCAAAATCAGAGACTAATTTTGACTTTTACCTGAGTTAACTGTAAACATCAACGACGCTATAAAGAATTATTTAATTGTGAATATAAAATCTGAAACTACATCAACTACCATTTAACTTTCCCTCTTTTAAAAGTATAGAGCTAAAAGAATAATTACATCTATGTTAATATGAAATTTGAATACTTAGCATTTCCATATTTCAGAATCTGAAGTTTGACTCTATTTATAAACAGCGGAATATTGTCATTTTGGGTGATACATAGACGTTTTAATTTAGAACAATTACGTGATCCTTTCTTTAGATTACTTTCATTTCTACTTGAAAAAAATCATGTATTTAGTTGTTTGACCATAAAGATCAGTCAAAATTCAATACCCATTATAATCCACAAAACATGGAAGCATTTTAATACTCTAAAATTTGATTAAATGCATCTTCCTTTACATTACAGTGGTTTGAAATGAACTCTAAAGGTCAATAAATTATCTGTAAAAGTTGGTTGCCAAAACTTGGATTCCGAATCAAAGATGTTGTGTGTTTTGTCCATGGCTATGGAGATAATTGCACATTTTTTCTTTGATGCTTTATGATGACATCCCCATCAGGTTATGGTGTTTATGCCATTGATCATCCTGGTTTTGGCCTCTCTCAAGGTCTACATAACTATATCTCCAAGTTTATTGATATAGTTGAATATGTAATTGAACAACAGACAAAAATTAAAAGTACCCTTTTTGTTCTAAATCTCTTTATTTGACTTTTATGGTCAAACAAACTATTTTCAACTTTAAAAGTCATATGGCTTTGTTTATTTTTTCTTATATATAAACTTGTAACTTGTAAGCACATTGAACTCTTTGTGAAGTGCTATAAGCCAAAAAATGGCAAAAAAAAAATGTAAAACTGTAAATACTCAAATAGCCCCTTTTCTTTCTGATTTTTACCGTGTTTAATCAAAATTTAAGATATTTTTTCTATTTTCTTCCTTATTTCGAGGTTACCTATTGGTTTTGGTCCTTGAGACTTTGTTATTTTTTATTTTTTATTTTTGTCATTATTTCAAAGTTTCATATCAATTTTGGTCCTTATTTTAAGGTTTCATATTAGATTTGGTCTTTATTCAAGGTTCCAGGAACAAATTAGATATAAAGCCTAGAGATAAGGACCAACATTGAAATAAAATCATTTTTCGACCAAACCTGGTAAAACCTATAAAGTACAAGGATTATTTTTCTAATTTATTCGTTGTGAAAATATATTTACCGAAAGACATAAACTAAGAGGAATGCCTAGGTTTCTTTTAGTCCGGTCAATGAGAGTAGCTTAAAGAACAACATGGATGGTTCGGTGTAATTCTTAACTTGCTGCTCCAGTGGGCAAGTAAATTTCCCACCCTTTCTTTGCAGCTATTGTAACGTCTGTAGATCCGGGCTAATCAATTTAGAGGCAATAAGTATCGAAAATGACTTTTCAGCAAATTATTATTTAGAATATATAATCTTAACCAAGTTGTGGTATATTTTATAAGGTTTCCTTACATATAAAGACCACCGAAATCTGAGTTATAACGAAGAAGTTATGACCCGTCGAAGTTTCGCAATGGAATCGACACGATATTGGGAAACGTAAATAATGAATTTACGATAGAACGAGATTTAGCCTTAGCGATCTCAACGAAAGTCATAGAATACGTTAAACCGAAAACATCCATAAAAAGAACGCCCAAATCTGACTTCGTATGAGGAAGTTATGATTTTTCGAAGTCAGTAAACACAAAATAACCTTAACCTATATATATAACCTTAACCTATATATATAATCACACAAATTATATATATATATATATATATATATATATATATATATATATATATATATTGTAACGCCCGTAGATCCGGGCTAGTCAATTTAGAGATAATAGGGGTCGAAAATGACTTTTTGACTAAATATTATTTAGAATAAATAATTTGAACCAAGTTGTATTATATGTCACAAGATTTCCGTACATATAAAGAACGCCGAAATCCGAGTTATAACAAAGAAGTTATGACCCGTCGAAGTTTCGCGACGAAACCGGCACGGCACCAGGAAGCGTAAAAAGTGAATTTACAACAGAGCGATATTTAGCCTTAGTGATCTAAACGAAAGTCGTAGAATATGTTAAACCGAGAAAATCCATAAAAAGAACGCCCAAATCTGACTTCGTATGAAGAAGTTATGATTTTTCTAAGATTCGGCTTAGCAGTGTACAGCCCGAAACTCGAATTTTAGTTCGAGCGGTTTTTGGCTTATGCGACCTAAATGAGAGTTGAATATCTCATTAATAGGAACTCAACGGTAAAAAGACAGATGAAAACGGAGTCCGTATGAAGGAGTTACAGATTCTTCGCGGTCATTTAACAGTCTAAACGCCTCGTACTGTTAAATTTAAGATCGGTCGAGAATTAGCCAACGGAGTCAAAATGAAAGTTGTAGATATTATTTTTACCTACGCGTGGATATAAAGAACGTCAAAAACGGAGGTCGTATGTGAAAGTTACAAATTTTAGAAGTCGGAAGTGTGCTGTGCCAAAATAGTTGATGTGGCACAATCTTGGCCATTGCTTTCTCCCCAAGTCTTGCCACTAGATGGTGACATGTGGCACCAACTTCAGCCATTTTCACCCTATAAATACCACCTCTCCCCCCTCATTTTCTTCACACCTTTCCCATTCTTTCTTCTCTTTACTCTCTATCTAAAACCTCTCTCTAGCCCCGAAATCCCCCGAAAAGCCTAGGGAACCTCCCTAGCACGAGGCGGAAGCCCCGGAGTGCTCGACGGCTCCGAGAAGAAGAGATTTCCGGCTCGGAAACGCTGCTCCAAGCAAAACCTGGTTTTCTATAAAACCCGCTGTAAGTGAGCTACGCCTACGCTATTTTTAATATAGTTTTTATTTAATTATATTAACGTTATTAAGAACATATAATAAATACTTGGGCTATTATTATGGGTTATATAATTTTTTTAACGATTATATAATAGTAATAATAGCTAGACTATTAATTAGTCTCGGCGAATAATAGACTAAAATCTATTGGTGATAATACTAGGTTTCGTCGAAGGAAATTATTTTAAAGTAAACGAAGCGCTGTCCGAGTACCGAGTCACCACCTTCTCAGGTGAGTGCATGGTCCCTTTCATCTTACACATAGATATGAAGTATTTATTATATAATTTACGTGTTGTGAGTGCATAGTCTCTTTCATCTTACACTTAGATATGAAGTATTTTAATATAAATTACGTGCTATGTGTACATATTGTCTGAATACTTGCTGTCTATGCCGAGTAAAAGATTTTTATACATGTTTTAAATGATTTAAACTGTATACGTATTTTATATCTACAAAACGTGTTGGGAAAAACATGGGTAGATGAAATAGTTGTTTTGTGATAACACGATGGGAGACATCAGTGTTGTCAGTGATCCAGTCATCTAGTGGAGTATAGATGACGACTATGGACGATACTAGACGGTCCAGTGGAACGATAGCAGTTTCGTAACATGTAGGTATTTTTGAACTAGGTGCTCATTAGGTATTTTTGAACTGAGTGTGTTCACCACGTATCTTTGAACTGAGTGTGTTCACTAGGTATTTTGAACTAAGTGTGTTCACTAGTTACTTTTGAACTAAGTGTTTACAAGATGTTTCGGACTACGTGTTCACCAGATATATTCTATAAGTCTTGGTAATGATGGACTTCGTGTCGATTCCTTATGATGATCCTTAGGAATAAATAAACGAGGAATAGCTGATTCTTAGGGTAGATCCTTAAGACTAAAGAAGATAATGGGGATGGGTAATTGGGTTGATTGTTTGATTGTTTAAACATAATAATTATATTATTGTGGGTTGAAAACCCTATGTACTCACCAGGTTTCCCAACCTGACCCACTCAGTTTATTTATATCACAGGTGTTGATACGAAGTCACTTTACACTGAGAGATTTAAATAGATGTAGATCACTAGTGTAAATAAATGTAAGTTCTGTTTATGCTCATGTTCCTGTATTGACGATGACATCCCAAACGTTTTAAAATGAGTAAAGTACGTTTTTTCGGAAATATTTTAATAACGTATTTATCATGTTTTTCTGGGAACAAATTCCGCAACATTTTTATTAAAAGAAGAACTCTGATTTTTATAAAGCATAAACAAAATCGGTCTTTTCTGGCTGTGAAAATAGGGATGTCATATATATATATATATATATATATATATATATATATATATATATATATATATATATATATATATATATATATATATATATATATATATATATATATATATATATAGGTTCAGGTTCATTTGAAACCATTCTAATTTTGTGAGACCGTGAGACCAAATCTAAAAATAATTTTAAAATGCAAAATAAATGGAAAAATCCAAAATTCTTTTTTTAAATATTGTTTTCGGAACTTGAATTAACTAAAAAAATATAAAAAAATAAAAAAAATTCCGTTTTTTTTTGAAAAATACGTGAAATATTCTAAATAGAATATTACACTGACATATTCTAAAAAATAATTTTAAAATGCAAAATAAATGGAAAAATCTAAAAATTCTTTTTTTAAATATTATTTTTGGAACTTGAATTAACTAAAAAAAATAAAAAAAAATAAAAAAAAAATAAAAAAATTCTATTTTTTTAAAAAAATACGTGAAATATTCTAAATAGAATATTACACTGTACATATTCTAAAAATAATTTTAAAATGCAAAATAAATGGAAAAATCAAAAAAATTCTTTTTTTAAATATTATTTTCGGAACATGAATTAACTAAAAAAAATTAAAATAAAAAAAAATAAAAAAAAAAATAAAAAAAATGCGTCTCACGGTCTCACTAAATATAGGTGGTCTTAAATGAACCTAACCCTATATATATATATATATATATATATATATATATATATATATATATATATATATATATATATATATATACACACTACCTTATAAAAGAAATCTTACTATTTCTATAAATAGAATCAATATAATAATAATATTTTTTAAGACGTTCAAGTCTTTAAGCTTAAAGTACAACCAACTATTAATATAATAATATTATAATATATATCTTACAAATGATAATGGTAGGAATACAAGTATTAAAAACACATTTAAATTAGTATTTCCTTATTTTTAGGGATGGAATTAGTATTTTCATTAATTTTGACCCAACTTGTACTCCTAAAATTTTTCTTCTCTGGTATCTGGTGCATTCGAAATCTAAAACAATTCTTTTCGACAAATCGTTTGAAATTTAAAAGCTCATTCAAATTGGAGTTTCCTAATTTTTTGCATAAAATATAGTTGACTGGAGACTAATTCAAATCTTCATCTCCTTTTCCTCCATGGAATCCACCACCACAATATTTTTTGGTTTTGGCATTGCACTTTTTATTTTTGTGAAACCGATCGATAATGGTGCAAGTGTTCTTAGAAATATAACATGTCTCTGAATGTAACTAATTGGTTGAAAGAAACTATTCGCCGCCGCCGCTTTGCGCGGGCAAACGACTAGTATATATATATATATATATATATATATATATATATATATATATATATATATATATATATATATATATATATATATAGAGAGAGAGAGAGAGAGAGAGAGGGAGAGAGAGAGATAGAGAGAGAGAGGTTCAAATGTTTTTGACAACTATTGTGTGCCTGTGTGCACCAATAAGAATTCAGGAAATAATTAATTATTAAATAAATCATTTAAGGGTATTATACTAATCTTGGCATACTTAAATATGGTAGATAATTAATATGTTCTTTATTATTCCTTTAAATATGGGATGTAGTCAAAATCTGGTAAAAAAAACCCTAGCCGATCACGTCTACAACGATTTATCCTCCCTCTCGTTTTCTCAGCATTGGTCCCTGCTATTCAGCGGGGTTTCGGAGGTTTTGGGCTACCGTAGAAGGGGAGATGTGCTATAGGTTTATCGATCATTCACGTATCAATAGCAGCAACGACTAGCGATTTTGTGAAGTGTTCGATCCTGCTATTCTATTCTTTTCTATTCTACTAATCAGGTAAGTAGACGATTAATTGAATACTTGAGTTGAATTATCAGTTGGTAATTGAATGTCGAAATCAGAATGTCAATTACTAAGTAACTGAGTTGAATTATCAGTTTGTAATTGAATATCAATTATCATTATCAGATACAGAAATCACTAATCAGAATTTCCATTATCACTTTCTAATTGAATACTTGAGTTATATTAAACAATTAGGGCGTGTTTGGCTCACCGATTCTAAAGGAATGTGGTGGAATTGAAATCTAAATTTCTCTAAAAATGGCGTTTGGATGAATAAAAGTGAAGGGAATGGAATTTCCAAAATTTCCATCAGATTCGGCATCCACGTGAATTGCTGTTAGAATATATTGATTTGAAGATGACATTTTGTTAGAGTAAATTATATTTTTTTAATGTTTATTATATTCTATCAAAATTTATACTTTGAAGATTACATTCTATTAGAATAAGTTACAATTTTTTAATGTTTGCTATATTCTATTAGAATTACAACCCACATTGCCAATTTAAAATATTGTATGCATTCTGCCAAAATTTAAAATGGCATATATATATTCTTTTAGAATAATGGTAGTGTAGTAATGGTAATTGCACTTTAGAGTTAATGATTCTTTCAGAATTTGTGTTTGCCTTTTTTGTTATAGATTTGCTATGATATTTTTCCACAGAATGAACAGGTTCAGTAAAGTCATTCTTAAAAAATACGATATTTTTTCTAACCATTCTTAGTTTTTGTTGCATTTTTTTTTATAGGAATTGATTGAAGAATGGTTTGAAGACATGATAGGAAATGCTTGAAGAATGAATCAAAGATTGTTCACACTCACATTTTAAGAATCTTATTATGTTTTAAAGAATTACACTTGTTATTCTTTCAGAATTTTGTTATTATTCAAGAATGTTCTTTGTATCACAATCATACAATGTAATTATTTGATATATTATTAGTGCAAGAAGACATGTATTCTTTATAAAATGTTAGTGTTGATAATATGTTCTATAATTCTTTAAGCATGTTAATATATATAAATATTGAATATAGTCATATTTTGCAAGAATAAAATCAAAAATATATTTAGTAGTTTATAGCTGATTTTTATGTCATTCTAACAGAATGAAATCGGACATTATTAAAAATTATATTTAGATTAAACTTAAAAAATTCAGACTTTTAAAAATGAGGGTATTAATTATCCCTTAAAATCTGAAAATTCCTTTTTTAATATAGGTTAATTGACCAAAATACCCTTATGTTGAAATTTATGTGATTATATTGTACATGTTACCCTATTTTAATATCATAGACCTTCATATCAAGATCATTGATTTTATTCCATCCGTTGTTCCAGATTTGTGCTTACGGGCACACAATAGATGTCAAGAACATTTGAACCTAGCCCTATATATATATATATATATATATATATATATATATATATATATATATATATATATATATATATATTCCCTTTATTATAATCATTTTTCATTATTTATAAATTAAACATAGATTATTTCACCTTGTTGATGTGTTAAATGTAGTTTTTTTCGTTTAATCGTTTGTTTATGTGTTAAACACATTTGTTACAATTATTATACGTTATTATGATGTTTATAAATATTATAATTAATAGTATTATTAGTATGATTTTTAATTGTTCATGTTTTAAATATGTAAGAAAAATGATAAAAAAAAAAATTAAGTGTCAAATAATGAAAAATAATAATAATAGGAGTAATAATAATAATGGAAATTATAAATCTATCGGTTTTTCGTAGGTATTCTGTAGTTATTTTCTTCCGTTGCTAGTCCATAGCTATTCCGTAGCTAATTAGCTACAGCTTAGCATATGTTGCTATTCCGTAGCTAATTAGCTACGAAATAACTACATATTAGAATACATAGCTATTTCGTTACTATTTTAGGGTCTCCTATTATGTAGCCGATCCATAGCGATTCCGTAGCTAATTAGCTACGGAAATTTTCCGTAGCTATTTTCCGTAGAAAAACCCCTTATTTTTTTAGTAGGGTTAGAATAACAATTGGAATTTATGACTTGATAATAATAATCTTTGTAGTTTACTAGTATTTGGTGTGTATATCACTACAAGAATAATGACCATTAGTGGCGGCGTCGCCGCTAAAGGTCCCGATTGTCGTCGCTAATACCTTTAGCGGCGACCCGTCACTGCTAAAGGGTCGCCGCAGTTGATTCGTCGCTAATACTCCATTTGTCGCTGCTAATGTTTATCGTCGCCGCTAATACCATGCTACCGCTAATATTTTCCGTCGCCACTATAAGTATCGCCGCTAATTGTAGTTTTCTCTTTTTTTAGTTTTTTTAAAACATTCTTTCCATATACAAAACAAACCTTATAAAATTATAAAAACTGTTATAAAAATATAAAACTTTATAAAAACATTTAACCAAAAACACATCCATACATACACAATACACATACAAAAACATATACATACATATACAAAAACACATATACATACATGATACGCATACTAATACAAAAATACATACATAATACACATATAAAACACATATATATGTATACACACAGATAGATATATATATATATATATATATATATATATATATATATACACACACACACACACACACACACACACACACACACATACTAATACACAAATACATACATAATACACATATAAATACACATACGTATACAAAATACACAATCTACTTATAAAATTTAAAATAAACATATATAGAACATGTGGTGGTGTGTAATCTGGTAGAGAAACATGGTGGTGATAAAGAAAAATGAGTTCACAGAAGAAGGAAGGAGGAGTTAAAGGAGGTTATATCTGCGAAAAAAAATAGCGGCGACATATAGAGTATTAGTGGTGATACATTTTGGGGGAATTTATATGGTCAAATTTTTTGAGTATTATCGGCGATATCTTTGGGTGAGAAACTTTGGCGGTCAAAATTTTCAAGTATTAGCGGCGACACCGTCGGCACTATTGGTATCGCCGCTATTGGTATGTACATTATCGATTTTCAGTCCTTGGATTAGAGACAAAATCAACGGCTAAGGTTACACCTGATATTTCAACGCGGATCAAAGTAGATAGGCATTAGTGGCGACCGCCACTTTTAGCGGCGACACAAAACGCAAAAGTTATGTGTCGCCGCTAATGCTCATTATTCTTATATATATATATATATATATATATATATATATATATATATATATATATATATATATATATATATATATATAGACACACACACTACAAGAATAATGGACATTAGCGGCGGCAACCACCTTTATCGATGACACATAACTTTCGTGTTATATATATATATATATATATATATATATATATATATATATATATATATATATATATATATATATATATATATATATATATATATATTAAAATTACAAGTTACAAAAAATGATAGATTTTTTTTTTAAATGTAAAAAAGTTACAAATCTAAAGATAGATTGTTCAATTTCATTTGCAAGCTGTAAATGATGATAAAATATTTTTGTAAAATATGTAAAAGTTGTCAAATAAATAGATAGATTTTTATCTGATACTTAAGGGTTATAAAAAATTTGATGAATTATTTGTTGAAATGTGTAAAAGTTAATGAGATAAAAGTTAATGAGATAATAGATTATTCTTTAAAGTTTTTAAGCTGGAAAAAGATTGATGAATTATTTTTTGAAATCGTAAAGAAATTAAAATAATTTAAAATATTAAAAATATAAATTTATTATTGAAATTTAAAAATATGTAAAAATAATTAAAATTCAAATAAAAGATATATGTATAGTAAGTGGTGGAGATGAGTAGTTGAATAGTAGCTCCCCATCTTAAATGGAGATGAATAGTAGCTCCCCATCTTAAATGGAGCCTACTGCCAACCCCCCGTCTACATATTACTAAGTTATAGATATACATTCAGTAACTGTTCTTCTGGAAGTGGAAACCGATTATACTATATATTGAAGGGACAACAAGTCGATCGAGTTGGCTAGCTAGAATTTATATCCATCGATCGTTCCCCAAAACATTTAAGAATCTTGTCATCGATCCCCATATCAACGTTGTAAGTAGGTGTTGTTGCTGTTTCGATTAGATCATCGGAAAATGGCAGATGAGGTGAAGTTGTATGGCGTTAAGGAGAGTCCATTTGTTTGTACTGTAAAAATCGCTTTGAATATGAAGGGAATCAATTACGAAAATATTGAAGAAGATCTCAGCAACAAGAGTGCAGACCTTTTGAAGTACAATCCTGTTCGTAAGAAAGTACCGGTGCTGCTGCACAACGGAAATCCGATCGCAGAGTCTCTTGTGATCGTTGAATACATCGACGATATGTGGAAAGGTGCCTCATGATTTTTATGAGAGAGCTGTCGTTCGATTCTGGGCAAAATTTATAATATCATATTTAATATATTACCGTTTATAAAAAACAAAAGTGAATATTAAAATTGTAAGTCATACACGAAAATTTTGATAAAGATGTTTGGACTATTATATATGTATTTTATATTTTAGTTTTATGGTTTTTTAAATATAATAACATTGTATTATAGACTTTTGTTATAAATAAAACGTAAATCATAAACGTAATTTGTGTTTTGTATTGATGATTATTTACACATTTTATGGTTTGTTCGGTGCATCCCTGCACTCAGGGTTGTTGGCAGCAATCCAGATGAGAAAGTTGTTGCAGAAGCGTGTGAGCAACTGCAAGTACTAGAAAATGAACTCAAAGTCAAAGGTACAAAGTTCTTTGGAGGCGACAACATCAACCTGATCGACATTGCTGCAGTCTTCATAGCTTATTGGCTTAGAATAAGGGAAGAAGCAGCTGGAATAAAAGTGCTTCACTGAAGACAAGTTTCCAAAACTAACCAAATGGGCTGATGATTTTGTTAACTGTCAAGTTGCCAAGAATACATTTCCTCCACGTGAACATATGCTTTCATTTTACAATAAAATGTTTGGTAAGGTTAATTAATAATAGAATGTGACAGTTATATGAACTTGGTGGGTTTGTTAGGGTATGGATATATGTACGTGGTTATAGGAGTTGAAGTTTTTGTAACATCCATCGATCAATGTTGCAATAATAAGCTCTTGTAGGCTTATCTATTATTGTAATATGTAGCATGTGAGAGTTCGGATGTTAAGTTCATGTTTTTACGTACGTTGTGGTATGCACAATATAAACCCATGATATATCTTGCAATTCTCGTTGTGCATAGAGTTGGCCCGGACTCCGGAGGCTGGGGGTTGGCGCAAGCTACATTACGCCCAGGCCCAATTTTTTGGGGCCCAATATTTATCAGTTTAATTGTATTGATATACTATTGTAATAATAAGACCAAGCTACAGTGCCCCCAAGGCCCAACCGTTTGGGTCTCCGGTATTTATCAATTTAATTGTATTCATATATGATAAGACGCATATTAAAATCCAAATAAATAAGGCGCACACTAATACTAAAATCCAAATAAATAAGGCGCACACTAAAATGCAAATAACATGGTGTAGGCGAGATGGCATAGGTTGAATAAACAATTTGTATCTTCTTCGAGTGGTTCATAGTTATGGATGCCGAGAAATACGATTCACGATACGATACGAAAACAAATGGGTTTAGATTGAGATTTTTTTGACACGTCAATTCGCCAGATAAACGGATCGTGTTCGGGTTAGTAATTGGGTTTGCGGGTCAACCCGCCAATCCGTATAATTATTTTATTTTTTATTCTTTAAATGGTATTACTGTTTTAAAGCAAACTTATGGAGGTGATTCAACATTTGGTGATTCACCATATAATATACTTGATTTAAGTTATGTGACTACTCTTATCAGTTTATGTGTATTATGTGCCTTAAATCAACTAGTCCTTATTATTATGCATATAATATATGGGTTTATGGGTCGATCTGAATCTGACCCACAAACCCGCCAACCCATATCAATAAACGGGTTGATGGGTCATATATAAGTTTATGTTTCAAACCCGCCAACCTTGATCTATATAGTTAAATTGATCGTTTTCAGGTTGGTGTATTTTAACTTATCAATCTACGATCCGTCAACCCAAACATAACACGATTGTCAGGCATATTCATAGGCATAGGTGTCTACTATTTTATACCAAAGATGTGTAGTTGGATTCTTGTATAAGTAAAAAAGTATATTTTTAATTTACTTGCTGTTGATTTTTAAATATGATTAAATACAAAGTTAATTTAGTTTAGTAGGCTTTGTATACAACCTCCGTTACTTGATTTTCTACATTTTATTTGTTAATAATAATTTATTTTTAATCTTTTTAGGAAGAAATATTTTATTTTTTATTTGAAGACCCGATTTTATTTTTAAATTGTTCTACGAAAGTGACCCACATTAGTATGGAAGACATACGTAAATGATCGATGTTTTACCAATTTACCCAAAGGACCATCAAAAACAAAATAAGCATTTCCTATCTACTATAATAAATAAAAATAATTTTGTCACATGTTAATTTCTAATGAGTTTTAACATTTATCATTTTGTAATATTTTTTAAATAAATAATATCCTTGTCAATTTATGGTTTTTCTTTTTAATTTTAAAATTAAAAAAACACATAATATTTATGTATGTAAACTATCAAATGTAATAAATATTATACTAAATTGCAATTAATATGTTTCTTATTTCAAAATTTCATTCTTTATATTAAAGTTTTATTTTTAAAAATACTTATTATTTACATTTTAATATTTTATTTTTTTAATTAACTCGTGTAATACACGAGTTTTACGTCTAGTTTTGATAATGTATAATGTGAGTTTTTTTCATGTATTCCATCGAACATTTTTTAAAACTATTTCAACATCCAATTTGGAATGTTCATTGAAACATGGATTTGTTCTTGGAGTTTCATAAACAAAATTGTTGGAAATGCATAGTTTGAAGTCCAAAATATATCTTTTTTTTTTATTGGAACAAACATTTTAATGTAAGGATAATAACTTAAAAGGGTAATATATTTTTCGATTTGATTTGGTCATTGAATTTTTTTTCGTCAACATTTACCCATTTAACTTGTTAAACTGTACTCATTCGGTTGTTATGACCGACTATTTCAGGTTAGTCAGTAAAAACGACTTAATATGGTAATATATTTCTCACTTTGTACACTTTTAGTCCTTAATATTTTTGTACACATTTAGTCCTTTATATTTTTTTGTTGCAAAATAAGTCATTTTTGTTTTTATAGTCATTCAGTACTTATGAATGATCAATTAACTATATCGTGGATGAGGGGAGCTTCCTGCGGGAAAGAGGTGGGGGGAGGGGGTGCCACACTCTTTCTCCGTATTGGTCAGTTCTTTTTTTACATCTTTTTTAATATTTATAAAATTATATATCTATTAAAAAAATATAAAAAAACATATCAAAATTCATGGTTTTTAATTCCATATAAAATGAGTATTAATATATGTATGAAATATATTTAAAAAAAAAAATAATGAGGGGAGCTTACCACCCATTCCTTAGGTTTTAGGTGAGTGGAATGAAAAGTGAGGAAAATGGTGTTATGATCCACAAAAAGTGAAGGAAACTCCTCATCCATACCCTCCGGTCTTCTTAAGTTTTTCTTTCCCGATTAACCTAGAGTAATCGGTCATAATGACTAAATGTGTAATGTTTAACAAATTGATGAGGTAAATGTGGACGAAAAAAACTCAGTGACCAAATATCTACAAATCGAAAAATATGTTACCCTTATAAGTCATATCCCTTTAATGTTAAGTTGGTCATAAAATTAGATCCATTTCGAATGGTGATTATTTTTAAAGATGGTTCAAATTTTAGTTATAATCAAATAAACTCACATTTATGATGGTCATTTGATTTGGTTTGTTTTATGTTGATATTTTTGGTATAATGACTTAATTGTTAAGAAGTTGATTGGTAATTTGGTTACATTATATATATATCATTAAATCAAAATAAGAATCGAATAATAGTTTCATGATCTCAATCCAATTTTACGGTTATAACCTTATAAAATATAAAACGATTATAAGGCTGTTCGATATGGGTAGTATGTTATAACATCAAAATATTGTCACCTCACATGCCAATACAACACTATTATGTTGTAACATGAAATGGGGTGGTGTTCCCATGTTATAACTTTTATATATATATATATATATATATATATATATATATATATATATATATATATATATATATATATATATATATATATATATATAGAGAGAGAGAGAGAGAGAGAGAGAGACTATAAGCAACCAACAGTTTTTTCGGTTTTAATATGTTGTAACACCAACATTTCTTAACAAAACATGAGGTTGTGGTGGCGTTCATCTGCATTTAATAGCGTTATGTATGCATCATAGGACTCTCTAACACCCTTTAATCAACCCATATCCACCGGCCTAAGTAAATTTTCTATCGTGACAACATTATTTTAAGTTATATAATATTTTTAAATTGTAATTATCTTTTTCTTCGTTTACTTTTATTCAATATCCTTACTAATTTAATTATTTTAAATATTAATATTATTTATTATAATTATATAACAAAAAAAATATATGATTCTTGTTATATATATATATATATATATATATATATATATATATATATATATATATATATAGTTGGTTTCTCATTAGTATTATATATTTTCTTCGCCTTTTGCATTTCACCATTTTTCAATATTATAAAAATATGGAAATCAATAAACGTAAAATAATATTAGACTAGTGGGTATGGGTAACAAATTAATAGTGTTATCACACCCAAAAGGTACACTTTCATATGACATATCAAAATGTTGGTATAACACTAAATGGAAGAAATTGAGAACTTGTTATAACATCTTTAATTTTCTCTGTCATCATTTTTTTTATATTTTTATTTGTTTTTTTTTTCTTTTTTCAATTTATTTATTTTTAATTGTTTTTTTTTTCATTATATTTTTTAAATCACATTGGATTAATAAAAAAAAAACATGCAACTTAATTAACTCATAGATTAACCATAATATTAAAACATAAAAAAAACATCACACACATAAAAAAAACACATCGTTAACAAAAAAATAGCAATTGTCCGAAAAACTAAAAACCGATCAACTAGTCATCCAAATATTTTCTTTCGATTTTCTCCTTCATCTTTCGAAGCACTTACGCTTTTCATGGTCCCATATTTGTTTCGATGGTCTGGATAATTGTTACATCCTTCGCCATTTGACCTTTCTCGGTTTGCTTTTGAAGATACTCCAAGTGCTCATATTGCACATCAATCTTTTGTTGGACAATCAGATTGTGTTGGCCGAACTTTGCTTTCATTGTCACCAACTCTTGTGCCCTTCTACCAATTTTGTTCGCATGACGTTGAGTACGTTTCGCTTTGTCGCGTCCGATCGGTCAGCGATGGGTTATCATCCGTGTCTGCGTTGAGGTCGACGTTCGTTCATACGCCGAAAAGGTCAAACGAACTAGAATTGCGGGACCTCTTTGATTGTGCATCCCGCGATGTTGGCGTCTTATTCCATTTTGGATCTAGCCTAACAACCTCCCATATTTTTTCAAACTCGAAAATGTGCCCCATTTCCACTTGATATTGTTCCCTCGTGGCTTTGTAAACATCAAAATCATTCGCATCACTTTGCCTTTGCGATTCTAGTCTAATGAAAATTCCATTAAACTTGGTGCACCTGCGACTAATCAGAGTCCATTTGCTGCTAAACATGTCGATATTCCGATATAGTCGTTTCTTCATAAGCGTGTGGAATTTGCCCAACTTTTCGCATATCATTTCCTACGATTGGATTCTTTGAAGTTCCGCACCACGCCGTCGTCAAAGCATACTCCTCATTCGTTGTCCACCATAGTGGAGGTTCTTCTTCTGTATCCGCGACAGTCTTCCCTTTCCTTTTCCCTTTTCCTTTACCTCTCCCTTTCCGACTGCCTCCCGCTTGTGTTTCACGAACAATTTGTGGTGGTGGTTGTGTGGATGGTGGTTGTTTGGTTGTTTGTTGCATGGAAGTGAAAGCACTTAAAATATTTTGTTGAAGATTTGGGTTTTGCTGCATGTAAAGGGATGTAGGAAATTGCATTGGGGGTGAGTTTGAGGTGAGCATGTTCATATAACTTCTGTATTGTGCGAAACCCATTAGGATGGATATGTTTGTGTTTGGAGGTGGGGTGTTCGGGTTTTGCTCCATATTTGGTTGAAAGGAAAAGTGGTTTTTTTTTTTTTTTTTTTTTTTTTTTTTTTTTTTTTAAGTTGAAAATAGAATGAAGATGAGAAAAGATTGTGTGGTTTAAAATTTTATGTTTGTATGTGTATGTATAGGTAAAATTTTTAAGTTAATATTTTTTAACATATTAATTACCTTTCAACAACGGTCAAATATTGGACCATTTCACGTGTTATGAAAAGTTACGAGGGCAACGAAGGGTAACATATAGCCTCACAACGGACGAAAACGAAATGGGGGAGCTAGTGTTTCGCTGTTACCACGCCGTTCAGTGTTAATGTTCATTAAGTTCACGTTAATAGGGATTTTCTAATATGTGTGCTAATGGCACATATAAGAAGCATTAATTGATGATATATATTAGCATAATTAATTATAAAATACATTAATAATAAGAAATATTACTATGTGAAGTGCATTAATAATTTCCATAATAAATGTATTTCGAATTTAATTATAATAATATTTTTTATAATTAATACTTCTTATATGTGTCCTTAGGGCACATATTAAAAAATCCTTTAGCTATGTGGATATCTTTACATTCGGAATAAATAAATAAATAAATAAAAGAAAAAACATTTCTAAACTAATAATAGTTTATAAGCTATTTTTTATTTGTAATTTGAAAAGACTTAGAAAAATAAATATCCAACCAATAAATACTTTAATCAACTGTATAGAATCTTGCCAAAGTACATTATTATTATTTTTTTCAGACTTTCCATGTGTGAACCTATGATTTAATAATCAGTACTTGAACTATCATCATCGCTTCCATCATAACTGAAGCTTCCATCAGCGCTTCCATCATCTTAAATGGATACGTACCAGAACGAGAAGCCTACCCCTGTCTCCATCTTATATTTATATGGATTCAATGGATTGTTCACCGAAACATTTACTAATACTGTCCTCATCCCCATATCAACCTTGTACGCAGGTGCTGCTGTTTCGATTAGATCATCGGAAAATGGCTGATGAAGTGAAGTTGTATGGCGCCATGGGAAGTCCATTCGTTTGTAGAGTGAAAATTGCTTTGAATATGAAGGGAATCAAGTATGAAAACCTGGAAGAGGATATCTTCAACAAGAGTGCCGACCTTTTGAAATATAATCCTATTCATAAGAAAGTACCGGTGCTGCTGCACAATGGAAATCCGATCTCGGAGTCTCTTGTGATCATTGAATACATCGATGATGTCTGGAAAGGGATTCCGATTTTGCCTCAGGATTCTTATGAGAGATCTATCGCTAGATTCTGGGCGAAATTTCTTGATGATAAGGTAATAATTTCAAATTAATTAATTATATATAATATCAAAATCTTATATAATAGTAATCTTGTGATGCTTACTTTGTAAAATATTTTACATTTTATGGTTTGTTCAGTGCATCCCTGCACTTAGGGTTGTTGGCACCAATGGAGATGAGAAAGTTGTCGCAGAAGCTTGTGAGCAACTTCAAATACTAGAAAATGAGCTTAAAGTCAAAGGTACAAAGTTTTTTGGAGGTGACAACATTGGTCTGGTGGATATTGCTGCTGTTTTCATAGCTTACTGGCTTGGAATAAGGGAAGAAGCAGCTGGAGTAAAGTTCTTCACCGAAGACAAGTTTCCAAAACTAACCAAATGGGCTGATGATTTCGTTAACTCTCAACTTGTCAACAATGCCTTACCTCCACGTGAAAGCATGCTTGCATTTTACAATAAAATGTTTGGTAACGTTAATTAATAATAGTAAATGTAACTTTATATATAAACTTGGTTATTTTGTAAGGGTATGAATATATGTACGTGGTTGTTGAAGTTGATGTTTCTTACTTTCTGTAACATACATCTATTGATCAATGTTGCAATAAGCAGATCTTGTAGGCTTATCTATTTCTATTATTAATGACAATTATGATGTTACGTATTTTTAACGTTGTGGTATGCAATATAATTAATTAAACCCATGATCTTGCAATTGTCGCTGTGCATGTGTGTTGACCCTAATTTCGAGCCATTTGGTGACGAGCACACCTAGAAAAATATATATGTTGTACATAATTGGCAGTGGATTCGTCACTTCTATTGGTGATATCATTCTTTGTGTGGTATTTGGTAATGCCATTTTCCCGTAATTAAAGGTTGGTTTTGCTTGATTCCGTTACGTGTGTTTGGAATTGGATCTTGATCTTAGCCAATTAAACAACATAATCACAAGAAATATGAATTATATTTTGAGTAAATTACATAAATTGACCATGTTAATCTAATTAAAGAATTTCCACCATCATTTATCTATGCATCATCTGGATTATCAACAATTTTGTTACTGTCGAGATTTAAAACGGCAAAACATCAACGTACTCACCATTTTTTTATCGTTGATATTATTTTTAGAATTTATAATTTGTGGATAATCCAATTTATCAAGTTTATTTGTTTTAAGTTTTGGTTTCAAATAGGGATCCCATCGTTACGAAATGGACGGAAACTACAGGAAGAAAGAAAGGAACCTAGTTGGGTTTGAACCCCATCTTGTTAAAGCTCTAACGGTGTGTTTAGTTGCGGAAAAATGGATCGTTTTTTGGAAAAAAATTCAAGGAAAATGAGAATTTTGAAAACGCATTTAGTTCGTATATTTTTCTAAATTTTTTACGGAAAATAAAAATTTTCCGTTTTCTAAAATTACAAAGAAGTTGGAAATTTTTGGAAAACTAATAATTATTGTTTTCCACATTATTCCAATTCCAAAATTTATCTAAAATTTAAACACACACTCACTCCTAGGGATGTTATTCGGGTCGAAACCGAACCGAACCGAACTCGAATAAACCGAAAACCAAATAAGGGTAATTGTATGAATCGAAAACCGAGCCAAATAAGCAATACGGGTTCGGATATTATTTGGTTCGGTTCGGTTCCGGCCCGAATAACCCAAATAACATGTACAAGATGATTAAGAAGCCGAATAACGCGAATAACCCAAATAACCCGAACAACCCAAATAACATTTACAATGTGATTATCAATATTGTATTTTGTATTACTTTTGTAGGTTATGATAAACACGAATAACACGGATAACACGAATTAACTATTCTTGATATACAAAATGTATAATCCAACCATCACAATCTTAAGATATAGTTATTAAGCAACATATTAAACACTAAACATTAAACATCCAAAACACCCAAAAATCTATCTATAAGTATATAAGTTCAACATTAAAAATTACGTGAGTATTTTGGGTAACGATTGATAAAACACAAGACCGAATAAGCAATTGTGCAAGGGGAAAAAATGTGACTTTTCATATTCGGTTCGGTCATTTTGGACCGAATAAGCCCTTATCTGGGTAACCCGGACCGAATAACCCGAAATCGAATAAGCCTTGTATAGATACCCGAAAACCGAATCGAATTGCTTATTCGGGTCTAATTCGGTTCGGTTCGGTTCGGTTCGGGTTTTTGGGCCAAATTCTCATCCCTACTCACTCCCACCTAGAGTTGGTAAAACATGACACGACACGAAAACCCGACACGAACCCCAACCTTTAAAATATTTCAACCCGATATGACACAACCTATTTACAAGGTCTAAACCTTAACCTGAAACCTGACACGAAACCGACACGAAAATAAACGGGTTGATACAGCATGGCATGATAATTAAACGGGTCGGGTTAGGGTCAAGCTCTTTCAACTCGTTTAATATTTTGACACGACACGAACTCGACACAACACGACACGTTTGTCAGGTCTACTCCCACCTCTATATACCCCACCTTAACATCCCCAACCCACCATACCTTTACCTACCCACATACACACATACACAACCACAAACACACATACACATACCTACAAACACACAGCCACAACCACACCCACCCCTACAAACACACACACACACACATAAACATACACCTACCCCAGTCCTCACCCACATCCACACCCCCCCCCCCATACACACACACTATAAATATACACCCAACTTACCCCCACCCATATAAACACACACACACACACCTACAAACACACAAGCACACACACCTACCCACCAAACACCACTACCGCAATCACCGATACACCATCACCACCACCACTACCCCATCACCAGCATCACCGTCGTTGTTGCCACAACCACCACCACCGTTGCCATCATTGACACCACTATTTCCCCGCGCCGTTGACCCCACCCTTACCCTACCACCACTGTCGTTTTCTAAAAATGAAAACCGATAAAAATATACACATCTAAACGTGTTTTCTAATTTTCTAAAACTGAAAATGAAAAATGAATAAGTTTTAACTAAACGCGTTTTCTAAACTTTTCAGTGAAAACTAAAAACTAAAAACTAAAAATAAAAACTGATAAGGAAAAACGAAAAACAGAAAGTGAAAACTGTTTTTCCGTAACTAAACGCAACATAAATGTTCGTTGGAGATGAAGTAGCTTACATCATGGTAGGAAACAAATTCCAACAGTTCCTGCCAACCCGAGAAAAAATAGGAAAAACCTTATAAAAACCCAACATATTTTTATCAAAGTCTTAAAAAAACCATTATATTATTATTTTATACGTTAAAACTTTTATATTTTTTTAAAATGTATCATTTAAGGCATTGAACTCGGTAAATCCTAGATAGCAAAAAATGGTAGGTAATCGATTCTTAACGTTTTGATTGTTACAATTCATTAGATTAATTTTTTTTTTAAAAATATGAAAGTTTAAATGCACTAAAAAGAATAATATAATGGTCTTTTTAATCCTTTCAAGAAAAAAACTAGGTTTTTCTAAGGTTAGAAAATATTATATAAGAATTTCAGAAAATATAAGGGTTTTAGTGTACTAAAAAATAATATAGTGGTTCTTTTTAACATTTGATGAAAATATATTGGGTTTTTCTGAGTTTTTCCCGAAAAATAAACACCATGGTAGGAAAATATAGAGGATAAGAAATTAGAAAGATATTTTAGTTGTAAAATCAGAAATCCGAAAGAAAATATTATTTTCGGTTTTAGATATAATTTTTGTGGACTTTCATCTATTTTTTTTTCATAATTTTCTTCCTACTCATATCAAATAATGACATATGAAATCTATTGTTTCTCTCATTTAATCTCCTATCTTGATTCTGCATTTGTTTTAATCTAGTAAGTAAGAAGATAAACAAAAAGAAAATATAGGATTAATTTATGTTAGTTTTGTTGAGATTTTTTTTTTTTTTCATTTGATTTGGTATTGTTTTATAGTGATAGCTGACGGTGGTGGATGTCAGAGATGAAAAATGTATGAGTCAATTAGTCAATAGTGGGTACGAAAGTAGGAAAGAATTAAGGGATGGGGTAGGATAAGATTGTTTGAAATATCCAAAAATTAAGACCAAAAATTTCGATTTTAAATTAATAAAATTATTTTCCAAAACATCATCATAAAACCATGGTGGAACAAAGTGTATCAACTACATCATAAAACATCAGAATAATCATAAAATGTAGAATGAGGTGGTGTGTGCACTGCAATTATCACAGACTCTCCCCATTCGAACCAAAAGTACCTGAAAACATAAACTGAAAACCGTAAGCACAAAGCTTAATGAGTTCCTCCTAAATACCACATACCATATATAATAAACATATAATGGGCCACACCCGTCATCGAGCCCCGCTCGGTATACAGATTTATCAGTCACCGGCCCACCCGATATACATATAAACATATAACAGATAAACACATAGTACATGCAATAATCACAAAGATAAATAGCATACAGAATGGTCATCGGGCGTCCCCGCTCGATAAGCATACAGGCACATAACACATGCAAGAGTCAAGCATACATCTAACATCTTAACATAACAAACCATGGGCTGATAATGATGATCTTTAAAAGAAACAAGACCTTGGCGTTTACATGATCTTTAAAAGATAATGATAATGCTATAACAGTTTATGACATGAACTGTTTACATAGCCCAAAGCATGGATTGATAATGATGATCTTTAAAAGAAACAAGAAGTCTGTCATAATAGTTGGTATAGAAGTTACATAGAATCCGGAAAACTTGACCTTGGCGTAGGCCTACAACATACCATTCAGGGAAAATTTGACAGCATAGAGGTCTAGTGAAATAGAAATCGCTAGACGGGAATATTTACACGAAAAGAATACTACTTTGAGTACGCAAGAAGGTTATTCCACAAACCAAAAGAAGGAGTGAGTAGAGTATCCTCTACTTGCAGCGAGAACTGTTCTGTTGAGCCTTTTGATCTGCCAACTGACGTTCCATCTCGAGCAAACGCATTTCATACCTTGCCTGGCGTGCTCTAAGTTCCCTGACTTCATGAAGTTTCCATTAGCTCTATCTACAAAGTTTCATTTTGATTTATGGTTCTTCCACGAGTTGACTCTAATTGTCGGATGCGAACTGTACTGATTCTAGTGTTCGAATCATTTTCCTCGGTTCGATGGATAGTTGCCCTTCCTTGTTCGTCAATGCAAGCAATTCATCGAACCAATATAGGAAGTACTTTGTTTGCTGAGCCTCCCTCGCTCAGATTGTAGAAGCTTCTGTCTCCATTGTATGGAAGGGGTTGACCCTGTTCGCCACTCCACCTATTCAGGTTGGTTACCCATAGAGGTATCGAGCCATGAAATTTCGGTCGAGGATTAGGATTTTGGATTGGAGTCACTAAGGGTAGGTTATTGTCCTTGGGATCTGGGTATGAGTCTTCTTGCATTTCTTCTTCTTGATCATTCTCTACCCATCCTCCATTGTCTTGGTTCGGGTAGTAGGGATCCCCTGGTAGATGGAATCCGGCCATTGCGTCTCATACGAGAATAGGGAGATAAGGATTGTCTAGAAATAAGGCACATAAGATTAAACATTAAAGTTAAACTATTGTATGCATAAAATACTCCTAAAGTATTCGAAATCTTATGTTTGATCCTAAAGTTTATAAGTTTGGTAAGTTTTAGACTTGTTGTCCACTGTAGCTATCCCCTGGCATATGTAGTTCGACTCTCGGACAAATATAGTTGATCAAGCTATATTCATCCCAGTCCCGATTACATATCCCAAGGCATACCTATATTGTATAACTCATCTATAATACTTCTATATTGTTTTCATTATGATACTGACCCTGTTATATAATATATGCATGTATACTTTATAAAAATTTTATTTTAAAAGTATAACTCTCACTTAGAGTGTTTTTGCCCAATTGTGTTTATAGTTGTATATCAAAAATAGGTTTTTATATACTCAATTCACTATAAACATTGCTCTGATACCAATCTGTCACACCCCCAAACCAAAACGACGGAAACGTTCGGGGGCGGAGGACGTCATGTCAAGTATCATAACAAATGAATAGTAAAGAAAGTACACACCACAATAAAATAAATATATTTGAAAAGTTTACATGGTTGTATGTGTTACATGATTGCAAAAGAAATCTAATACAATATGTTAACAAAGGCATAATAATATGTGGATGTTCTAGTATGTATAAAAATGGTATACAGAAAAATAGTTACCCTTAATATGACGCAAACATATATATATATATATATATATATATAAGCTTACAGTATTTATAATCATGTTTTATTCCTATAGGGTAAGGTAAGGTAAGATGTTTTGCATGTTAACAAATCCATATGATAGTTATTAAGAACAATCTGAAATGTATAACGAAAGGTATATGTTTTCACACAAGATTAACTGTGTGTTTACTTGTATTCTCCCCCGTAATGTGTTAAAAGCATTTAAAAAGTATTTAAAAGTGTAGAAATGAAGGTATGAACTCACTTGGTTCAAGAGGCAGGTTGAAGAAGATAAGGCAATAATCGAACAGAACTTTGACAGGAGAAAGTGGATTTCTCGGGATTCTTGGGAAACTCGAGAGCGTAAAACTTCCTTCGCGGATTGGATATGAAAACTAGGACTTCAGGATATTACTTTCACGCAAAACGGGGTAAACACGCGAGAGAAGGAGAGAAAATGAGCAAAGAAACCCGGAACTCTCACATCCCTTTTATAGGGGCTGGAACCCTTGCGTATGCGGGGCATACCAGCGAAGTTACGAGGCGCGTTCGCATGCGTCATGGCTTACCGAATCCTCGGACGAAGCATTGGATGGGACCCGATGCGACGAGGACAAACCGAGACCTAGCACCCGAGTACGCTGGGCGTAAATTGTCTTGGTTTGTGTGCCTTGAACTTGTAAAATCCTTAACTTTCGCATGCGAGCTTCGTATTTGACCTTCGTTATACGTACGTGTAGGTGAGAATGTACTCTACAACTTTCATTTAGACTCCGTCAGCTAGTTTTGACTTTATTTTTTATAAGATATTTTTAACAGGCCGGACTAGAAAAGTTCGTTAAAAATCCATAAATTCTTCATCCGACGTTCGTTTTCGTCTATCTTTTTACCGTTGTATTGCTATTGTCGAGACCTTCAACTTTCATTTAGGTTGCTTTGGCTTAAAATCACTCGATCTCTATTTCGAGTTTTTAGCTGTCTACCGTTATCTTGAAACTTCGAAAAATCATAAGTTCCTCGTACCAAGTCAGATTTGGGCGTCCTTTTTATGTATGTGCGGTTTAATGATATCTACGACTTTTATTTAGACACCTAAAGTTGAAAAGTATTTTATTGAAATTTCTCGTTTTATGCTTAACAGTGTTTTACCGATATTGTCGTGTATCTTCGATCGGTCATAACTTCTTCGTTATAACTCGGATTTTAGTGTTCTTTATATTTTTGGAAACCCAATTACGATCTCTTTACACTTTATTTATCCCAATTGAGGTTATTGAACAATTTATTTTTGACCTAATTTTGCTGGTGTTACACCTAATTAGACTTCAGCTGCCTCAAAGCGTAGGCGACCACGTGACCCCTCTATATCAAAATTGCACCCAAACCTGTGATTGACGTATTACAATAAACCACGAAGTCATGAACACCCTCCTGCAAGGTCAGAATCGGCACCTCACACAACCTCTTCCGCAAGGTCTCAAAAGCTTCCTGCTATTTAGTCCCCCAACGAAAAGTGACGGTCTTCTTCGTCGACCGAGTCAGAGGAACTGCTATCTTATAGAAATGTTGAATGAATCTCCGATAGTAAGCTGCCAAACCAAGGAAACTCTGAATCTCAGATGGAGACCTCGAAACCTCCCACCTCATCACGACCTTGACCTTGGCAGGATCGAACATAATATCGTTCTGGTTGACAAAGTGCCCTAGAAACTGCACCTCTCATAATAAGAACTCACACTTGAAGAACTTCGTAGAAAGTCTCTCCCTCCTCAGAGTCTCCAAAACCTCTCTCAAGTGCTCCTCATGCAGCTCCTGGGTCTTGGAATTGACCAAGATATCATCAATGAATAAAATCACAGACCGATCCAGCATTGGCCTACATACGTTGTTCATGAGATCCATGAATGCGGCTGGAGCATTGGTGAGCCCGAAAGGCATTACCACGAGCTCGTAATGACCATAAAGAGTCCGGAAGGTTGTCTTCTGTACCTCCTCCTCTCTAACCCTCATCTAATGGTAACCCGGACACATATCAATCTTGGAAAACCAAGATGCTCCCTGAAGCTGGTCAAACAAATCATCAATCCTCGAGAGTGGATAATGATTATTCACGGTTAGCTTATTTAACTCCCAGTAATCGATACACATCCGATGAGACCCATCCTTCTTCTTCACAAATAGGATAGATGCTCCCCATGGCGAACTCTTTGGTCATATGAACCCCTTATCTAACAGCTCATGCAGATGTGTAGACAACTCCTGCGTCTTTGGAGGAGCTAACTGATACAGTGCCTTAGCTATTGGAGTCGCACCAGGAACCAGGTTAATCCTAAACTCCACCTGCCTCTTCGGATGCACTTCAGGAAAATCCTTCGGAAACACATTCGGGTACTTCCGTACAATCGACACACCATCCATAGTCGCCTTAACCTTATACCGGGTATCCATAACATAGGCGACAAATCTGGAACAATCCTGATGAAGATATCGTTTGACCATAGCAGCTAAACATAGAATCGGCCCATGCTGAGCTCTTTCTCCTTAAACCACCAACTCTCCCCCACTTTGGGTACGAATACACACCAACTGATGATCATAATCGATAATCACCCCATTGGGGCTCAAGCAGTCCATCCCTACGATAACCTTCTTCCTGCGCAAAGGAATATGATCCAAATCAATCGGATACTGCTCATTGAACTCTGGAGAACACAACCTCGATGCACCCTCGATACACAGAAAGATCGATCATCTGCAATGTCAATGTATAAAGTACAATCCATCTCCCCTGGAGCTCCAGCAAACCTCATGCTAAGTGCAAGCGATACAAATGATCGGGTAGCCCCTGAATCAAACAACACCAAGGCAGAAATACCGTTCACAAAGAATGATCCAAAAATAAAACACAAAAATATAAGAAGGCAATTCAATATAAATAAAGAGATAAGGAAAAGATACATACCTATCACCACATCAGGTGTTGCGCGGGCCTCCTCATTCGTCAGTTGAAAATCAATGCTCTTCACCATAGGCGCATTTGCCTTTCCCTAGCGGCCATCAGTGATCCTCAGCTTTGCTAGAGCGGGTGCAACCACTGGTCTTGTTGCTGCCAAACTAGACAATGGGCCTTCTTGTGGCCCCTATGATTGTAGTGGAATAAAATCATATCAGATACTGGGGTGGTGGTGGTAGTAATAGTAGTACAACTGCCCGACGGAGCGCCCAACCTCCTCCCACCAGCCTTCAGCTCTGTTTTTAAGAAGACAGTAAGCAAGTATGACTTTTACCCCATTAGGACAACTACTAGACATCCGCTAACCAACACCTGCTCATGATCGATTCCTTCTCCTTGAAGTACTCCGGATCCCCACATGCCCGGAACTCCCTGAAGGTCAGTGAACGTGCCCCAATCAAAACCACCATCTCATAATGTAAAGAGCCCAAGCTCTCTTCCAACACCTCCATGATCGTAACAAAGATAATAGGATTCTGCTCAAGTATGTTGTGGGTAATCTCAGACGAAATGAACTCCAGCGTCTGATCATCCAACTGCCCGACTCTTGAACCCTCACCAGCAACAGAACCACCAACCGGTTTGCCTCGAAGAGTCACCATGCTGAAATAGACCATATATATATATATATATATATATATATATATATATATATATATATATATATTGAGAAGTGTCATACTCTAGAAATTTCCTAGTTTCATTGTAGTTCTCCTTGACTCGATTATGTATCCTCTGCTTCCAGTAGTACGGGAACACACTACCTTCCACATCTATTAGTACTTTGCTCAAGGATCACTTTGAATCCTCCAAGTCACTCCTTATCCACATATACAATCCTCCACAAGACAAGGATCCAAGCACTAAATCTCTTCCTAGGTCTTCCTAAGGAAAACACCATACCACTCTTTGCCATCAGCTGCAGAAGGAACTCCTACTAACACGCTCTAACTAGCTCACAAATTCAACTACATATCACTAACACCAGATAATTCTTCGAATGAAAGGTCTCACACTACAACGGTTGGACTCAAACAAGAGTTGCGCAATATAGTTAAAACCTAACCTTTAAAAATTATTTAGTTTCCATAATATGTAACTTAGCATATTTGCTTACTAGTTAGTTGAAGTTTGTGAGAACTCCTAAAAAGCACAAAGTAAGCAACATTCTAGCATTGAGTAATCGAAATTAAGCATAACCTAACCAGGCCATCCTATTACTAACTGGTCAGTACTAGCATGCAAGTCTACATGCTCATACAGTAGGCATATAAAGGCATCTCTCCTAGCATTCTATCATGCAAATCCTGAGCAGGTCCTTGATCTTAACTAGCATGCAATTCATAGATTCACAAATCAAAGCATATCATAAAACATGTATGGGTATTTTGGGAAAACTTACTTGAGCTCGGTCGATTGCATGCACCACGCCTTTCTCTTTTATTAGAAACCCTTTTTATAAAACATTTCTTTTTGTAAAATTCTCCCAAACCCTCAGTCGGAGTTGAGACACACCCAAGAGTACGTCTGACTCCCTCAAACTAATGCTCTGATACCAACTTGTAACATCCCAAAATTAAGACCAATTTTTTTTATTTCAAATTAATAAAAATATTATCCAAAACATCATCATAAAACCATGGTGGAACAAATTGTATTAACTACATCATAAAACATCAGGGTAATCATCAAATGCGGAACAAGGTAGTGTGCACACTGCAATCATCCCGGGGTCTTCCCATTCGAACCAGAAGTACCTGAAAACATAAAATAAAAATCGTAAACCCAAAGCTTAGTGAGTTCCCCAAAATCCCACATATCATACATAATAAAAACAGAATGGGCCGTGCCTATCATCGGGAGCCGCCCGACATTGAGCCCCACTCGGTATACAAATTTATTTGTCATCGGTTTATACCCAACATACATTTAAACATATAACATATAAACACATAGCACATGCAATAATCACAAAGATAAATAGCATACATAGTGGTCATCGGCCCCCGCCCAGTAAGCATACCAACACATAACACATGTAAGAGTCATGCAGACATCTAGCATCCTAACATAACAAACCATGGGCCGACATTGGTGCCTTCGACCTGCTAAAACACAGTGAGGAAACTCACCTCTAGCTGCTAGAATATGCAAAAAAGAATCTCTTCCTGCTGGTCCGGAAAATCCCCTTGCTACCATCATCAACATAATATCCAGTTATTAGTTGGATCTTGACCCAACCAAGAATCTAAGATACTTAGCCTATAACCAAGATAAAAGAGCATTTTAAACTTTTTCTTACTTGGCCAAAACCAAGGCCCAAACCCAACTACTCAAAAGGCCCAAATCCTAAATGTCAACCCAAGGCCCACTTATGGCCCAAACTTCTAAATTGCGTAACACTCGAATTTTGTAAGTTTCACTTTTAACCCTTTATTGAAAAACTTCTCATTTTGGCACTTTAGCTAGTATGTGGGGCGTACTAAGTGGTATGCTTGGCATACTAGCCTGATGCCTGATCACGGATATTACCCACGTACGTGGGGCATACGTAGAGTATGCATGGCGTACGCCAAGTTGGGGAAAACCCTAATTTTTAGAGTTTGTTCCCTATTTAAATGTCTTAAACCCCATCATGGACCTCTATTGACCAACATCCATCCTCCTTGTCCCAAAAAAATGAAACCCTAGAGTGATTTGGTGAGTTTTAAGCTTGAAAGAGTGTTTGTTGGTGGTTTGTGAAGGAGAAGAAGAAGAGGAACACTTGAAGGGGTGGCTTAATCTTGTAAATCCATGGCTATCTTCTCATTTGCAAGATTTTTGAGGTAAAAAGCTCACACCTTGATGATCATATATGTTAGATCTAGTTTATGGGGTATTTTGTGCACTTGTGAGTCTTTTATGTTAAAGGTAAGCTTTTGATCTACTCCAGAAGCAATGTATGCTAGATCTTAGCTCCATTCAGCCCCTATGACCATAAAAATGTCAATTTTACCGAGTACTTTTATCCTTGCATGTATTAAGACCTTTTTAAGCTCTTTTTGAGCTCTTGACTCCCATTAAGCCATGCTTGTATGTAAACTTGCCAACTTTACGTGATAAGTCACCTTTAGGGACTAGATCTGAGAGTTTGGATAAAGGGGTTAACTGTTAAAGTGCTTAATGAGGATGTCATGTGGACAAGGGAGTATGTCAGGCGTATGAGTTGAGTACTCTTGCGTACTCAACAGGGGGTGTTTTGGGCTTATCCATTTTTGGTATTTGGCCATAGTGAGGATTTGAAGGTTTGGGCCTAATTAGCCTATTAGACCTCTATTTTGTGCTTAGCGTTAGCATGTTGGGCTTCCTTGGATTTTATGCCCATGATGGGTATTAGGCCCAATTTGGAAGATTGGGGCATAGATTGGGCTTTAGGATTTGGGCCTTTTGAATAACCGAGTTGGGCCTTGTTTTTTGTAACATCCTTTTTCTGAAAGTATCCATTTATGGATTTCAAAGGCCAAGGCTAGGGTCATTTTGGTCTTTCAAGGGTTCGGAGTTTCATTCGAGAAGTTTTGGGTCACGTTGTGTCACTAGAAGCGTAGGGTTTCTCGCTACCTTCTCATGGATATAAAGTTCGTCGGACACAGACTCAGAATGAAGGAGTTATAACACTTTGAAGTTATTGATGGAAATGGCCCATAATGGAAATAAATGACTAGAGGAACCATGCATGCAAGGTGGTAAATGTGCATGTACGCCCAACGTACGACTGGGGTACCACCAGCATAATAGGGTGCATGGTCGCGGGTGCGCGGTGGCGTACGCCCAACATACGAGAAGTACGCCCAACGTACGCTCAGCTTTCCTAAAATCCTAATTTACAGCAGGAGCATGGACAGGGTTCCATGACTCGTTAGTAGTAGGCCAGGGGCGAGACCCTAGTTAGGCGATGCCTTGGATCAGGAGTATTGTAGAGTGTAATAGTTGCTTGTTGTGTGTTATTTTATATGTTGTATGTATTCAGTGGGCGAGGCCCAGAGACAAGCAGGTCCTAAGAGAAACATATATGTGTACTGAGCGGGGCTCGATGCTAGGCGGGGCATGATGCCGGGCGGGGCCCGATGCCGGAGTTAGTTTGATGTTGGACAAGTCCCGATGTAGCGGTCGGGGGCCCAGTATGTGGATGTATGTGGTATGTGGTAGGTTGGGGAACTCGCTAAGCTTCTTGCTTACGGTTTTTCAGTTTTGGTTTCAGGTACTTCCGATAGCGGAGGGAAGAGCTCGGGGTGATCGCATGGCACACACACACCAAAGGAGTTTTAGCATGGGATGTTTACTCCGTTAAAATAAAATAAGGTTTTAGACATGATACTCTGATGTGATATGTTTTTAATGAATGGTTGACTCTTGTGGTTTATTTATTAAATTAAAAACGAAATGTTGGTCATGATTTTTGGGTCATTATTCAGATACACTCTCGGGTGTGTTTGAACTCAAGCTGAGGACTTGGTATGAAAATTTTCAATGAAAATCATTTTTATAAAAAGGAACTTTGAGAAAAAGATAATAATTTTGGGAAAAGAAGAAAAGGGTGTGGTGCATGCAATCAGCCAAGCTCAAGTAAGTTCTCCCAAATTACCCATACATGTTGTTTTAGATATGATATGCTTATGAGAACCGCATGCTAGTTAGGGCTAGGGAGATGCATTTATATGTTGTATGAGCTGGTAGACTTGCATGATAGTAGTGAGTAGTCAGCGATAGGTTGGCCTGATGAGTGGTACGTATAGCCATGAGGATATTGGATTTCATGTTGGAATGAGAATGATAATTGTTATTTGTAACTACAATATGTATGTTTTGAAAATTATATACGGTTAGGATCTTATAGCCTTAGAATAGCTGATTTGACCTTATTTTTTGTGGACTTAGGGTAGAGTCTATTATTCGACCGTCTATTAGATCCTGTTCTGTGTATAACTTGCATGCATAAGGCAACCAGCAGCGAGGGTGGACGTGGACAGTATGGGTTGTGGTATATGGGCCGAATGTTCTTTGATAGTTTATGGGTCGGAGATTTCCCTAGGGCAAGCCTAGGATGAGAGTAGTGCTGGGAGCAGTAGTAGTAGAAAAGGGACTTGGTGGAGTCGAGACCATCCTTGAGGAAAGTACGGATAGATGTGGAAGGTAGTAGGGGGGCCATACTACTGAAAGTAGAGGATCTGTACTCGATTCAAGAATGGCTGAGATAAAACCAGAGAACTTGTAGCGTGTGTGATCCCTCGGTAGTGATGCTTATTATGATGATTGTTATGTTATGTTTTCAACATGGTAACATTGCGCGAGAGACCAGTGGGCGGATCAGGAGCCAAGGAGGGATCAGGCTCAAGATCAGGAGCCGAGCAGCTCGAGGAGCGGATGAGGGAGTTGATATCAACAGAGGTTATGCGTAGTATTCTAGACCAGACTCCTGTGATCTTCGGGTCGGTCAAGGAGTGTGTTTTAGAGCTTCTGAATGAGAAGTTGGGGGATTTCCGCACTGAGATGATGGATTTGGTGGGGGCGCGCACACCGACATTCAGAGAGTTCCGAGCTTGTGGAGCTCCAGATTACCACGGGGCCAGGGACCCTATTGCTAGTAGCATGTGGTTGGCCGATGTTGCCAACGCTTTCCGTACGAGCCGGTGTCTCGAGGGGGACAAGGTCCGACTGGCCTCCTATCTTCTAAAGGACCGAGCACGGGACTGGTGGGAGGAGGTTGGACATACTATTGGAGATGATGCTGCATTGGACGCGATGATTGTTGGATTAGTGTCTAAGTCCATAAGTATTTTGGTATGTACTGGACCCGATTGTGAGCATGGTCCTTTTGGGTTGCCTTCACACTTGTGACTAGATAGGATGACTGTTGAGGAGAGAGAGGCTGATTTATTGTTAAGAATAATAAATTCGGGTATAAATATAATTTGTTAACATATTATATGAATAATATATTAATTTTGAATCATATTATTAATTAGTATTTAATCAGAAATTAATTAGGAATTAATTTCGGGATTAAAGGAATTAATTAAAAGTACAGGGGCTGTTTTGTAATTATTTGATATTTGAGACTTTGGGCTATTGGATCACCTTTAATAAGGCTTGAATGAAAATCCTAGAAGGATCTAGGAGTTTTCACCCAAGGGCTTAAGGAAAGGAGTCCATGGACTTGCTTAGTCCCTAAGGTAAGGGATTAGGGTTTCCACCTTGAAACCCTAGCTAGACTCAAGTATAAATAGCACCCTAAGGCACTAGAATTTGACCACCCCTTGGGAAAACGCTACTAGGGCCAAATTTTGGAGCTTAGTACCTTTCGTCCTCTCTCTCATATTCATCATCTCACTCAAAGTGTGTTTGTGAGCCATTAGAAGTACTACACTTGTGGTACTTGCTTTCAAGAGCTAAGGAAACTCAAGGAATTAGTTGTTATTACTATATAACAACAAAAGGTATGTATTCTATTCTCCTATGTCAATTTCAAAAATAGTAGAAGCATGCTAGGTTTCCTTTTGTGTTCATAATATTGTATGACTAATAGTGAAAATATAGATCCGTATCTAAGGTTGCATGCACACATAGGATTGTTTGTATTAAACCTATAAGTGGTATCAGAGCCATTGGTTTTTGTTTTCAATTAGATTTAATACAAATTTATGATTTTGACAAATTAGGGTTTATGGCTAATAAACCCTAGGGCTTGGGTTTTCGAAATTAGGGTTACAAAACCCTAGTTTTCAAATTGTATTAGGGTTTCCCAAACCCTTTTCCTTAGCCACCAAAATTTCGAAATTGGGGTTGTCTAACCCTTGGATTTCGAAATTTGCCTTGTCCCCATGATAAGATTCCCAAATTTTAGGGATTTGGATAATTTCATATCTTGTAATTATCCCTTAATTGTTTAAATAGATAATTAAAGATCTTTTGAATCATCCCATCCTAATTTTCGAATTTTAGGGGATTTAAAGGATTAGGTTAAATTAATGGTTTAATTTAATAAATAATCCTTCAAGATTTCATAATTCAAATTAATTGTTTAATTTTGAGATAATTATCAAATCAAAGTTTTAATATTTAAAAATTTAAATTAAAAGGTTTTAAATTTTAGAAATTTTAAATTTGATTAAAACTCTAGTTTTTGAAAAGTTCAAATTACACCCCTTATGGTTTTATTAAGTTAATTAAAAGTATAACTAAAAGATAATTAATAAATCCATAATCATATGGTTTATATTTACTTAAAAGTGTAATTTATTAAATTAAACCACCTAGTATTTTAAAAGTGTAACATACACCCTTATACTATATATAACATTAAAAGTCTAATATTATATATGTATAACTTCAACTGCTAGTCTTACCATTAGTAGGACTCATTCACAAAACCGATCTATAAGGGGGGTATAAGGTTATGGCCTATAAAATGGTCATTTAATGGGTGTCCACTCTCACCCACCGCTTCCTTGATTGGTGGAGGGTCGTTAGTCGAACGGGTAGGATAGGGCAAACCGTTTCCATTAAAAGTATAATGAAGTATAAAGTGACTAAATGTTTTTACAAAATTCCATATCTTAGTTACTTTAGGCAAAAGTGAATTTGATGCAATTCCATGAAATTACACTTTGTACCCTTCTGAAGAAGTTAGTGGAGTGTGTGTGGTTAACCAGCACACTAAATGGGTTATAAGCAAAGGTAGCAAAGGGTGACTCGATGTTTGTCATAGTTCTGTGGAGCGTGTGTGGTTAACCGGCACATCGAATAGGTGACTGTAAAATTGGGGGAACCATGTAAGTTTGCATGGTTATTCACACCCTGCTTTGTGATCCTCGGCATCCCAGTCACAAATCGAGGGGCATATCGAGATTTAAACATGTCATTGAAAAGTTTGATGAATCTCAAAGGATCTAGGAGTTTTCAATACATTTAAAACTTAATCTCTTTTTCGTTTTTCATGGTGGAAAATTAGTGAATTGTTATTCCCTTACCTTCAAATGTTCTGCAATTTGGGTTACGGCATCCCTCTCCCAAGTTGTAGAGTATTGTGTTGGGTCCTAGCCTTAATATCTTATTTGGGTGATTTATTAAGGACTCAATCAATCAATCAACTAACTTGAATTTTCTCCCGTTTTGTAGATGTCTGAATCTAACCGTTGTCTTCCCAAATCCCATGGAAAAGGTTTTCCTGCTCAAAGTGAAAGTATGATCCACAATGAAGGTGAAAGATCGATCCCTGTCTTGTGGACTAGCTTGATTTTGTTGGATAAGGTGTCTAAGTCCATAATTATTTCTGGTATATACTTGACCCGACCCGGCATGGTCCATTTGGGTTGCATGGCACCGTGCAATTGGATAGACTAAATGAGAGAAATAACACTTGGAGATTATTAATATATTATAAGTTCTAATATTAATATATTATAAGTTCTAATATATTAATAATATTATTTGATTAGTTTGATCAAGAATTAATTTAGAATTAATTATGTGATCAAAAGATAACTAATTAAATATATGGGTTGATTATGTAAATCATCCATATCTTGTATAGTGGGCTAAAAGGCTCCATGGACTATCAAGTTGGGTTCCACCCATAGGATGTTCCATGGATGCTCCATGGGAGTTACAAACCCATGGGTCATGGAAATGAAGAGTCATGACACATTAGGGTTTAACCCTAGATGTGTCAACACTATATAAGTAACATGTTCTCCACCTAAAATCGGCTACACTAAGAAACAAGAGGGCTTGGCCGATTTTGAGAAGTGTGTGTTCTCTCATAAGTTCTTCCAAGAGCATTTGGTGTTGTGTGAAGCATTTGAGGCATCACACTTGGGGTGCTAGGCTCACAAGGTTTCAAGGAACACAAACAACAACAAGGTAAGTTATTCTATCTATACTTTATGTTAAAATTGTTCCCCATGTATGCTAGATAGGAATATAACCTTGGAATTCAACTTTGCATGATAATTAGACAAACATAGATCCAAGGTTATTAGGGTTGCATGTACACTTAGGAAGTGTTAGAATGCTCAAAACCCATCAGTGGTATCAGAGCCTAGGCTTGTTTGCTCTTATTTGTGCTTAAAAGTTGAAAACAGAATCGGAATCTTGCTGTCTGCGAATGGACTCGTCGAGTCTATAGGGGGGACTCGTCGAGTCCATGAGTATCTTCAACCAACTCGGCGAGTGAGTTCATGCACTCGACGAGTAGGGTCGACTGAGTGCAGAATTTCGATTTAGTTGCTGGAAATGAATTAGAAACATTACCCTAAACTGTTTTGGTAATTGAAAACTTGTTTTGGTGGTGTAATGTCCTTGCTAATTCATTTACAACAACTAGTTATCAAAATTACAAAGTTTTAAATGTAATTTTTGATTGTGTTCATATTCATGTTCTTGTTCTTATGATGTTTTAGATGATCATAGGAATTATTTGTAACCTATGTGGTAGATTAATTCTTGATCATAATGTGTTTTAATGGAGTCCATAACTTATCCTTAAGTTATGGAAAACCAAGAGTCACACTTGAGTTAAAACCATTAAAACAAATACAAGAGTTAGAAAAATGAAGAGTCTTCATTTTATTACTCTATTAAACTCATAAGTTACAAGAAATGAAAAGTTTTGAAAGTTACAAAACTTGCCCTCAAGTTTTGGAACAAGTAAAGTTAAGTTAAAACTTTAAGTTCCAACCCCTAGAATTTTAAAAGTTAAAATTCAACCCTTATACTTATATTATGATGATTTAATAATTATATATATATGTATAAGAATAAAGTCGTCTTACCGCTAGTACGCCTCATTCACGAAGCCGGTCTATAAGGTGGGTATAAGGTTGTTGCCTATAAAATGGTGACTTAATGGGTGTATATTCTCACCCACCGCTTGCTTGACTGGTGGAGGGTCGTTAGTCGAACGGGTAAGACAAGAACTTATAAATTCTCATTCAAAGTATGATGAATATAATAAAGTAACTAAATGTTTTATTAAATTCCCAATCTTAGTTACTTTAGGAAAATGTGAATAAGGTGTTAATCCATGAAATTACACTTTACACTTTGTCTAAGTCGTTGGTGGAGCGTGTGTGGTTAACCGGCACACTAACTTGGACTTAACAAGGTAGGTAAAGGGTGACTTAAGGTTTATTATAGTATCGGTGGAGCGTGTGTGGTTTACCGGCACATCGATTGAGTGATAAACTTTAAGGGTACTAAGTGATTTGCATGGTTACTTCACACCTCGTTTTGTGATCCTCGGCATCCCAGTCACAAAACATGGAGGGCACTCTCGAGATTGAAACATGCCTTTGAAAAGTTCATTGGATCTCAAAGAATCTAGGAATTTCTAAAACCAATAAAAACTAAATATCTAATATTTCGGTTTTCGTGGTGGAAATTGGTGAATCGTCATTCACCTACCCTTCAAATATGGTATAGCTTAGATTACGGCATACCTCTTCTAAGTTATATTATATTGTGATTGGATCCTAGCCTTAATATTACATTTGGGTGTTTTATTAAGGACTCTCTTAAATCTATACTAAACTTGTTCTTCTCTTTGAGATGTCTTCAAATAATGCTTCTGGCTCGAATCCTAATGGCTCCTTTACTCTTATGAGTTTGTGTGGGAAAGTCACCTTTGATGGATCCAACTTCAATAAATGGATCAGAAACATCAGGATGATTACCCGCTACGAGGACAAAGAATATATCCTTGATAAGGAGCTTAAGGAAATTGATGAGTCCACTGCAACTCCACAGGAGATCGCTGACTTTCATACTCATGAAAGAGATGCAACCAAGGTGGCTTGCATCATGTTGGCCACCATGACAGCTGACCTCCAAAAGTCTTATGAAGATTTCTACCCTTATGAAATGCACCAAGATTTGATGGAAAGATACCATCAAAGTGCACGACAAGAGAGGTACGAAGTCATCTTCTCCATGATAACAACCATGATGAAGGACGGAGAGTCCGTCACGAGCCACATGCAGAAAATGCAAAGGTATGTGGATCGTTTGCTGAAGCTTAATGTGAACTTCCCTGAGGAGCTTGCAATAGATATCATTTTGCACTCCTTACCATCGTGCTATGATCAATTCCGCATGACATATCACATGAACAAGGAAGAGGTCACCCTCAGCAAACTTCAGGGACTTCTCAAGACCGCAGAAACAGGTCTTAAGGGGAAGTCGGTTGCTATCACTCCTACTCCAGACTCAACTCCGGTCTTGGCAATCGGGCAAAGTCGAGGGAGGAAGAGAAAAAGATCTTCGAAGGGTACCAAGGCTTGGACCCTTGATGGCTCTTCTTCAAGTGGAACCAAGAAAGGTTTCATTACTCCTTCTTCTGACCCAAAAGAGGCTGAATGCTTCTATTGCCATGAAAAAGCTCATTGGAAGCGGAACTGCCCAAAGTACCAGCAGGATGTGAAGGATGGGAAAGTCAAACCCAACCATGCAGGTATTTACACTATCATTTCTAATAACTCACCCCATTCAAAATCTTGGGTCCTTGATACCGGTTGCGGTATTCATATTTGTTGTGACTTGCAGGGACTAGGAAGAAGTGAGAATGTGGAGCAAGGAAGAATAAACTTAATCATGGGGAATAGGAAAGTTACACCTGTCACCAAGATTGGAGTTTATACTTTATCGCTAAGTAGTGGGTTAAATTTAGATTTGAATAAATGTTGTTATTCGCCAGAAATGGCAAGAAATATTATTTCCTTTCATGCATTGTACAAACAAGGTTTCACCTTTTCGTTTGATAATGAAGTTGGTTCGATTAATGCTTTCTTTAATAATGTACTTTATTTTAAAGTATTACCTTGTGATGGTGTGTATGAAGCTGTATCTGTTGTAGATAACTTAGGAAATAATGTTTTGTGTATTGATTCTACTAATAATAATAACTTGGATAAAGCATCATTATGGCATTGTCGTCTTGGACATATAAGCAAGAAACGCATAGGCCAACTCCAAAAGGATGGAGTCTTGGAGTCGTTTGACCTAAAGTCAAATGATAGTTGCGAATCATGCTTACTTGGAAAAATGACAAAGTCACCCTTCACAGGCTCGTGTGAAAGGGGTGAAGGTTTGTTGGACCTTATACACACAGATGTGTGTGGACCATTCAAACATGCCACAAGGGATGCTAATCGTTATTATTTGACTTTTACTGATGATTACAGTAGATATGGATATGTCTACTTAATCAAGCATAAGTCAGAGACTTTCGAGAAGTTTAAGGAATTTAAACAGGAAGTCGAGAATCAATTGGGCAGGAACATTAAGATGCTTCGATCCGATCGGGGTGGTGAGTATCTTAGTTCAGAGTTCCTCGACTATCTAAGGGAATGTGGGATTGTCTCACAATTGACACCTCCCAGGACACCGCAGTTGAATGGTGTGGCTGAGAGGCGTAATCGAACCTTGTTGGACATGGTTCGTTCCATGATGAGTCGAGCTTCGCTACCAATCTCATTCTGGGGGTATGCCTTAGAGACTGCCGCCCATATCCTTAATCTAGTCCCTACAAAGAAAGTTGCCAAAACTCCTCACGAGATGTGGACTGGTAAAGTACCTAAACTAGACCACATCAAGATTTGGGGTTGCGAGGCTTTCGCGAGACGCGAGACTCATGATAAGCTCGAACCCCGAAGCGAGAGGTGTATTTTCATCGGCTACCCACAGCAATCCTTTGGTTACCTCTTCTACAGACCTAGTGACAATGTGGTCTTTGTAGCAAGAAGAGGAGTCTTTCGAGAAAGAGAGTTTATAAGCCAAGGAGATAGTGGGAGGCAAGTTGATCTTGAAGAAATTCAAGAGTCAAGTGGTGAAGGAACTTCAAACTCTAGCCCTCAACTTGAGGAGGAAACTCCTGTTGAGCCAATTGACGAATATGTACCTCTGAGGCGTTCCACGAGAGTTAGGAGTGCACCTGAGCATTACTATGGATTCCATATTACTGCAGAAGGTGAGACACTTATTAGTGATGAGACACTAGTAAGTCAAGATGACCCTAACAGCTACGAGGAAGCCATGGCAGGCCCCGAGTCTGCTAAATGGAAAGAGGCTATGGATAGCGAGATACAATCGATGTATGACAATCAAGTTTGGAACTTGGTTGAGAATGTACCAGGTCGAAAGACTGTAGGGTGCAAATGGGTCTTTAAGAAGAAGACCGACATGGATGGTAAAGTACACACTTATAAGGCTAGACTGGTTGCAAAGGGCTTCTCTCAAATTCCTGGAGTGGATTATGATGAGACCTTTTCTCCGGTAGCCAAGATTAAGTCTATTCGGGTTCTATTAGCCATAGCCGCATTTCATGACTATGAAATTTGGCAAATGGATGTCAAAACCGCTTTCCTTAATGGAAAGTTGGCTGAAGATGTTTACATGAGTCAGCTGGAGGGTTTTGTCAGCAACGAGTACCCTAATAGAGTGTGTAAGCTTGAGAAATCCATTTATGGATTAAAGCAAGCACCTCGCAGATGGAATCTTTGCTTTGATGAAAAGGTCAAGGAATTTGGCTTTTCTAGGAGTGAAGATGAATCTTGTGTATATGTCAAGGCTAGTGGGAGTATAGTTAGCTTTTTGGTATTGTATGTGGATGACATACTACTCATAGGAAACGACATTCCAACCCTGCAGGAAGTAAAGTCCTGGCTTGGAAAGTGTTTCGCTATGAAGGACCTTGGTGAAGCTGCCTATATTTTGGGGATAAGGATCTTGAGAGATCGGAGTAAAAGACTAATTGGACTTAGTCAAAGTACCTACTTGGAGAAGGTTCTGAAGAGATTCAAAATGCAAGACTCCAAGAAAGGAGAACTGCCCATCCAGAGTAATGCCAAATTGAGTAAGACACAAAGCCCTAGCACTGAGGCTGAGATAGCACAAATGAGTCGAGTACCTTATGCTTCGGCTGTAGGATCGATCATGTATGCTATGACGTGTACTCGACCTGATGTAGCTTTTGCCCTGAGCATGGTTAGCAGGTTTTAGGGGAACCCTGGCAAGGCACACTGGACTGCGGTAAAGAATATTCTCAAGTACCTACGAAGGACTAAGGACTGGGTCCTTACCCTCGGTGGGAATGATGACTTGAGAGTTGTAGGGTATAATGATGCTAGCTTCCAGACTGATAGGGATAACTTCCGCTCTCAGTCGGGCTGGGTCTTTACCCTAAATGGAGGAGCAATTTCTTGGAAGAGTTCCAAGCAAGAGACAGTGGCAGATTCTACTTGTGAATCAGAGTATATTGCAGCTAGCGAGGCGGCAAAGGAGGCGTTATGGCTGAGGAACTTCATTGGAGACCTTGGAGTTGTACCAGCTATTAAAGAGCCAATGGAAATTTTCTGTGATAGTGAAAGTGCTGTTGCCTTAGCCAAGGAACCAAGGGATCATCAGATGAGAATCCGGCAGATCCCCTCACGAAGGGACTGACTCGGGTTAAGCATCTCCAGCATGCTCGGAGCATAGGGCTGAAGGATGATATTAGATTTAGTAGTTAGATAACCTCGAAATTTGTAAAGTGTAATTGACATTTGATGATGAATAAGTGTGTTTTATTTATGAGTAAAGTGTTGCTATCTCTTGTCGATCGTTTACTATATTTCTTTTGCATGTTTTGACTTCCAGAATAATTTTGTTTGGTATAACATATTATTCAAACCTCCACAGTCGGTCATATGTCGGAAGTAGGTATGAATCAAGACTGTCATGTTTGGTTGTAGAGGTCTTGGACAAGGCTACAACAATCATGAGTGCTCATAAGTTCTGAGCATTGGACTCAACCCACGCTCACTGGAATCACTACATGGAATTCTATCTCGAGTGATCGTGAGATGGTAATATCATATAAGTCTTTAAACCTAGAGATATGATTTGTTACTTACAAGTTGGTTATGCATTGATTGTACGAAAAATGCATTGGTAACTCGATGTTATAAATCGCGCTCTTGTGTGTAATTCAATGAGTAGTAGAACAAACATATGAGTCGAAGTTTATCTGTTCCTTCTTGGATTAGAAGCTGATATCTGGGCCCCTCGATGATTTTGTTTTGACCTATGTACCGGGCCCGGTCAGATCTAAAATTAATGTGTTCAATGAAGTTCTTTGTCAAACAAATCGGAAATCGGGAAACAAATTGTTAGACAATAAGTAAGACATTGTTCCATGTATTTGTCCGACTGATATCTAGAACAGAGGATTATATGATCACTTATCTTAAATGGCGTACCATCATCTTCTCAGTTTCGAGAAACCTTGAAAAGAGCTACGATTGCCGATCGGTTCCTGAAGTCATACTTGCAGTAATAGTTATTAGACTTATCCAAGTGGGAGACTGTTGGATAAGGTGTCTAAGTCCATAACTATTTCTGGTATATACTTGACCCGACCCGGCATGGTCCATTTGGGTTGCATGGTACCGTGCAATTGGATAGACTAAATGAGAGAAATAACACTTGGAGATTATTAATATATTATAAGTTCTAATATATTAATAATATTATTTGATTAGTTTGATCAAGAATTAATTTAGAATTAATTATGTGATCAAAAGATAACTAATTAAATATATGGGTTGATTATGTAAATCATCCATATCTTGTATAGTGGGCTAAAAGGCTCCATGGACTATCAAGTTGGGTTCCACCCATAGGATGTTCCATGGATGCTCCATGGGAGTTACAAACCCATGGGTCATGGAAATGAAGAGTCATGACACATTAGGGTTTAACCCTAGATGTGTCAACACTATATAAGTAACATGTTCTCCACCTAAAATCGGCTACACTAAGAAACAAGAGGGCTTGGCCGATTTTGAGAAGTGTGTGTTCTCTCATAAGTTCTTCCAAGAGCATTTGGTGTTGTGTGAAGCATTTGAGGCATCACACTTGGGGTGCTATGCTCACAAGGTTTCAAGGAACACAAACAACAACAAGGTAAGTTATTCTATCTATACTTTATGTTAAAATTGTTCCCCATGTATGCTAGATAGGAATATAACCTTGGAATTCAACTTTGCATGATAATTAGACAAACATAGATCCAAGGTTATTAGGGTTGCATGTACACTTATGAAGTGTTAGAATGCTCAAAACCCATCAGATTTCACTTCCTCCACGCCGTCCTGTTGTCCTCCCAAACCCACAAGATTGAAGAATTGAAAATCTCAAAATCACTCAAACGATGTTGGCAATGAAACATGAAGATGGAAAACCCGTGTGTGCTCACATCCTAGGGATGAAATCACACATCGATAGGTTGACAATGTTGGGTGCATCTTTTCAAAAGAAGTTGACTGTAGACTGGCTTCTTCATTCACTTCCTAAATCATATGATAAGTTCATAAGAGACTATTATATGATGGATCTTGACGCGACCCTCATTGACCTAACTTACATGCTTATTGCTGCTGAATCAGAAATGATTTGGCAAAGTAATGGAGCATATTTTTCTGGTAATTCAACCAACCATGCTTCCATGGTTGATCCAGGAGAAGCCACCTGGTTCTGCTGCCAAGAGAAGGGATGTTGGATACGAAGATGCCCAGAGGACCTAAAGAATCTAAGAGATTGGAGAGTCAAGAAGTATGGCTCTACTTTAGGAAAATTCCACTATCTAACTCCATTAAGTTCTTATTCATTGATTCTTAATACATAATGTGATAAGATTACATATGAATGTTTTGCAGGATCAAAGAAAAAAAAGGAAGCTTGATGGAAGAGCAAGATAAGTCTGATCACGAAGAAATGGATCTCTATCGCATGGATTCGAAGATCGGATTTTGAGCTTAGAAAGTTATGATAGATTTGTTAGGAATATTTTATTACATAGTTTTTCAGTTGATTTTGCATTGTAAGGATGTGTTTTCTGTTGCTTTTATGAATAAAATAATTTTTTTGGTTTGTCTTGTATCCTTGCAATGAAATCGCTTTGAAAAATTGATGTTTGCGTATTTCTATAAATGGATGTGATTCTTAGTTATGTTATTTATGGAAGTGTCAAATTTCTCTAAGTAATGAAAGATTCCCATCGCCCAAGTTTCAATTGGACAGAAATTTGGAATCATACAACTTGTATTGCGTGATGTAGGGAAATCTTGGTACTTAGGAAATTAAGAGTAATTCCTTGATCACACAAGTATGTGAGTCAAGTGAAGGACTAAAGGACTAGAACAAAATATTATGCACTAGTCAAGTCCACCACAAATAACAATAAGAATATTCATCATAATTTACTAAAAGTCTAGTAAATGTGGTTATTCTTACAAGATTAAGTGTGATTCTGAATCATTGAAACGTTTCAATGAATGGCAGAACGAATAAGAAGAATCAATTAGGCAGAAAGATAAAAGTTTCTCCAATCTAAGAAGAAGGGAGAGTACTTTTGTATCGGGTTTTATGACCGTCTTAATGATTAAGAACCATATCACAATTGATCCTCTAAGGACATATTAGTGCACTAGTATGGCTAAGAAGAGGAATCGGAAATTGTTGAAATGGTTAAATCAAAAGGATGAGTCATACTTCGTTCCAAAATCAATTCTTAGAGTCATACTCCAAGATTGTTACTTGAGTGACATAATCTTAAGTAGGAATGTTCTTACACTTGCACATATTGGTAAGTTGTGATGTCTTGAATAAGACAAATACCAACTAGTACCAAATTGCGTGTAGGTTTTGTCTTTATATAAACACACTAACTCTTGGATATTTGTTTTGTGAAGAAATGTTGCTTGATAAGAGAATCTTATATGTCAAGAGGTCAGTGGGAGTCTAAATGATCTTGAAAAGTTTCAAGAACTAATCAAGAGTAAACCTATTATTAAACACTAGCACACGACTTTTGGTTTGGAACCTATCGTGTTGACAAAATTTTATTTCTATGCCAATCCAGTTGAGTGATTATGCATATGAGTTCTACGAGTTCTCAATAGGTTGCATAAGGGAAAAAACCTTGTTTAATGAAAGTACATTGATTGGCATAGGTGAGCTGCTAGATAACTTGGAAGTAATGGTGGGACCCTTGACGGCAAGAAATTAAGAATGAACATGTTTTGTCTATAAGATTTTGAATTTGTCACGAACATTATCTTATGATTATGGTTATGACAAATTCACATGGATAGGAACACATAAACTATAAAAATCGAAGTTTCATAAGGTTTCTCTACTTCATGAAAAATGATTGAGAGGAAACGCTTTCACTAAGAAAGATTTTAAGAAGATAACAACTGTGTAGATTGCATTCTCAAATTCGATTATGATTACGACATCCCTCTTCATAGTTCGAATTGTGAGATTTGGCAATTAGTCAGAATATTTGGGACTTAGTAATATAAGTTCTAAAATATTTTAGACACACATGTGAGCTATCTAAGGGAAGGTGTATAAGTTTGAGAAGCTTAGATAAAGTCTTATCGAAGCATATCGTGTTAGAAAAGATGAAGTTTGGAAGTCAATAAGTATTGTTTTCTAGAAGTTTAGCTGATTTCTGAATGTGTGTCAAAGCTAGTAGGAGCATAAATGTTATGTTGGAATGGATATAATCATCATGTTAGTGGGAGCATGATTATTATTTAAGTATTGCAAGTTGGCAATATTAATTATAGAAAAACAAAACTTTCACTTTGCAAAGTTGCAGGGGTTGAAAAGTTGTTTTTGTTGGATTAATGTCTAAGTCCATAACTATAATTGGTAAGACTTGACCCGACCCAGCATGGTCCATTTGGGTTGCATGGCATCATGCACTTGGATAGACTAAAATGAGAGAAATAACACTTAAGGTTTATTAATATATTATAAGTTCTAATATATTGATAAGATTATTTAATTAGTATTGATCAATAATTGATTTAGAATTAATTAAGTGATCAAAAGAAGATTAATTAAATATATGGGTTGATTGTGTAAATCATCCATACTTATATAGTGGGCTAATGCTCCATGGATTATCAAGTTGGGCTCAAACCCATTGGATGTTGCATGGATGCTCCATGGTGTATTTGAACCCATGGATCCAAGGAAATGGAAAGCCATGACAATTAGGGTTTACCCTAATTGTAACAACTATATAAGCATCTTATTGATGTGAGAAATCGACCACTAGATGCATGGAGGGCAAGCCGATTCTTGAAGTGTTCTAATTTCTCTCTAAGTTATTCCAAGTGCTTATGGTGTCGTGTGAACCATTTGAGGTGTCACACTTGGGCCACTAGGCAATCAAGCTTCATGAAGACAAGCACCAACAAAAGGTATGTTATTCTAACTTTTGTTATTCAAAGTTTTTGTGTGAAAGAGAATCTATTGTAAGGAGCATCATTCATATTCTTGAATACATCATTAGATTCATCTTAATTCTTCTTCTTCTTCTCTTCTATTTGATCTGACATCATCCAGTTGATTGGGATTCCACACCATCAATTGGATCTGATTGATACACAAGCATATTTGGGATTTACAATTGGTCTTAGAGCTTGGATTGTATCAGTCAATTTTGTCAGATATGGAGCTTATTTGATCTTATTTTGAAAAAGATATTTGCGTTTTTGGATAGATCTCTGGAAAATAAGGGGGGTTTCTTCTTTGCATTTTTCATAAAAAACGAGTTTTTGATCAAGTTTTGGAGCAAAAAAATGGTGAAAAACGTCGTTTTTTCGTGAATCTGTTGAAGGTGTGTGGCCCGGTTGAAGGTGTGCGGCCAGGGAGTAAGGTCCTCGGTGTGCGGCTCGGTCTCGCGTACGGCTAGGCGGCTTCGGACGGTGTTCACAGCTAAAGCGACTTCGGACGGTGTGCGAGTCTTAAGGTTGGAGCTCCTGGTCAGCTCAGTCTTCGCAGTAGTTTCATTAAAAAAAATTCGGAGATATTTAGGGTTGCCATGTTTTAAACATGGGTCTCCAGCTTCTTCAAACACGTCTCTTACCACTTGAGCTACAAGGAAATCCGTTAAAGATCTCTTTCAGTTAACTTTTATACACTTCGCAGCAGTAGCAAATAATCAAAAGAAATTTTGGCCGTGCAAGGAATCGAACCCTGGTAACCTGATAAACAAGTCCAAAGCCTTACCATCTCATCCGCATAGCTGGATGTTCCTTTCCTCCCATATTTAATTCAAAACGACTCTCTTTCGGTTCTTTATTTCGCATTTTTAAAGTTTTAACCCCCAAAATCAATTTCTTTTATTTTTAAATTACATTTTCAACCCAAAAAGTTTATTTTTTAATTTTTGACTTTTAATTTTGAGTTTTTACTTAAATTTTGACTTTGACTTTTCTAGTTTGATCTTTGACTTTAAACTTTGACTTTTTCGTTTATCTTTAAAATTTTCAAATTTAGCTTTTCGGTTTGACTTTTAACTTTGACTTTTTGTGTTTGATTTTTTAAATTTGATTTTTAAGATTGACTTTCTCGGTTTTTAACTCAAAGGGAAAATTCAAACAAAATATATAAAATATAATAATAAAAAATATATAAAAAAAATGAGTTCCTCATCCATTCCGGTAAATGAAGTTTCATGTACTCCATCTTGTGTTAAAACTATGAAATTTTTACGAGAATCAATAGATCTAATCAAGAAAGAGAATGAGAACCTAAAATATGAAAGATACACCATTAGGAAAGAACAAAAACCGTTAAAAGCTCAATTAGAAACCAAAATCAAGGATTTCCGAAAACTCCAAGAAGATTACAGCAACAAGTGTGAAAATTATGATCACATTAAGAAAAAAAACTTGTTGTTGTAACTGAAGAACTTGACACTTTGAAAATTAAGTGTGGAAAAACAGATATTATTTTCAAAAATTATACTGCGTCAAGTCAGACAGTCGAGTCCTTATTTGAAACCCAATGAAAATTCAAAGATAATCAAAACAAGGTTCTAGGGTATGATAGTATTCCTCCCCCTTTCAATCATAACTATATATCCATACCTTTGACTCAGGAAGAGATTAACCGAGAACCATTTATGGTATACGGTAAACCAACTGTTGAAGAGGCAACTAAGGGTGTTGAGGTGAACGATACTAATGCTTCTACTTCATGTGCAGGTAAAGTAGTAGAGGATGAGAACAAGGAGAACACCATTGAAAAAACCAACAACTCCTTGAACTTTGAATCCGTTGCTTCTAATCAACCTGTAGCTGGTAAATACATGCCACCATTTCAAGCTAAACAGAGTGTCTGTTGCAACTGTGTGTATGGGAAAAGCAAGAGACAAGGCAAAGACACGCCACTAGGGGCAGGAAGAAATAACTTCACAGTGAAGAAAAAGAGTTGTTTTCACTGTGGAACACCTGGTCACATTGCCAGAAATTGTCATAATCGTGCATACGTTCCCTACTATGCACATGGCTGGCAGAACGCGCCAAGAGGGAGATACTTCAAAAGAAACCCGTCAAGGTCACGTTCAGACCATGGTGACTGTAACGCACAAAAGGCCAATAATCAAACTTCCAAGGCCAAGAATCCAAATCCTAAAGGCAAGAAGGGAATGTTGGCGAAGAAGCAAAATCCAAGAGATGCTCCAATGAAACCAAGAACGGCTAGGCCAAAGTTATCTCGACGATCGACATCAAGATCAAAAACAAGTACCGAGGCAACCATCCAATCCAACAAGAAATGGGTTAAACCCGACTATAGATGGGTACCAAAGGTTCAATCTCCCAAATCTCCTAATGCTTCTAACGTTTCTTCATCTTCTGTTTGTGATAAACAGGATATGCCTTGGGAGAGAGTTCCTTGCACTGATGACAAAGGTCAACCCAGTTTCAAAATGGACTGCGTTCCAAAGACCAACTGATCCCGCTTTGTGTCGGAGCAGCAATGGAGGCATATCATCAGACTTCGGTTTGTTGATAATGGTTGCTCCTGGCACATGATAGGGGACATCTCTCAATTATAAAACACTCAGAACTTTGTTTGAGAGAATGTGTCCTTTGCGGGAGAAAGGAAAGAAGGAGAGGATCAAATGGGGTTTGTGCTTAACGAAGTGAAGAATTTTTGGATGTTATCTGAGATTATGCGTGCTGTTCTCAGACCTTCTGGATGTGAATTGAATCGGGGAATTACGGTTTGAGTTTTCTTCTCTATATTCCTGAGTTTATCTTAATATGATTCATTTTAAAGACAAATTTTTATTTCCTTATAGTTTTTCATTAGTATTATTTGGGAAGTGATATGAAGTTATAGTGATAACGGGCAGTCTAAACCAGTGTAAGGGACTGAATCTAAATTGTCTAGACTCTATGTTCAATGTGCTGGTAGGCACGAAGGATTTGACAGTGTGGATTTAGATAGATTGTTTGGATTGACCATACGATGCTCGGGTAGATTGAGCAGTGAGATAAACACGGGAACCCACGGGATACACTAATTTAATACGCATCTAGAACTATGGCTTAACTTTTCCTTGATGTACGGACTTATGTCCTTAATTCTGGTTCTAATAGGGCGATTGGGGGATTCTAATAAAGTAGGTATGTAGGAAATTATTTTCTTGCTTTCTATCTGTCAGTCATATGTTGCTTCCTCTGCCTGATTGGAAGAGATCCGACCTGGAATGCAACATATGCAACTCTATTTCTATGTATCTCCTTATCTATGAAATTCTTCTTATCTGTTAGCCATATGTTGTCTCCTCTGCGTGATTGAAACATATCCGACCTGGAACACAACATATGCAACATTCTACTTCTCAATCCCTATATTCTAGTTTGCCATATGTTGTCCCTTCTGCATGATTGAAATAAATCTGACTTGGGACACAACATATGCATCTATCTCTAAATCTGACTTCCTCCTTAATAATTGTTTACTCACCTAAAGTAAGCAGTCCTTAGGAAGTTCTTGATAACCAGGGTATATCGGGAAGTGGGGAACACGTTCTAGTGCAACTAAAATTGAACCATTTAGAGGTTGTCTCTAGATCTCACTACTTAATTTAAGTGGACAACAGTACTCGTGGTTGTCATCAGCTAAATGATTCATTTAGAAAAAATTGTCGATATCATTTGTGTTTAAGTGGACCACAATACCGGCAATTGACCAGATATATTCAAGAAGGTGAAGGTACTGATAAACAAGTTTAGGCTGTCTCACAACTTTGATCCCAAATATTTTTCTTTTTGTTAAATTTATTCATAGTTTTCCTCTATGCACAAATTTAGGGGGAGAATTAAAAAAAATTCAAAAATCAAACAAAAATTAGAAAATTAAAAATAAAAAAAAATAGTTTTATTTCTGTTTTGTTTTTTAAAAAAATATGAAAAATCCAATATATATATATATATATATATATATATATATATATATATATATATATATATATATATATATATATATATATATATATATATTGTGTGCTAAAGTTTTCTTTTAGTTTTGTTTTGTCTTGAAAAGTGAATTCAGATTTAGATAAGACTTGTGGAGACTGTATCGAGATTTCCTGAGCCAAGGCTTCATCCGTGATCATCGAAGAATTCTCATTCGAAGGAACAAAAAATGAAGATTATTCTTTTAACATTTAATTTGTCAACCCCAGAAGCAAGGTGAAGCTGAAATTGAAGATTATGTGACGGATTTCATTGAAGTCTCCTCAATCAGTTTGCTGCTATCTTGAACCTACTGAAGTAATCCAAAAGATTCGTTCTCTCTGTTCTCTCTGAAGATTCTCAAGCTGAAAGCGCCATCTTTCAAGAATCTTTTCATGAAACTTCCTCACCCAATGTGCGTTCAATGTCAAATCTTGAAGAAAAGCCAAACTACTCAAGATGAAGTCATTGATTGAAGATTCATATGTTTATCTTGATGCTGTAAAGAATTTGAAGATAAATGTTGAAGCCAAGCTCCCAATGAAGATTAACAAGAAAAGTCAGCTACTTTTTAAGGGAGCTTGTTGGGTCAATTAGAAAAGAATGCTATAAACCAAGGGGGAGATTTTTGGGTCTAAATATTGGTTTATACTTTGCTTTCCTAGGAAAATATATTTTTCTGTAATTTTGTGGTTGTGTACGGCTGCACATGTGTGTGCGGCCGCACACGCGTGTGCAGCTGTACACTCGTGTGCTGCTGGTGGCCCATGTATCATATATATATATATATATATATATATATATATATATATATATATATATATATATATATATATATATATATATATATATATATATATATATAGGGTGAGGAGTGTATGGTTAGAAGTGAGAGAAAGAGTGGAGCATATTGTAGAGAGAGAAACAAGAGAGAAGAATAGTGTGTGAGAGAGAATCTATTGTAAGGAGCATCATTCATATTATTGAATACCTCATTAGATTCATCTTAATTCTTCTTCTTCTCTTCTATTTGATCTGACATCATCCAATTGATTGGGATTCCGCACCATCAATTGGATCAGAGTGATACACAAGCAGATTTTGGACTTACAGAAGAGTTAATGACCTTCGAGAAGAAAAAGGGAGAGCAGTCTGAGGGGTTGCGAGGGTAGGGGAGTGCATGGATTTGGAGTTTAAGAAAGCTCCCAACAATGAGTTTGTATATTTTGATAGCTGAAGGCTTGTTTGAGAAACCAGGTTGGAGGATCGACCGCGGGACTCGAGTAAGTCGGTAAGTAGATCATGCGAACCACCGACACAGGATGCTTTTGGACTGTAGTTAGTGGCAGAGTCAGCATGGAGAGTGCGGTAGGACTGAGGGATAGCCCCAACATTCGTTAGTAGCCAGTTAGAGGAGTGTGGGCATGGGCCCGTATCTCGTAATTAGCGGAGTTCGGGTGAGGCCCGTGTCTCCTAGTTAATATGTAGGAGATCGATAAAGGGTAGTCGTTGAATTTTAGGAAGGTTTTTGACCATGTAGTTCTAGATGGGTGAGACCCGTGGGCGTGGTCGCTTAGTAGTATGGATTGGGTGGGACCCATGGGAAAGATGTTGGATTAATGTCTAAGTCCATAACTATAATTGGTAAAACTTGACCCGACCCGGCATGGTCCATTTGGGTTGCATGGCATCATGCACTTGGATAGACTAAAATGAGAGAAATAACACTTAAGGTTTGTTAATATATTATAAGTTCTAATATATTAATAAGGTTATTTAATTAGTATTGATCAAGAATTAATTTGGAATTAATTAAGTGATCAAAAGGAGACTAATTAAATATATGGGTTGATTGTGTAAATCATTCATTCTTATATATGTGGGCTTGTGATCCAAGATTCCTTATGTTGGACTAAGTCCATGGGGTGACCCATGGATACTCCATGGAGGTTAAAATCCATGGAGCATAAGGAATGGGTAAAGTCATGAGTTACATGGTGTAACCCTAATAGCCACCATATAAAAGAAACCCATGGCTCAAGAAATCGTGACTATGTATGTGTATGAGGGCTAGGCGATTTCATGAAGTGTTCTAATTTCTCTCTAAGTTATTCCAAGTGCTTATGGTGTTGTGTGAACCATTTGAGGTGTCACACTTGGGGCACTAGGCACTCAAGCTTCATGAAGACATTCACCATCAAAGAGGTATGTATTCTATCTTGTTATATTAATAGTTTTTGTATGCTAGATTAGGATAATACCTTGGATGTTCATATTTGCATGTATAATAGAGAAAACATAGATCCAAGGTATTTAGGGTTTCATGTACACTTAGGAGTGTTAGAATGCTCATAACCCAATAGTGGTATCAGAGCCTAGGCTTGTTTTCTTGTTATACTTGCACAAAACCTAAAGGGCACACTCGAGATTGAAACATGCCATTGAACAGTTCAATGAATCTCAAAAGATCTAGGAGTTTCAAAACCAATTAAAACCTAGTAATACATTTCGTTTATCTTGGTGGAAATTGGTGAATCGTCATTCACCTACCTTCAAATTGTTTTATAGCTTGGATTACGGCATACCTCTTCTAAGTTATAAAATAGTCTGTTGGGTCCTAGCCTTAATATTTCATATTGGGTGTCATATTAAGGACTTTAAGATCAACTATCTTGAATATCTCCCAAAACATGTCTGTTTTAGACATTTATGATCTTCCCAAATCTCTTGAAACAAGCATTCCTAATGAAGATGATGTCCCATGGATATCATACTTCTTTCTCCTCCTCCAATTATTCTCCCTAACCCACAAGTTCTTGAAAAATTTAAGATCACTCAAGCCCCATTGGCAAGGCAAGGTCTAGGCGTGATCACATCTTGGAGATGTAGTCACATATTGACAAGCCGAGAGAGAAGGGTGTCAAAGTCTTGAGAAAGTTGGTGGTTCAATCACTTTCTAAGTCACATAGTGAGTTCTTTTGGGACACCTATGAAATAGACTATGACAAGACCCTTAATGATCTTATCTATTGTTAAGATCAACTTCCTGAAACTTTATGGACATTGACAATGGTGACACTGGAAATACAGAAAAAGCATTCTCTTCCCAATGGAAAGGGATCGGCCATAGTCAACTCGGTTGAACAAATGGTAAAGAGAAAAACTAAGTCTGTGATAGTCCCGTGTACCATTATCAAAGGGTCCATATGTTTATATTGCCAAAGAAAGGGTCATTATTTGCGAAGCTGCCAAATTTACCTAAGGGTGTTAAAGTCAATAAGGTTGACTCTACTTCAGGTAAAGTCCACTACTCTAACTCTGTTAAGTTTCTATTCTGAGATTCTTGATGCATGATGTGACTGGGTCACATGGTGATGTTTTAAGAATCAAAGAAAAGTGAAGAAACTTAAAGAAAGAATATGCTGAATCTGATCGCGTAGATGGATTTCTATCGCGTAGTTTGAATATCAGATTCTTGAGCTAATTCTTAGGAGTTATGAGATATTGCTAAGGAATAGATAACAACAAGTTTTCATATGGATTGTAAGGATAAGTTTTTTCCGCATAGTTTTAAAAGTAAAGAAATTTTTTGATTTTATTTATTTTAAAATATCCTTACAATGGCATTTGAGGAAAAATTGTTGCTTATATGATTCCATTAATAGCAAGAGTGGAAATATGAAATTGATTCCTTCATTTGTGGTAATGTCTAAATTTACCAAGTAAGGAAAGATTCTCATCATCCAAAGTCCCAATTGGACAGGGACTTGGAATCATGCAAGTTGTATAGCATGATGGATGAGAACTTTCAAGTATTGGAAAAATTAAGACTAATTATTTGTTCACATGGATGTGTGAGTCAAGTAATGGACTAAGGGATCGAGTACATAGTCATGTGCACTGATTAAGTCCACCACAAAAGATATAAGGCTATTCGTCATAGTTTACTAAAGCTCAGTAAATATGATTATACTTACAAGCTTAAGTGTAACTCTGAGACAATTGAAAATGTTCCAATGTAAGGCAGAGCGAATAAGGAGAATCAAGTTAGGCAAAAGGATAAAAGTTTCTCAAATCTGAAAAAATGGGAGAGTACTTTAGTATCAGCTTTTTGATCATCTTAATGATTAAGAAACCATATCAAAATTTGTTCTCTAAGGAAGTCTTAGTGCATTCTTATGACTAAGAAGAAGGGATCTTGAAATTGTTGAAATGGTTAAATCAAGAAGATGAGTCATACTTCGTTCCAATACAAGTCTTAGAGTCATACTCCAAGATTGTAATTTGAGTGACATGTCTTAAAGAAGGTTTAAAACACTTGACAAATGTAAGAGTAAAAATTTTCTACTCTTGTACATTTGAAATTGGTAAGTTGTGATGTTTTGGATAAAACAATGACCAACTTAGGCCAATTGTGTGAAGTGTTTGTCTTGATTAGAATCCACACTATCTCTTGGATGTTTGACAAGGAATTCTTATAGGTCAAGAGGACAGTGGGAGTCTTAAAGGTCTTGAAATTCTCAAGAACTAATCAAGAATGAAACCTGAAGTTCTTCACTAGCACACGACTTGAGGTTTATAACCTATCGTGTTGACATATTCTGTGCCCATTCTAGTTAAAGTTGGCTTCGCATATGAGTTCTTAGAGTTCTCAATGTGTTGCACAACAACTTGGAAGCAATGGTAGGCCCTTGAGCTGCCAGGTGGCAAGAAGTTAAGATTGAGTTCAATCCATATGAGTTTGGATTTGTCATAATTCTTGTCTTGTGACTATGGTTATGACAATTCACATGGATAAGAACTCATACACCATTAAATCTAAGTGTCATAAGGTTTCTCTCCGATTCATGAAAATGATGGTAAGGAAACACTTCCACTAAGTAGATTTTAGTTAGATAGCAATTGTGATATTTGCATTCTCAAAGTCGTTAGTGGAGCGTGTGTGGTTTACCGGCACACTAACCTGGACTTGTGAGAAGTGTCAAAAAGGTCTAACCATTATGATTACGGCATCCCTCTTCATAATTGTTTAGACACACATATGAACTATCTAAGAGAGGTGTATGATATTGATAAAGTCTTATCAAGGAAATCTAGTATCAGAAATCTGAACTTTGGTAAGAAAGTCAATAAAGTATTGATTTCTAGAAGTCCAGCTGATTTCTAAGTACATGTCAAAGCTAGTGGGAGCATAAGTGTTATGCTAATAATCATCATGTTAGTGGGAGCATGATAATTATGATAAGTATTGCAAGCTAGCAATGTTAATTATAGAAAACAAAAGGTTTCAATTGGGAAAAAGTTGTTTTGCTATAATTAAGGGAGAGGAAATTATACTTCATCTCAAATCTATAAGCTTAGATCATGAGGTTTTAATCATTTAGTCAAGGATATATATGAATTTCATGTTGGAATGGCTCAACATAAGGAAATTCTGTATATGGGTCCATTATTTGCGTTCTAAAATTCGATTATGATTACGGCATCCCTTTTCATAATCTGAATTATGAGAACTTGGCAAATAGAAATGGAAATGTTATAGCAAAAGACTGGTTTAGTCTTTATGTGAGACATCATGAATTGTGTCCCATATGCTTCGGATATAGGATCGATTACATGTGCTATATTTATCCTTTCTAAAATTTTCCAAATGCCTGGGGCGTTAAGAATGGAAAAGGTTTAGAACTGGATATGACTAAAAGGATTAAACGATTATCGAGGACAATCTAAGGTTTACCAAAGATTGGTTGCTCAAGGATAGTTGGAAGTATAGTGATAATTCTGGAAGGGCCATATTGACATAATCTGTAAGGAGGCAACTCTTGTTCAGAAGTGATAGTCAAAATGAATTCGGAAATGTTTCAAAGTTAGAATTTTCAATCTGTGTAAGATTAAAGAAACTTAATGCAAGAAGGATGGTTCCTAGGACTTGATCTCCTTTGGAATGCTCTGTAATGATTGTTGTTAAGTCTTTCTGACTTTGTGCATAATCATTACAAGAGGATCAATGCATATAAGTTTAGAATCTAACAGATTTCAGTAAATGACATGAATTTGGAATTCTTGCATTTGCAGTAAGGATTTGGGAGTGTGAAAAGAGAATCATTGAAGTTATGTTCAATTGATCTAGTTCACAAAATAAAGATCATAGACAAACATATTATGCATACTTGGTGTATGGCATGACTAGTGTTTAGAAAACATAGTGTACATGCTTGGAGCATGGGATAACTATTGTTTTAAATTCAAGAATAAAAGTTGATAGCTGAAACAGTATACAATGATTAATGTGTAATCATATGGTGATAAATAAAAGGTGTTTTAATTATGTTCATAGGTTTTGATACCATATTGGATTCAATTATTATTGTGTTTCACTTTGCATGTTTTGACTTCCCGAATAAACTAGGTTATTCTTCCGGAATGACTAAGTTATTCAAACCATCCACAGTCGGTCATATGTTGGAAGTAGATATGAATTAAGACTGTCATGGGTTGGCTTGTAGAGGTCTAAGATGTTGGACAAAGGGCTACAACACTCATGAGTGCTCATAAGTTCTGAGTATTGGATTCAACCCGCGCTCATTGGAATCACTTCATGGGTTTTATCACGAGTGATCATGAGACGATAATATCTTATATTCTTCAAACCTAGAGATATGAGTTGTTACTATGAGTTGATAGTACATTGATTACACGAAACGCATTGGTAACTCGATGTTATAAAACGTGTCTTTGTGTATGATTCAATAAGTAGTAGGACAAGCCATATGAGTCGAAGTTTATCCATTCCTTTTACCTTCGGGATAAAAGCAATATCTGTGGGCCCCTCGATGATTTGATGATGACAAATGGAAGTGCTCGGCCGGGCCAGGACTGATTTGATTTGTTCAATTAGTCAGACGTCATAAATCGGAAATCGGGAAACAACAAATGGACAGAGAGAATGATTATAATCCATGTCTCAGTCCTTATGATATCTAGAATGGAGGAATATATGATCCCTTATCTAATGGACAAGTCATTGACAAAGGTCAAAGTTCATCTACAAGATTAGAGTTCGACAGAAGCTTTTGAGAGCTACGATTGCTAGTCGGGTTTTGAAGTCATACTTGCAATAATAGTTTTAGACTTATCCAAGTGGGAGACTGTTAGATTAATGTCTAAGTCCATAACTATAATTGGTAAAACTTGACCCGACCCGGCATGGTCCATTTGGGTTGCATGGCATCATGCACTTGGATAGACTAAAATGAGAGAAATAACACTTAAGGTTTGTTAATATATTATAAGTTCTAATATATTAATAAGGTTATTTAATTAGTATTGATCAAGAATTAATTTGGAATTAATTAAGTGATCAAAAGGAGACTAATTAAATATATGGGTTGATTGTGTAAATCATTCATTCTTATATATGTGGGCTTGTGATCCAAGATTCCTTATGTTGGACTAAGTCCATGGGGTGACCCATGGATACTCCATGGAGGTTAAAATCCATGGAGCATAAGGAATGGGTAAAGTCATGAGTTACATGGTGTAACCCTAATAGCCACCATATAAAAGAAACCCATGGCTCAAGAAATCGTGACTATGTATGTGTATGAGGGCTAGGCGATTTCATGAAGTGTTCTAATTTCTCTCTAAGTTATTCCAAGTGCTTATGGTGTTGTGTGAACCATTTGAGGTGTCACACTTGGGGCACTAGGCACTCAAGCTTCATGAAGACATTCACCATCAAAGAGGTATGTATTCTATCTTGTTATATTAATAGTTTTTGTATGCTAGATTAGGATAATACCTTGGATGTTCATATTTGCATGTATAATATAGAAAACATAGATCCAAGGTATTTAGGGTTGCATGTACACTTAGGAGTGTTAGAATGCTCATAACCCAACAAAAGACCCGTATGTTAGTAGCGGTACAGGTGGGACCAGGTAGAGACCTTAGGTTCAAGATAGGGGATCGAGGATCCTAGGACTTGTAGAGCCAGTATGGCAGGTTAGATGGAGCAGTTTCCTTCAGAAATCGTTGGGAGCAACTGAGTGTTTGAGCTTGGGTGCAGTAACCGGTGGGAGTCCAGTAACCCAGATTATGGCATATTAGTTAGGACCAGGGTAGTCTCGGTTCGTCCGGAAAGCGGACAGAAGATAGCAGGACCTTCGAACGTGGAGCACCAAAAGGGGATTGCCGGTAGGGTAAGAGTCTTGCTCTCTGGATTGTTGGTGATTAGAAGTGATTTCGAGGTTCTTATAGTTTTGGATTATTTTCGGGAGGTCAAGGGAACACGTTCTTCGGGGATCGGACCCGACAGGTGATGTGTGCATAGGACAGAAATGTTGTAAGCAGATTCTAGGATAGTTGGTTGTAGCAGACTTTGAGGATGAATTCTAGTTTAAGTGGGGGAGAGTTGTAACACCCTATTCTAAAAGTATTCATTTATGGATTTCAAAGGCCATGGCTAGGGGTGTTTTGGTCTTTCAAGGGTTCAAAGTTTCATTCGAGAAGTTTTGGGTCGGGGTGTGTCGCTAGAAGTGTAGGGTTTCTCGCCACCTTCTCGTGGATATAAAGTTTGTCGAAAACAGACTCAGAATGAAGGAGTTATAGCACTTTGAAGTTATTCGGAAATGACCCCTAATGGAAATAAATGACTAGAGGAACCATGCATGCAAGGTGGTAAACGTGCGTGTACACCGAGCGTAAGGCTGGGGTACACCCAGTGTAATAGGGTGCATGGTCACGGGTGCGTGGAGGCATATGCCCAGCGTACTCTCAACTTTCCTAAAACCCTAATTTGGGGTTGTGACACTATAAAAGGAACATTATGCTTAAAGGAGCCAGCTCCATCTCATCCTTAGGCAGCCACCATGAAACCCTAAACCTATCTTGAGTGTTCTTGAAACCTTGGGGTCATTAGAGAGCATTTCGGGTGTTGTAAAGCCATTTCCAAGCAAGAGAAGATATTAGCAAGGTGGTGGATCAAAAGGGAAGATGTAGATCTGAGATTTTGGGTCCATTTCAGACCATTGTGAGGTATCAACTATGAAACTTTCCTTAAGTATGCTTAGATCTATGTTAATGGAAGTTTTTGGTCTTTTTGGTTCCAAGATTTGACCTTTATGTCACAACTCGCCTTCTAGGTCCAGGGTTCCCACCCTAAGTGTCATATGAGTCCCATAAGTAGTAAAGTTTCAACCTTTAGGACTCATTTATGTCCATGCATGAGATACAGCCCTTGGAATGAAAGCATGTTGTCCCCTTTAGTTTGGGCTTTTTTGGTGGATTGAAAGTCACCAAGTTAGTAACTTTATGGTTTAAGACATCAGTAAGGACCTGGATATGAGTTGGTAGCCTCTAGAGTGGAGTATCAAGCACTTAATGAAAAAGTGTCTTAACAGCAGGATTACGCTGAGCGTACATGCAGGTACGCCCGACGTACTCACTAGCAAGCCAGTACGCTTAGCGTACATTGGAGTACACCCAATGTAATCATCGGAGTTGGGCTTTGTGCATATAGGGCCTCGGTGTGGGCTGTGTTTTGGATTTTGGCCTTTGGGCCATAATGGGCCATCAGGATTCAGTTATATGGGCCAAGGAATATATAATTGGGCTTAGGTTAAGGCCCATTAAGGGATTGGCCCAATGTAGCAAATTGGGCAATTAGTGGGTCACTAGTGCGCTTAGGAAGCTTACCTAGTGTTGCACTTTGAATATGTATCAAGTTGGACTAGGAGGGGTAGAATAGTCAATCTACCCTATGAAGGATTATTGTATTGGGCTAAGTATTATTTGTTGGATTAGTGTCTAAGTCCATAACTATTTTGGTATGTACTTGACCCGATTATGAGCATGGTCCTTTTGGGTTGCCTTCACCATAGCAATATGTAGGATGATTTAAGGAGATAAAGGTTTAAATATGATTTATTAATATATTATGAGAATAATATATTAAAGGAGAAATCATATTGTTTAATTAATATTAGTCAAGAATTAATTAAGAATTAATTTTGTGGCTAAAAGAGATTAATTAAATATAGGGGACTAGACTGCAATTATTGGATAATTGAGTTATTGGGCTAAGGAATGCTATAGGAATAAGGGGTGAATGAAATTATGATGGAAGCCCATCATATTTTCGTCCATAGCCTTGTCCAGAAGGTTCCATGGGCTACTTAGAGTTTAAGCTGTCCATTAGGGTTTTGACTAAAACCCTAGAAGCCTACACTAGTATATAAAGGACCCCTTAGGCCCCAAAAACGTGGACAACACTTCCATTAGGGTTTCCAGCCGTTTTTGGTGCCTCCTTTTCTTCTCCTCTTCATCCAAGTTGCATATGGTGTTTGTGACTCCATTAGAGGTACTACACTTGTGGTACTTGCTTTCAAGAGCTAAGGAAATTCAAGGAACTAGTTGTTATTGCTATATAACAACAAAAGGTATGTATTCTAGCTTTATGTATGAATTTCAAAAATTATAGTAGCATGCCATTTTTTTTTGTTCATAAAGCTGTATAACTAATAGTGAAAACATAGATCCAATACTAGGGTTGCATGCACACATAGGATTGTTTGTATAAAACCAACATTATTATGGTATTGATAGTTCGGGGAGCCAGAGGAGCAGCAGTGCGGGGATTGTCAGATAATAGTAAGAAGTATACTAGCGGGTTTCAGCAGTGTGAGGTGAGTTTCCTCACTGTGTGAATGGGTCTACAGCCACAATGCTGACCCATGTAGTCTATGAATAGGAAGACCCGGGGGTTAGTCCTAGGCACTGTATGCTAGAATGTGATTTTGGATCAAGGTCCGATGTCGGGCGGGTGCCCGAGGAATGTTTGCATGATAGTTTATACTTGTTGTTTGTGTGATACTTGTATGTGCCTGGTACGGAGGTGAGTGTGGGCGAGGTCATGTATCTCACCATTAGCCGAGTATGGACGGGGTTCCGTATCTCCTTAGTAGTAGAGTAGGGGTATGGCCCAATATAGGAGAAAGGTGAGTGTCGATGAGGCCCGAGATAGGATAGAGATGAGTGTGGGCGGGGGCCCGTATCTCACTAACAACAGGAGCGTGGACGAGGTTCCATGACTCGTTAGTAGTAGGCCAGGGGCGAGACCCTAGTTAGGCGATGCCTTAGTTCAGGAGTATTGTAGAGTGTAATAGCTGCTTGTTGTGTGTTATTTTATATGTTGTATGTATTCAGTGGGCAAGGCCCAGAGACAGGCGGGGCCTAAGAGAAATAGATATGTGTACCGAGCGGGGCTCGATGCCAGGCGGGAACTGATGCCAGGCGGGGCCTAATGCCGGAGTTAGTTTGATGTCGAACAACTCCTGATGCAGCAGGCGGGGGCCCAATATGTGGATGTATATGGTATGTGTTAGGTTGGGGAACTCACTAAGCTTCGTGCTTACGATTTTCAGTTTTGGTTTCAGGTACTTCCGGTAGCGGAGGGAAGATCTCGGGGTGATCGCATGGCACACACACCCCCAAGGAGTTTTATCCTGGGATGTTTACTCTGATAAAATAAAATAATGTTTTAGACATAATACTCTGATGTGATATGTTTTAAATGAATGGTTGACTCTTGTGATTTATTTATTAAACTAAAAACGAAATTTTTGGTCATGATTTTTGGGTCGTTACATTTTTAGGCCAAGTTAGATACAGGATAAAATGGTCTTTTACCTGTTTATGGGCCAAATAGCTTAGAATTTTGGTTATGGGTCAAAATCCAATGAATAATTGGATGTTATTGATTTTGATAGCATGGGGATTTTTCCGGACCAGCAGTCAGATCAGTTGAGTGATTCAGTAGCTAGAGGTGAGTTTCCTCACTGTGTTTAGCGGGTCGAAGGCATCAATGTTGGCCCATGGTTTATTATGTCAGGATGCTAGATTTATGCATGAATCTTGCATGTGTGATGTTCTTGTATGTTTATCAATCAAGGCCCTATGTCGGGCGGGCCCTGATGACTATTATGTATGCTATTATCTTTGTGATTATCGCATGTTGTAACATCCATAAAATTCATGAGAAATTAAAACTTTTTCAGGCATTCAAAAACCATTATTTATTACAAAATGTTTTCAAAATAGTTTCATATCAGAGTATCCCAGAAATCAAAATTATAAAATGCGAGGAGGTGCACAATCACGCTTTTGCCTTACCCCGATCATTCGAAGTACCTGAAACAAAATCCAAAACTGTAAGCCCGAAGCTTAGTGAGTTCCCCTAAAATACCAACACCATAAAAACCATAACCATATCATAACAAACAGGATGCATATAGAGTCTACAGTATGACTGGACCATCCTCACCGGGCCTTTAGTCTGTTTGGCCCACTCACACAACCTTCAGTACGTCTGGTCCGCCCTACCGTGCCTTCAGCCAATCTGGATCGTTCTCTGGGCCTTCTGCCTGACTAATATGCCCTATTGGGGTCGGAGTCTATCCATGCCACCCTGGGTATGTTGGCCTATAGCACAAAGCAGGTCCGCCTCAACCCACCCGCAAACATACAATCAACACATAGATAACAAATGCTAGCATATACAAACAGTCAGACCGATCTAACAATGTCACTAATCATAACATCATAGATAACAACTAGCCTTAGGAAGAGGTTTTGGGCATGGAGAAGGGCCAAAGCTTCATAAAACTTGAGTCTTTATGTCCATGAGGGCCTAGAGGAGACCAGATTTGAACTCCTCACTTCAAAACGTGCCCAATACTAGAAATGCCTCAAGAATAAGCTAGAAATGGCTCTAAACTCTTAAATGGAGAGATCTAGCAAGAAAATGATCAAGGTAATGACTTTTTACCTTCAAATGAATGCCAAAACGAAGTACATGCTGGATCTACAAGTTCCTTCTCATTCCAAGCTTCTAAATCTTCAAGTCTTTTCAATAAATGTACCAAACACACACTTTTAGCCTCATACACACTCAAAAAGTAGGTTAACTCGATTAGGGTTTATTTCTGGACATGAAAGGTGGTAAGGAGGCCGGAACAAGGACTTAAGGTCCTTTAAATAGGGTGTAAACGCTAAAAATTAGGGTTTTCATGCACAGCCTCTACTCGTCGAGTTGGGGTCCTCCGACTCGTCGAGTAGGTTCCATAAACCACACAACTTGATCAGTTTCTACACGGCGAGTTGGGGCATCCAACTCGTCGAGCAAGTCTAAAAACAAGAATATAAAGCTTTAAATTTGATACGTAAGAGTCAGGATGTTATACATGTGTAGTATGATTATATGTTTATATGTTTATATGTACATCGGGCGGGGCCCGATGATAGACATATATGTATACCGAGCGGGGATCGATTTCAAGCAAGGCCTATTGTGTGTTTAGTATGTATGGTATGTGGTATTTTGGGGAGAGCACTAAGCTTTGTGCTTACGGTTTTCAATTTATGTTTCAGGTACTTCTAGTTCAAAAGGGAAGAGCATGGGATGATTGCAGTACACACACCACCTCGTTCTGCATTTTTTTTATTACCCGTGATGTTTCATGATGTATTTGACACACTTTGTTCTATCTTGGTTTTATGAACATCTTTGGATTACAGTATTATAAATTTAAAAACGAAATTTTTGGTCTTAATTTTTGGGATGTTACAAATTGGGCCCAAAACCCATCATACATACTAGTCAAAATCCCAAATCAGAAGTCTAATAGCCCAACAAGGTCCAAACTTAGACAACCCAAACTATGACCCAAACGGAGAAGGCCAAGCCCAAAACACCCAACCGTTGAGTACGCGGGGCGTACTCAGCTCGTACACCCAACGTACTCCCTTCACCAATATTCCTCTTCAATAAGCACTTAAACGGTTAAGACCTTTTGCCAAACTCTCAGATATGGATCCTAATGGTGACTTATCACGTAAAGTTGGCAACTTTACCCTCATATATGGCTAAATGGGACTCAAAGCTCAAAAAGGAGCTTGATCTTAATGCTTGCATGGACCAATATCCTCCATAAAGTTTGCATTTTTATGAACATGGGGCCTAAATGGAGCTAAGATATAGCATCCATTGCTTCTAGAGTAGACCAAAAGCTCATCTTTAACTCAAAAGTACAAAAAAGACACCATAAGTAGATATAACACAAAAATCCATCAAGGTGAGAGCTTTATATCTCTAATGACTTGAAATGATGATAATGAAGTTGGATCTACAAGCCTATGCTACTCCCAAGCAACCACCAATAGTTCTTCTTCCTCTCCCTTCACTAAAACACCACCAAAATCTCACTAATGAGCTTAAATTTCATAAGAGGCACTTAGGGTTCAATTTCAGGGCATAAGATGATGAAGGTTGGTCAAACATGTTAAAGATGTGTTATAATGAGGTTTAAATAGGGTGCAAATCCTAAAAATTATGGTTTACCTAAACCATAAGTACGCCCAACGTAATCGTGTACGTGGGTGATGCCTACGACCAGCAGATAACTAGTAGCTCCATTCTCCCCATGAACCTCTAACCCACCTCGCCCCAACAAATAGGAGTCTGAAATCTCCTTCCATAAAGGAGCTTGAATGGGGGCATACTGATACTAGCATGATGGCTAATGTTATAAGAAAACTCATCCAACGAAAGATGGGAGTCCCAACTCCCACCAAAATCAATGACACAGGCACGCAGCATATCCTCAAGCGTCTGAATAGTCCACTTGCTCTGCCCGTCCGTCTGCGGATGGTATGTGGTACTAAAGTGTAGCCGGGCACCTAATTCCTAGTAAAATCTCTTCCAGAACCTGGAAGTAAAGTGCGCATCCCGGTCCTTCACAATAGACATCGGCACCGCATGCCGAGCCACCACCTCTCGAACATAAATCTCGGCCACCTTCTCTGTAGAAGAGCTCTCACTAATGGCTAAGAAGTGAGTACTCTTCATCAAATGATCCACTATCACCTAGATAGTGTCAACACCCCTCCCAGTCCTCGATAACTTTGTAATAGAATCCATGGTGATATGCTCCCACTTCCATAGGGGAACCTCTAGAGGATGCAACTTGCCATGAGGGTGATGGTGCTCATCTTGACCTTCCGACAGGTTAAAAATCGCTCTACAAACCGTGCCACATCTCTCTTCATACATGGCCACCAGTAATTATGCTTCAGGTCGAGATACATCTTGGTAGCCCCTGGGTGGATGGAAAATCTCGATTTGTGGGCCCCTCCATCAAAATTCGTTGGGCCCCACCCGCATACAGTACCCATAGTTGGCCATAAATAGTCAAATTTCCTCGGCTGTCAATGTCAAAGGTTGAAATCTGACTGATCACCCGCTCACTTTTCTGATTTTCCTCTTTTATGGCCTCTGGCTGTGCTTCCTTGATGATCTCTAAGACTAAAGTCATCACGGTCATGCTCATGCACTCCTGAATCGGGGCACTTACCGCCCTCCGGCTCAAGGCATCGGCTACCACATTGGCCTTGCTCGGATGATACAAGATCTCACAGTCATAGTCTTTCACTACATCCAACCACCTCCTTTGCCTCATATTCAGGTTAGGCTGATCCATAAGATATCTCAGGCTCTTATGGTCCGTGTAGATGGTACACTAAACACCATAGAGATAGTGGCACAAAATGATGATGATACAAACGATCGATTCGCACCCGAGTCAAACATCACAAGCGTAGGCACAAAATTTACAAGAAAAGTACCTACACAACCGATAATATAAGCAACATAAATAAATCAACATAATATAAAGAACACATACGAGCCACGACATCTGGAGCTACACGGGCCTCCTCTGCTGTCAACTGAAATGTTCTCCCTCGAGCCCTTGGTGTCTCAGCCTTCCCTTGCCGGTCGTTATTCATACGCAGGGTCGTTGTGGCCAAAGTCTAAACCGCCCTAGATGCAAGCTGAGGACAATCAGCTTTCAGGTGGCCCGTCTGGTTGCAACAGAAACGAACCCAAAATCCCTTAGGGCAATCCCTAACCAAATAATCCCTTAGGGATAATGACTTGGGAGGGTAATAAGGTTTCCAACTTGTCCGTATTAGGTCACTAAGGTTTTTTTTGTGCGTATTAGACCAATATGGTTGTTATTACCGTTTAGAAATAGTCCTTTTACCGGTTTTAACGGGTAAAAATGACTATTTCTAAACGGTAATAACAACCATATTGGTCTAATACGCACAAAAAAAACCTTAGTGATCTAATACGGACAAACTGGAAGCCTTATTACCTTCCTAAGTCATTAACCCTAATTATTTAGAAAAACATGCTTACTAATCAATGTGATTGATTTGTTTGACTGAAAATAATTGCTTCCATTTAAAATTATCTCACAACCCTTCCAGAACTTCTAAGTCCAGAAACTCATATGATTGATGATCTTCATTACATAAATATGCAACATTTTATCAATAACTTCTTTTTTGTCATTTAACTGTTTACATGAACACATCTATATGTACAAAAACAAAATCTCACTTTGATACCTCCCATCAATGTCTACATTTGATAACGAATGAAAATGTAAAACCAACAGGGACTTGTATAGGATGTCTATTATCAATTATTTTATAAAAGCAAAACCACAACATGAACTAAGAAACTGAAGTTGCAAAATGAATAAAAAAATCAGCACATAAACAAATACATACATACTATATACAACACATACACGGAAGTTTATAAAGCATGAAAGTTAATGACAAGAAAAGAAAAAAACTTAAACGAGACTTTATAGAAAGAAAGATCACCCTTACTTGCCACAAATGGTTGAAGACATCAACAAGAAGATCAATCTGACCATAGAATCCACATGTTGTCTCGATTTGTGTGTGTCATCCTTGCGCAAGGGCATGCTAATCTTCTCTGTATTGTTCCAATTTTATCGGATGTCCCAAAAGGGACGACTATAGTTGAAGAGCTTCGCCATATAGAGGAGTAGCAGGTTATATGAGACGACGCGAGTTCTAAACGAAGTAGTTTATTGTTGATGGTCATATATTCTCAATGTCTTTAAAATTAGGGTTAATGACTTAAGAGGGTAATAAGGTTTCCAGTTTGTCCGTATTAGGTCACTAAGGTTTTTTTGTACGTATTAGACCAATATGGTTGTTAATACCGTTTAGAAATAGTCCTTTTTACCCGTTAAAACCGGTAAAATGACTATTTCTAAACGGTAATAACAACCATATTGGTCTAATACGCACAAAAAAAAACCTTAGTGACCTAATACGGACAAACTGAAAACCTTATTACCCTCTGATATGTGTATTTTAATATATATTTTTATGCACTTTATCTTAATATTTTGGCCTTATTTATTCTATTTTAGAACTAAAAAGTACTCATAATACTTTGAATTATGCTTTGTAGCTATTCGTTGTCAATAAAGCACAAAAGAAAAGACTGAAGCGGAAACCGGACTTAGGAGCTAAAAGGAATGAAATATGCTGAAGAAGAGGATTACGCCCCGCGTAAAGTTGCATTACGCCCAGTGTAGTGCTTAAAAGCGTCGTACGCCCCGCGTAATTAAAGAGTATGCGCCGCGTACTGGGTGCCTTCAGATAACTCCAAATCGCGTAGTAATCCTATGTACACCCCGCGTAATCTTATGTACGCCCAGCGTACTTAGGTCGGCTACAAAGACTATAAATGTCGATTTTCAGCTAACCAGGAGGGGGGATTCAACTTCTAACCTAATTTAGTCGACAATTAACTTCTGTTAAGCCGTTTTGAGGGTCTAGAAGGCGGCCGGAAGGCCGTTAAGCTAACGGGAGCGGAGATCGGAAGGGTTGGAGAGCGGATACGTGTCAGTAATCCTATGGACTGTTAACGTGACCATGTTTAGCATTCCGTTGCATTACTATCTTGTATTTAGTTTCTGACTTGGGTGTAAAATCCTTTTACTTTGTGTTTATGATTGAATGAAGCTTTGATTATTAGACTAATTGCTATATTGAATAGTTTGTTTGTGTTTAATTTATCTTGCCAAGCTTGTTAAAAGATCCTTACTTATTAATGATAATTATTTGCTGTTAATTGTTAATTGAATTGAGTTGCATGAACACCTGCTTGATTGCTTGTCTCTTATAATTTTGATGACCATCGAGATTATAAGTCTAGAAATAACGAATGTGAAACTAGGATTAACATGGGAATAAGTAAGTTAATGTGTGAGCCTTGTTTGATGACCATCAACAAGATGTTAATTGAATGTTTAATTTGGTTAACTATATTTACAAGTCTTGATTGATACGAACTGAACACTAGGAAGCATGTTAGTTTAATCAACTGATCACTGTTTGAATTGACTTGTTTGCTAAAGGATTAGTTATAGTGAACGCGTATCTAATCATTTTAGGAATTGGTGAACATGAATAAATGAATTTGTGTATGCAATTGTCTATGTTTTTAAAGTGTAATTTGTCTAAACCAAAGTACCTGAAGAGATTTGCTTCCCTGTTAGTTTATCAAAAATGGTCAATTAATTATTAGTTTGAGATTTATTAAATTATTTCTTTTATTCTTTTTGTGTAACCTGTAACCTATAATTAAATATATTAAATTAATCCACCGTTCCCTGTGATCGACACCCGACTTACCTAAGCTATACTGTAATCTGACTAGGTACACTGCCTATAAGTGCATAGTTAGTCTAAGTTTGTTAGGTTATAAATATTAAAATTAATGGGTACTTTTGTGCATATCACCCTCCTAAGTCATTATCCCTAATCCCTTACGGCATCATGTCGTATCTTGCTCATATAATCGTGTCATGTCAAATAAAAACACGAAACGATAGCCGGATTTGACACCCATATTCACAAGGGTCTCTAAAAAATAGTGATAATTTAGGTTTTTTGTTAAAATTTTGTCTAGTGTTTGAAACAAACTTATAAAATTTGTTAAAATTTGTCTTTTATCTCTAAAACAATTTTTTTTGTTAATCGTCTTTTGTTCAATAATTTTAGTTATTTCTATAAACGCTTAATGGTCATTTAACTTTATATTTGTTAAACATCAACGTGATATTCCAATAATCAATAGTTAACAATAAAAAAAATTACAACGACAATCACACAAACTACAATCGAAAACCACCAACAAGCAAAACCACTGAACCACAAGCCATTTGGTAGGGAATGACAAATTGGATTCCGATTTGTTCGTCGATTTTATAATGCTCAAAACTAAAATTAAAGCTTGCATCATCGCTTCCGTCATATCAATGTTGTGTACAGCTTATCTTCCATATCATACAACTACTTGGAGCGTAAGTCTCGGTAATCGCTGTGAGAACTGATTATACTATATTGAACAGCCAACAACCAGGGCTAGTATTTATACCGATCGAAACACCAAACAATCCTTCCATCCACAAATTAGTCAAACCTGAAACTAAGTGGTGCTGTTTCAACCAAATCATTGGAAAATGGCGGATGAAGTGAAGTTGTATGGCGCTGGAGGAAGCCCATTCGTTTGCAGAGTTAAAATCGCTTTGAAGATGAAGGAAATCAAGTACGAAAACTTCGAAGAAGATATGAGCAACAAGAGTGCCGATCTTTTGAAGTACAATCCTGTTCATAAGAAAGTGCCGGTGCTGGTGCATAACGGAAGTCCGATCGCAGAGTCTCTTGTGATCGTGGAGTACATCGATGATGTCTGGAAAGGGGTTCCGATTTTGCCTCAGAATCCTTATGAGAAGGCTCGTGCTCGATTTTGGGCCAAATTCGTTGATGATAAGGTAATAATTTCAATTCCTTCTCAGATCTCTCCTAAACCTAACGATGAAATTATAAATTACATTAAGTCATTGTTTAATGAGTTTACATGATTATATGGTTTGTTCAGTGTATGCCTGCAGCATTCAAGGTTTTTGGCAGCAATGGAGATGAGCAGGTTATTGCGGAAGCTTGTGAGCAACTTCAAATGCTAGAAAATGAACTGAAAGTCAAAGGTACAAAGTTTTTTGGAGGTGACAACATTAACCTGGTTGATATTGCTGCTGATTTCATAGCCTATTGGCTTGGAATAATCGAAGAAGCAACTGAAATTAAGTTTTTTACGAAAGACAAGTTTCCAAAACTCACGGAATGGGCTGATGAGTTTGTCAACTGTCAAGTTGTGAAGGAAACCTTACCTCCAAGAGGGAACATGGTTGCATTTTTCAAGAAACGGTTTGGTAAGGCGTAATTAAACTATAATGATACGTATGTTAACAACATATATAGTTATATATTTGGTTGTTTAATTTGTGGTTATTGAAGTTGAAATTTCTGTAACATGTATATGATGTTGCAAATTTGCAATAAGCAGCTCTTATATGCTGATGAGTTTTTGTAATACGTTTTATGTTGAGATATTGTTGGCTATCGTGTATCAGTGTTTGATTTGAGATTTGATTTTCATAATTTATAATTATAATTAAATTATTATTATTATATTAAATTTGTATGCAAGAGCAATTTCATTTTATTAATTTTTCTATTTGAAACATATATAGTTCAAAATATAATGAACACAGTTACTTAAAATAGAAATTGATTTGTTAATAATCGAATCCTTATGTGGTAATTGAACACTTTATCTAGTTATAACTAGTAGATTAATTAAATATTCAATCTATGTGGTTCGGTCACAACTCACAATCCCTTTTTTTGATCCAGTGTTTTTTTTTTTTTTTTTTTAGCTTCGGTAGTGAATCGTTTACTAAAAAAAGAAGCAGACCCATACACCCACAACAATTGAAACCGGGAAAATGATTTAAAAAAGGTAATGAAGTTTCAAAGATGTATAAAAAATATCATTATTTTATTTTTAGTATTCAAAATATCATTAAAATATATTTTTTATATACAAAATACCAATGAAGTACATATGTGTTTAAATAAAACCTTGTGGGTAACCTACAATAGCCGGTAAAATGGTATTTTGTGTAAAAAAAAAAAAAAAAAAAAAACAATGGTTTTAACAAATTACAAAGTTCCTCTGTGATCCATAGGGAAAAACTATCTTACCCTTTTAATATATTTTTCTTTTTTTCATTTATACATTTGTAATTTTTTAACAATATAAAAATAAAGAACAAATTACACGAATGGTCCTTTAGGTTTTGTTTTTCCCCTAAAGTAGTCCTTACGGAACTTTTTTCCTTGACATGGTACCTACGGAGCAAACTTTGCACATAAATGATTCTTATAACTAACTATGTTAACAGATTCTGTTAAGTGTTTGTGAAAAGACGAAAATACACTTTGTTTTTATTTTTTATATTTATTTTTATATTTTGTTAATTTGCAATAAAAAAGGTGGGGTCCTCTCTCTCTCTCTCTCTCTCTCTCTTACACACATACATACACATGAATATTGACATAAACACATACATAAACAGAGGGTCCGATTGAAATCGGTATCATTCCATCAAAATCAGAAGTTTGGCGAAGATCTAGTTTCAATTGAAATCAGGTGGGTCCGATTGTAGGGGTTTTGAGGTTCGATTTCATGGGTTTCACCCAGATGATGAACATACAAAAGTCGGAGATGGAAGGACTTTGAGAAAGCAGTTTGGTTGTGAAAACTTTGAAGGAAATCAAGGAAGGGTTAGAGAAGATGGATCTAAAAGCATGTCCAACAAGAGTGATAATGTCGAAGCTGCATCCAACGATGATGTCCCACCTAGCCCTTCAGATCTCGTCAAAGACATAAATATCACTAGCATACTCCACACACACACACACACACAGGCTTCTGATTCTTCTTATTAACTGTTTTCAATTTCTTTTTCTATGGTGCATTGTCGCTACTAGCTTCTAGCTCCGACGAGATTGGATATGTAGTGGTGAGCCAATAAAATGGTGGATTTAGGCTTCTTAACCAATCAAACTCTTAAAATATATTGGAATCGGAAGAGGGTTCGGCCATTTGGGTGTTGCTGATACCTGACACGCCAAGTCGAAACCCAACAGGGGGTTCAATCGATCATGCATCACCACCATGGAGTTGATCCGGTGACAAGAGGAAAGGGGCGGAGTCGATCAGTCCACAACTGGTAGATCTGTCGGAAAAGATGAAGCCCGTAAATTGATCTCTTTCAAAAAATGATTCACATATCATATTTTGAACACACGAAAATCGATTATGTAAATTCACACATGCACACACAAAGATCTTAGGTTTCTTGAACAAGTTCTCGGAACACAAACAAATCGATTTTATTAGTGGGTTCACAGTTGAACACCATTAACCAAAACCTGCAAATCAATTTATGGGTTTTGTTAGGGCTGCTAACTGTGTATTTTTATTAGCTTCTCCAGGATGAATGAAATGAACACAAACCTGCAAATCAATTTATTTTTTCCAAAAAAACGATTTTTATTAGCTGCTAACTGATGATTTTCATTCATCATCGATTGTATGTGTATGAGTGTATTGTGTGGAAATGGTGATAAGAGAGAGATGGACATTTTGTGTGCACAAAACAGATGGTATTTTTGTCATTTAATAAAACTTAACAAAATTTGTAAACATAGTTAGTTATAGGGATTATTTGTGTGCAAGGTTTGCTCAGTAGGTACCATCTGAGGGAAAAAAAGTTTAGTAAGGACTACTTTAGGGGAAAAACAAAACCTAAAGGACCATTCGTGAATCAAAATAACGAATAACTCAATGGAGCTTTACATGAATCGTGTTATGGTTTTGTCATCTTTATATACCGATTGAATAAGGTATTAAGTGAGAGTTAGGTTGATTCATTAATAGTTATCTTATGTGTGAGTTTCATGGATTCATAAATAACAATGTTAGATGGAAGTTGAATAGATTCGTAAATAGCAGTGTTTGGTGACCGTTGGATGGATTCCTAAATATGAGTGTTAGGTGAGAGTTTAGTGTATTAATCAATGGATCTATTTTAGTGAATAACCATAATTTTTATAGTGGCATTACATATTTAAGTTAAAATTTTGGTAAAAACAGTTCAATTATATAACAAATAAAGAAATAAATATTTGGAAAATTAAATTACACATAGAATTTAGAAGTAAGAATCTCACATTATATATTTTATATATAACTACAACCATTTTATTCAAAAATACATCTATCAGTATCACAAACTTCTATGTTACTTATTATAGTATCTATGCATTCTAGATATCTAAGTCGACAACATGGGTGTTGCTAAGAAGACACATCACTGACACCTTTATAAAAAAGTCAACCTATAAGGTTTGAGGGAATAGTAACGCCACCCCTCTCGCCAAAAGGCTTGTTATTAGATGTTACCCCATCCCCACCAGCTCAATAAGGGACACGCCAAGAACAACTCGTTAAGGAGCTAGCGACATGAGAGAGAGAATGCAGAGATGAAATCTGATTGGCTCTTTCCTTTTTCTATTATTATTATTATTTTTCGTGATTTACCTTTGTTGTTGTCTTCCCCAATCTCCTCTCCACACATTTTTAGTTATTCACTTGCTTTGGGAAAAATTGTGATATGTAATAAGCTTAAAATGGAAAATGGGAGTCTATCATTGCAATCAATTGCTAGGAGGAAGAAGGCACGAGAATCTAAATTTAACATAAATGGGCTTTCAAAAATCCTAGACTTACACATCACACCCTCATCTTAATTCCTCTCACAAACCAAGTTTTTGAAATTACCAAAAGGACCCTGCACTTAAATATTACACTTATTTTCATGTAATTGATTTATATTATATTAATTTTTGGTGGTTTAAAAAAATAAAATTTGATTAATATTTATGCATAAAAAATGTTTGTGTATTAAAATAAAGTAATTTAATTAAATTAGAAAAAAGAAAATAAAAAAATGGAGTGTTAGGAGTGTTACCACTTTCTACCAAATGTTAAGATTAGATGCTAAATGGAGAAAAATGATGTGGTACTCAAAAATCTGATGTGGCAAGGTGTTAAGAGTGTTACCACTCCATTTAGCCTAACTAACTACTTATAATCAGTTGTTTTGGAAAACATTGCAATTTCAACCAATAAAAATATTTGAAAATTAATTACGGTGTCTAAATGTTAAAATGAGATGTCTTTTTATCCAACCCTAACAATATATAAATATCATCGTCAAGTTTCGAGGACTTCCAACATTGGAAATCTTCAATCAACAAAGATGAATCAACTATTGCAGCTCCACGATCAAGGTTGTCCACTCATTCTTACTTTATATGCTTTTAGACTTCTAGGCTTATAGCGGTGGCCTTCTTGCACCTAATTGTCTATGTATTGTGTGTGTTTGCCTTCTCTATTTGGTTGCGAACATCCAATAGTCGAAATCACGCACGGTTGGAACCTTATCCCCACCTAAACACCTGAAAGTAAGGATGAGATTTAGAACCGGAAAACCAGATCGGAACCGGAACCGTTAGAACCGGAATATGTAAAACCAGTTCGGGTCCTGGGTTTAAAGAATGGCTCTATTCGGGTTCTGGGTAATCTGGGTTTCAGGTCCTTCAGGTCCGGGTAAATTGGGTTTAAAAACTGGAACCGTGTTAGGAACCGGAGCCGGTTTTAGGGGCCGGAACTGGTTTCTGTGAAAAGCTTAAAACATGCATATCTCATTCGTTTAAAGTCGGATTTGTATGAGGCTTTTTCTAGAATGTATTTTATAGTTTGTACATGATTTTAGACTATAATTTTTTCATTTTTGGGTTTATATTCATTGACTTACAGTCTCTTAAATTCGGGATATCAAAACTTGGAAATTATATGGTTTTCAACTTTTTGTATTATGTGATAGTTTTAAAACATATATATCTCATTCGTTTGATGTCGGATTGATATGAGCTTTTTCCAGAGTGTATGTTATAGTTTGTACATGATTTTAGACTATAACTGTGTCATTTTTGGGTTTATATTCATTGACTTATAGTTTCTCAAAGTTGGGATATCAAAGCTAAAAATTTTATGTTTTTCAACTTTCTTTGTATTTTGTGATAATTTTAAAACATGCATATCTAATTCGTTTAAAGTCATAATTTATGGGTTTTGAGCATTACATCAATCCTATGGTACACATACAACCCTAAAGCTTTGAATCTAGGTTTTCTCTAATTGTACATGCAATAATCATCCAAAGCTATAAACCCTAATCTAGCACGCATAAATCGAAATTTATATCTAAAACAAAGTTAGAATCTTACCTTTCAATTGTAGCTAGATTGATCTGTTGGATTAGTGTCTAAATCCATAACTATTTTGGTATGTACTTGACCCGATGGTGTATGGTCCTTTTGGGTTGCCTTCACCAAAGCAACTTGATTGGAGAAATAAATAAAGAGAGAGAGGTTATTATGATTTATTAATATGTTATAAGAATAATATATTAAAGGAGAAATCATATTTTTTTAATTAATATTGGTCAATAATTAATTAGGAATTAATTTTGTGATCAAGTGTAATTAATTAAACTAGAGGGGCTGATTTGTAATTATGTGATAGTTACAAAATAAGGTAAGGATTATCTTAAATATAGGGTGAACGAATTTAAGGAGATTAGGCCTTAGAATTCGACTAGGATAAGGGTTTCTAAGACTTATCTTATTGTTACTTGGTGGGCAAGCAACTAGATAAGGATAAGGACTAAAGCCCTAATCTTTACACCTATATAAATCCCGTAAGGCTCATGAATTCGTCTAAGCCTTCCCAAGAAGTCCTAAGGACGAATTCCTACCTCTCTCCTTTCTCTTTATACCTTCTCCATTTGCTCTTGGTGTTTGTAAGCCATTAGAGGAGTGACACTTATGACTCTAAGCATTCCAAAGTTAATTCAAAGAGGAATTGGGATTGTTATGTTAGAAATTTGGGTTTAGAAAGGCTTGGAAATTCTGAGAATTGTGATTATCACTTTCAAATCGAAGTATTTGGTGGTACTCCCAAATCTTCAATTGGATAAGACTCAGAGAGACAACAACAAAGAATGTTTGATGATATTTTCGTATGTACCAGAAAATGAGACCAAAACCAACTTTTAACAACTTTGTCTGAAAACTGTCATATGACAGTTTTAAACTGTCATAAAACCATAAAAACTGTCATAAAACGGATATATGGATAAGGGTCAACCAGTGGTCAATTATCTGGAAAATCAATTATCTCGATCCCAGCCAGGGGCTCTGCCCCTTGGACCCCGCCAGGGGCTGCCGCCCCTTGGACCCCGCTCCCAGGGGCGCTGCCCCCGGACCCCCGTTCGTTCAGGGGCTTCGCCCCTAAATGATAGTGTACTTTGAAACTTGATCAAACTTAAACAAGTGTGTACTCCACACCTTCCTTACTTGTTTAATATTTATCAAGATCATTTTTGGTCAACACAAAGTAATCTCATTACACTTAAATAACATTGATGATCAAAATCACCAACAAACCTCCCCCATTTAAGTGTAATCTTGATTAACTTAAAATGAAACATAACAACAACAAATTGATGCATAAATGAAATGTCGTGACGATTGAATTTCACATTAGTATATTATTCATTCCAAATATCCGAATATTAGTGTGTCACTACGGATTGAACCCTTTCTATTCATAGTGAATACATGAAGATAATACACACAACAATTTACATTCTCATAAGTTCTAACTTGACACTATATTTTACTAGCTTGTGTCCCATCCTTCAATAAGTATATCAAAGTCAAGTCCCAACTTCTTGAAGAAGCTAAACTTCATACTTATATAGGTAGTTCTTTTGTTCTTGCACCTGCAAATGCAATTTTTCAAAGAACTATTAAGAAATAAACTTCAACCTTCTTAACTTGCAGTACTGAACACATACCTTGGGATGATAATAAAATGTGTTCCAATCTTCAAATATCAAGCTTTCCACATTGAATTCAGCATCTAATATTACATTAGATGGGAATTGGGTATCTCAATATAAAAGATTTTAAGTGGACTTCAAACCCATCCCTACAGCCGCCTTGTGCACAAGATTTCTTGCTAACCCTTTGGTTAGATGATCGGCCAAATTCAACTGAGTTCTTACAAACTCCACAGATATCACACCAGTCATGATGAGCTCACGAATCATGCTATGTCTAACACCTAAATGTCTAGACTTTCCATTGTATACTTGACTATAAGCCTTAGCCAAAGTTGCAGCACTATCACATCTGATAGAAATGGTAGATATCGGTTTGGGCCATAATGGAATTTCATAAATCAAATTCCTTAGCCAATCAGCTTCTTTACCAGCAGCAGACAATGCAACAAACTCAGATTCCATAGTTGAGTTAGTAATACAAGTCTGTTTCTTGGATGCCCAAGAAATGGCACCTCCTCCAAGAAGAAACACCCAACCACTAGTAGAAGAGTGATCCTCTAAGTTGTTAATCCAGCTGGCATCTGAATAACCTTCCAAAACAGAAGGATATCCACTATAAGTTAAACCATAATTTATGGTCCCTTTCAAATACTTGAATACTCTACTCACAGCTTGCCAATGATGTGTACTAGGATTACTAGTATATCTACTAAGTCTTCCCACAGCATAAGCTATATCAGGTCTAGTACTAATCATGGCATACATTAGACAACCAATAGCCCTTGAGTATTCAAGTTGAGACACATGAGATCCTTTATTAGGTAGAAGCTTAAGACTAGGATCTATAGGAGTGCTAACAGCAGAACAATTCTCAAAGTTAAACTTTTTCAATATCTTCTCAATATAATGAGATTGAGAAATTGAAATCCCATTTTTTCCTTTTCTAATTCTTATACCAAGAATTACCTCAGCCTCCCCCATATCTTTCATATCAAAACTAGATGATAAGAATTTCTTAGTTTTATCAACTTCTTCCAAATCGGTACCAAATATCAACATATCATCTACATATAAACAAATCATGACTCCTTTACCAGAAGTATCAAATTTGCTATATACACACTTGTCAGCTTGGTTTAATGCAAAACCATTAGACAAGACAACATCATCAAACTTTTGATGCCATTGTTTTGGTGCTTGTTTCAAACCATATAATGACTTCTTCAATTTGCACACCTTATGTTCATTACCAGGCATAACAAATCCTTCAGGTTGTTTCATGTAGATTTCCTCATCTAAGTCACCATTCAAGAATGCAGTTTTCACATCCATTTGGTGAATCACAAGATTATGTATAGCTGCAAGAGCTAACAATAATCTAATAGTGGAAATTCTAGCAACAGGAGCATAAGTATCAAAGAAATCAATGCCTTCTTTCTGCCTAAAGCCTTGGATAACCAATCTGGCTTTATACTTATCAATTGTGCCATCCACCTTCATTTTCCTTTTGAGGATCCACTTACTTCCCAATGCCTTGCAACCAGGAGGTAAATCTGACAATACCCAAGTATTGTTATGCATGATAGAATCAATCTCATCCTGAATTGCTTCTTTCCAGAAATGAACATCCCTAGAACCCATAGCTTCACTAAAAGTCTTTGGATCCTCCTCAATATTAAAACAATATTGATGTTGACATATAGTCTCATTCCTTGTTCCTTCAACTAGATAAAGTTGAAAATCAGATCCAAAAGACTTAGATTTTCTAGCTCTAGTACTCTTTCTAAGTTCAGGCACAAAACTTGTACCCCCAGAATCATCTCCAGCTTGAGTTGTGTTTTTGTTGAAAGATTGGTGAATCATGTCCCTTGGTCTAGGTATAGATGTAAATCTTTCTTCATCAAAGATAACATCTCTTGACTCTATAACAGTGTTAACAGACACAGAGTCATTAGATTCTAAAACATAGAATCTATAAGCTTTTGAATGCTCGGCATATCCAATAAAGATACAATCTATACCTCTCTCACCCAATGTTTTCCTTTTGGGTTCAGTGAGCCTTACAACTGCTCTGCAACCCCAAACTTTGAGATAACTCAGATTTGGTACCTTTTTACACCAAAGTTCATAAGGAGTATTCTTACTCCTTTTATTTGGAGTTCTGTTCAAGATGTAACATGCAGTTAACATTGCGTCACCCCAAAACCCTTCACTTAATCCAGAATAAGACAACATGGAATTAACCATTTCTTTCAAAGTCCTATTCTTTCTTTCAGCTACACCATTTTGTTGTGGTGTATAAGGAGCTGTGGTTTGATGTATTATTCCAGTTGATTCAAAATAAATTGGATCATAATACTCACCACCTCTATCAGTACGTAAGACTTTTATTAATTCATTTTTATGAAGCTCAACTTGTTGTTTATAAATTTTAAATTTATCAAGTGCTTCATCCTTAGAATGTAGCAAATAGACATAACAATATCTAGATGCATCATCAATAAAAGTAACAACATACTTTTTGTTTCCAAGGGAAGGTGTTGCATGGAAATCACATAAATCACTATGTATTAGATCCAACACCTTGCTTTCCCTAACAACATCTTTGAAAGGTTGTCTAGTGATTTTAGTTAGCATGCATGTTTTACATTTTTCATTATTTTTCATATCAAAGGAAGGAATTAAACTCATTTTAGACATGTCTTTTAATCTTTTGTAATGAATGTGTCCTAGTCTAGCATGCCATAATTCATATTTATTAAAATTATTGCTAGTACTAGTAGAAGCCATGCAAATAGAATTATCAATAAAAAGATAATTAATATTTAGCCTAATCATTCCATTACATACATATCCAAATCCTATAAAAGAACCATGTCTTGACAAGATATACTTGTCACTTTCCAATACTTGTTTGTAACCACAATTATTTAATACAATTTCAGACACGAGATTCTTACGAATCCCTGGAACATATAAAATATTGTTCAAACACAAACATTTCCCAGAAGTAAAAGTAAGTAAAACAGATCCTATGCCCTTGATTGGTTCAGTTGCAACATTTCCCATCTTTACAACAGATCCATCATTAATTGGTTGAAAGTCCTTGAACCAATATAAATCTTTGCAAACATGACTTGTTGCTCCCGAATCAACCCACCATGCAACATTATCATCCTGCACATAAAATGCTTCAGAAATCACAGAAATATAATTCTGAATATATTTAGAATTCTGCATGAATACAGAAATCTGACCTTGTTGCTTCTCTGGATCCTTGGATCCACTTGGTCCTGCACCATCCTTGTTCACTTTACGTAAACGACAATCTTTCTTGAAGTGACCCGGTTTGTTACAATTCCAACACACCAGTTTAGCCTTCTTGTTGGAAGACTTTTCATCCTTTCCTTTAAACTTCCTTTTTCCATTAGACTTCTTTTGATTCTTTGATCCTTCTCCATCCACCATGTTCACAGAAGAGGAACCAATTTGGTTCTTGCCTTTGGGATTGTTATCAAGTTCTTGAGTCCTTAAGGACTCTTCAATCCGTAAATGGCTTCCAAGTTGAGTCAAAGTTAATTCCTCTTTATTATGTTTCAGATTGTGTTTAAAATCCTTCCAGGAATGGGGCAGTTTGTCAATAATTACAGCCACAGAAATGGCTTCATCCATTTTCAGATTGTGTTGAGCAAACCGTCCCAGGATCCTTAACATTTCATGGAATTGTTCCATAACAGGCCTAGATTCAATCATTTTGTAACCCATAAAGTTACTGACAAGAAACTTCTTGCTAGAAGCATCTTCTGCCATGTATTTGGATTCAAGAGAATCCCACAGTTCTTTTGCAGATTCGAAATTTTGATAGATATCAAAAAGAGAGTCAGACATGCCATTGAGAATATGACCACGACATATGTAATCATCATTTTCCCACTTTGATCTCCTTCTTGTTGCCTCCAAAGGTTCATCTTCAACAGATTCTGGTAAGACTGGCATGGGTGTACTCAGAACATATACCACTTTCAGAGTGGTAAGGAGAAAGTGCATCTTCTTCTGCCATCTACGAAAATCTTGTCCTTCAAACTTGTTCAATTTGTTAAACTTGCTTGTCATATCCTTCACAGAATCGCCACTTGCCATGATCACAAAATACTTCGATTTTTTTTAGAAATTTGGGTTTAGAAAGGCTTGGAAATTCTGAGAATTGTGATTATCACTTTCAAATCGAAGTATTTGGTGGTACTCCCAAATCTTCAATTGGATAAGACTCAGAGAGACAAGAACAAAGAATGTTTGATGATATTTTCGTATGTAACAGAAAATGAGACCAAAACCAACTTTTAACAACTTTGTCTGAAAACTGTCATATGACAGTTTTAAACTGTCATAAAACCATAAAAACTGTCATAAAACGGATATATGGATAAGGGTCAAACCAATGGTTAATTATCTGGAAAATCAATTATCTCGATCCCAGCCAGGGGCTGCCGCCCCTTGGACCCCGCTCCCAGGGGTGCTGCCCCCGGACCCCCGTTCGTTCAGGGGCTTCGCCCCTAAATGATAGTGTACTTTGAAACTTGATCAAACTTAAACAAGTGTGTACTCCACACCTTCCTTACTTGTTTAATATTTATCAAGATCATTTTTGGTCAACACAAAGTAATCTCATTACACTTAAATAACATTGATGATCAAAATCACCAACATGTTATTGCTACATAACAATCAAGGTAACATCTTAAACCTAATTATATGTTAATATCAATTTCCATATGCTAGAATTAGGGTTTATAGTCTTGGATTCAAAGCATGTACAATAGAGAAACCTAGATCCAAGCATTAGGGTTTGTATGAGCACATAGGATGTCTTATGACCAAAACCCATCAGTGGTATCAGAGCCAAGGATGGTTTCAATTGTATTGATGCATTGTATATCTAAAAAATTCGTTTTTTTTTGGTGTTCTAGAGGATGGACTCGCCGATTCCATAGCTGAACTCGCCAAGTCCAGGGTTACTCGACGAGTCCAGGCTTGACTTGACGAATCAACTCGTCAGATAGTGCTTATCTCGGGATTTCTTGCTATTTTTGCATACGGATAGTTACCTTATCATGTTATATCAATATTAATCCGATTATATGATATATTTGACTATATTTTTGATCTAAATGAAGATATTTATCAATTAGTAAGATAATTGTTTCCTTATAAGATAATTGATTAATTATTTTGAGTAAATTGATAAATTGTTTTGCAAGAAATCATTAAATAAATCAAATAAGGATAATTATGTGATTAAATGTTAATTTAAAATTATTTGTTATTTGATCCTTGTTGTTATGAAAAGTTTCATATTTTCCCCTTTAGGTTTTATAGTTTAAATTTGAACCCAAAAGTTTTGAAGTTTTGAAATTTAAATAGTTAAAACCCTAATGTTTTGAAAAAAGGTTTCAAAACTTGCCGTCAAGTTTTGGAATTTAAAAGTTGATTAAAAGTTGATTAGGAATGTTAAATTCTAAAAACCTAGTAATGTTTTGAAAAGTTCAAATCACTCCCTTATGGTTTTATTAATTGATTAAGGTGTATAATTAAAAGAGATTTAATAAATCCATAAAAGTTTAGGTTTACAATTTATTTGAATTAAAAGTATAATTGTTAAATTTGATCACCTAATATTTTAAAAGTGTAAAATGCACCCTATACTATATATAACATTAAAAGTCTAACATTATATATATGTATGAGTAAAAGTCAGTCTTACCGTTAGTAGGCCTCATTCACGAAGCTGGTCTATAAGGGGTGTTTAAGGAAATTGCCTATAAAATGGCGATTGAATGGGTATCCACTCTTACCCACCGCACTCTTGACTAGTGGAGGATTGTTAGTCGAACGGGTAGGATAGGACGAAACCTTCCATTATAAGTATAATGAAATACAAAGTAACTAAATGTTTTTCAATTTCCCAATCTTAGTTACTTAGGCAAAAGTGAATTGATGCAATTCCATGAAATTACACTTTGTGCCCTTGCGAAGACGTTAGTGGAGCGTGTGTGGTTTACCGGCACACTAAATGGTTCTAAGCAAAGGTAGCAAAGGGTGACTCAATGTTTGTCATAGTTCGGTGGAGCGTGTGTGGTTTACCGGCACATCGAATAGGTGATTGTAACATGTGAGGGCACCATGTACGTTTGCATGGTTATTCACACCCGCTTTGTGATATTTGGCATCCTAGTCACAAACAAGAGGGGCATATCGAGATTTAAAACATGCCATTGAAATGTTCAATGAATCTCAAAGTATCTAGGAGTTTTCATAGATTTAAAACTTAAATTTCTTTTCATTTTTCATGGTGGAAATTAGTGAATCGTCATTCACTTCCCTTCAAATATTCTGCAACTAGATTACGGCATCCCTTTTCTAGGTTGTAGCGTATTGTGTTGTGTCCTAGCCTTGGTATCTCATTTGGGTGATTTACTAAGGACTCAATCGATCAACTAACTTTAATTTGTTTTCTCCCGTTTTGTAGATGTCAAAGTTCGACAACTATGGTCTTCCCAAATCCCGTGGAACAAGCATTCCACATGAAGATGATATTCCACGATTCGATCGAGGAACAAAAAATCATGCTTCACTTCCTCCTCCTCCTCCAATTATTCTCCCTAACCCACAAGATTGTAAAATTGAAAGGTTCAATATCACTCAAGCCCTTTTGGCAAGTAAACATAAAGAAGGAAAGTCGGTGTGTGCACACGTCTTAGGGATGAAGTCACACATTGATAGGTTAAGAATGATGGGATCCGTTGTCGGTGAAGAGATGGCTGTTGATTGGGTTCTTCAGTCACTTCCTAACTCGTATAGTGAGATTCGTAAGAGAGTACTATATGATGAACCACGACGTGACCCTTATTGATCTCACCTATATATGCTTATTGCTGCTGAATCAGCAATGGTTTGGCGCAATAGAAAAGCAAAGTTGATTGGCGAATCTGCCTTCAAGACCTCTATGGATATAGACAATGGCAATGAAAGACATGCAATGATCGAAAAGTTTGATCATAAGAGAAAGGCAATGTCTGAAGTAGTTCCATGTGAGTCAATTTGCTTTTATTGCCAAGAGAAGGGGCATTGAAGACGAAGTTTCCCTATTTACCTAAGAGATCTAAGAGATGGGAGAGTCAAAAGTATGACTACACTTCAGGTAAAATCCACTATCTAAGTCCGCTAAGTTCCTATTCATTGATTCTTAATACATGATGTGATAAGATTGCATCTGAATGTTTTGCAGGATCGGTGAAAAGAAAGGAAGCTTGATAAGAGAGCAAGATGAATCTAATCACAAGAGATGGATCTCGATCGCATGGACTTGAAGATTGGATTTTGAGCTTAGATAGTTATGATAGAGTTGTTAGAAATTTTCCTCTTACATAGTTTTCAATAGATTTTGCATTGTAAGGACAAATGTTTTTCTGCTGCTTTTATAAATAAAATAAATTGTTTTTGACTTATTTATTTATTTGTTTACTTCCTTGCAATGAAATCGTTATGAACATTGATGTTTGGATATTTCTACAATGAATGGATATGATTCTTAGTTATGTTATTTATGGAAATGTCGAGAATTTACCAAATAAGGAGAGTTTCTCATCGCCCAAAGTTTCAATTGGACTGGAATTTGGAATCACGCAACTTGGTTGCATGATGAATGAGAAATTTCATATTTGGAAATTAGACAAATTCGTTGACAAAGTATCAAGTGAAGGACTAGGAGATTGAGTACACAAAGTTGTGTGTTGATCAAGTTCACCATAAGAGTAACAAAGATATTCATCACGATTTACTAAAGGCTTATTAATATGATTACAGTTACAAGATTAAGTATAATTCGGAATTGATTAAAAGGGTTTAAATCAATAGCAAAACGAATAAGAATCAAGTAGGCAGAAAGATAAAATTTTCTCCATTCTAAGAAGAAAGGAGAGTACCTTTTATGCTTTATGATAGGTCTTTATGATTAAGAACCATATCTCAATTGATCCTCTAAGTAAGTCTTAGTACAGTTGTATGTTTAAGAAGAGGAATCAATAATTGAAGAAATGGTTACATCAAAAGTCAATCATATTTCGTTCCAATAACAAGTCTAAAAGTTAAGATTGTGACAATGAGTGAAAAGTATTAAAGGTTTATAACATTCATCAAATGTGGAAAGTTGTGATGTCTTGGATAAGACAAAGGCCAACTAGGACCAATTTATGAAGTGTTTTGATAAAAGCTACACTAACTCTTGAATAATTGTTTGTCAAGAAATGGTTATTGACAAGAGAATCTTATATGTCAAGGAGTCAGTGAGAGTCTTAATGATCTGGAAAGGTTTCAAGAAAAAATCAAATAAACCTTATTGATCATCACTAGTACACGAGTTGAGGTTTTACAACCTATCGTGTTGACATTATTTTGTTTCTGTGCTATTCCAATTAAGTTAATTATGCATGTGAGTTATTTGAGTTCTCATTTTGAATGCATAAAAGGCAAGGCACCTTGATCAATGAAAGGTACATTGATAGGAAAAAGGTGAGATGCTTAACTACTTGGAAGACATGGTGGGTAGCTGTGCTACCATAAGGCAAGAAATCAAGATTAAGAAAGTTCGGTCCATATGAATTTGAATTTGTCGTAAACTTTGGTTTTAACAAATTCACATGGATAGAAACACATACACCGTTTAAAATCTAAGTATCATAAGATTTCCTCCTTCATGAAAATGATTGTGAGGAAATGCTTTCACTAAGAAAGATTTTAATAAGATAGTGATTGTAAAATTGCATTCTCGAATTCGATTATGGTCACGGTATCCCTTTCCATGATTTGAATTGTGAGGTTTGGCAATTAGTCTTAATTGTTTAAAACACACATATGAACTATCTAAGGCAAAGGTGTATAAGTTCAAGAAGCCTTGATAAAAGATTATCAAAGCATTAAGTATTAGAAACATGGAAATTCAATAGGTATTGTTTTTTTTTTTTTCTGAAAGTTAAGATGTTTATGAATACATGTCGAAGCTAGTGGGAGCATAAGTGTTATGTTTTATAGTAATCATAATGATAGTGGGAGCATAAACGTTATGATTGTATGATTATTATGGAAAGTATTGCAAGTTGGCAATATTAATTATAGAAAAACAAGAGTTATACCTTGCAAAGTCGTAAGGGTTGCAAGTTGTTTTGCTATAATTAAGGGAGAGAATATTATGCTTCATTTCAAATCTAAAGGCTTAGGTTGAGAAATGTTAATAAATTTAGTCAAAGGTACATAGTGTGTTCTTAAAATTTCGATTATGATTACGGAATTCCTTTTCGCAATTCGAATTTTGAGAACATAGCAAATAAAACATTATGCATCGTGTCCCATATGCTTCGGGTATAGGATCGATTGCAAATGCTTTAATGATTGACCATTCTAAAATTTTTCCAAATGTCTAGCGCTTTTAGAGGGAAAAGGGACTAGGATCGGTTTTGACTAAAGTAATTAAACAACTATCAAAGGACAATCCAAAGTTCGACAAGGATTGGTTGCTTGTGAGTAGTTGGAAGCATGGTATTGAATGGACCATATCGACATTATTATGAATAGAAAAGGATCTATTAAGAATAAGTTGACATATGGAAAATATGGAAGCGTGTCCATATTAGGAATTGAATATTGAAAATCTATGACTAGATTAGAAACTTTTATGCAAAAGGATGTTCAAAGGAATGTACTTTGAGTGAGAGACATCATATCTAAGGAATTGTCTTGTAACAATCTCCATTAGAGGACTTTGTAATATCATTGGTAATAGTCTTTGTGACTTTGGTGCAGTGACATTACAAAAGGATCATTGCATAAAATGTTAGAATCTAGCATATTCTATAAGTAGCAAGAATTTGATATTCATTCACTTATGGAAAAGGATTTGGAGTTGTGGAATTAGAATGATTGGAAATGTGTTCAATGTGATCTATTTTACAAAGTAAAAACCATAAGTAAACATTGTGTGCATGCTAGGAGCATGGGACAAGTGTAATAATTCAAGTAAAAAGTTGATTACCCGAAACGACAAATAATGAGTAATCGATATGGTGATAAATAAAAGGTGTTTTATTTATACTCAAAGGGTTAAGACCATATGGGATTAGTATTATTCTTGTGTTTCACTTTGCATGTTTTGACTTCCAGAATAATTAAGTTTATTAAGAATAATCGAATTATTCAAACGGGCCACAGTCGTTCATATGTTGGAAGTGGGTATGAATGAAGACTGTCGTGAATTGGTGTGTGGATTGTCTAAAAGAGTATTAGGCATAAGCAAATGTTTGCTGCAACATTCATGAGTGCTTATGAATATGAATTTGAGCATTGGATTAAACCCATGCTCGCTTGGATCACTCCATGAATTGTATCACGAGTGATTGGTGAGACGATAACATCTTATATTCTTGAAACCGAGATGTGTAAGTTGTATCTTTCAAATCGGTTGCACATTGATAATATGTAAATGCACTAGTAACTTGGTGTTATAAAACATATTGTTGTGTGTGATTTGGTTAGTAAGTGCAAGCAAGCATTGTATCAAAGTTTATCCATTCCTTTTATCCAAAGAAGGATAAAAGCGATATCTTTTGGGCCCCTCGATGGTTTAGTGATGACAAACGTAAATGCTCGGCCGGGCTAGGGCTAATTTGATTTGTTCAATTAGTCAGTCGTCATAAATCAGGAATCGAGAAATAGTACAAAGAGAATGATTTGAAATCATATCTCATACGATATCTAGAATGGAGGAATATATGATCCCTTATCTAAGGACACACGTATTTGATATGATCAGAGTTGACAACGGCTTTGGAAAGCTACGATTGTAGATCAGGATCTGAAGTCATACGCATAATAGTTATTAGACTTATCCAAGTGGGAGACTGTTGGATTAGTCTCTAAGTCCATAACTATTTCGGTATGTACTTGACCCGATGGTGCATGGTCCTTTTGGGTTGCCTTCACCAAAGCAACTTGATTGGAGAAATAAATAAAGAGAGAGAGAGAGAGAGGTTATTATGATTTATTAATATGTTATAAGAATAATATATTAAAGGAGAAATCATATTTGTTTAATTAATATTGGTCAATAATTAATTAGTAATTAATTTTGTGATCAAGTGTAATTAATTATACTAGAGGGGCTGATTTGTAATTATTTGATAGTTACAAAATAAGGTAAGGATTATCTTAAATATAGGGTGAACGAATTTAAGGAGATTAGGCCTTAGAATTCGACTAGGATAAGGGTTTCTAAGACTTATCTTATGGTTACTTGGTGGACAAGCAACTAGATAAGGATAAGGACTAAAACCCTAATCTTTACACCTATATAAACCCCGTAAGGCTCATGAATTCGTCTAAGCCTTCCCAAGAAGTCCTAAGGACGAATTCCTACCTCTCTCCTCTCTCCTTATACCTTCTCCATTTGCTCTTGGTGTTTGTAAGCCATTAGAGGAGTGACACTTGTGACTCTAAGCATTCCAAAGCCAATTCAAGGAGGAATTAGGATTGTTATTGCTACATAACAATCAAGGTAACATCTTTAACCTAATTATATGTTAATATCGATTTCCATATGCTAGAATTAGGGTTTATAGTCTTGGATTCAAAGCATGTACAATAGAGAAACCTAGATCCAAGCATTAGGGTTTGTATGATCACATAGGATGTCTTATGACCAAAACCCATCATGATCTTCAACCTTTAAGAACTTAGCACCTCAAATGTGATGCCTCTAATAGATCACAAACACCAACAGCAAGTTGGAAGAATTTAAGGAGATTAGGCCTTAGAATTCGACTAGGATAAGGGTTTCTAAGACTTATCTTATGGTTACTTGGTGGACAAGCAACTAGATAAGGATAAGGACTAAAACCCTAATCTTTACACCTATATAAACCCCGTAAGGCTCATGAATTCATCTAAGCCTTCCCAAGAAGTCCTAAGGACGAATTCCTACCTCTCTCCTCTCTCTTTATACCTTCTCCATTTGCTCTTGGTGTTTGTAAGCCATTAGAGGAGTGACACTTGTGACTCTAAGCATTCCAAAGCCAATTCAAGGAGGAATTGGGATTGTTATTGCTACATAACAATCAAGGTAACATCTTAAACCTAATTATATGTTAATATCGATTTCCATATGCTAGAATTAGGGTTTATAGTCTTGGATTCAAAGCATGTACAATAGAGAAACCTAGATCCAAGCATTAGGGTTTGTATGATCACATAGGATGTCTTATGACCAAAACCCATCATGATCTTCAACCTTTAAGAACTTAGCACCTCAAATGTGATGCCTCTAATAGATCATAAACACCAACAGCAAGTTGGAAGAATATTAAAGAGAGGCTAGCGATCATAAAGATTTCGGCTGGTACTCTCCTTAGGGTTCAAGTGGCCAAATTCTAAAGTCCCATGGGGTCTTTATATAGTTGAGCAACTAGGGTTTCAGTCAAAACCCTAATCCAGTTGCTTATTCCTTAAGCAGCCCATAGGATCCTTGTAGAAGGCCCCTTGGACGAATTCTATGTGGACTCTCACATAGATTTCGTTCACTCCTCCCTTATGGATCCTAAGCCCAACTTTGTAACTATCTTATAATTACAGTATCAGTCCCCTTAGTTCAATTAATCTCTTTTAATCACAAAATTAGTTCTAAATTCATTCTTGACTAATATTAATTAAATAATATGATTTCTCTTTTAATATATTATTCCTATAATATATTAATAAATCATAATTCACCTCTTTATCTATAATTCATCCAGTCAAGTTGCTATGGTGAAGGCAACCCAAAAGGACCATGCTACTATCGGGTCAAGTACATACCAAATATAGTTATGGGCTTAGACACTTAATCCAACAGTCTCCCACGTGGATAAGTCTAATAACTATAAATGCAAGTACGAGTTCAAAATCCTATTAGCAGTCATAGCACTCAAAAGCCGTTGTCGAACTCTGACACGTCCAATAGATAAGGGATCATGTAGTCCTTCGTTCTCAATATATCGTGTGGAAAAAATACATGGAACATAGTCATACTTATTTTCCAGTAGTTTGTTTCCTGATTTCTGATTTGTCTAACATAGAACTTAATTGAACACATAATTTTTAGTCCTGACCGGGCCCGACACATAAGTCAAAACAAAATCATCGAGGGGCCCAAGGATATCGCTTTTAATCCTCCTAAAATAAAAGGAACATATAAACTTTAACTTATAACGTTGTACTATTTACTCATTAAATCGTACACAATAATACGTTTTATAACATCAAGTTAATGATGCGTTTATGAATTAGCAATGCACGACCAACTTGTAAACAACAACTCATATATCTCGGTTTAAAGACTATACGATATTATCGTCTCGAAAATGTCAATTACATTTCAGGAGCACTCATGGACGTTACAGCAAACTTTTTCTATGTCTAAACGCTTAGACAATCTACAAGCCAATTGATGACAGTCTTGCGTCAATACCTACTTCCGAAGTATGATCGACTGTGGATGGTTGAAAGAATCATATTATTCTGGAAGTCAAAACTTGCAAAATGAAACAATAGTAAACAATTGACACAAAACAGTAACTTTACTAATAAATAAAACTCCTTTATTTAATCATCAAATGTCAATTACATTTTATCTATTACAAGTTTCTAAACGGTTATCTAATCACTAAAACTAATATAGTCCTTTAGTTAAATACTCCTAGCATGTTGCAAGTGCAAGTGCTTAGCCCTACTTAGTGCCTTCGTAAGGGGATCTGCTGAGTTATCCTCTGATGATACCCTCTTCACTATGAGGAGTCCCTCTTCTACCCGATGTCTGATGAAGTGGTATTTTCTGTCGATGTGCCTGGATCTACCATGATCCCTCGGTTCCTTGGTTAAGGCGACCGCACCTTCGTTATCACAGAAAATCTCCGTAGGCTCCTTTATGGCAAGTGCAATTCCAAGATCTCCGATGAAGTTCTTTAGCTATATTGCCTCCTTCGACGCTTCGCTCGTAGCTGTGTACTCTGATTCGCACATTGAATCAGTTACGGTTTCCTGCTTGGAACTTTTCCAGGTCACTGCTCCTTCATTTAGGGTAAATATGTAACGACCCAAAATTCAAGACCAAAAATTTCTTTTAATAAAACAATACTTTAAGCAAAGTCATCATTCTAAAACATAATCAGATTATTAATTTTCAAACACATGTTCGTTATCAGAGTAAACATTCCCAGGCTGTCTAATCTATGGTTTGTGTCATGCGATCACCCCGAGCTCTTCCCTCCGCTACCAGAAGTACCTGAAACGAAAACTGAAAACCGTAAGCACGAAGCTTAGTGAGTTCTCACCCTACCACATACCATGCATAACCACATACTGCATATACTGGTCCACGCCCACTATCTTGGGCCTCGCCCCTGCCTCGGGCCTCACCGCTATAACGGCCCCGCCGCTCCAGGCCCCGCCTGGCTTCGAGCCCCGCTCGGATACAAATCTGTTTCAATTAGGCCTCGCCTGTCACCGGGCCTCACCCACTAACAAATAATAACACATAAACATATCACAACACATAAACTAAACACATACAACTGGTTTTGTCCTAAGGCCTCGCCTATCCTGGGCCTCGCCCTTGTCCTGCTACTGATGAGTCATGGAACCCCGTTCACACCCTTACTGATAGTGAGATATGGGCCCAGCCCACTCTCACTCTTTCCCTAACTTGGGTCTCGTCCATGTTCTACTACTAATGAGATGTGGAACACCATCCACACTCTACTATTGGTGAGATACTGGACCTCGCCCACATTCACCTCCCTACCAGGCACATACATGTATCACACAGACCACAAGTATAAACTATCATGTAAACAATCCTTGGGCACCCGCCCGCTATTAATGGACCTCATCCTGAATATCATACTAGCATACTGTACCTAGGGCTAACCCCCGGGCCTCCTACTCATAACTACATGGGTCGGCATTGTGGCCTTAGACCCATTCACACAAAGGGAAACTCACCTGCACTGGATGAACTTGCTGATGATCTCACTAGCTGCTGCCAGGCAACTCTCTGAACTCCTGCTCCCCTTGCTCCCTGAACTACCAATATCAAAGCAACACTGAGTCTAACTGGCCCCCAAGAGACAACCAAGTTAACTCTGGTCAAAGTCAAAGTCCTGGATAAGGTCAACCTCCCAGGTCAACCCTACTCGCCGAGTTTATATATTCAGAGTCCTTCCTTTCGCGTCTCGACTCGCTGAGTCAGTCCATGACTCACCGAGTCTACCGATTTCTGAGTCCTGGCCTGTCCGACTCACCGAGTCTCCACTCGACTCACTGATTCGAGTCAACTCGAAGGGTTTGGGGTTTCGCGACCTGACTCGCCGAGTACAAGGCAATCTTCATCTGACTCGACGAGCTGTCCATCCCACTCGTCGAGTTGCTCCTGCTCTTCATGCTACTCGCCGAGTCCATTCAGATCTCCTAACATGCAGAGGACTTTTGAGTCATGCATGGACTCCAAACTGTAGATCTACCCTTCCCAAGCCTATTCCTCATGTAAATTTGCAAACTTTACGTGTAGAGAAGGAGATCTAAGAAGAATACACCATAAACTAGGGTTTAAGGCAAAGAGGCTCCATAATCAACTTAAGGGTTGATACTTTATGCTTCTCAAGACCATAATATGCTTAGATCCGAAGTAGCAACTTCAGATCTAGCTTCTAACTCAAAAAGGGTAGCTAATCATGGCTAGAAAACCCCTAAAACTCACAACCATACTAGATCTAAAGGAGAGAACGAATTAATACCTTCAATAACTCAAAAAGTTTCCCCAAATCTTTAGATCTAAGGCCAATCCTTGAAGCTTCAAAGATTCCCCTTCTTCTTCTTCCTTCAAATCACCCCAAAAATGGCTTAGAAGCTTGAATGAGCAACAATGGGGCTTAGGGTTCGATGTTCTGAGTGAAAGAGGCAGTAAAGGAACCCTAGGGGAGAGAATGAGACGTTTAAATAGGCTCCAAGTCCCGAATTTAGGGTTTTCCTCGCACAGACTAGACTCGCCGAGTCCCTTTGGCCGACTCGCCAAGTCGGTCACTTACTCCTCGACCCGGATCCCACTCGGACTCGCCAAGTTGCCCTTTAAAATTAGGGGTTTCTTTCCTTTCTTTGCCTTCCATACTTTGGGTGTTACAAAATACCCAGTCCAACTAAGAGCAGAAATTGTCTCGGTCAGTCTGAAAACTAGCGTCACTATACCCTCACACTCTCAAGTCATCACTCCCACCGAGGATAAGGACCCAGTCCTTAGTCCTTCGTAGGTACTTAAGAATGTTCTTTATTGCAGTCCAATGAGCTCTACCAGGGTTCCCTTGATATATGTTGATCATGATCAAAGTGAAGGCTACATCAGGGTGAGTGCACGTCAAAGCATACATGATCGAGCCAACAGCGGAAGCATAAGGTACTCGACTCATTTCTACTATCTCAGCTTCGGTACTCGGACTTTGAGTCTTACTTAACTTGGTATTGCTTTGGATTGGTAATTTCCTTTTCTTGGAATTCTCCATGTTGAAACGTTTCAACACTTTCTCCAAGTAAGTACTTTGAATAAGTCCTATTAGTCTCTTACTCCTCTTTCTCAGAATCCTTATCCCTAGGATATAAGAAGCTTCTCTGAGGTCCTTCGTAGCAAAGCACTTCCCAAGTCATGACTTAACCTCCTGTAAGGTTGGGATTTCGTTTCCTATGAGAAGTATGGCATCCACATACAACACCAGAAAGCTAACTATACTCCCACTAGCTTTGACATTTACACATGACTCATCCTCGCTTCTCGAAAAACCAAACTCATTGACTTTCTCATCGAAACAAAGATTCCATTTACGAGATGCTTGTTTCAATCCATAGATGGATTTCTCAATCTTACACACTTTATTAGGGTGCTTTGCATCAACAAAACCCTCTGGCTGATTCATGTAAACATCCCTAGCCAACTTCTCATTAAGGAAAGTGGTTTTGACATCCATCTGCCATATTTCATAATCATGAAACACAACTATGGGTAGCATAACCCTTATAGATTTAATCTTCGCTACTGGTGAGAAGGTCTCATCATAGTCAACTACGGGAGTTTGAGTAAAGCCCTTCGCAACCAATCGTGCCTTATAAGTGTGTAATTTCCCATCCATGTCGGTCTTCTTCTTGAAGATCCATTTTCACCCGACCCTCTTACGACCTGACACATTGTCAACCAAGTTCCAAACTTGATTGTCATGCATAGACTGAATTTCATTGTCCATCGCCTCTTTCCATTTCACAGACTCTGGGCCTGCCATGGCTTCCTTGTAACTGTTAGGTTCATCCAGATTTATCAGTGTGCTATCACTGGTAAATGTATCACCCTCAACAGTTATATGGAAACCATATAATACGGGTGGAACACTAACTCTACTGGAATGTCTAAATGGTAAGGACCCGTAAATCGATTCAACAGGAGTTTTCTCCTCGGGTTGATCGCTAGTGTTAGAGGTTCCTACATCGTTTGATTCTTCAAGCTCTTCAAGATCAATTTGCCTCCCACTGTCATCTTGGCATATGAGTTCTCTCTCAGAAAACCCCTTTCCTCGCAACGAAGACAACATTGTCACTCGGTCTATAGAAGAGATATCCAAAAGACTTCTGTGGGTAGTCGATGAAAATATATCACTCACTGTGAGGTTCGAGCTTGTCGTGAGTCTCTCGTCTTACGAAAGTCTCGCAACACCAAACCTTGATATGTGCTAACGAGGGAACATTCCATTTCCACATCTTGTGAGTTGTTTTGGGAACCTTCTTAGTTTGGACTAGATTAACGATATGGGTGACTGTCTCTAAGGCATACCCCCATAATGAGATAGGTAACGAACCTCGACTGATCATGGAACGAACCATGTCCAACAAGGTTCAATTGCACCTCTCAGCCACACCATTCAACTGCGTTGTCCTAGGCGGCTTCAATTGCGAAACAGTTCCACATTCTTTGAGATAGTCGTGTAACTCGATACTAAGATACTCACTACCTCGATCAGATCGGAGCATCTTTATCTTCCTGCCCAGCTGATTCTCAACTTCTTGTTTAAACTATTTAAACTTTTCAAAAGTTTCTGACTTGTGCTTGATTAAGTAGATATACCCATACCTGCTATAATCATCGGTAAAAGTCACATAAAAGCGGTTCACATCCCTTGTGGTAGATCTAAAGGGCCCACATACATCCATATGTATGAGATCCAATAAATCTTCACCCCTAGCACAAGTACTAGTGAAGGGTGACTTGGTCATCTTTCCAAAAAAACAAGATTCACACTTGTCATCGGACTTTAGGTCAAATGACTTTAAGACTCCATCCTTTTGGAGTTGGGCTATGTGTTTCTTGTTGGCATGTCCAAGAAGACAATGCCACAAACATCCTTTGTCCACACCATTGGACGAATTGATATGCAACACATTCTTTACTAAGTTGTCTACAACCATCACAGTTTCATATATACAATTACAAGACAATGCTTCAAAATAGAAAGTACCATTCAAGAAAGCATTAATAGAGCCAATTTCATTATTAAATGAAAATCTAAAACCTTGTTTATACAAACCATGAAAACAAATAATGTTTCTTGTTATTTCTGACGAGTACCAACATTATTCGACTCTAAACCTAACCCACTACTAAGCACTAAAGAATAAACTCCAATCTTGGTGACAGACGACGCTTTCCTATTCCCCATGATCAAGTTCATATTCCCATTCTCCACGTCCCTACTTCGTCTTAGACCCTGCAAATCAAAACAACTGTGAAAACCAAATCCTGTATCAAGGACACAAGAAATAGCATGTGATGAGTTATTAGATTGAATAGTATAAATACCTGCGAAGGTGGGATTTATCATCCCATCGTTGATGTCTTATAGATACTTTGGGCAACTTCGTTTCTAATGCCCTTTGTTGTGATAGTGGAATCACTCTGCATCCTTCAGATTGGAAGAAGGAGCAGAGAACCACCTTTGGTCCCACTAGAAGAGGATCCATCATGGGGCTTTCCCTTGTGGCTCTTAGAAGGAGCCTTCCTCTTCTTCTATTTCTCTTGTCCAATTTCCAAGACAGGGGCAACAGTAATAGGAGTAGATGCAACAGACTTACCTTTCAAACTACTCTCAGCAGTTCGCAGAAGGCCTTGAAGCTTTCTTAGATTTTCCTCCTCCTTGTTCATATGATAGGCCATACGAAACTAATCATAACATGGAGGCAAAGTGTGTAGAATAATATATATGGCCAACTCTTCATCGAAGTTTACATTTAACTTCAGCAAGCGGTCCACGTACCTTTGCATCTTTTGTAGATGGGTTGTGATGGACTCTCCATCATTCATCTTTGTAGTGATCATGGAGGCGATGATCTCGTACGTTTCTTGCCTAGCACTTTGATGGTACCTTTCCATCAAATCTTGGTGCATCTCGTAGGGATAATAGTCTTCGTACGACTTTTGGAGTTCGATAGTCATGGTCACGAGCATGATACACGACACCTTTGTCGCGCTCCTCTCATGAGTATAAAAAAGAGCGATTTGCTCGAGAGTAGCAGTGTTATGATCAATCTCTTTTAGTTTCTCATCGAGAACATACTCTTTGTCCTCGTAGAGGGTGACCGTGCGTATGTTACGAATCCAATCCTTAAAGTTGGATCCATCGAAGATCACCCTCCCACACAAATTCATGAGGGAGAAAGAGCTAGAGGCATTGGAGTTAGTAGCGTTGTTTGAAGTCGACATCTGACAAAAGAAAAGAGACAAGTTTAGTTTAGATAAGAATCCCCAATTTAACACCGAAATGAAAAAATTGGGGCTAGAACCCAACATAATTATTTACAATTTAGAAAATGGATGTCTTAATCTCATTGCAAATAATTTGAAGGTAGGTAAATGACGATTTACCAATTTTCACCATGAAAAATGAAAAGGAATTTAGGTTTTAAATGAGTTGAAATTCCTAGATTCTTTTGAGATTCATTGAACTTTTCAATGGCATGTTTAAATCTCGATTATTCCCTTCAAGTTTGTGACTAGGATACCAAGGATCACAAACTAGGTGTGAATAACCATGAAAATGTGTTTGGTACTCTCGATGTCATTTATCACCTAATCAATGTGTCAGTTAACCACACACGCTCCATTAATCTATGATAAACAGCAAGCTACCCTTCGCCACTCTTGCTAGTCCCAAATTAGTGTGCCGGTTAGCCACACACGCTCCACTAATGACTTGGCAAGGTGAAAAGTGCAATTTCATGGAACAACATCATTTTTACATTTTTCTTAAAGTAACTAAGATTGAGAATTTATGAAAACATTTAGTTACTTTATAAAATCATTATACTTATTAATGAGTAATTAGTTTATCATATTCTACCCGTTCAGCTAACGACCCTCCACTAATTAAGAGTGCGGTGGGTAAGAATGGATACCCAATGACGGTCATTTTACAGGTCGTTTCCCTAAACACCCCTCATAGACCAGCTTTATATATATATATATATATATATATATATATATATATATATATATATATATATATATATATATATATATATAAATCTTCTAATATTATAATAGTATAAGGGTTGAATTTTAAACTTTTAAAACTCTACGGTTTAGAGTTTAAATATTTCAAAATTAAAACTTTTTAATCAAAATTTAAATTCCAAAACTTAAGAGCAAATTTTGAAACTTTTTCAAAATCTTTCTATTTCAAATTAAAATAATTTAATTAACCAAATAATTTTTTCATTATCTACATTTGACCTAATTAAATTTATGGCAAGATAATTCATATCAAATAATACAAATAATTATCTTTATCATATAAACTAATAATTATCCTAAAGTTTGACAATTATCTTCTAATTGAATGAGGATAATCATTACCATATAATAAAAATCGAATTTTATCAATCAAAAATGTTTTTGGTAATTATCCTAATCCAATTCTGGTCAAAATCCCGAAAAATCTACCAACTTACGAGTCGAGTCAAACTTTGGACTCGTCGAGTTCATCAGAGGAGTCGACGAGTTCATCAGATAGATTCGGATTTTTTACCTTTTCAGCTAAGAACAATTAAGCAATGCATCAAATACAATAGAAAAACAAGTTGACTCTGATACCACTAATGGGTTTTGAGCATTACATCAATCCTATGGTGCATATGAAAACCTAAAGCTTTGGATCTAGGTTTTGTCTAATTGTACATGCAATAATCATCGAAAGCTATAAACCATAATCTAGCATGCATTAATCGAAATTGATATCTAAAACAAAGTTAGAATCTTACCTTTCAATTGTAGCTAGATTGATATTCAACCTTTGAGAGCTTAGCACTTCAAATGTGATGCCTCTAATAGATCACAAACACCAACAGCAAGTTGGAAGAATATTAGAGAAAGGCTAGGGATCACAAAGATTTCGGCTGGTACTCTCCTTAGGGTTCAAGTGGCCAAATTCTAGAGTCCCATGGGTCTTTATATAGTTGAGCAACTAAGGTTTCAGTCAAAACCCTAATCCAGTTGCTTAGTCCTTAAGCAGCCCACATGATCCTTTTAGAAGGCCCCTTGGACAAATTCTATGTGGACTCTCACATAGATTTCGTCCACTCCTCCCTTATGGATCCTAAGCCCAACTTTATAACTATCTTATAATTACAGTATCAATCCCCTTAATTCAATTAATTTATTTTGATCACAAAATTAATTCTAAATTAATTCTTGATAAATATTAATTAAATAATATGATTTCTTTTTTTATTCTTATAATATATTAATAAATCATAATTCACCTCTTTCTCTATAATTCATTCAGTCAAGTTGTTATGGTGTAGACAACCCAAAAGGACCATGCTACTATCAGGCCAAGTACATATCAAATATAGTTATGGGCTTAGACACCTAATCCAACAAGAATAGCATGAGTTTTTTTTTTCCCAAAGTGTAGTATAGACTTTGTACATGATTTTAGACTATAATTTTATCATTTTTGGTTTCCTATTCATTGATTTATAATCTCCCAAAGTCGGGATATCAAAGCTGCGATTTTTTTTTCAACTTTATTTTTGTGTTATGTGAAATTTTAAAACATGCATATCTAATTCGTTTGAAGTCAAATAATCTTGAGATTTTTTGCAATGTGTAGTTTAGAGTTTGTAAACGATTTTAGACTATAATTTCACCATTTTTGGTTTAATACTCAATGACTTACAGTTCCCCGAAGTTGGGTTATTAAAGTTGAAATTTTTCAAAGTTCAACCACTAAATAATTATCAAAAAATTCAGGTTGTCTCAGGTTTTCCGGTTCCATTCGACCCACTTTGATATTTCTAGGTTTTCCGATTCTAGACCTATTTTACCCGGAACCATTTTCCGATCCTACAAAATCTCATTAACCGGTTCCCGAATTTTCTGGATCCGGGTCTACCTTTAGATTTAGACTTACTCTCATCCCTACTTAAAAAGATTGAAAGTAAAAGCCATTTCATTAAATGAGTATATATATTTTTTCTTATTGTGGGCCCATTTCACATGGGCCGTCCGCCAAATATAAAATTTTAAAAACGGTCCACTAGCATTTCGAAGTAATCGCACTACAAAACAAAATAAATGGTTATTTGTGAAATTTCGTTGATTTTTAGATCTTTTATATAAAATAATTAGAATATATATATATATATATATATATATATATATATATATATATATATATATATATATATATATATATATATTACTATTTATAAAATAAATCTAACTATTTCTATAAATAGATTGAATATAATAATATTATTTTTTTAAGACGTCCAAACTATTAAGTTTGAAGTACAACCCATTTATAATATAATAATATTAAAACTTTAACCATATCCTTTATCCCTTAAAAATCTCGTATCAAATTAATAGAAGAATTCATTTGCAAATTGAACCCGTCAATCTCAACACTTCAACCATTTGAAGCGGTCAATGTCAACAATTTATAGAGGATCTCTTCTCTCACATTGGTAACAAACAATCTCATAATATCTATCTTCGTAATCCCTTCAAAGTAAGAAATATACGCACACTCTCTCGAAGAACCCTAAGCAATAACCAAGACAGTATAACCACCACCACCACATCCGCTCTGCCTCCTTTCGCCTTCAATCAACCACTATCACGACTACCGCCCTTCCTCTCACCCACGACATGAACTTTCTTTTGGAACATAACATTTTTCTTTAAAAAAAAATCGTTGAAAGAAGCTATTTATCCCCGCCGCTGTGCGCGGGTAACGGCTAGTGTGTATATATATATATATATATATATATATATATATATATATATATATATATATATATATATATATATATATATATATATATATATATTTATCATTTTCTTTTATCTAAAACGGTAAAATTATTGTTAACATCAGCGATACTAAATTACAACTTGTTGGTATTAGTATTACATTTAACAACACCTTAAAGTTGAACTTGCATGTTAAGATATAATTAAAGCTTGCATCATCGCTTCCGTCATATCAACTCTGTACGCACAAGCATGAGACGTCTACCAGCTCCAAATTTTAATGTTACAGATTCCAATAAAAAGAACAACTTATCTTTCATGATGTACAAGTTTTTTCAGCGTATTTCTCAGTAATTGCTCTGAAACTGATTATGCTATATTCAACGGCCAACAACTCCGGTCTCGGGCTAGTATTTATATGGATCGTTCATCGAAACATTTAACAATCCAGCCATCTCCAAATTGAACCTGAAAGTAGCTAGGTGTTTTGCTGTTTCAAATTTCCAATCAGATTATCGGAAAATGGGGGATGAAGTGAAGTTGTATGGCGCTGGAGGAAGTCCATTCGTTTGCAGAGTGAAATTCGCTTTGAAGATGAAGGGAATCAAGTACGAAAACTTCGAAGAAGATATCTCCAACTTGAGTGCCAACGTTTTGAAGTACAATCCTGTTCATAAGAAGGTACCGGTGCTGCTGCATAATGGAAATCCGATCGCAGAGTCTCTTGTGATCGTGGAGTACATCGATGATGTCTGGAAAGGGGTTCCGATTTTGCCTCAGGATGCTTACGACAGGTCTGTTGCTCGATTTTGGGCCAAATTCATTGATGATAAGGTAACAATTTCGTTCTCTCCTAATGATCCTCATTAATTAATGATATAAGTTTTTGTATGGTTAATTCATGTATAATACCGAATTCTTGTTTTAACACATTTTATGGTATGTGTTCAGTGCAACCCTGCAGCATTCAAGGTTTTTGGCAGCAATGGAGATGAGAAAGTCGTCGCAGAAGCATGTGAGCAACTGCAAATGCTAGAAAACGAACTGAAAGTCAAAGGTACCAAGTTTTTTGGAGGTGACAACATTAACCTGGTTGATATTGCTGCTGATTTCATAGCCTATTGGCTTGGAACAATCGAAGAAGTAACCGAAATAAAGTTTTTCACGAAAGACAAGTTTCCAAAACTCACCGAATGGGCTGATGAGTTTGTCAACTGTCAATTTGTGAAAGAAATCTTACCTCCAAGAGAACTCCTGCTTGAATTTTTCAAGAAGCGATATGGTAAGGCATAATGATATATGTAGCCGTTACATATAAATCTTGTTTCTTTGTTACATTTTATGTGTTTGTGCTTAACGAAGTTGAAGTTTCTGTAACATCCATGGTTGTTGCAATGAGAAGTTGTCGTTATGTAATATATATGTAGTTTGCACACTTTGTTTTCGATGTTGAGTCTTACTTATGTTGTGATATGAAAAATATATCCATGGATGGAGGGTTAGAGACCCTGGTCCTAGCCGTTTGGCTGTGATTGCTTCTGGCTCTTGTAACGTATATCCTATATAATTCTATAGTTACTACAAAAATATTGTTTTTTAGCTGTGTTTGCTCTAGCAACGACAGCCTATAAAGATATAAGTTGACCTCCAACGACGACCACTACAAGAGATAAAAAAAACAGGTATCAAAGACTAAAGATCAATCGCATATTGTTAAGAATGAGTCATGAGTTGGCATCCATCAGAGACTGATTTACCGGGGTCCGGTTATCTAGTAGTATATAGTGGTTTTTATATGTATTTAGTACTAAAAATTAGTCCCCTAATACATGAGAGTATTGGAAATAGAAAAGCAATACTAATTGTCTCCGATACGTTTCCTTCGGGTCCTTGATTTTGTGTCACAATAATTCTTAATATGATTTTGCAAGGAATGAAGGTTGATATTTGATAGTTTCTATTCAGTCACCAATATGTTTTTTTCGGTTCCTATTTTATGTCATATAAGTCCTTTATATTTTGTTTCAAGGATTTAATATCAGTTGCAAATATATTTTGGCATTATTGGGTTATTTTGTTTATCACTGCTAGAAAAACGTTAATATAATACAGGGATATATAATACGGGTAAAAGGTATCCCGTACTTGAGAATTTGAAAACAACTTAAAATTACATTCAAATACGGCTAAGTACATTCAAGTACGGCTAACTGTATTCTAATACGGCTAACTTAGTGTTAAGGACATTCGGATGCGGGACATTTTTTTAGAGTTTTCCACCATAATAGGATGGATGGAAAAAATATTTATCATTTTAGTGTTCTTTCAAAACTATTTACCATTTTAGTGTTTTTCTTTTTTTTCTTTATTTTTTAGTTTCCTTTTCAGTTTTTTTTTTTTTTTTTTTTTTTTTAAATTTAAATATCTTATTTTTCTGTTTTTCTTTTTTATTCCACTTTTTATTGTTTTTCTCATTTTTCTTTACTTTTTATTTTCTTTTCAGTTTTTTTTTTTTAAATTTAAATATCTTATTTATTTTTCTTTTTTATTCCACCTTTATATATATATATAAAAATGACAACTTTCATTTTAGTTTTTTTTATCATTTTTTACTGTTTTTTAAATATATGTTTTTTTTATTTAATTTTTTCTGTTTTATTTAAATATCCGATTTTCTTATACAACCTTTTTACCATCAAATTTTAGCCTCAACATTAAAAATCATCAAAAACCACCACTATAATCAAATTTTAAGGTGCAAAAATTTCAACATTCACATACAATGTTTTTAAAGTGAAAAAAAAAATCTCAACATTGTTTCTTACAAAAAACATTGTAGGTGAATGTCACCACAAAAAAAATCCAACATTGTTTATTACAAAAAGAAAAACATCACAATTAGTTTCATATTGAACCGGTAAAAAATCATTACCTGTAAAAAATATATATATTATTTTTTAAATTACCTTGACATAGACGGACATCTATTAAGTGGATGACTCTCCAACCATTCTCGAGCACGTGGATTTAACGGGACATAATCGAAAACGATGTCCGTCTACACCAAGGTAATTTAAAAAAATAATATTTTTATGGTATTTGTTATAGTTATTCTCTTGTTATTATTATTTTTTTTACAAGTAATAATTTTTAACGGTTCAAGATGAAGCTAATTGTGATGTTTTTCTTTTTGTAATAAACAATGTTGGGGTTTTTTTTTGTGATGTTTTTTTTGTAAGGAACAATGTTGAGATTTTTTTCACTTTAAAAACATTGTATGTGAATGTTGGAATTTTTGCACCTTAAAATTTGATTATAGTGGTGGTTTTTTATGATTTTTTAATGTTGAGGCTAAAATTTGATAGTAAAAAGGTTGTATAAGAAAATCAGATATTTAAATAATACAGAAAAAAAGGATAAAAAAACTAAAATGAAAGTTGTCATATATATATATATATATATATATATATATATATATATATATATATATATATATATATATATATATATATATATATATATATATATATATATATAAAATAAAAATGTGGAATAAAAAAGAAAAAAAAAAGATATTTAAATTAAAAAAAAAAAGCTTAAAAGAAACTAAAAAGTAAAGAAAATGAGAAAAACAATAAAAAGAAGGAATAAAAAAGGAAAAAAGAAAAATAAGATATTTAAATTAAAAAAAAAACTGAAAAGGAAACTAAAAAATAAAAGAAAAAGGAGAAAATCACTAAAATGGTAAATAGTTTTGAAAGAACACTAAAATGGTAAATATTTTTTCCACCCACCCTATTATGGTCAAAAACTCTCTTTTTTATAGTCATAATACCTCAGGGTTTTTATTTTTTTTAACCGAAAAAAAAAAGATGCAATCGCTTAGTTACCTTATTACCCTTCTACCTCTTTCTCTCATACTTCATTTTCTCTCTTAGGCAATCGATCAATTACCTTATTACCCCTTCTACCTATTTCTCTCTTTTTCAATTCCTCTTACTGAAACGATGCGTTGAAGGTTTTAAATGATTCAATCGTCTGATGAATGATTCAATCGTCCGACATCAATCGTCTTCTTAAGGTCTGTTCCTTGGCTTACACCGAGTTTCACTGTGATGACAAGTTGTCGTTATCTCTATCTACCATTACCTTATCAGCTTCCTATGGCCACCACAATCACGCTCTACGCGCCAACTCACCCCGTCTCCCCAGAACCATCGCCAACATAACCTAGCGAAACCCTAGCCTACACCATAACCACCATAGATGATATGCCTCCTTTCACCTAGACCTCAATGAATATTCTTACGCTTGATGAATAGTGATTTCCAACCTTGCGTAGTTGTGTAGGTTACTTGTATGAGGTATTATATAAGGGGGAAGTAATGGGTATTGTATGAGCAATAATAGAGGTTAGAATCGGAGGATGAAGAAGGAAACACTCGTAGAATCATACTTTTTGTAATCTATCCTTATACTCTCTGTTATCAAACATCAAATTTATAGGTTTTTAGGATGCCTTGAACTACTTATCATTGATCTCATGTTGACCTCTTGCATCTTCACTGGCATGTATTTAGAATTCGAGTTACAGTTTTTGTTAATGGACGCTCTATGAGTTTCAGTTTATTGCTTTACTCCATTTTATGCTTAAAACTATATATGGCACTATGCCCACCAAGTGTTTGGTAAAATGCCTAACTGATAAAATCATTTTCTTGATGCTTCTTGCAATACTTTTGAATGGTCCAGATCGAAGTTCCTCTCTGGCCCATTGCATCTGAAATCTTATAAATGGTCTAATGGTCATATTAACTACAAGAATTAGGGCATGTTACATTTTTTCCAAATTCTTTGTAATGATGATTACTTTTGCAACTAGTCAAACAAATACGTTAAGCTCAACACTTTCCTCAAATAATAATATTTTTTGTGAAGTAGAGGATTGGAGCTAATGATGTCAATGCTCCATAATCGGTTTAATTGGTTTACTATATAAATTTGACTTTTGTTATTTTACATAGATAGTTATAAATGTCGGATGTTGTGTAGTTTTTCCATTGTCTTCAATCAGAGGTTAGAGAAATTATGGATGATCTATGTTCTTTGAGCCTTGGATTAATGATGAAGAGGGTAACAAAGAATGTGGATAAATATTTGATTGGTTGAACAATTGGTGAAGGCGCATTTACAGAGGTCAAGTTTGCAATAAACAGACTGGTGAGGTTGTTGTTAAGGTTCTGGCTTAAAGAACAAAACTGAAGCATTATATAGTGGATCAAGTTTGATTTTAACTTACAGTTGTTCTCTTCTACACAAAACCTTACATAATGTATGTGACAACCTAAAAATTTACAAGAAAATTTGAACTTTTCAAAACCAATCCGGTTAAATAAAATTATTCAAAAATCAACATAATTCTCAAATTGTTTTCAAAATGATTTCATATCAGAGTTCCTAGAAATCCCAAATCATAAAATGTGAGGATGTGTACGTCACGTCTTCGCCTTGGCATGGTCACCTGAAGTACCTGAAACCAAAAATAAATAAATGTAAGCTCGAAGGCTTAGTGAGTTACCCCCAAAACACCAACATATAACATCCACTAAAATATTAACAAACAACATGTATAATGAGCCTTCAGTATGACTGGACCGCCTCGCAGAGCCTACAGCCTATCCGGACCGCTTGTCGGGCCTTCGGCATGACTGGACCGCCTCGTATGGCTTACACCCTATCCGGACCGCCCCGGGTATGTTGGCCTTCAGCACAAAGCAGGACCGTCTCAACCTTACCACAACCATATATGTCAACATATACAATAACACATAATCAATCAATAACAGGCATAGATCATACATATTACTAAGCATAGCATTATCCTATCTATCAAGATACTGATCTAACAACTCATGCTAGCATAATAACATCCTATAATCAGGACAATAAACTAAACGGCTGGCCTTGGTGCCTTAGACCCTATTGATATAGTGAGAATAACTCACCTAACAAGTAGTGCATAACTGAACTGAGAGTCTTCAACCGCTACCTCACCGACAACCTCGACTGTCAAAATGAAGAATACTAAATTAATAATGTAATCTTAAAATTGTCAAAGGATCCATATTATCCATTTCCCCAATTTGGGCCCAGGGCCCAATATCAACCCATTAATCCAAGTCTGTATGCACAAGACCAACAATGGCCAAATTTTCCTAATTGGGCCTAACCCCTAATTTGGGCCTTACCATAGGACCCCTTATCAGACTGACCCAACTTCAAATATCCAGGGACCAACAAGGCCCAAGTCTAAATAGTCTAATAGCGGCCCATCCTGAAGTCCACAAGTCAAAAGTCCAACTGAGGACGTATGCGGGGCGTACTCCTTCGGTAGGCTGGGCGTACGCCTACCCTATGTTGACCGTCATCAAGGTGATTGACCCCGTACATTGGGCATACAAGAATTACGCTGGGCGTACACGGGGTTTCACCAAAACCCTAATAAGTGCTTAATGGCTTAAGCACTTAAGCCCAAATTCCATATCCATCAACCAAATGTGTCATTGAACCTTAAAGTTTCGAACTTTGTCACTTTGGATGTCCAGAGGTTCTTAACACATGGTATTAATCCATTAAGACCTTCCAACTTCATGCATGAGACAAATCTAGCTATTGGGACCTCGTTTTTATTATTTAGGACCTCTTCTAAGGTCTGAAAGAACAACTCATTTCATTCAGGTCGTCACGTGCACCATTTTTGGGACCTTTAGGACAAGAATGCTTCCATAAAGCTAAAATGACTAGATCTATAACACACAAGCATAAAGTTCCAAGGTTTTTACCTTTTGGATGACTATTGTCTCTAAATTGACTAGCCCGAATCTGCAGGCGTTACAATTATCTCCCCCTTAATATGATTACGTCTCGGATTCATCAACGAAACAGGGATGTATAATGACTCCATACGTTATCTATTCATCCTAAGTAATAATCGTAACTTCTATGTTTCTTTGAATGCGTATCTAACTTTTAGTCTTCTTGACTGCAAGCGGTGCTTGATCTTGCACCCGTTCTCTATGTCTTGTTACACTTTCAATCATGATCTTCAGGTCACAAACTTGCTCTTTATCAGTGTAACAACGTAATTTTTCAAAAAAAATTTCATTTCTTTAAAACATAATTTCATTCAAAACAAACCATAAAAATCCAATGTAACGTAGTCATAATACAAAACATGTCAAATCCTAAGATCAACTATATCCAAATCCGCCTGCGGGTGTGTGTACGAGTCATGCCGGCGCCTTCCCACGATCCTTGCTAGTACCTGAAACACATAACACAACAACTGTAAGCATAAATGTTTAGTGAGTTCCCCAATATACCACTTACACACATACACCCTTCCAGGCCGTGACCTTCCGGTCCATGTGTCTCAGGGGACTTACGTCCTAACTCGGTAAACCTTCCGGTCCTACCCGTGTCGATCTTCCAGTCCATAACTCCCTGACCTTCCGGTCTACATCATAATGCCTTCCCGCCCATATCAAGCATAGCATACATAACGCATACAAAACAGGTAACTAATAACATACAATGCATATGTCTTATAGCATACCAGACCTTCCGGTCACACATAGGTACCCTTCCAGGTACAGTATAGTGAGAAGACTCACCTCGTATGATGTCTAGTGTCTCACGTGCTCGATATCTCTGAATCTCGCAACAACGACCTAGCCTTGCCTAATCACATCAAATAATTATTCCAAATCATTAACGGCTCTCAAGGCTATACTATATTCCTTTCTAAAATTCCACAGAAGGGTAAAAGACCATTTTACCCCTCCCCGACTCAAAAGTTCACATGTTGACTAAAACCCTAAAAGTCAAAAAAAGTCAACAACAAGCAGTACGCAGGGCGTACCAACTCCTATACGCGGAGCGTACCCTTGCACTCTAGAAACGGGGAACGCAACCCCCTACGCGGCGCGTACTGGGATTACGCCCAACGTAGTGCCCAGTTTCTTTATCCAACACATTCAGGTCTTAAACGGTTAAGACTTGCATCCAAGCTTCAGATCTGACTCCTCTAATATGTCTTAATCCTTAAAGTTGAAACCTTTAAGCCTTTGCATGGCTATAAAGCTCACTTTGTGCTCAAAACACCTTTCCACTTTCCATAATAAGACTATGACTCATGCATGACACAAGATCCACGTCCAAGACTAGATTTTTATGACTCCTCAACACATTATACACTAGAAAAGGTCAGATCTAAGCTTATGGAGACTCTTTGCACATAAAGTCTCCAACTTTGAACCAAAAACCCTAAAAATCATCCAAAAGCAAAACTTATGAAGAACAAGGAAAGCTTTCAGCTTTTTACCTCAGAAAGGATCTCCAACCAATGTAGAACTCGAATCTACACTTGTTCTTCAACTTCTAGCTCCAACAATGGCTCCTTCTTCTCCTTCTTCACCTAGAAAAGATAACTTCAAGCTCAAAAACACACACACAAGCTAAAGCACGAATCTCAGCTCTCCAAGGACTCACTCAAGGGAATATGGTGGCTAGGGAAAAGGACTACATGATCCTTTTATAGTGAAAAAGCCAAGAATTAGGGTTTTGCATCTGGGCCGGTTACGCCCGGCGTAACCTTGGGTATGCCCAGCGTACCCGGATAACCCGCATACAAATTAAGAGTGCGAGTACGCGTGGCATACACCCCAGTACGCCCATCGTACTCACCAATCCACTTTTCAACTTTAAGGGACTAATTTGCTAACTCTCCAAAATAGAAGGGTCATAAAGCTAACCTGGATTTCGGGCTGTTACAATTCTCCCCCACTAGAACCAGACTTCGCCCTCAAAGTCTCATGCTGTGAATAAATCCGGATGCTGCTCACGCATCTCTGACTCTGGCTCCCAGGTCAGCTTGGACCCTCTCCAATGTTGTCACTGGACCTGAACCAGGGGTACTTCCTTGTTCCTTAGAACCTTGATCCTCCGATCCAAGATTGCGATCGGCTTCTCAGCATAATTCAAACTTACGTCCACCTGGATATCCTCTAATGGTACCACTACCGACTCATTGGCAATACACTTCCTCGGCTGTGACACGTGGAAGGTATCATGAATATGGTCCAATTCTGCAGGTAGCTCCAAGCGATACGCTACCTTGCCCACCCTCGCAATCACCCTAAACGGACCAATATATCGGGGTCCCAGCTTACCCCTCTTCCTGAATCGGATCACTCCTTTCCAAGGAGATACCTTCAGGAGCACGAAATCACCAACCTAGAACTCGAGTTCGGATCGTCACCTATCCGCGTAACTCTTCTGGCGACACTGAGCGGTCAATAACCTCTGCCTAACCTGCCGTATCTGCTTTGTCGTCTAAAGCACTATCTTCGTACTACCCATCACACACTGTCCTACCTAGCCCCAGCAAATGGGGGTAAGACACGTCCTTCCAAACAACAAATCAAAAGGTGGCATACCAATGCTCGAGTGATGACTGTTGTTATAGGAAAACTTAGCCAAGGGAAAATATGTGTCCCAACTTCCGCCAAAATCCAATACACATGCCCGAAGCATGTCCTCGAGTGTCTGAATTGTCCGCTTGCTCTGCCCGTCGGTCTGTGGGTGGTATGCGGTACTAAAATGCAGCCTCGTACCCAACTCCTCGTGAAACTTCCTCTAAAATCTGGAAGTAAAACACACATCTCGGTCTGAAACAATCGTGATCGGAACTCCATGCCGCGATACCACCTCCCTCACATACAACTCTGCCAACCTCTCAGCAGAAGAGCTCTCACTGATAGCAAGAAAGTGAGCGCTCTTCGTCAACCTGTCCATGATCACCCAAATCGCATCGACACCCCTAGCAGTCCTCGGCAATTTGGTGATAAAATCCATGGAAATCTGTCCCCACTTCCACTCTGGAATCTCTAACGGTTGTAACTTACCATGCGGGCGCTGGTGCTCGGCCTTAACCTTGCAACAGGTCAAGCACCTCTCTACGAACCATGCAACATCCCTTTTCATATAGGGCCACCAATACTCCTTCTTCAGGTCCAAATACATCTTAGTGGCCTCGGGGTGGATCGAGAACTTCGATCTATGCGCCTCCTCCATCAAGACGGTACGCGTCCCTCCCACAAACGGTACCCAAACCCGACCCTAGAAGGTCATAAGTACTCGACTATCGGTAATAAACTTTGATACCTGCCCGATCACTCGCTCTATCTTGCGGTTTTACGGTCTCACGGCCTCCGCCTGGGCCCCTCGAATGGCGTACAGGATCTTACAATCATAATCCTTTACTACATCCAACATCTCCTCTGGCGCATATTCAGGTTGGGCTGATCTATCAAATACTTCAAGCTCTTGTGGTCCGTGTATATCGTACACCGAACCCCCTACAAATAGTAACACCAGATCTTGAGGGCGAACACTACAGCCCCCAATTCCAGATCATGAGTGGGATACCTTGACTCATGAGGCTTAAGCTGCCTCGATGCATATGCTATCACATGCCCCATCTGCATAAGCATCGCTCCCAACCCGGATATTGATGCATCACAATATACCACGAAATCCTCCATCCCTTCCAGAAAGGCTAACACCGGGGCTTCGCATAATCTCTAGCGAAGTGTCTCGAACGAGGTTTGTTGCTCCGGACCCCAAGAAAATGCAACACCCTTCCGGGTCAACTTGGTGAGTGGCACGATGATCTTGGAAAAATCTCTGATAAATCTCTGATAATAGCCTGCCTAACCTAAGAAACTCCTGATCTCAGTAGGTGACCTCGGCACCTCCCAAATCATCACAGCCTCAATCTTGGTTGGATCAACCAATATCCCCTACTGGTTAACGAGATGCCCTAGGAACTGAAAATCACACTTGGAGAATTTGGCATAATGCCTCTCCGATCTCAGAACTCCAAGAATTTCCCTCAAATTCTCCTTATGTTGCTCTCTGGATTTCGAATATACCAATATATCATCGATGAAAACAATCACCGATCGATCCAACATCGGTCTGCACACCCTATGAGATCCATGAACGCGACTGGTGCATTGGTGAGCTCAAAAGGCATCACACGAACTCGTAATGCCCATAACTAGTTCTGAACGTTGTCTTCTGGATATCTTCATCCCGAACCCTCATCTGATGATAACCCGACCTCACGTCTATCTTGGAGAACCAAGATGCTCCCTGCAACTGATCGAACAAATTGTCGATCCTCGGTAACGGATAACGGTTCTTGACCGTCATCTTGTTCAACTCCCGGTAATCAATACACATCCGATGTGAACCATCCTTCTTCTTGACAAAAAGGATCGGCTCTCCCCAAGGTGAGCTACTCGGTCTAATAAACCCCTTTCCCAACAGCTCCTGAAGCTGTGAGGATAACTCCTGCATCTCGGACGATGCAAGGTGATAGGGTGCCTTGGCAATAGGTGTCGCCCTGGCACCAAGTCGATACGAAACTCCACCTGCCTCTCGGGAGGCACACCCGACAACTCCGTCGGGAAAACGTCAGGGAACTCCCGCACAATTGGGACCTCATCAATCGAACTTGGCCTCCTAGCGGCCACTCGTGTCTCCATCACATAGGCCACTAACCCTCGACAGCCCTTCTGTAAACTCTGTCTCTGTAACGCCTCAAAAATATGAGCCAAAAATTTCATTTTTGAAAACATATACTTAGCAAAACATTCGAATTAAAATGTTTACTGATCATAACATTTTATAAAGATATCACATGTTTGGAAAACATTTCATAAAACATAATAATGTCAGAGTACAAATCCCCAGGAAGATCTCATGATGCGGAATACGAAACATGTGTGTGATGGGCCGCTACCGCGCCAGCTCCTTCCCCTTCGAAGAAGAGGTACCTAAAACCAAAACTGAAAACTGTAAGCACGAAGCTTAGTGAGTTCCCCCATCATACCGCATACCATACAATCACATATCATACATATTGCCAGGCATTTATGGGGTGCCCAACCTACCCAGTACGGCCATTCTGGGGTGCCGACCTACCCGTGTCAAGCCATTCTGGGGTGCTGACTACCCATGTCAAGCCATTCTGGGGTGCTGAATACCCTTCGGTCCTGACGACCGAACCTCAGGGACTATTTCACCCCCTACTGCTACTATCACATATATCATAACATAACATATTATCAGACATATCTGGGGTGCCTGAACTACCCTTCGTTCCTAGCAACCGAAATTGGGGATTGGTCCCCTCATACTACCTCTATCGCATATAAGATAACAAGCCAGCATGCAAACATATAATCACATACTATCAGACGTATTTGGGGTGTCTGACTACCCTTCGGTCCTAACAACCGAACTCTACTACTATCACATATAACATATCATGCTAGCATATAACATATTAGGTAGTAGCAAACCTGGATGATATCACAAAGACAATCATCTATCAAACATCTCCTACTAGTGGGCCGGCATTGTGGCCTTAGACCCACCGCTACTGGAAGGTAATTCACCTCGTAGTAGCTGCTGATCTGCGTGGGAATAGTTTGTTTGCTGCTGCTGTTGCTCCGAAAATCCTCCGACTGTAATTCCCACCAAACACTTAGTCAAATATTGCTAACCGCCCTCAAGGTAAATTGCCCATTCACTCTTAACAAGTCATGAGTTAAGTCATAGTCAACTGCCAGTTGACCAGACTCGCCGCGTTGGCTTGCCGACTCGCCGAGTCCCTTTCTCTATACCCAAGTCTTAATAGTCCTGCATCCTACTCACCGAGTTGTATGAACAAATCGCCGAGTTCGCCTTCATCCGAAGAACACTCTACGCTGTGACTCGTCGAGTTGTATGAACAACTCGTCGAGTCTGTTCTTGATCTAAGAAGATTGTCTTGAACTCGCCGAGTCATGGCATTGACTCGCCGAGTTACTTCATGAGTGATTCTGCTTCCAACTCACTGACTCATACCCTATGACTCACTACTCCAACTTGCAGACATAAAAGGGAACAACCTTGGGACTCGCGACTCGACTCGCCGAGTCAGATGAATGACTCGCCGAGTCGGCCACATGCAAAAACCATACACACGATTTTGCTTGGATCCAGCTCATTCCATTCATAGATCTAGGTTCCTAGGGCCTGGTTTACACGTAAAGTTTCCAACTTTACGTGTAGAAATGCTTATAACGGGGATTAGGGGTGAAATAATGGCTAAGAAGGTAGATCTAGGACATTCTAGCAATTTACTCCCATAAAGGTTATGGATCTGAGCTTCTGGAGCTCAAACAAGACTAGTTCTAGTGGATACTCAACCTATTACGAATTCTACTTCATGCACAAGCTTGGAAAAGGTTCAAGAAGAGCTCAAAAGGTGCTCTAATGGGGTTTTAAGCATGCAAACAGAATAGAGTAGAGATATACCTCAGAGAACTCTGAAATAGCACCAAGATATCTGGTCTCCTTCTCCTCTTCTTGCTCCACTCTCCTTCTTCTCCCAAAAACTTCAAGGAATCACTCTAATCCCTTCAATCTCACAAGAAACGAGTTTGGGTTTGATGTAGGGCGCTCTGAGGGTGAAAGGGGGCGAGCTTGGGTCGCACAAGCTAGCTTAAATAGGGGGCAAACCCTTGGAATTAGGGTTTCGTCAAATAGAGATGACTCGCCGAGTCCAGGATAAGGACTCGCCGAGTCGCCAACTTAAGCGTGCCCCCGGACCGCATCCCTACTCGGCGAGTCGGACCTACAACTCACCAAGTCCAAGGATAAAATGATATTTACTTAGATAAATTTTTACGTACCAGGAACCAGGTGCTACAAATCTCCCCCACTTATTTTAGACTTCGTCCTCGAAGTCTGCATCTCGATCCTGAAACAGCTCGGGGTTATGCTCCGTCATTTCTTCCACCGACTCCCAAGTCCACTCGGACCCCTTTCGATGCTGCCATTGCACCTTCACTAACTCCACCCTCTTGTTCCTCAGATCCTTCGACTTCCTGTCGAGGATTGCGACTGGGCGCTGAATGTAATTCAGGCTGTCATCAACCTGTATATCCTCTAATGGTACCGCCGTTGAATCATCCACGAGACACTTCCGCAGCTGGAAGACATGGAAGGTGCTGTGGATCTGGCTGAGCTCGGCTGGCAGATCCAACCTATATGCCACCTTACCCACCCGGGCTACAACCTGAACGTACCAATGAATCTCGGCCCCAACTTGCCCCATGACGCCTTTCCAAGGCGACACCTTCAGGAGAACCATATCCCCGACCTGGAACTCCAGGTCTGATCGATGCTTGTCGGCGTAACTTTTCTGCCGACTCTGGACAGTCTACAGCCTGCTCCGAACCTGCTGACTCCTCTCGGTAGTCTTGAGCACCACTTCGGTGCTCCCCATAACTCTCTGACCAACCTCTCCCTAGCATATCGGGGTCCTGCACCTCCGTCCGTACAACATCTCAAATGGATTGCGGTCGATACTCGCGTGGTAGCTGTTGTTGTACGAGAACCCAGCCAAGGGAAGATAAGTATCCCAGCTACCACCGAAGTCTAGCACGCACGCCCGCAACATATCCTCCAGAGCCTGGATGGTCCGCTCGCTCTGACCATCTGTCTGCGGGTGAAAGGCGGTTCTAAAATGCAAACGAGTACCCAACTCGTCATGAAACCTCTTCCAAAACCTGGAAGTAAAACGCACATCCCTGTCCAAGATAACAGATACTGGAACCCCGTGCTGCGCCACAATCTCCCTAATATAGATGTCGGCCAATTTCTCGGCCAAAATGCTCTCCTAAATTGAAATAAAATGAGCACTCTTGCTCAATCGATCTACGATGACCCAAATCGAATCTACTCCATGCGCGGTCCTGGGAAGCTTCGTGATAAAATCCATCGTGATATCTTCCCATTTCCACAACGGGATGTCCAACTGATGCATCTTTCCATGCGGTCTTTGATGTTAGGCCTTAACCTTCCTGTAGGTCAAGCACCGCTCAACGTACCATGCCACATCCCGCTTCATGCAGGGCCACCAATAGTCTAAGCGAAGATCCTGATACATATTCGTCGCCCCTGGGTGAATAGAGAATCGGGATTTGTGCGCCTCCTCCATCAAGATCTGGCGCACGCCTCCATGATACGACACCCACACCCTACGGTGTAGTGTCAATAACCCCCGGCTATCATAATCGAAAGAGGTGACTTAGCCCACTATTCGCTCACTCTTCCGATGCTCCTCCTTCATAGCCTCCTGTTGGGCCTCTCGAATCTGCTCCAACAAAGGAGTAACCACGGTCATCCTCATGCAAACATCCCTGATCGGTGCCGCCTTGTGGCTAAGCGCACCGGCCACCACGTTAGCCTTCCCTGGGTGGTAAAGGATCTCGCAATCATAATCCTTTCCCACGTCCAACCACCAACGCTGCCTCATGTTCAGATTTGGCTGATCCATGAGGTACCTCAAACTCTTGTGGTCAGTGTAAATGGTACAATGAACCCCGTAAAGGTAATGCCGCCATATCTTGAGGACGAAGACCACCGCCCCCAACTTCAAATCGTGTGTCGGGTAGTTCGCCTCGCGAGGCTTCAGCTGCCTCGAGGCATAAGCAATGACATGCCCCCTCTGCATCAACACTGCGCCTAAGCCTGAGATCGACGCATCGCAATATACCACAAAATCCTCCATGCCCTCGGGAAGGGCTAAGATCGGCGCCTCGCACAATCTCTGCCTCAGAGTCTCGAACGCTGCCTGCTGCTCAGGCCCCCATCGAAAGACCACGGCTTTCCTAGCTAACCGTGTCAGGGGTATGGCTATCTTAGAGAAATCCTGAATGAACCTCCGATAGTAGCCTGCTAATCCTAGGAAACTCCGAATCTCGAATGGAGACTTCGGAACCTCCCATCTCATCACGGCCTCCACCTTGGCCGGGTCTACTGAAATCTCATTCTGGTTGACAAGGTGTCCGAGAAATTGCACCTCGCGAAACCAAAACTCGCACTTGGAGAACTTGGCATACAAGCTCTCCCTCCTCAAGGTCTCCAAAACCTCTCTCAGATGCTCATCATGCTCCTCCTGAGTCTTGGAATAAACCAAGATGTCATCAATGAAAACTATCACAGATCGATCCAACATCGGTCTACACACACGGTTCATGAGGTCCATGAACGCAGCAGGAGCATTGGTGAGCCCAAAAGGCATCACCACAAACTCATAATGGCCATAATGCATCTGCGGTCTTCTGTATATCCTCCTCTCTAACCCTCATATGATGATATCCTGAACGCAAATCGATCTTGGAGAAACAAGATGCTCCCTGTAACTAATCAAAGAGGTCATCAATCCTTGGGAGTGGGTAACGGTTCTTCACCGTCACATTATTCAGCTGCCGGTAATTTATACACATCTAGTGTGACCCATCCTTCTTCTTCACAAACAGGATCGGGGCTCCCCAGGGTGAACTGCTCAGACGAATAAATCCCTTGTCTAGCAGCTCCTGCAGCTGCGTAGACAACTCCTGCATCTAGGGAGGAGCCAACCGATAGGGTGCCTTGGCTATCGGAGCCGCATCAGGAATGAGGTCAATCCTGAACTCCACCTGTCGCTCCGGAGGTATCCCACGAAGCTCCTCTGGAAAAACATCTGCGAAGTCTCGCACCACCGGAACCTCGCTCACCGTCACCTTACCCACCTCCCGGGTATCCATCACATACGCGACATAACCTGCGCATCCCTACTGAAGGTATCGTCTATCCCTCATTGCTAAACAGACTGAGGGTCCACACTGTGGCCTCTCGCCATGAATCACTAACTCTCCCCCACTTGGGGTCCTGACTCGCACCAGCTGCTGTGCGCAATCTATCACCGCCCTATTGGGGCTCAACCAATCCATGCCTATAATCACCTTGTTCACACGCAATTGGATGGGAACAAAGTCCACCAAATAACGCTCCTCAAATAACCTCAAAACACAATCCTTGAACACTGTTGATGCTCGCACCGATCGATCATCGGTAATCTCTACCTCTAAAGGGCAATTCGACATGCCTGAGGACTCAGTAAACCTCTTGCTAAGCGCAAGGGAAACAAATGACCGTGTGGCACCCGAGTCGAACAACACCTGAACCAGAATACCGTTCACATGGAACGATCCTAATGTATATACACAAAAAACATATAACATAACATCATATAAATAAGTGAGAAGGAAAGAATCATATCCGTCACCACATCGGGTGCAGCGCGTACCTCTTCTACAGTCAGCTGAAACACCCGGCTCCTCACCACTGGAGCCTCTACCTTGCCCCACCGGCCATCTGTAATCCGCAGGGTAGCTGGAGCTGGCACCTAAACCGGCGCTGGTGATGTCAACTGGGGGCAATTAGCCTTCTTGTGGCCCCTCTGGTTGCAGTGGAAACACAGCAACTCCGATGTCTGAATCACAGGTGCAGGGGTGGTACAATCCCTGCTGAACTGCCCCGCCTTGCCGCACTTATAGCAGCCCGAGGATCCCAATCTACATGTCCCCTCATGAGGCCTGCCGCATTTCCTGCAGCGGCTCGGTCCTGATTGGCCTTTCGGCCTATCATCCGATCCCTTGGGCTTCTTCCTCGAAGCCCCTCCTATCTGTCCCTCCTCAGTCTTCCTCTTCCGGACATGCTCTAGATCTATCTCTCTCTCCCTTGCCCTGGCAATCATAGAGTCCAAGGTAGGGCAAGCTGAAAAACTGACATGCTCTCGAATATCAGCTCGGAGCATGTCATGGTAGCGGGTCCTCCTCATGTCCTCATCACCCGCATACTGGGGCACTAACAATGCCCTCTCCCGGAACTTGGCGGTGATCTCCGCCACAGTCTCCGTCGTCTGTCTCATGTCCAAAAACTCTCTGGCCAGCTACTGAAGCTCGACAGCCGGCGCGAACTCCGCCCTGAACCTGGTCGCAAAGTCCGACCATGACATAGCCTCGACAGTCGAGGCTCCCAACGAGTCGCTCATGGACTCCCACCAATCCCTAGCTCGATCACGCAAACACCCTGCTGCAAACCTCACCTTCGACCCCTCAGGGAAGAAGCTAATCATCTGTGCAGACTCAATGTCGGCAATCCATCGCCTGGCAGCTATGGGGTCCTTCGCCCCATGAAAATCCGGCGCACCACTGCCCCGAAAGTCCTTAAAGGACAGCGTGCAAGATCCTGACTGGCCAGATGCCATGTCACTCCTGAATGCCCGTAGGTGATCCTCCATCATCTCCAATAAACCCTCCTTGATCGACCTGAAGATAATGGGGGTCGACTCAAGGATACCTCTGGTGATCTCAGACGCGATGAACTCGTGCAGCCTCTCATCTACTGGCTCGGAACTTGATCCCGAACCCGATCCCTTTCCTGTACTGCCAACTGCTGGCCTCGGGTGTAGTACCACCATTCTGAAATACAAAGAAATAACAACCGTTAGCGATACTGATACCCCTGGAGGGATCCCACCCTCTACAAGTTCCATGGTCTTATCTTAGCCTTCCTCGGTTCGGGTACGGATCCTCTGCTTTCAGTAGTATGGGCCCATACTACCTTCCATATCTATCCGTACCTTCCCCAAAGACCGCCTCGACTCAACCAGGTCCCTTCCACTACCGCTGGTCACTGCTACTCTTTATCCTAGGCTTACCCTAGGAAACTTCTGACTCCACCCAACCCATTCCTCAGCTGCTGAAGGCCTCTTGGTGATGCCAATTAACTATTACCTGAATACAATCACATGTGATGAGGCTCGGATAATCCTTCGAGTAAGGGACTCGTCTCTACAACGATTAGGACTCAAACAAGAACTACGCAATAGAGTCAAATCCAACACTCTGAGATTATTCAACCCTGATCACATGTGACTTTAACGTATTCACCTAACAATTAACTCCCATCACTTCAAAGCCCACATAGCACAAAGAAAACAACATTTGGACATAAGGAGAACAATCTCAAGCAACTCTATCCTCATAGAGAGAACTGAACTAGCATACAATGCTAAACTCGTACTATCAGGAATAACCGAAACAGGCTACCCTACTACTGTCTACTCAACTTTACCATGCAACTCTTTCATATACTGAAGCACATAAAGCAGGCACATAAGGCATCACTCCTAGATCCTTAGTCCTATTCTAGCATGATTTTCTATAGAAACTGATAAACATAAATAAACTTGTATGGGTACATTGGGGAATACTTACTTGAGCTTGGCCGGTCGCGCACATCACACACTTTGTTCTTTCTTAAAACCCTTTACTTAGCCTTTTAAAAAATATTTTCTCTTTCCAAAATCTTTTAATCCCTTGATTTGAGTTCAAACACCCCCGAAGGTATGTCCGAGTCCCTCAAACCTGGGCTCTGATACCAACTTGTAACGCCCCAAAAATACGAGCCAAAAATTTCATTTTTGAAAACATATACTTAGCAAAACATTCGAATTAAAACGTTTACTGATCATAACATTTTATAAAGATATCACATGTCTGGAAAACATTTCATAAAACATAATAATGTCAGAGTAAAAATCCCCAGGAAGATCTCACGATGCGGAATACGAAACATATGTGTGATGGGCCGCTACCGCGCCAACTCCTTCCCCTTCGAAGAAGAGGTACCTGAAACCAAAACTGAAAACTGTAAGCACGAAGCTTAGTGAGTTCCCCCATCATACCGCATACCATACAATCACATATCATACATATTGCCAGGCATTTCTGGGGTGCTCGACCTACCCGGTACGACCATTCTGGGGTGCCGAACTACCCGTGTCAAGCCATTCTGGGGTGCTGACTACCCATGTCAAGCCATTCTTGGGTGCAGAATACCCTTCGGTCCTGACGACCGAACCTTGGGGACTATTTCACCCCCTACTGCTACTATCACATATATCATAACATAACATATTACAGACATATCTGGGGTGCCTGAACTACCCTTCGGTCCTAGCAACCGAACTCAGGGATTGGTCCCCTCCTACTACCTCTATCGCATATAACATAACAAGCCAACATGCAAACATATAATCACATACTATCAGACGTATCTGGGGTGTCTGACTACCCTTCGGTCCTAACAACCGAACTCTACTACTATCACATATAACATATCATGCTAGCATATAACATATCAGGTAGTAGCAAACCTAGATGATATCACAAAGACAATCATCTATCATACATCTCCTACTGGTGGGCCGGCATTGTGGCCTTAGACCCACCGCTACTAGAAGGTAACTCACCTAGTAGTAGCTGCTGATTTGTGTGGGAATAGTCTGTCTATTGTTGCTGCTACTCCGAAAATCCTCCGGCTGTAATTCCCACCAAACACTTAGTCAAATACTGCTAACCGCCCTCAAGGTAAATTGCCCATTTACCCTTAACAAGTCATGAGTTAAGTCATAGTCAACTGCCAGTTGACTAGACTCGCCGAGTTGGCTTGCCGACTCGCCGAGTCCCTTTCTGTATACCCAAGTCTTAATAGTCCTGCATCCTACTCGCCGAGTTGTATGAACAACTCGCCGAGTTCACCTTCATCCGAAGAACACTCTACGATGTGACTCGCCGAGTTGTATGAACAACTCGTCGAGTCTATTCTTGATCTAAGAAGATTGTCTTGAACTCGCCGAGTCATGGCATTGAATCGTCGAGTTACTTCATGAGTGAGTCTGCTTCCAACTCATTGACTCATACCCTATGACTCACTACTCCAACTTGCAGACATAAAAGGGAACAACCTTGGGACTCGCGACTCGACTTGCCAAGTCAAATGAATGACTCGCCGAGTCGACCACATACAACAACCATACACACGATTTTGCTTGGATCCAGCTCATTCCATTCATAGATCTGGGTTCCTAGGGCCTGGTTTACACGTGAAGTTTCCAACTTTACGTGTAGAAATGCATATAACGGGGATTAAGGGAGAAATAATGGCTAAGAAGGTAGATCTAGGACATTCCAGCAGTTTACTCCCATAAAGGTTATGGATCTGAGCTTCTGGAGCTCAAACAAGACTAGTTCTAGTGGATACTCAACCTATTACGAATTCTACTTCATGCACAAGCTTGGAAAAGGTTCAAGAAGAGCTCAAAAGGTGCTCTAATGGGGTTTTAAGCATGCAAACAGAATAAAGTAGAGATATACCTCAGAGAACTCTGAAATAGCACCAAGATATCTGGTCTCCTTCTCCTCTTCTTGCTCCACTCTCCTTCTTCTCCCAAAAACTTCAAGGAATCACTCTAATCCATTCAATCTCACAAGAAACGAGTTAGGATTTGATGTAGGGTGCTCTGAGGGTGAAAGGGGGCAAGTTTGGGTCGCACAAGCTAGCTTAAATAGGGGAAAAACCTTGGAATTAGGGTTTCATCAAACAACAATGACTCTCCGAGTCCAGGATATGGACTCGCCGAGTCGCCAACTTAAGTGTTCCCCCGGACCGCGTCCCTACTCGGCGAGTCGGACCTACAACTCGCCGAGTCCAAGGCTAAAATGACAATTACTTAGATAAATTTTTACGTACCAGGAACCAGGTGCTACAATCTCGCCCTAGCAGCCGAACAAAATGCTGACTTAGGAAGGGTACCCTCACTGTACACCGTAAGTACTCCCCCACTAGGGTCTCGTATCGTCACCAGCTGACGCTCTCAATCTATAACAGTTCCAAATCGGCTCAACCAATCCATGCCCACTATAACACACACGTCCCCCATCGCAATCGGGACCAGGTCTATCGAGAACTTCACACCGAAGATCTCAAGGATACATCCTCGAATCACCTCCGTGGCATACACTGCTCGCTCGTTAACTATAGAAACTCGCAGAGGTTGACTCATGGCCTCTCGACAAATACTGATATGATGACTGAATGCTAACGCCACAAAAGGCCGACTCGCTCCCGAGTCAAATAATACTAACGCAGGTACAAAATTCACAAGAAAAGTACCTACAAATAACATAATATAAGCATAATATCTCAAACTTAAATAAATAGAGAGAAGAATACATACCGACCACAATGTTGGGTGTTGCGCGGACCTCCTCCGCTGTCAACTGGAAAGCTCTCCCACGAGCCTTCAGAGCCTCGACCTTCACCGATCGAACCTCGGTAACCCTAGCAGCAGGTGCAGATCCCTGACCGATGATGCAACTGTGGACACTTGGCCTTCCGATGGCCTATCTGGTTGCAATGAAAGCAAACCATAAATCCATTGGGGCAATCCTTGGCGATATTCCCCTCCTTGCCACATTTGTAGGAAGCACCCGATCGACAAGCTCCCTCATCACCCTTGCCGCACTTCCCTCAAGTGCGGCCCTTCTGGCCTCCAGTCCTCGAATCAGCGGGCTTGGCCCGCTTGGTTTCCGGCTGAGACTGAGCCGGCCGCCAATCCATCCTCAGGGACTCGGCCTCCTCCTTGGCCTGAGTCTCCAACTCGATCTCCCGCTTCCGGGCATTTACCTGAAGCTCAGCAAATGTATGGTACAGCGAGTTCGACACGAACTCTCGAATGTCCCTCATCCGTGTCTGCTCAATAGACACCTGCTCATGGCAGAACATCGCCCTCTCATGAAACTTCCGGGTAACCACAGTAACCGAATCATTATCCTGCTTGAGGGTCAAGAACTCCTGAACCAATCGTTCCCTCTCCACCGGGAGAACATACTCATCCCTGAACATGGCGGTGAACCTCTCCCAAGTCACCTCAGAAATCTCTGCTAGAGTGAAGTTCGTCGTCACGAACTTCCACCAATGCTTCGCTCCCAAGCGAAGCTGGTTCAAAGTGAACTGCCCCCTCAAATGTTCTGGACAAGAACACGTATAGAAACATCCCTCAATGTCAGAGATCCACCTCATCGCCACAATCGGGTCCTGCGTCCAATCGAACTCTGGTGGCTTCGTGTTGTTGAACTCGCGAAACAATAATGAGTCACCTCCCTAAGGTCTGGCAGCAACAATAGTCATAGCAGCTGCAGCCTCAGTCACCGCTGCATACCGCTCGTCAAAGGTCTCAATCAGTGTGGTCTTGATGTCCCCAAACATCTCTGGAATCTCTGTAACACCGTAATTTTTCAAATTTTTTTTTTTGAAAATTAAAATAGTTTATCTCTTTAATGCTTTTCATAAAAATGCCATTTGTTTAATTTACAATACATAACTCTTTTGTTCAATCAATTAATAAACCAGGATCCTCAAACAAACGCTTCCCCCGATGTGTACAATCGAGCTGGTGCCATCCCGTGAACCTGAGACACCTGAAACGCATAACACAAAACATTGTAAGCACGAAGCGTAGTGAGTTCCCCAAAATACCACTCTAACACATAGTAGCCACTCAAGGCTATAACTCTGTTGACCCTCTGGTCTGTGTCTCCGTGGGACCCTCCAGTCCCAACTCTCTGTGGACCCTCTGGTCTTAACTCTATGGACCCAAAGGTCCTAACTCTAATAACTCAGAATCATGCATATCACGTATCACAATAAATATTAGAAAATAAATAACATACAATTACACTGGCACATAACTCTAAACCTAACTCTGTAGATCCTTTGTTCCTAGCTCTATGGCCCTTTCGGCCCTAACTCTGATATACACACAACATAAATCACATAGAAATAATGCAGTGCCACACATAGCATAGATAGTATACAATAACTATGTCACATAACTCTATTACCACTTTAGGTAAAGTATAGTGAGAAGACTCACCTGCTACTGCCGACTGAAGAACAAGATCACACTGCTCCGACCACCGTCACGAACTCCACCACTAAATCCCCGAAACCAATAAATACCAATAACAACCAAAATACCCCTGGAAGTCAACTGGTCAAATCTTGGTCAAAGTCAAAGTCCTCAGTCAAAGCCAACCCTCCTGACTGACTCTACTCGCCGAGTCAACCCGCTGACTCATCGAGTCCCCATGCTCTGAAACTCCCATAACACGAATCAACTCGCCGAGTCGCCGCAAGACTCACCGAGTCCCACAACTCTGAGTCAAACCGTACTCAACTCACTGAGTCATTCATTGACTCACCGATTCTCACCTTAACCAGAAAAGGTTAGGAGCTCAAGACTAGACTCGCCGAGTCCAAGGCTATCTTCAACCAACTCGCCGAGTTGTTCTTCCAACTCACCGAGTTTCTTCCTATCTTCATGCAACTCGCCGAGTACATCCATGTGACTCTCCGAGTACCACTAGCTCTTAACACATACAGAGGCTTTCCAAGCCATGCAGGGCCTCTAATCCATAGATATACTCTTATACAAGCCATCCATCATGTAAAGTGGCAAACTTTACGTGAATCCAAGGAGATCTAAGCATAATACACTCTTGCACTAAGGTTTGGGACTAAAAGACTTCATCAACAGCTCTTGAACAGGGACTTTATGCTCTTTTGAATCATCACTATTCTAGATCTGAGGTAGAAACCTCAGATCTAACCTCCAAACTCAAGATAACACTAGATACACACCCAAAAATACCACAAATGATAGATCTAGATGGATAACAGCTCAAGCAACGAATCATTACCTCAAAATAAGGCTTCAACAGAAGAATAAGTCAAAACCTTGAAAAGCCCCTTGCTCCAAGCCTCTTAAACTTCAGAGATCTCTTCAACAAACACTCCTTTAAGATCCAAATGTTCTCTAATTCTCTCACAATGAATATTAGGGTTTCTGGACTTCAAGGGAGAGCAAAGAGGCTAGGGAGAGGGTATTATGTTCTTTATATAGGGCCAAATCCCTGGGATTACGGTTTCTCCACACAACACCAACTCGCCGAGTCCAGCCACCGACCCACCGAGTTGGCCACTAGACACGCGACCAAAATCGTGACCCTACTCGCTGAGTCTACCCATGGACTTGCCGAGTTTATGATTCACATTTTCACTTTAAACCCTGAACTTTGCACCCCTGAACTCGAAATTTTACAATTCTCCCCCACTTAAATTAGGTTTCGTCCTCGAAGCTTGCGACAACGCAACACCAGAAACTACTCTCACAATGCACCATCTGGCATTAACCGAACCAGGTTCCTCAAAACACTACCACCAAAACCCACAACCTAACTCTTCCCCTATGGTGTCCTAACCACCGCCTCATCCTTTGATACCCACACTTATCAACCGAGTACCACTCCATGATACTTCACTCGCTCCAAAACACAACGATCGCTTGACCCTTACACAACTAGACATCACCCGGACCATCGGGTCCTGACTCGGTACCAAAATGCTATCCTTTTCCTTAATTAGCATAACCTTTATCGAATTCACTCCCGGGACTCATCCCGTTTTCAATCCGAATCCAACTCTTTTCTTTCCGTGCTGACAGGATGACCCATCCTTCAGCTCCTGAACAACTCTCTCCTAAGCTCTCCTCTGCAATCGCATACACATGCTGAGCCTGTTCTGCATCCTCGGGTTGGAAAAAAAACCCGACATACTGACGATACCATCAAACATCCCTAGGATGAGTTACCACTATATACATAACCTTCTAATCACAACCATACTTAATTCCAAGGCTCTATCCTTGTATTTCTTCCGAACACCTCTGGTTCTAAACCACCGGAGATTCTTCTGCATCCTCAACAGACATCCAACCCGGATGCGCTTCCATACTACTGGCACAGACACAGTGTTCAACCACCCTACTCTTAATCATCCATTTTCACTACTGCCTTCACTTCCGTGAACCAACACTCCTCCTGGAGTTACCTACCTTTCTCTTTCCTTACCCAAGGAAATCTACTTGTCAACCTTTCCACTTCAGAGAAGTGCCACGGTGCTCACACCCCACTGTACACTATCCCTCGTAGAGTAACCACTACTCCATGTATCGTACATGCTCTGAATCTGCTCACAAGGACTCTCGGGTCCATGCACCACCTCTTCCCAGCAAATGTGAGTCCGACACCTCCTCCTATACAACAGCTCAAAGGGTCGCATACCAATGCTCGAATGATGGATGTTGTATAGGAAAACTCATCCAAGAGTAACTATGTGTCCCAACTCCCTCCGAAATCTAATACACATGCCCGAAGCATGTCCTCGAGCGTCTGAATCGTCCGCTCACCCTGAAGTGTCATCAGACATCACCATGATAAACTCTAGCTCATTTCTCATATCCCACTTCGATACTGAGTACCAGGTCAGCTTTTGACTCCACAGCTGAACCTCCAAAGATCATCTATTACATGATCCAATATATCTCACTAGCTTCCTCCCCGTGACCATTATCCCGGCCCAGTGACTCACAAGTCACGAAATTCTCTTTTCTTTATACGAAAAATACAATCCAACCGAGGATCGACTCAACTCTGACCTCCTGTTCCGCTCTTGGTTCAACCATTAGGCTCCAAAAACTCTATACTAAGGCTACTCAAGCCTAAAACTCTTCTGCATCATACCCTGATTGGGGTACATTCCAACATCACACTCTCTTTCCGTCTAGTGAGTATTACGACTCCCCGCAATAACACGACAGCTTCTGACTAGAGAGTACTATGGCTCCCCATAGTACCACGACTCCCTCTCTCTGACTTGTGAGTACTACGGCTCCCCATAGCATCACAACACCCTCTGACTAGTGAATACTACAGCTCCCCGTAGCTTCACCCATACTCTCATTCTCATCCCAACGACACACTACGCCCACTAACTCATGCTCTGTAGACTATCATAGATAGCTACACACACTTGCCCCACATATGCATCACAGACTCCGGCGGCAACCGCTATAACAAAATACCTACCTTTGCGGAGATCGACTTTCTTAAATAATCCCTCTTGATGCCAATACCCGAAGGGCCCCCACTGGAACTGAAAATACATGATACACCACTATTCGTCCCAACTCAAGATTCTAAATAACTCCGAAATCGGAACATTTTACCCGGTCACCATGGAACACCATTACAGAACATTGCGATGTCCTGCCTTAACCACTGATCTCCTACTCCCAGCACCATATAGATACAACAACACATTTCCTCTGAACTCCATAAATAATTCCTCATTTTACCAAATGCGCAACTTCAGTGTATTCAAACACTCAATTGGAATACAAAGAAGGCGCTAACACTTCAGAACACGCTGATGATCCTCTGAAACCCTTTCCCCTACTGCTCAAAATCCAAGCAAGTATACACATACCGGTCCAGTAGTTGGCTGCTTGATAATATTCTATCCACCCTAAAAAGGGCATAAATAGTCCATACTTCGACCAAGAAGTCCTCGACTGCCCATACCATCTATACGATTCTTCCTTTGAAACAGCCCTGGCCACCACCGGAATCCTGACCATTGGCCAACTGCCGAGGAGACACCCATCCTTTCTCAGACACATACCACATGCATTATCTCGCTTTGCACCTTTCTTTGATCACCAATGTCCCTGGCCTCATGAATTTGAGTTGTAGATTTCTGTATCCAACCCCTACCCTCTCTTGCACAAATCTCTGGTTCCCTCAATAAAATACCCGGTTCTCCCCCACTTTGGGTTCGAACCATCACCAATTGACGCACACACCATCCTACAGACTGTTTCCACTAACAATATCGCACCTGCCCTTGGAAGCTGCTACGCAACTCCTGATAATCTCCTTTAAAGAGATCAAGCAACCTCAAATACCCTGAATCTCAGAAGAAATCCTTAGGAACTTCTCGTCACGACTTCTCAACCCAAGTTCCAACACCTGAATCATCACAAGAACAGGGTATCCACTCCCATACTCAATATCCATCATAGACAGAAGAGTCGCCGCCCTAATATACTCGACTGGATTACCCGCTGATACCGCCACCACACGCCCTACTATACTCAATTAGGGTGTAATGTGGTCCTTGACCATCTCAGTTCCCAATGACTACCTGCTCATGGTAGATCATTTCCATGCGGCGGACATGTTGCCTGATACTCTGGTGGAAAAATCGACATCAATGTCAACCCGCAGGGTTTTACTCCTATACCCCAAAACTAAAATCTCACGTTTCTCCTGTTTCCCACAGAAACATAAATAGCACCCATCAGGTCACAGATGGTGACATCTCCTCCATTGACTAATCGCTCACTCAGGCCGCAATCCCCCATAAATGCCTTCTCTACAAATCCCTGAGTCTTGCGACTACATCTGACATGTTACCAAGAATACACTGAAATGCTCCTGACCTCCCTATCAAGGGAAGCCTCTACGAACTCAATCATGGCCCTCAGGCCTAAAGCTCCATCGCATCCAAATTCCACCAATCAATCCTGATCGGACAACCAGAGAATCACAAGCATCAATTGCTAAGAACCATGGTACTCAACCCCTAACATTTCTTCTCAATCTGCTACGATGTATGGTACTCGAACCATGACATTACTCCTCAATCTGCTACGATGTATGGTACTCGAACCATGGCATCACTCCTCAATCTGCTATGATGTATGGTACTCGAACCATGACATCACTACTCAATATGCTACGATGTATGGTACTCGAACCATGACATCACTCCTCAATATGCTACTTAGAACCTTCAGAATACTCCCTGTATCGAGTATGGGTCCTTTGCTTTCGGTAGTACGGGTCCATACTACCTGCCACATCTACCCATACTTTCCACATGGACCGTCCAAGAGCTCCTAAGTAGCTGCTAAACCTTCTCGTTCACCAATTCTACCATGCGTGCTCGCTCCTCAACGAAATGCTCTACTCCACCAGCGTACTCATCTGGCTAAGGTCACTCCCACTTCTTCGCCATCAGCTGCTGAAGAGCTCCTAATGATGCCAGTCATCTACCTCCTGGATATCGTCATATTCACTTGGTAGCTGACTCCCATCATCAAGAGTTCCACAAAGCACGAAGCAAGCAACATTCAGGCATCGAAGAATACATAGAGCTCACTTTGGATGATAACTCCGCTTGCTCTATTCATTCTCAAGGTATCACCGAACTCTGCAACTCTACCCCTTGCGGGTTCTAACTATTCTTCGATAAACACCACAATACTCATCTATGTGTCTCTTCTAGATTACTCTTCTACTCAAATCCCCTAAAAGGATTCCAACTGAATACTCTCACTCGTACTCAAAAGCACATCACATATAACAACAACTCCTAGACTAAGGCATCACAAATCAGGCCCTCTAGTCCTAAGATATGGAATACCTAGCCTGTCTCTAGCATGCATAATATCTTATAAATATATCATAAATATCTCATAACACAAAAGTAATGGTATTTTGGGAAATCACCGTTCAGGCTCTGGTTAATTGTACACACTGCTCTTTCTCGCTTCCTCTTTGAACTCTTATTCACTTTTAGAAAATCATTTCTTTTGAAAAATTTTCATACTTCCTCAGCTTGAGTCCAGATTTACCTAAAGGTGCATCCGAATCCCTCAAACCAAGGCTCTAATACCAACTTGTAACACCGTAATTTTTCAAACAATTTTTTTTTTTAAATTAAAATAGTTTATCTCTTTAACGCTTTTCATAAAAATCACATTTGTTTAATTTACAATACGTAACTCTGTTGTTCAATCAATTAATAAACCAAGATCCTCAAACAAATGCTTCCCCCGGTGTGTACAATCGAGCCGGTGTCGTCCCGTGAACCTAAGAAACCTGAAACACATAACACAAAACATATTAGCCACTCAAGGCTATAACTCTGTTGACCCTCTGGTCTGTGTCTCAGTGGGACCCTCCAGTCCCAACTCTCTGTGGACCCTCTGGTCCTAACTCTATGGACCCAAATATCCTAACTCTGATAACTCAGAATCATGCATATCACATATCACAATAAATCTCAGAAAATAAATAGCATACAATTACACTGGCACATAACTCTAAACCTAACTCTGTAGATCCTCTGGTCATAGCTCTGTGGATCTTCCGGTCCTAACTCTGATATACACATAGCATAAATCACATATAAATAATGCAGTGCCACACATAGCATAGATAGTATACAAAAACTCTGTCACATAACTCTATTACCACTTTAGGTAAAGTATAGTGAGAAGACTCACCTGCTACTGCCGACTGAAGAACAAGATCACGCTGCTCCGACCACTGTCACGAACTCCACCACTGAATCATCGAAACCAATAAATACCAATAACAACCAAAATACCCCTGGAAGTCAACTGGTCAACTCTTGGTCAAAGTCAAAGTCCTCAGTCAAAGCCAACCCTCCTGACTGACTCTACTCGCTGAGTCAACCCGCTGACTCGTCGAGTCCCTATGCTCTGAAACTCCCATAACACGACTCAACTTGCTGAGTCGCCCCAAGACTCGTCGAGTCCGACAACTCTGAGTCAAACCGTACTCAACTCACTGAGTCATCCGTTGACTCACCGATTCTCAGCTTAACCAGAAAAGGTTAGGAGCTCAAGAATAGACTCTCCGACTCCAAGAACAGACTCGCCGAGTCCAAGGTTATCTTCAACCAACTCGCCGAGTTGTTCTTCCAACTCGTCGAGTTTCTTCCTATCTTCATGCAACTCGCCGAGTACACCCATGTGACTCGTCGAGTACCACTAGATCTTAACCCATACAGAGGCTTTCCAAGCCATGCAGAGCCTCTAATCCATAGATCTACTCTTATAAAGCCATCCATCACGTAAAGTGGCAAAGTCTACGTGAATCCAAGGAGATCTAAGCATAATACACTCTTGGGCTAAGTTTTGGGCCTAAAAGACTTCATCAACAGCTCTTGAACAGGGACTTTATGCTCTTTTGAATCATCATTATTCTAGATCTGTGGTAGCAACCTTAGATCTAACCACCAAACTCAAGATAACACTATATACACACACCCAAAAATCCCATAAATGATAGATCTAGATGGATAACAGCTCAAGCAATGAATCATTACCTCAAATGAAGGCTCCAACAGAAGAATAAGTCAAAACCTTGAAAAGCCCCTAGCTCTAAGCCTCTTAATCTTCAAAGATCTTTTCAACAAACACTCCTTCAAGATCCAAATGTTCTCTAATTCTCTCACAACGAATATTAGGGTTTTTGGACTTCAAGGGAGAGAAACGAGGCTAAGGAGAGGGTATTATGTTCTTTATATAGGGTCAAATCCCTGGGATTGGGGTTTTTTCCACACAGCACCAACTCGCCGAGTCCAGCCACCGACTCGCCGAGTTGGCCACTAGACACGCCACCAGAATCGCGACCCTACTCGCCGAGTCTACCCATGGACTCGCCGAGTTGATCATTCACATTTTCACTTTAAACACTGAACTTTGCACCCCTGAACTCGGGATATTACAATCTCAGCCCGGATAACAGCAGCCACCTCCTCATGAATCAATCGACGGATCTCCTCGTCACTGACCACACTGCTCTCAGGTGTGTGTGTGTGTGTGTTGTCTCCCAACCATGATGCCCCTGAAATACAACATAAAAATATCAGAGACTCGATCGAGCATACTCTCACTCGATAACGCAACCCTACTTGTCCTCCAATACCCAAAGGATTCTTACTTGGGTTGCTCACTGATCCAGTGTCTTCAGTAGTACGGGCCCTATACTACTGACCACACCGTATCAACATTCACCCCAAGTCCTCCTCCTTGGATCCCGGATCGCAAGTACTCTATTCTCGCTATGCATTGGCTACCTACTCTCTCTCACGACATCTCATAGCAACAGGATTCTCCTAGGTTAAGGCATCACAAATCAGGCCACTCTTGTCCTAATATGAATACCTAGCCTACTCAAGCATGCATAACATAACATAGCATATCTCATAACACATAATGTAAGGGTATTCTGGGGATTCACCGTTCGGGCGCTGGCTGACCGTATACACTACTCTGCTCTGTTTGTTTCAAAACTCCTTGCTCTTATAGAAAATTAAGTTTTTTTTTTGGTTGAAAATTTCTCAAATCCTCAGTTTGAGTTCAGATACGCCCAAAGGTGCATCCGAATCCCTCAAACCAAGGCTCTGATACCAACTTGTAACAACGTAATTTTTCAAAACAATTTTCATTTCTTTAAAACATAATTTCATTCAAAACAAACCGTAAAAATCCAATGTAACGTAGTCATAATAAAAAACATGTCAAATCCCAAGATCAACTATATCCAAATCCGCATGCGGGTGTGTGTACGAGTCATGTCGGCGCCTTCCCACGTTCCTCGCTAGTACCTGAAATACATAACACAACAACTGTAAGCATAAATGCTTAGTGAGTTCCCTAATATACCACTTACCCACATACGCCCTTCCAGGCCATGACCTTCCGGTCCATGTGTCTCAGGGGACTTCCGTCCCAACTCGGTAAACCTTCCGGTCCTACCCGTGTCGACCTTCCAGTCCATAACTCCCTAACCTTCCGGTCTACAACATAATGCCTTCCGGCCTATAACATAATGCCTTCCGGCCCATATCAAGCATAGCATACATAACACATACAATACAGGCAACTAATAACATACAATGCATATATCTTATAGCATACCAGACCTTCCGGTCACACATAGGTACCCTTCCAGTTACAGTATAGTGAGAAGACTCACCTCGTATGATGTCTAGTGTCTCACGTGCTCGATATCTCTGAATCTTGCAACAACGACCTAGCCTCGCCTAATCACATCAAGTAATTATTCCAAATCATTAACGGCTCTCAAGGCTATACTATATTCCTTTCTAAAATTCCACAGAAGGGTAAAAGACCATTTTACACCTCCCTGACTCAAAAGTCCACATCTTGACTAAAACCCTAAAAGTCAACAAAAGTCAACAGCAAGAAGTTTGCGGGGCGTACCCTTGCACTCTAGAAACGGGGAACGCAACCCCCTACGCGGTGTGTACTGGGATTATGCCCAGCGTAATGCCCAGTTTCTTGATCCAACACATTCAAATCTTAAACGGTTAAGACTTTCATCCAAACTTCATATCTGACTCCTCTAATATGTCTTAATCCATAAAGTTGAAACCTTTAAGCCTTTGCATGGCTGTAAAGGTCACTTTGTGCTCAAAACACCTTTCCTCTTTTCATAATAAGACTATAACTTATGCATGACACAAGATCCACATCCAAGACAAGATTTTTATGACTCCTCAACACATTATACACTAGAAAAGGTCAGATCTAAGCTTATGGAGACTCTTTGCACATAAAGTCTCCAACTTTGAACCAAAAACCCTAAAAATGGTCCAAAAGCAAAACTTATGAAGAACAACGAAAGCTTTGAGTTTTTTACCTCAGAAAGGATCTCCAACCACTTTAGAACTCGGATCTACACTTGTTCTTCAACTTCTAGCTCCAATAATGGCTCCTTCTTCTCCTTCTTCACCTTGAAAAGATAACTTCAAGCTCAAAAACACACACACAAGCTAAAGGACTACATGATCTTTTTATAGTGTAAAAGCCAAGAATTAGGGTTTTGCATCTGGGCTGGTTATGCCCGGCATAACCTTGGGTACGCCCAGCATACCCGGATGACCCGCGTACAAATTAAGCGCGCGAGTACGCACGGCGTACACCCCAGTACGCCCAACGTACTCACCAATCCACTTTTCAACTTTAAGGGACTAATTTGCCAACTCTCCAAAATAGAAGGGTCATAAAGCTAACCTAGATTTCGGGCTATTAAAATCAGAGACTCTTTCTTCTTCTTAACCAACTTAAGATAAGTTTATTTGATTTCCACGATAGACCGATGGGTCACGTTCTAATGAACTCTCATCATATGTTGCAACGCTTAGACTCAGGTTTCTTAGAGTCAAATTCCAGAATGGGATATACTTTCCTTCATGTTCTAATGTGATATAATCACATTTTAATATGTAGCATTTCTAGCTACCAACTTCTTTAACTGGCGCAATACTTCTATTGACCGCTTCGATTATCTTTCACTTCAATCTTCTGGCTTAAGTTAGACGCTACATCGAACTTGGTTCTCTAAACCACGTAACATACTCATCTTATTCGAACTCAATTTGATATGACCAGTAGGGTCGAAACAATAATCATCTTCTTAATCATTACCGAAGCGATGGTAACGACATATTTGAATAAAATGAAATCAATTACTAGCTTCTTGGAAACTTTGTGAATTTACTTGATCCAACTGCAACTCCTGTGCTTCTGGTAGTATAGGCCTCTACTACCATTCACACCTACTCATACTCTTCTCAAGTATTGTCTCGCAGTTTTCCGAGTCATCATACAAGAAAATCACACAACAGCTTAACACATCAGATAGTAAAACGAAGGTTTTATATTATTCCTTGAAACGATTACATGGGTGTTCAAGTTCACCCTACACTATGCCTCTAATATGCTACACCTTAAGATACTATAACTTGATCTTCGGATATCCATCCTCACTATTGATTCCTTGTATTGTCAGCTTCTTTGTCTAGGATCATATGGAATGCACTTGCCTTCGGTTTTGGCTGCACATTTAGCTTTGTAGCTTCTTCTCTCCTTTGGAAGTTTTGCTTGTAGTGTCCTTCACCACACCTAAAGCAGACTTCTCTCTTGGTTGTGCATTCGCTAATGACCAGTCGTCCCGTATTTGAAGCAGGTCATCTTTTTAGAGCATCTCCCAATGTGCTTCATTATACACTTGTCACACCATTATGACAGAACTTCCCGTTTGGCAAAGAAATCATGGATTTCGTGTCGTAGTCCCTCCATGAATAACTGAATTTTCTCGTCTTCAGTTGGAATATATTTTGTAGCAAACATTGCTCTTTAATTAAACTGAGTTTCATACTCATTCATAGTCATTCCTCCTTGCTTAAGCTCGAGGAATTCCTTCTCCAATCTCCTCCTCATGTCTAAAGGACAATACTTCCCCAGCAAACGAGTTTTAAACATTTCCCAGGCTAAATTCTCCTGGTCAAACTCATTGAGAGCTTCATAAGTTGCTTCCCACCAGACCAATGCTTCTAGATGAGCATTGTAGAAGAATAATTGGCCTTGTCTTCATTATCCACATGAGAAATACGAAACACTTTCTCTGTGTTCTGGATCCAAGTAAGAACAATAATGGGATTGAGAACTCCGAAGAACTCTATAGCACCGCTACTCTTGAAATCTTTGAACGAGGGACGCTTCACCTCTCCTTTTGAAGATTCTCCAGTGGCTTTCTCTTTTCCCTTATCACCATTCTTTTTGTGTTTTTCGAGAGTTTGTCGAATAACACCTAAGTTTACCCAATAGTCGCTCCTCACGAGGAGATAATAGAGTATTCACTTCCTTGGGTTGAGGACCTCCACCAACCTCAGAGGTATGGCTACTAACTTGTTCACCATCGCTCTGCAATACGGGGTAACATTGTATTTTAGAATATTATGGTATATTATTACCTAATACTTTTACTTATATATATTTCCTATGGTTTGTATCCCTATACTTACAATGATTAATTTCATATATTGAACTTCCAATAGTTTAAGTTTAAATACCAATCCGAGGAATTTAGTTCACTCAAACTACTGCTCCAATACCATGGTTGAAAGACCCTAACTTTCGTATTTATGAAAGACCCAAACTTTCATACTTAACACTATAGTTACCCCAAAACATGCTACTTGTGTATTCATAAAAACAATATTTTATATTGATAAAGAGGTTACAAACTACTAGATACAAACTGACTATTTTAAAGTGTTATATATTACATTACTTCCCAGGATTCTATAGTTTTATACATATGGGAATGCAAGTTACAATAGTTTCAAACTATTCATAAGCTTCTATCAATACAATAGTTTCAAACTATTCAAAAAAATCTTCTACCAGTATATAACTATACTGGATGCTTATCTCCTACAATTTGTTAAACATTGAGAGGGTAAGCGGTGATGCTTAGTGGGTTCAATAATAGATACAATATAACGTTATTCCATATATATACTTCAATATGGCAGAAGCAAAGAGGAACAAGGAACAACAAGGGCATATGTGAATCATGTGACAAACATTCCATATCAATCATTGATTTGATTTAAAGATATACAATAAAAGAGACATAAAAATTTCCATACTTGATATACATCAATAAAGCTTTGGCCCAAATGGCACAAAAAACATACAACTTCGAATTAACATTTTGGTAGATTTCAGGCTTATAGCCCTGTCTAACCTTCTGCCAATACCATATAATAGAAATCATTCTCTTACAGAGACATGTTCTACATGACCATAGGTTATATACCAGTACCAACATGAATTTAAGTCCTTTCACTGATCACATGGTCAATGGTATTTCTTTGCTATTAAAAATAGTGAATAAAATTAACACAGGAAAATGACCCCGAATAATGACACTGAAAAGCACATAGCACATATAACACATAACATACAATTGTTCCTATATATATTAAACTCACCGTGAAATAATCGGGGGCTAAAATATTAATTTGGGAAGTACTTTGGCTCTAAATATGACTTTCTTCGTTGAAAACCGGGAGTTTTCTTGATAACCGGGCTCTGCGAAGGTAGAGCTTCAAAACTGAAAAGATGAATTTTTCGGGCTTCTCAGGAGTCTCGGGGTGTGTTTCGGGCTTTGGATTCAGTATCGGGGCTTCGGGGAAAGTCGGAATAGTAAAAATATAAAAAAGGGGGGTGAAAGTGGCAATTTTCCAAAATTACCCGAGAGGTCCTGCAGGCTGTTATTTATAGGGCCGAGGTTCGGAGGGTGCGTTGGCAGAAGGAACACGTGGCATCAGATGCGAGGTTTGGCCGAGAAGGTGACTCAGCGAAGCAACTCGGTGGCAGCGAGGGAGAAAGACACGCGAAGGGGGGAGGCGAGTCAACAGCGAGGCTCGGAACAGGTGGCGGCTTCGACGAGGCTCGGACTGGCTCCAACGATGCGAGGCGTGTCGGACGCGCATTGGGCCAAAGATTTGGGCGAATCGGAAGGCAACACGTGTCGGATCCGGGTAGAGCGGCTACTGTTCATGCGAGGTGACGTGGCAGCACTATTCATGCGAAATTTCTCGATTTTTGTGCCAAATCTTGTAAATTCCATAACTTTCGCATACGAGCTCCATTTTTGACGTTTTTTATATGCATGCTTAGCTAAAATTATGCTCTACAATTTTCGTGTAGATTTTGTCGGCTAATTTTGACTTTAATTTTAATATTATTATTTTTAACAGACCGGGAACAGAAAATCCGTTAAAAATTCATAACTTCTTCATCCGACATCCGTTTTCGTCAGACTTTTTACCGTTGCACTACTAATGACAAGAACTTCAATTCTCTTTTAGGTTGTGTCGGCTAAAAATCACTCGATCTAAAATTCGAGTTTTTAGCTATCTAATGCTAAACTGAAACATCGAAAAATCATAACTTCCTCATACAAAGTCAGATTTTGGCGTTCTTTTTATCGAACTTCTGGATTTAATGAATACTACGACTTTAATTTAGATTACTAAGGCTAAAAATTATTTTATCAAAAACTCACTTTTTACTTCATTCAGTGTCGTGCCGGTTTTGTCGCGGATCTTCGATCGGTCATAACTTCTTCGTTATAACTCGGATTTCGATGAGGTTTTCGCCTAAATGTTTCTCACGAGATTATCTACAACTTTCAATAATAAAAATTTACTTATTCCAAATTTTATATTTTTGCTATATTTTACTATTTGGCTTGTAATTGGAATCTCATAAGACTTCCAATATTTTATGAGTGATTCTAAACATAGTTTACTTCATTTCTAGTAAAAACAATCTGTTAGAAATCAACATTCAAATTCACATAATATTTCATAATATTATTTACTTAAAACACGATTTCAAAACGTGTACGTTACAGTTTTGTATCCTACAACATCCTATGGTGCACATACAACCCTAAATGCTTTGGATCTATGTTTTCTCTAATTATAAATGCAATATTGTTTCCAAATCATTAAGCTTACAACTAGCATACAGCTGACATAAACACCATAAAATACTAGTTAGGAGTTTACCTCTTTATGTAGCTTGTAGAACTTGTTTTATTTGTCCTTTAAGAACTTAGCACCCCAAGTCTGATGCCTCAAACGCTTTACAACACACCTAGGACAATTGGATGGCTTGAGAGAGGTTTCTAGGCACATAAATCAGCTATCCTTCTCTAAGAACACATCATGTAACTGATTTTAGCCATGAGGTCTAGTGTATATATATATATATATATATATATATATATATATATATATATATATATATATATATAGGAATCCAAGAGTCATGGATTAAACGATAATCCATACTCTTCGGTTATGATCCATGTTTCATGTGGGCAAACTCTTCATGGAACTTATATAAACTTGGTCCATCATGGGTCAATAGTCCAAACCATATATATATATATATATATATATATATATATATATATATATATATATATATATATATATATATATCATTGATTCACATAATCAGTCGTCGTTGATTTAATTAGTCTCTTTTGATCACTAAATTAATTCCAAATTAAATCTTGATCAACACTAATTAAATAATATTATTTCATATTAATATATTAGAACTTATAATATATTAATTGATCATAAATAACCTCTTCTCAAACATCCATCCTATCAAATTGTCATGGTGATATGCAACCCGAAAGGGACCATGCTACTCTCGGGTCAAGTACATACCAATTATAGTTATGGGATTAGACACCTAATCCAACTACCTCTCACTTGGATAAGTCTAATAACCATTATTGAAAGTACGACTCCACAAGACGACTAGCAATTGTAGCTCTTAAAAGTCGTTGTTGAACTCTGACGTAGTCAATGACGCATCCGTTAGATAAGGGGTCATATATTCCTCCATTCTACAAGATATCATATGGACCGAGACATGGATTATAATCAGTATCTTTATCCATCTGTTGTTTCCTGATTTCTGATTTATGATGACCGACTAATTGAACAAATCAAATCAGTCTAGGCTTGGCCAAACACTTAGGGTTGTCATCACTAAATCATCGAGGGGCACATAGATATCGCTTTTATCCCGCTTTGGGTAAAAGGAATGGATAAACTTCGACTCAAATGCTCGCTTGTACCTACTCATCAAATCACACACAACAATATGTTTTATAACACCAAGTTACTGGTGTGTTTACATAGACTTGTAAACTACAACTCACATGTCTTGGTTTTAAGAATATAAGATATTATCGTCTCACAATCACTCGTGATAAAATCTAGGAAGTGATTCAGATGAGCGTGGATTTAATCCAATACTCAAATCTTATTACATGAGTACTTATGAACACTGCATCAAACTTGTGCTGTGTCTAAACTACTCTAGACAATCTACAGATCCATTCATGATAGTCTAGCTTCAATACCTACTTCAATAGTATGATTGACTTTGGATAGTTTCAATAACCTAGTTATTTGGGAAGTCAAAACATACAAAGTGAAACACAATAATAATCGAATCCAATATGGTCTCAAAACTTTTGAATATAAATAAAACACCTTTTACTTAGTCACCATATTGAATACACATTATTCATTGTATAATGTTTCGATTGATCAACTTAATACTTAAACTAAAACAATAGTCATCCCATGCTCCAAGCATGCACACTATGTTTTATCTATGGTCCTTACGTTTTGAAATAGATCAATTGTAAACATTTCCAATGACATTCATTTCACAATTCGAAATCCTTATCGAAAAATGTAAGAATACCAAATGCTTGCCATTTACTGTAATATGTTAGATTCTAAACTTATTTACAATGATCCTCTTGTTACGACTATGCAAAAGTCACGGAGACTTGGCAACAAACATTCAAAGTATTCTAATGATGAGCAATTCCATTGAAATGAAGTCGCATATTCAAAGTACATTCCTTTGAACAAACTTCTTACAATTAAGTTTTCTAAACTTACATAGATTTAATTATAAACATCCACTTATGGTAACATTTCCATATTCCCATTTTGACTATCACTTCTGAACAAGAGTTACCTCTTCTCAGAGTATGTCAATATGGTCTTTCCAAAATTTACAATATACTTTTAATTGTCCATAAGCAACCAATGTTTGGTAAACCTCATATTGTCCTCGACAATTGCTTAACCACTTTAGTCACATCTCGTTCTAGTCCCTTTTCCCTCTTAATTCCCTAGACATATGGAAAATTAGATCAGATTAATATTATAGCATATGTAATCAATCCTATACCCGAAGCATATGAGATACGATACATAATGTTTCACATAAAGACATAATACTTTACCAGTCTCTTGTTATAATATTTCCATATATAGAATTTCCTTATGTCAAATCTTTTGAACATAACGTTCATATATATCCTTGACTAAATTTGATTAAAAATATCAATCTAACCTTTTAGATTTGAAATGAAGTATGAATTCCTCTCCATTAATTATAGCAAAACAAGTTTTCAACCCCTGCAACTTTGCGAATTGAAACCTTTGTTTTCTATAACTAACATTGCTAACATGTAATAATTGTGATCCCACTAGCATAATAATTACATTCTTATTAGCATAACACTTATGCTCCCACTAGCTTTGACATGTACCCAAAAATCATCTGGACTTCTAGAAATCAATATTTGTTGACTTTCTTACCAAAGTTCAAATTTCTGATATAGGATGCTTCGATAAGACTTTATCTAGGCTTCTCAAACTCATACACCTTTCCTTAGATAGCTCACATGCGTGTCTTAACAATTTTAGAACTTACAGCCATAAGTCAAAAATGTTTAGACTTTTTTCTATTTCTCACAATTCAAACTATGAAAAGGGATGCCGTAATCATAATTGAATTTGAGAAGGCAGATAACACAATTGCTATTTCCTTAAAATCTACTTAGTGAAAGAATTTCCTCACAATCATTTTCTTGAATTGGAGAGAAACCTTTTGACACTTATATTTTTTATGGTGTATGTGTTCTTGTCCATGTGAATTTGTCATAACCATAATCACAGGAAGGGTTAGTGACAAATCCAAACACATATGGACTAAACTTGTTCAATCTTCATTTCTTGCCACCTAGCAACACAAGGGCCTACCATTTATTTTAGGTTGTTATGCAAACAATTGAGAACTCATAAAACTCACATAAATAGTCAACCAACTGGAATAGCACAGAAACAAGAATATGTCACCATGATAGGTTATAAACCTCAAGTCATGTGCTAGTGATTAACAATAGATTTACTCTTTATTAGTTCTTGAAACTCTTCAAGATCTTTAAGACTCCCACTGACTTCTTGACATAAAATATTCACTTTGTCAAGAAACATTACTTGACAAACAAACATTCAAGAGTTAGTGTGGTTTCTTATCAAAACAAACAATTTTCACAATTGGTCTTAGTTGGTCTTTGTATTATCCAAAACATCACAATTTGCCAATATCAAATATACAAGATTAAGAAACATTCTACTCTACATTTGATAAGTGTTATAAACCTTTCTTAAGGTTATGTCACTTAAGTCACAATCTTGGAGTATGACTCTAAGACTTGTTTTGGAACGTAGTATGACTCATCTTCTTGATTTAACCATTTCAATAATTCATGATTCCTCTTCTTAGACATAAAAATGTACTAAGATATTCTTAGAGGATCAATTGTGATATGGTTTTCCATAATCATTAAGATGATCATAAAACATGATACTAAAGTACCCTCCCATCTTTTCAGATTAGAAATACTTTTATCTTTCTGCCTAATTTGATTCTTCTCATTCGTTCTTCCATACACTGAAACTTTTCTAATGTTTCAAAATTATACTTAAACTTGTAAGCATAACGATGTTTACTAACTTTAGTAAATCATGACAAATAGTCTTATCGTTCTTTGTGGTGGACCTAGCCAGCACACAACCAAGTGTACCCGATCTCGTAGTTCTTCACTCGACTCACATATACATGTAAACAAGGAATTAGTCTTTAATTTCCAAAAATGAAGGTTCTCATACATCACACAATACAACACTACTACAAAAAATCCCTTTAATGATGCGCAAACAATGACACTCGCTGATAGAGGACACGCATTTGTGTATGACTTAAAAAAATAATGTTAGTTTTACAAAATTTGAAGGATAGAGGACACACATTTTTGTCTGCCCTAAAATTAGTGTAAAAAAACACGGAGGGAACCTGTTATAAAAAGCGTGACATGTGAATGTGTCATTTTATATTTTTTTAGGAAAGCGCATCTCCTTTTTTTTAATAGCCTATGGGGGGAAATGGAATCCCAAAAAATTAAACACCCTACCCAATTCATCTCCTTCTTCTCCTTCTTAAATCCTACCAAAGAACCATAATAACCCTATTTAATCTGCTCGTCTTCCTTTACCTCTGCACACACATACACACACACACACACTCTCTCTCTCTCTCTCTCTCTCTCTCTCTCCCTCCTTTTTCCAATCCCTAAGTGGTCACCACCATCATCGAACCCTATAAGATTTAAGAGTTTGGAGTACATCTAGAAACCTAAGCACACAATTCCGCCATCTCAAGATAGTGGTTCATGATCGGAATGCCACACCACAGTCCACGATGTCATCATCATATCCAAAAACCTCCGTCAATGGTGGAGAAAACGGATGTGACTGGGTCTGGAACGAAATCAAATCCAAAGCTCTCCGTCAACCAAAGCACACACTTCCTCCTTCTCCTCCGACCCATCTCTCCTCTCCGCCACCGTCGCTGACCTACATGCCGCCCGTCAAGGAGACCCATCTGATCCTACTCCTTCTTGGTTTACTCCCAAAAGGTACATTCTTCATGTTTCTTCTCTCACAAAAAAATTGTTTCTTCTTCCTGTCATCAGTTTGATGTCCCTGAAACTGCAAGGCTCTAATAAAGTTTCATTCTCTTCTCCTGATATAACGATTTCTTGTGTTTGTTTCTTCTACATGATGCTAGTATTTTGTACACATAATGAATATAATACATATTCTATTTCAGTGATTGTATAGGAGTATGAAATCTATTATGTTAAATTATTAATAAGTTTTGTACCATAATGAAGTAATTCCTTTATGAATGAGAAATAAATATGCTATATTATCATGTTAATCTTGAAAAACTAACAAAGTGGAATCAGTTTCTGAAGTTTGGAACAAATTGATGGCCACAAGATGTTTTCTGTTGGTGATATTGGTGCTTTGATTTGATTATTTTTCAGCTTTATAGAAGGATTAGATCTTGTAAAGGAGGATATTACATACTAGGAACAAGCCAAGTATTTCATTGGGCTTGGAATTTTCCAGGTAGGTTTGTTGACCAATGATGGTGAAGTTAGATTCTTTTAATATTAACATTGTGTAAAAGTATGTGATTTTTCTGTGTGAAGGTTATGGGATATAGGTTGTTGATGTCAAACTCAAAACATATTGAGAGAGCCATTCATGAACGTGCTTGCAATGCCCTTCTTCTCAAGGTATAAATGTATAATGATAATAATAATAACAATACAAAACAAGTAAATATAAAAAAAAAAGTATGTTGGATTTTGATAACATTTGGAAGGGAAGGTGAACCAGATACAGTGACAGAAGTGATAGAAGTGGTGAAAATGGCAAAGGATGTTGAATGGAGGGTGGTGATATCACAGAGAAGTGGGGAAACAAAAGATTATTCCATTGCTGACTTGGCGGGTGAACCAGATTTGAATCATCTTTTAAGTAACATAATATATTATATATGGCATATATTATATATATTTCTAACATTTTGAACTTTTTGTGTAGTCGATCACATGCAATTTTCACAATCACATTGGAACAAATGAAGAAGACAATCTCGATTGATTCTATGTGTGATGAATATTTGTGTGCCAAATTGCATTTAGTTGATCTTGCTGGTTCAGAAGGGGCTAAAAGAACAGGTTCTGATGGTATGCGGTTCAAAGAAGGTAGGTGATGATATTTATTACATATCTTTAAGACAAAAATTCCAATTTTTGCCCCACTCAAAAAGATGGGCTAGGGCTGTATTGTGTCATGTTCTAGATTGGTCTGGAACTGATACTGATGTCAATGGGATAAAAGTTGTAATTTTTTTCCCACTCAAAAAAGTGGGACCGAGTTGTACTATTTTTGGTGTGCACTGGACCGAAACAAGGATCTAGTGGACAAAAGTTGCAGTTTTTGTCCCACACAAAATACATAAATGCCCTCGTCCTTATTATTGCAAAATGGAAATAACCTACTTGATAACTTGAGTTTTTGAACAAGAGTTCGTATTAATAAGGGGCATCTTGCACTTGGAAATGTCATAAGTGCCCTTGGTGATGAGAAAAAACGGAAAGAAGGTGCTCATGTTCCATATAGAGATAGTAAAGTTACTCGCCTCTTGCAGGTTGGACATTATTAATTAACTAATTTTTAATACAACTATGTTTATTGCTTTTAGTTTAAGCTAAATATGTTTTACCAAACTAATAGGACTCACTTGGTGGGAACAGTAGAACTGTTATGATAGGTAACATATATAATTTATAGTTTTGTTTATTATTTAAAATATTTGGTACTAAGTAAACATAGAATTTTTCCTAATTTCAGCTTGTGTTAGTCCTGTAGATATAAATGTTGAGGAGACTCTCAACACTTTAAAGTATGCAAACAGGACTCGAAATATACAGAATAAGCTTGTGGTAAGTTTGAGTTATATGCTAGAAATAGCAATCTGCTTTCATTTATTTGCTTATTATAGAAAACATATTAAAGTGAGATGCTATAATACACAAATAAATTATTACTTTTTTAAACAATTTAATAGGTGAATAGGGATCCGATGTCTAGTGAAATGTTAAAGATGCGCCAACAACTAGAATGCTTGCAAGCAGAACTTTGTGCTTGTGCTTGTGGTTGTGGTTCTATTGTTAAATTAGAGGTATAACTTATAATATGAATATCATATTTATTTTATATAATAAACCTTTATTCTTTAATTTCTTATAAATTTGTTGTATCGCATAAACTTTAATTTCAAGCATAGTTGAAGAACATGGTGATTGCATTGCTTTCGATTTTTCAATTTGGGATTCATATCCCTTTGTCGTTGCTGTTCGTGTATAAGTTGAATCTTGGTGTTGGTGGAGCCATGATTGCTTTGTCTATGTCATCGTGGTTTCTTGTGATTGTAGAGTTTGTTTATATATTTGGTGGTTGGTGTCCGTATTCTTGGAAGGGGTTTACATCAGCAGCTTTTAAGGATCTGTTACCTGTTGTGAAGCTCTCGATATCTTCCGATGTTATGGTCTGGTAATTAATCAGGAACAAGCTTGTCTTTTCTACCGCTTCTGAATAAATATGTGTTTTAGTTGTCAATAAAACAAAGTGACTATTTTATTTTTGTATTTTTTAGCTTGGAGTTATGGTAAATGTTGTGCTGGTCTTGCTAGCAGGGTACATGGCAAATACAAAAGTCGTGATATCCGCCTTCTCGATATGGTATCAAAATTGTTTTTTTATTTATAATTATATTTTGCTTTGATATGTGTTTCAGTTTTATCTTTTCATAGAAATTTTCTAATGTGTTCAAAATTTTCACAGTGGATCAACTTAGAAATCAGAATGAGGTAAATTCTGAAGTTGATGACATCAAGAATAGTTCAACAAGTGTTGATTTAAGTGTAATCCGAAATTTCCTAAGTTGTGCTTACATGACCCTTAAGGCTTCTGATTTGTTCCTCTTCTGTTGTATTATATACTTTCTACCATGTCCATTTAAAAACCAACTCATCTAGCATTTATTTTCTATAAAATATAAAATCAAGTTATATTGGTGTTGGTTTGCGTTGTGCAGTTATGGGACATCAACATGGACTCTGGTCCAGTTTCAACATTTCTGGTCCATGAATATTTAAGATCTAAGGTATACTTACTGTTCCTGTGTATATATTTTTTTATTAGCATGGAATCGAGATAAGTGATGTATGTAGTATGTATGTCCAACTATGTGATTTATATGAAAACGATTCTATTTTCGATAAATTTGAATGCTATATGATAATACTAGTTATAAGAATAACAATATATCTTTTGAGTATGACTAGAGAATAGATTAATGTGTTTTTGGTGTAAGGTGGTGGAGCTTGATTTTCTATATCAAGTGAGGGGATCCATATAAGACGGGATAATGGTTACCGTATTACCTCAAAAGCTGCAACCTGGGATCTATATGTTGTCATAGACCGCAAGAGATGTTGGAGCCCTTAGAGAAGCTAATGACAAACCAGAGAAGAGAGCTGAAGAGCTGACATGCAGATTAGACTTTGGAAAGCATTTGAGGGTATCTTTTTTTATATTTCTTATATCTAATTGGCTTGTAAATTTTTGTTACAACTTCTATTGATTTGTTTTATCTTTCCATGGAATGATTATTTGTATGACATGAAATTTTATGTAATAGATTGTATTTTTTATATGATATTTTATTTTCTATTATGAGATTAAATACAAATATAATTTAAAACTTAGTAAATCTATAAACATTTAAAATTATGAAATGCAAAAATGTGTGTCATCTTCATTTATGACATGATCTTTCTTGACAGGGACTTTAATGATACGCAGTGCGAGTCGTCTTCCTTTATGACAGGGCCTTCCTTGATACACAATGCATGTCATAAACGCGTGTCATAAATTCGTGTCGTAATTGCGCATCGTAAATAAACGACGTTCAAAAGTGTGTAGTCTCTCGTTATGAAAGGGCCCTCCTTGACACGCATTTGCGCGTCATTTAAGCATTTTACGACACGCATTGCGCGTCGTAAAAGTCTGTTTTTCTAGTAGTTCAAGTTGCATGATTCCAAGTTTCTATCCAATTGAAACTTGGGTGATAAGAATCTTTCCTTATTTGGAATTTTGACACTACCACAAAAGAAAGAATCAAATCCATATTGAACATTGCTAGAATATACATAAACATCAATTTTTACAAATGCCATTGTATGGAGATATAAAATAAAACAAAATCAAAATTTTATTTATTTATAAAACGCAGAGAACTTTTCCTTACAATGCAAATACAAATGAAAACTATGTTTCTAAATATTTCTAAGCAATCTATCATAACTGTTAAGCAGCAACTGAAGATTCTGATCATCGAACCATGCGATTGAAATCCATTTCTTCATGATCAGACTCAGCTTAATCTTCTTTTAAGCTTCCTTTGATCCTACAAGACATCACAATCTAATTACATTCATCATGTATTAAGAATCTCCAAATAGAAACTTAATAGAGTTAGATAATGGACTTACCTGAAGCAGATTCAAACATTTTGACTATACCATCTCTTAGATCTCTTAGGTAATCAGGACAGCTTCTCGTCCAATATCCCTTTTCTTGGCAATAGAAACATATGGCTTCTTTGGAATGACACATGGAACAGTCTCGGAATTGGCCTTTCTCTTATGATCAAAACTTTTGACCATGGAAAATTCATTTCCTTTAGGAGAAGAAATCATTTCTGGGACGTCCATGTCAACTTGGGATGTAGATCTTCCAATCAAATTTGCTTGACCACTGTGCCAAATCATTGCTAATTCATCAACAATTAGCAAATAGGTAAGATCAATGAGGGTAATGTAGTGATCTATCACACAGTAGTCTTCAACGAACTCACTATATGACTCGGGAAGTAACTGGTGAACCAAGTTAATAGCCAACTTCCTTAGGAACACGACACCCAACATTCCTAGCCTATCAATATGCAGCTTCAAGTCCAAGACATGAGCACATATAGACTTTCCATCTTTGTGTTTACTAGCGAATATGTATTGAGTGATCTTGAACTTTTCAAGTCTTCGAGCTTGTGGTTCAGGGAGAATAATTGGAGGAGGTGGAGTAAGTGATGTATGATTTTGACTTCCATGATCCAATCGTGGAACATCATCTTCAAGAGGAAAGCTTGTTTCAAAAAATTTGGGAAGACCATAGTTGTCTGTACTAGACATCTACAAGGGAGAAATTCAAGTTTAGTTGATTTAAGTCCTTAATATAACACCCAAAATGAATATATTAATGCTAGGACCCAACACAATATTTTACAATTCGGAAGAGGGATGCCGTAATCCAATAGTAAAATATTTGAAGGTAGGTAAATGATGATGTACCAATTTCCACCATGAAAAAGAAAATTGATTATTAAGTTTTAATTGGTTTGAAATTCCTAGATCCCTTGAGATTCATTAGACTTTTCAATGGCATGTTTAAATCTCAATTGTGCCCTTCAAGTTTGTGACTGGGATACCGAGGATCACAAACAAGGTGTGAATAACCATTCAAATTAGCTTACTACTCTTGATGTCATTTATCACCTAATATATATGCCGATTAACCACACATGCTCCATTGATCTATGACAAACATCGAACTACCCATTGCCACACATTGTCAGTCGCAGATTAGTGTGCCGGTTAACCAAACACGCTCCACTAATTACTTAACCAGGTGCAAAGTGCAATTTCATGGGTTAGCACCAAATTCACATTTTTCCTAAGCATCTAAGATTTGGAATTTATAAGTGTTTAGTTACTTGGTATTTTCATTATACTTTTAATGAGAATTAATGTCCTATCCTACTCGTTCGACTAACGACCCTCCACCAGTCAAGGAAGTGGTGGGTGAGAGTGGACACCTATTAAACCGCCATATTATAGTCAGTAACCATATACCACCCTTATATACCAACTTCGTGAATGAGGCCTACTAACGGTAAGACCGACTTTTTACTTATACATATAATATATTAAACTTTTAATATTATAATAGTATAAGGGTGTATTTTAAAATTTTATAATACTAAGTGGTTTAATCTATTAATGAAACTATGCTCTTAATTTAATTAAACTTAAACCATGTAATTATGGAATTATTAATTCTCTTTTAATTAAACACTTTAATTAACTATTAATAAAGTTCATAAAGATGTAATATGAATTATTCAAAAACATCAAGATGCTAAAACAAAATTAAAACTATTTGATTTATTATTAAGTTATGAACCCATACGTTACAATTTTCAAAACTTTTCAAATAACTTTGGTTTTAGAATTCAATGTCTCATAAAAAAAATTTCAAATTCCAAAACTTGAGGGCAAGTTTTGTAACTCTTGAAAACTTTTAGAATTCCATAAAAAAGACTTTCCAAGTTCCATGATTTGAGGGCAAGTTATGAAACTCTTCAAAGCCATTTATAACAAATTTTGTAACCTTTGAAGACTCTTGGAATTCATAACATAAAGAGTTAATGAATGAGACTTTTCACATCCATAACTTATGGAAGTTTCAAAACTCTTTAGATCATAAATTTAAAAAAAAAAAAAAAAAAAAAAAAAAAAAAAACTTTTAAGTTTCAAAATTTTATGACAAAATTTGTAACTCCTTAAAACATTTAGATCAAACTTTTAAAACAAATAAAATAATCATATCGTTCTATCTTTTAATAAATTGATCTAATTCAACTCTTGTAGTAAAATGACTCAAATTTACAAATAATTAGCTTTTCATAAAATCAGGTAATTATCTTAAATTTTGAAAAAACTTCATGTTTTTTTTTCAACTTTGAAAATCAAATAGTTGCATCAATATAACAGAAAACAACCCATGACTCTAATACCACTATTCAATTTTGTATACTACAACATCCTATGGTTCACATACAACCCAAAATGATTTGGATCTATTTTTTCTCTAATTATATATGCAATATTGTTTCCAAAGCATTAAGCCTACAATTAGCATATAATTGACATAAACAACATAAAATACTAGTTAGGAGTTCACCGCTTTATGTAGCTTGTAGAACTTGTTGTATTTGGCCTTTAAGAACTTAGCACCCTGAGTGTGATGCCTCAAACGGTTAACAACACATCTAGGACAATTAGATGGCTCGAGAGAGGTTTCTAGGCACACAAATCAGCTATGCTTCTCTAACAACACATCATGTAATTGATTTTAGCCATGGGGTCTAGTATATATATATATATATATATATATATATATAGGAATTCAAGAGTCATGGATTAAAACCTAATCAATACTCTTGGGTTACGATCCATGTTTCATGTGGGCTAACTCTTCATGGAACTTACATAAACTTAGCCTATCATGGATCAATAGTCCAAACCATGTATATATATATATATATATATATATATATATATATATATATATATATATATATATTATATATATATATATATCATTGATTCACATAATCAGTCGCCGTTAATTTATATAGTCTCTTTTGATCACTAAATTAATTCCAAATTAATTCTTGATCAACACTAATTAAATAATATGATTTCATATTACTACATTAGAACTTATAATATATTAATAAATCATAAATAACCTCTTCTCAAAAGTCCATCCTATCATATTGTTTTGGTGATATGCAACCCGAGATGGACCATGCTACTCTCGGGTCAAGTACATACCAATTATAGCTATGAGCTTAGACATCTAATCCAACACCTTTGTCCTAGGTGTGTTGTGAATCATGTGAGGCATCAAACTTGGGGTGCTAAGTTCTTTAAGGCCAAAACTACAATCTACAACAAAGAGGTAATTGTAGGACTCCTATTTATGTTGATTATGTTAATTGTATGCTAGTTGTAGGCTTAATACTTTGGAAACAATATTGCATGTATAATTAGAGAAAACATATATCCAAAGTATTTAAGGTTGTATGTGTACCATAGGATGTTGTATGATACTAAAACCCAAGAAATATGAAGATGTGAAAGGATCTCTAAAAACTTCTTAAATTTCCCACCATCGACTTTAGACTTATTTTGCCTAGGTGGGAAAGGCAAAGTTGTTGGTGCAACTGTCGCACCAGTTCAAGCATATTTTTCTTTGGCCTTCTTTTGATTTCCAGCACTTAGACTTGAACTTGTTAGACCTTCCATGTTCACTTTATTCTTCCCAGACACCTTATTAGTTATGTTCTCAATATCGACATACTCTTTTTCATCAACCTTCACATCTTGCTTTTTTTTTGTCTCAACACTTACCAACTGCTGCTTATCATTTGTGGCTGGTAAGTCATGATTCTTTGGAGTTAACTTCTTTCCTGATCTAACTGTGATGGCATTCCATTGACTGTTATCATTGTCGTTACCTGGATTTTGGGTGTTACTTGGCAACGTTCCAGGTTCTCAGGAGTACAGTGCTTGTGTTAATTGCCCTAACTGATTTTCCAAATTTCTCATAGCAATTGCTTGATTTTTGTCACGCACCTCAGTCGTTTGATCTTGTTTGATCATAAACTCCGTCATGGCTTTCTCAAAAGGTGACATCTCTTGATTTTATGAATGAACTGTTTGTTTTGAATTACTTCCCAATGTCTGGTGGAATGCACTTTCTTGTGGTCTTGGTTGCTGATTTGGCATTTGATAAAACCCCGATGAGTTTTGAGGCCTTTGTTGAAACAACTCTTGTTGAGGTTTCATTTGTTGTTGTCCTCCCTATGAGAAACTAGGATGATTCTCCATCTTGGATTTTATGTTTCAAAATATGGGTTATCTTGCTTTGGGAAATTTTGTCTGCCTATGAAAAACACAAATTCAGGATTTTGTGGGCAATGCCCTGCTTGACAAAACGCACACAAACTCATAGCAACTTTCTTTTCATTTGACCCACTACTCGACATCACATTCTTCATCATGATCTTGATTATGGCCAACTCAAATGCCAACGCATCATTTTGAGCTACAAGCCAAACATCAGCTGATGTACTTCCTTTCAAACCTCCTGCATGTATCGTATTTGTGGGCCACTAGAAATTATTGGATGCTATTTTGTCCAATATCTCCATGCTTTCCTCATAGCTCTTTCTAAGCAAAGCTCCTCCAGATAATGTGTCTACTAGCATGTGTGTTTGAGCATCCAAACCTTGGTAAAATGTCTCAAGTTTGACATCGTCAAGGACTCGATGTATTGGACATTTTCTCAGTAAATTGTTCCATCTCTCCCACACTTCCCATAACAGTTCACCATCCATTTGTTAGAATGATGTGATGGCATTTCTTAGATTTTCATTTCGCGTGGGTAGGAAAAATATTTTAAGGAATTTTTCTCTTAATTCCTCCCAAGTGGTGATGGAATCAGCAGGAAAAAGGCTCAAACCAGTCCTGAGCTTTCCCTTGTAGCGTGTAGGGAAATAATCTCAGCCTAAATGCATCGATCGTCATGTATATTTGTTTGAAAGTATCACACACATGGTTAAAGGAACACAGATGGGACAAAGGCTCATCACTAGGAATTCCTCCAAAGAGACCATTGTTTTTGATCATCTGAAACATCACACGTCTGAATTCGAAATTGTCAGCATTAATTGTTGTGCTGACAATCGGCGGATTTGTTCCTTCGAAACCTCTATATCCATTATTGTTTTGATTTCCGTTATCCCCCATATCTTCTTGAATCCAAAATCTCCTCAACCCTCTCAAAGTTCTTTCAATCTCCCAATCAAGCGCAAATCCAGGTGCTCTGAATCTTTGATAGGCCAGAGTAAAATTTCTTCAAGATGTTTAAGAGTCTAACAACTACCTAATGTTCTAACTTAAAAATAAAAATAGTTAGCGGCAATAATGCCAAAAACTTGTTGACGAAAATGCGTACTCGCAAGTATACAAGGTCGTGCAATTAATATAGTCGTAAGACTAGATACAAAACCCACAGGAACTATCGTATCTTGAAGTAAAGTGAACTATGTATATGCTGACAAAAGTGGTTTGATTTTATTAAACTTGACTTGTAACGACCCGTTCCCGGTATGTTAATTCATTGGTAATTGTTGTAGGTTTTGCAAGAGGGACTCGGCGAGCCATAGCCTGACTCGTCGAGTAGGGTCGCGACTTCGATCACGCGTGAGCCGGGGACTCGGCGAGTCCATATCCCTGACTCGGCGAGTCCATCCGTCTGGGTGAAACCCTAAATCCCCGGGTTGCCCACTATTTAAACAACCTTATAGCCCCCTTTCTCGCCTCCCTCACCCTGAGAACACAGTGAGAGAACCCTAATCCTCCCTTGAGAGCTTATAAGTGTTTTGGTGTCATTTTGTGAAGGTGTGAAGAAGGAGAAGAAGAAAGAAACAAGGAGAAGAGTTGTAGTGCAAAGATCCAAGGGCAAATCTGAGTTAATTGAGGTATTTTCGGAGTTTCCTTCTTGTTACATGCTTTAAACTTCCATTAGAGCTCTCCTAAGAGCTAGTTGATGCTTGTTTCAAGCCTTATGTTTGCATGAATGTCTTAATAAGTCGAAATATCTTTGGATCTGAATGATGGGGTGTTGTAGAGCCCAGATCTACTGTCTTTTTGGAGTTACTTTGCATATTAACCATAGATCTACCCATTTTGTGCATCTTTTAGCCTTATTTCCCTTATTCATGAGGTTGTGCACGTAAAGTTGGAAACTTTACGTGGTAAATCAGCTTATTAGACTCAGATCTATCAATTGTATGTGTTGGATTCAAACAAAATCAAGTAAAAATCAGTTGCATGGCGGCAACTCGGCGAGTCGGGAAGAACGACTCGGCGAGTTGGGTCGCGAGTTCCTGAGTCCTTCAGTTTTGTCAGTGTCGAGTGGACGAGGTGAGTTAGGGAGTGGACTCAGCGAGTGGAGAGTAGACTCAGTGATGGAGGGACTCGGCGAGTTTGTTCATACAACTCGGCGAGTCCAAGGCAATCTCCTTAACATCAAGAACAACTCGTCGAGTTTGTTCATCCGGCTCGGCGAGTCGGATGAAGATTGTCTAAGTTCTTGGATCAAGAGGGTACTCGTCGAGTCGATGCCAGACTCGACGAGTAGCAGCGAGTAAGATTGAAAAGTGAGAGTAGGACTCGGCGAGTTGGGTGGCCCAACTCGGCGAGTCAGTCCAAATGAGAATAACTTTGACCAGGGGTAAAAGAGTCATTTTACCCCAAGTGCAGTGTTTAGTATTTGACTGAGTGTGTTTATGGACTTGTAGCCGAGGAGATTCAGGAGCAGCAGCCGTTAGCTTTCCGAGCCACACCCTCAGCAGCCAGCTTACGAGGTGAGTTTCCTTCCAGTAGGAACGGGTCTAAGGCCACAATGCCGGCCCGTTCAGTTAGCAGTAGTTTCCGGATTTAGGTCCGATGCAGTAACTAGTATGTTTGATGCCTTCGTGGCTCGAACAGGATTTGTGTGCTAAGTTTTATGCGTTAAGTATTATGTGTTCCGGGCTACGGCCCGATGTAGTATGCCGTATATGTGTTTATGCTAGTTGATGTGTTATGCTATGCCATGTTCAGTCAGTCAGTTCCGGACTTCGGTCCGATGCAGGGGACAAGGTCCTAGTTGGTTCCGGACTTCGGTCCGATGCAGTTAGTTCTGGACATTGGTCCGATGCAGTTAGTTCCGGACTTCGGTCTGATGCAGTTAGTTCCGGACTTCGGTCCGATGCAGGGGACAAGGTCCCAGTCAGTTCCGGACTTCGGTCCGATGCAGTTAGTTCCGGACTTCGGTCCGATGCAGGGGACAAGGTCTCGGTCAGTTCCGGACTTCGGTCCGATGCAGTTTCCGGGCTTTGGCCCGATGCAGTGGGCAAGGCCCAATATGTGTTTATATGTTATTGTATGGTATGTGGTAGTTTGGGGGAGCTCACTAAGCTTCGTGCTTACAGTTTCAGTTTTGGTTTCAGGTACTTCCGCAAGCAAAGGGAAGAGCTCGGGGTGACGGCATCGCACACACCACAGCTTTAGCTTTTAGCTTGGGATTGATTTAGTTTGTTTTGATTTGCCATAGTATGATACAGTTTCCGCACAGTGTTTTCTATTATGTTGGAATACATTACGTATGGTTTTATTATATGACACTCTGATTATGGTTTTGATTATTTCGAAAAACGAAATTTTTGGGTCGTATTTTTGGGTCGTTGCAAGTTGGTATCAGAGCCCTGGTTTGAGGGATTCCGATACACTTCCGGGTGTATCTGAACTCAAACTAAGGGAAATAAAAGATTTTAGTAAAATAAAAATGTTTTACAGAAAGAATTTTGAAAGCACTTAGAAAGAAAGAATTGTTTTTAACAAGATAGAGGTGTGTGCATGCGGTCAGTCGAGCTCAAGTAAGTACTCCCAAATTACCCATACAAGTTATTTGTTCAGTTTCAGTTTCAGCAGAACAGCATGCTAGTATAGGGCTAAGGATCTAGGAGAATGCCTTATGTGCCTGCTTATGTGTTACAGCTTTATGAGTATTGCATGCTAGAATTGAGTAGACAGCAGTAGGATAGCCTGTTTAGGTTATGCCTGATAGTATGAGCTTAGCCTCCTATGCTAGTGTCGTTTCTTGTTACGAGGATAGTTTTACTTAAGTCTGGTTCCCTTGTCCGAATGCTGCTTGCTTCGTGCTTTGTGGGGTTCTGAGTGATGAGAGTTAGCCATTAGGTGAACACGTCACACCACATGTAATCAGGTTTGAATAATCCCAGAGTGCTGGAACTGGCCCTATTGCGCAGCTCTTGTTTGAGTCCAACCGTTGTAGGGGCGGATCTTTTACTTGAAGGATTATTTGATCCTCATCACATGTGATGGTGTTTAGGTGGTGGTTAGCTGGCATTATGAGGAGACCTACAGCAGCTGAGGACCAGTCGTGTTGAGCTTGAGGTTTCCCTAGGGCAAGCCTAGGATGAGAGTAGCAGAGAATAATAGTAGTAGGAGTGACTTGGTGGAGTCAAGGCAGTTCTTGAGGAAAGTACGGATAGATGTGGAAGGTAGTATGGGCCCGTACTACTGAAAGCAGAGGATCCGTACTCGAATCAAGGAACGCCAAGACAAGACCAGGAAGCTAGTGGTAGTGTCATGATCCCTTGAGATATTTCAGTGTTCTGATGTTGTTATGATATGTTTCAGAATGGTAGTTTTGCGTCCGAGACCAGCAGTCGGCAGCTCAGATGCCGGAGGGGGATCAGGATCGGGATCAGGCTCGGAGGTCGGGCAGATGGATGAGCAGACCAGAGATTTCCTTTCTTCTGAGGTTACCCGCATCATACTGGAGCAGACTCCTGTGATCTTCGGTTCGATCAAGGAGGGTATTTTAGAGCTGATGGATGAGAGATTGAGTACTTTCCGTGCTGAGATGGCGGCCGTGATGGGGTCGCGCACACTTACTTTCAGGGAGTTCAGGGCATGCGGAGCTCCAGACTATCATGGGGCGCGGGACCCCATAGCGAGTACCAGATGGTTGGCGGATGTGGCCAACACTTTCCGCACTAGCAGGTGTCCCGAGGGGGACAAGGTCAGATTGGCGTCCTGTCTTCTGAAGGACAGGGCACGGGATTGGTGGGAGGAGGTCGGACATGCCATCGGGGATGATGTGGCATTGGATGCCATGACCTGGGCTGATTTCTCTACCAGGTTCAGGGCGGAGTTTGCACCAGTCATTGAGGTGCATCAGTTAGCTAGGGAGTTTCAGGACCTTACCCAGACTACCGAGACAGTGGCGGAGATCACCGCCAAGTTCAAGGAGAGGGCCCTTCTTGTTCCTCAGTATGCAGCCGATGAGGAGATGAAGAAGGCCCATTATCATGAGATGTTGCGGAGTGACATCCGCATGTTTGTGAGCCGATCCAGTTGTAAAACGCTGGACGACATGATTGCTAGAGCCAGGGAGAGGGAGATTGATCTCGAGATGGAGAAGAAGAGGAAACCGGAGGCGGTTTCGGGTTCAGGCAGTGTGGGCAAAAAGCCCAAGGTTTCAGATCACAGGTCCAGGGGTCAGCAGAGCCACGGTCGGTGTGGCAAGTGTGGGAGATTGCACGAGGGGGCGTGCAAGGCAGGGAGTTCCGGCTGCTACAAGTGTGGTCGGACTAGGCATTTGAGTAGGGATTGTACGGCCCCTGCTACTACGGTTACAGCATCAGATCTGATTTGCTTTCAGTGCAATCAGAGGGGACATAAAAAGTCCCAGTGTCCCAGTTTACTTGCAGCAGGGAAGGTGGTTGCACCTGCCCCTGCCACCTTGAGGATTACGGATGGCCGGCAGGGCCGATCTGATGCGCCAGTGGCGAAGAGCAGGGCATTTCAGATGACAGCAGAGGAGGCGCGAGCGACTCCTGATGTGGTGACGGGTATGTATCTTTCCTTCATCTTCTAATTGTTATATCGTTTGAATATTACTTGATGATATGTTTTATTTAGGGTCGTTCTCGGTGAACGGCATCTCTTCTTTGGTATTGTTCGATTCGGGGGCTACCCGATCATTTGTATCGCTTGCGCTTAGCAAGAGATTTAGCAGAGCTCCAGGGGAGCTGGATTGTCCATTAGAGGTTGAGATAGCAGATGATAGGACCGTGAGGGTCGGCAGAGTACATAGAGGGTGTTCCCTTTAGATATTTGATGAGCAGTTTTCAGTGGACCTGGTTCCTATTCCCCTGCGTGGGAATAAAGTTATTGTGGGCATGGATTGGCTAAGCCCCAATGGGGCGGTGATTGATTGTGAGCTTCAGCTAGTAAGGGTTCGCACTCCCAGTGGGGGAGAGATAGTGATTCAGGGCGAGAGGCCCCAGCGAGGACCGAACTTTTGTTCCGCCGCAAGGGCGAGGCGCTATGTTCAGCAGGGTTGCGCCGGTTTTGTAGCTTACGTCTTGGATGCCCGGGAGAAGGGCAAGACGACGATTGATGATGTTCCTATTGTTCGTGACTACCCGGATGTGTTTCCCGAGGATTTGTCGGGGATACCTCCAGAGAGGCAGGTTGAGTTCAGGATCGACCTAGTTCCTGGTGCGGCTCCGATAGCCAAAGCACCGTATCGACTTGCTCCCCCTGAGATGCAGGAGTTATCTACACAGCTTCAGGAGATGTTAGACAAGGGTTTCATTCGGCCGAGCAGTTCGCCTTGGGGAGCGCCGATCTTATTTGTGAGGAAGAAGGATGGGTCGCATCGTATGTGCATTGATTATCGGGAGTTGAACAAAGTAACGGTGAAGAACCGTTACCCACTTCCGAGGATAGATGACTTGTTTGATCAGCTTCAGGGAGCGTCTTGGTTCTCCAAGATCGATCTACGCTCCGGTTATCATCAGATGAGGGTTAGAGATGAGGATGTACAGAAGACTGCTTTCAGGACCCGGTATGGTCATTATGAGTTCGTGGTGATGCCATTTGGGCTCACCAATGCCCCAGCCGCGTTCATGGATCTCATGAACCGCGTGTGCAGACCGATGCTGGATCGGTCGGTGATAGTATTCATAGATGACATCTTGGTATATTCCAAGACACAGGGGCAGCACGAGGAGCACCTTCGGGAGGTGTTGGAGACTTTGAGGAGGGAGATACTTTTCGCAAAGTTCTCCAAGTGCGAGTTCTGGTTGCGCGAGGTGCAGTTTCTTGGGCATCTCGTCAACCAGAAGGGTATTTTGGTAGATCCGGCCAAGATTGAGGCCGTGATGCAGTGGGAGGTCCCGAGGTCTCCATCTGAGATTCGGAGCTTCCTAGGGTTGGCAGGGTATTATCGGAGATTTATTCAGGACTTCTCCAAGATAGTAGTGCCGCTCACCCGACTAACCAAGAAGTCGGTGGTTTTTCGTTGGGAGCCTGAGCAGCAGGCGGCGTTCGAGACTCTCAGGCAGAGATTGTGCGAGGCTCCGATCCTTACCTTGCCAGAGGGAGTAGAGGATTTCGTAGTCTATTGTGATGCTTCGATCACAGGTATGGGAGCAGTATTGATGCAGCGAGGCCATGTGGTAGCTTATGCCTCGAGACAGTTGAAGCCTCACGAGGCTAATTATCCTACCCACGATTTGGAGCTGGGGGCAGTTGTGTTTGCCCTCAAGATTTGGAGACATTACCTTTATGGGGTCCGTTGCACCATTTACACGGATCACAAGAGTTTGCGATATCTTATGGATCAGCCGAGTTTGAACATGAGGCAGAGGAGATGGTTAGACGTGCTGAAGGACTATGACTGTGAGATCCTTTATCATCCAGGGAAGGCCAACGTGGTGGCCGACGCCCTGAGCCGCAAGGTGTCGGCGGCCCCTATCAGAGATTTGTGTATGAGGATGACAGTGATCACTCCGTTGTTGGAGCGGATCAAGGAGGCTCAGATGGAGGGCCTCAAGGAGGAGAGGCAGGAGTGTGAGAGGATAGTGGGCCGAGTAGCTTCATTTGATTACGATAGTCGGGGTTTGTTGACGCTTCATGGTAGGGTGTGGGTACCGTACTGGGGTGGAGTACGGCAAGTATTGATGGACGAGGCTCGTAAGTCTCGATTTTCTATCCACCCAGGAGCGACGAAGATGTATCGAGATCTTTGACCTGATTATTGGTGGCCCTGCATGAAGCGGGACGTCGGTTGGTATGTTGAGAGATGTTTGACCTGCCGGAAGGTCAAGGCGGAGCACCAGAGACCTCACGGCAAGATGCAGCCGTTAGACATTCCCGTGTGGAAGTGGGAGGATATCACCATGGATTTTGTCACCAAACTCCCCAGGACCGCACGTGGAGTGGACTCGATATGGGTAGTAGTGGATCGGTTGACGAAGAGTGCCCATTTTATTCCGATTCAGGAGAGTATATCAGCGGAAAAGTTAGCCGATATCTATGTGCGGGAGATTATGGCACGTCATGGAGTGCCGGTATCGGTGGTGTCAGATCGAGATGTTCGATTCACGTCCAGATTCTGGAAGCGGTTCCACGACGAGATGGGTACTCGTCTCCATTTCAGCACCGCTTTTCATCCTCAGACAGACAGGCAGAGCGAGAGGACGATTCAGACTCTTGAAGACATGCTTAGGGCATGTGTTCTAGATTTTGGGGGCAGTTGGGATACGTATCTTCCGTTAGCGGAATTCTCGTATAACAATAGTTATCATGCGAGCATTGATCGACCTCCTTTTGAGATGTTATATGGCAGGAGGTGCAGGACCCCGATTTGTTGGGGCGAGGTCGGTCAGCGAGTCATCGGGAGCACCTAAGTGGTGCTCAAGACGTCTGAGTTGATCCAGCAGGTCCGTAGTAGGCTGCAGACTGCGCAGAGTCGGCAGAAGAGCTACGCCGACAGGAGGTGTTCGGACTTGGAGTTCCAGGTGGGCGATATGGTTCTTCTGAAAGTCTCACCTTGGAAAGGTGTCATCAGGTTCCGGAAGAGGGGCAAATTGGGCCCCAGATTTATTGGCCCTTTCAGGGTTTTGGCCCGGGTGGGTCGGGTTGCTTACCGGTTAGATCTTCCTGAGGAGCTTAGTCAGATACACAACACATTCCACGTGTCGCAGTTAAGGAAGTGTTTGGTGGATGAGACGGCAGTCGTTCCCTTAGAGGATATCCAGGTTGATAGCGGCCTGAATTATATTGAGAGACCGGTCGCGATTCTGGAACGGAAGATCAAGACCTTGAGGAACAAGGTAATTCAGCTAGTGAAGGTGCAGTGGCAGCACCGGAAGGGGTCTGAATGGACGTGGGAGGCTGAGGAGGAGATGAGAGCGCACTACCCGGAGATATTTGCAGATCCATCCGAAGTAGACTTCGAGGATGAAGTCTGAGACAAGTGGGGGAGAATTGTAACGACCCGTTCCCGGTATGTTAATTCATTGGTAATTGTTGTAGGTTTTGCAAGAGGGACTCGGCGAGCCATAGCCTGACTCGCCGAGTAGGGTCGCGACTTCGATCACGCGTGAGCCGAGGACTCGGCGAGTCCATATGCCTGACTCGGCGAGTCCATCCGTCTGGGTGAAACCCTAAATCCCCGGGTTGCCCACTATTTAAACCACCTTATAGCCCCCTTTCTCGCCTCCCTCACCCTGAGAACACAGTGAGAGAACCCTAATCCTCCCTTGAGAGCTTATAAGTGTTTTGGTGTCATTTTGTGAATGTGTGAAGAAGGAGAAGAAGAAAGAAGCAAGGAGAAGAGTTGTAGTGCAAAGATCCAAGGGCAAATCTGAGTTAATTGAGGTATTTTCGGAGTTTCCTTCTTGTTACATGCTTTAAACTTCCATTAGAGCTCTCCTAAGAGCTAGTTGATGCTTGTTTCAAGCCTTATGTTTGCATGAATGTCTTAATAAGTCGAAATATCTTTGGATCTGAATGATGGGGTGTTGTAGAGCCCAGATCTACTGTCTTTTTGGAGTTACTTTGCATATTAACCATAGATCTACCCATTTTGTGCATCTTTTAGCCTTATTTCCCTTATTCATGAGGTTGTGCACGTAAAGTTGGAAACTTTACGTGGTAAATCAGCTTATTAGACTCAGATCTATCAATTGTATGTGTTGGATTCAAACAAAATCGAGTAAAAATCAGTTGCATGGCGGCAACTCGGCGAGTCGGGAAGAACGACTCGGCGAGTTGGGTCGCGAGTTCCTGAGTCCTTCAGTTTTGTCAGTGTCGAGTGGACGAGGTGAGTTAGGGAGTGGACTCAGCGAGTGGAGAGTAGACTCAGTGATGGAGGGACTCGGCGAGTTTGTTCATACAACTCGGCGAGTCCAAGGCAGTCTCCTTAAGATCAAGAACAACTCGTCGAGTTTGTTCATCCGGCTCGGCGAGTCGGATGAAGATTGTCTGAGTTCTTGGATCAAGAGGGTACTCGTCGAGTCGATGCCAGACTCGACGAGTAGCAGCGAGTAGGATTGAAAAGTGAGAGTAGGACTCGGCGAGTTGGGTGGCCCAACTCGGCAAGTCAGTCCAAATGAGAATAACTTTGACCAGGGGTAAAAGAGTCATTTTACCCCAAGTGCAGTGTTTAGTATTTGACTGAGTGTGTTTATGGACTTGTAGTCGAGGAGATTCAGGAGCAGCCGCCGTTAGCTTTCCGAGCCACACCCTCAGCAGCCAGCTTACGAGGTGAGTTTCCTTCCAGTAGGAACGGGTCTAAGGCCACAATGCCGGCCCGTTCAGTTAGCAGTAGTTTCCGGATTTAGGTCCGATGCAGTAGCTAGTATGTTTGATGCCTTCGTGGCTCGAACAGGATTTGTGTGCTAAGTTTTATGCGTTAAGTATTATGTGTTCCGGGCTACGACCCGATGTAGTATGTCGTATATGTGTTTATGCTAGTTGATGTGTTATGCTATGCCATGTTCAGTCAGTCAGTTCCAGACTTCGGTCCGATGCAGGGGACAAGGTCCCAGTCGGTTCCGGACTTCGGTCTGATGCAGTTAGTTCTGGACATTGGTCCGATGCAGTTAGTTCCGGACTTCGGTCCGATGCAGTTAGTTCCGGACTTCGGTCCGATGCAGGGGACAAGGTCCCAGTCAGTTCCGGACTTCGGTCCGATGCAGTTAGTTCCGGACTTCGTTCCGATGCAGGGGACAAGGTCCCGGTCAGTTCCGGACTTCGGTCCGATGCAGTTTCCGGGCTTTGGCCCGATGCAGTGGGCAAGGCCCAATATGTGTTTATATGTTATTGTATGGTATGTGGTAGTTTGGGGGAGCTCACTAAGCTTCGTGCTTACAGTTTCAGTTTTGGTTTCAGGTACTTCCGCAAGCAAAGGGAAGAGCTCGGGGTGACGGCATCGCACACACCACAGCTTTAGCTTTTAGCCTGGGATTGATTTAGTTTGTTTTGATTTGCCATAGTATGATACAGTTTCCGCACAATGTTTTCTATTATGTTGGAATACATTACGTATAGTTTTATTATATGACACTCTGATTATGGTTTTGATTATTTCGAAAAACGAAATTTTTGGGTCGTATTTTTGGGTCGTTGCATGACTAAGGAACTATTAAAATAAAAATGAAATAAATTTATCAATGTAAAAATGAAAACCAAAATAGCTGCCTAAACAAGCACACAAAAATTCAACGAATTAACAATTATGAGAAAAATGGAATTCAGTTGACGTATACGGGTTTAATGGTTATTCTAATGAAACATTCCTAAAGTACAGCCCAAAAATTGTCTTGAATGACTAAATAAACCATGATTATAAAATCATTTCATCCAAAAACATAATTCATCGAATCAAATAGGAGTATCATATCAAAAAACATGTCAACATATTATAATAAAACATCTCAAGCTAAACAAATGGTGTGTGCAATGCAGTCATCCCGAGCTCTTCCCCTTGCTACTGGAAGTACCTGAACAAAAACTGAAAAGTATAAGCACAAAGCTTAGTGAGCCTCCACAAACTACCACATATCATACACAAAATCACATAAGCAGATAAATTGGCTCCCTGTCCCTTCCTCGGGCCCCTCCCGACATCGGATAGAGTCCGACATCAGGCCTTGCCTTGCATCGAGCCCCGCTCGGTATTGATGGGTTTGAGCCATAAGACCTTTCCTATGTGCGCATGCAAACCATAATTCTTGTATCTAGGTTTCTCTAATTGAACATGCAAAGTATCCAAGGTATACAATTCTAGATGTAGTGTAAACAGTTGAATCATATCACATAAAATAGATCTAGAAGAATACTTTAGGTTGCTTGCTTGAAACTTCTTGTTCTTGGAGCTTATAGTCTCAATCGTCACTCCTCTAATGGCTTACAAACACCAACTAGCAAGAGGATGATCTTGAGAGAGAGTGGGGAGGGTGAGAAGTTGGCCCTAGGGTTTCTTGCCTTTCATGAGTGCCGATTTCCTTCACCCAAGGGATCTATTTATACTACAAGCTATTAGGGTTTCACTCTTAACCCCAATTGAATAACTTAGGACCTAAGCAATCCAAAGATCCTCCTAGATATTAGGCTTGGATGATTTTAAGATATCCAAACCCTAAAAATCGTCCACCCTTATACCCATAAGGATTCATAGCCCAAAACACAACTATCACACATTTGACAGTTTATGCCCCTTTATTCAATTAATCTCTTTAAGTCACCAAATTAATTCTTAATTAATATATGACTTATATTAATCAAATAATATTATTATTCCTTTAATATATTATTCTCATAATATATTAACAATAATATCTCTTCTCTCTTTACAAATCATCCTGTCAAGTTGCTATAGTGAAGGCAACCCAAAAGGACCATGCACAACCGGGTCAAGTACTTACCAAATATAGTTACAGCCTTAGACATTAATCCAACACTCTCCCACTTGGATAAGTCTAGTAACTATATACACAAACACAATCCGATTAGAAATCGTAGCTCTCAAAGACGCTATCAAACTCTGATATTATCAGTATCCTGTCCTTTAGATAAGGGATCGTACGATCCTCTGTTTAGATATTGAGCGGACAATCTCTAAAACTTATTGTCTAGCAGTTGGTTTCTCGATCCCAGATTCATTTGAAATAGAACTTAATTGAACACATCAATTCAGTATTAACCGGGCTTAGCACATAAGTCAAATCAAATCATCGAGGGGCCCTGATATCGCTTTTACCCTCATAGGATAAAAGTAACAGATAAACTTCGACTTATATGCGTTTACTATTTACTAATCAATTATACACAACAATGCATTTTATGACACCAATTTACTGATGCGGTTTTGCATTGTCATTGCACAACCAATTAATAAACAATAAACCATATATCTTGGTTTTAAGACCATATGATATTATCGTCTTGCGATCACTTGCGTTACGTTCCATAAAGTGATTCCAACAAGTACGGCTTTATTCCAATGCTCAAAACTTGTTCATAAGCACTCATGAACGTTGTAGCAAACCTTTGCTATGTCTACTACCTTTTAGACAATCTACACACCAATTCATGACAATCTTCATTCATACCTACTTCCAACATATGAAAGATTGTGGACCATTCGAATAATTCGATTATTCTTAATAACTCAATTATTCAGGATGTCAAAACATGCAAAGTGAAACAATAGTTAAACAATTAACATAAGACAGTAGCTTTACTTATAAATAATACTCCTTTTATTTAATCATCAAATGTCAATCACATTTATCTATTACCTGTTTCCAAACTATCTAATCTAAACTAATATCGTCTCTCAGCCCAATGCTCCTAGCATGCTACAAATGCATAACCTTACTCAGTCTCTTCATAAGCGGATCTACTGGGTTATCCTATGACGATAGCCTCTTTACAATGAGGTGTCCTTCTTCTACTCGATGTCTAATAAAGTGATATTTTTTGTCGATATGCCGAGATCTACCATGATCCCTCGGTTCCTTGGTCAAGGCAACCGCTCCTTCATTATCATAGAAAAATTCCATAGGCTCCTTTATGGCAGGCACAACTCCAAGGTCACCAATGAAGTTCTTCAACCACATCGCCTCCTTTGACGCTTCGCTCGCTGCAATGTACTCTGATTCGCACGTTGAATCAGCTACGGTCTCTTGCTTGGAACTTTTCCAAGTCACTGCTCCTCCATTAAGGGTAAAGACTCAGCCAAACTGCGAACGGTAGTTGTCCCTGTCGGTCTGGAAGCTTGTGTCACTATACCCTCGTACCTTTAAGTCATCACTCCCTCCGAGGAATAAATACCATTCCTTGGTCCTCCGAAGGTACTTAAGTATATTCTTGACAACAATCCAATGAGCTTTTCCAGGGTTACCTTGATATCTACTGACCATGCTCAAAGCAAAGGCCACATCAGGGCGAGTACAAGTCATAGCGTACATGATTGAGCCAAATGCAGAAGTGTAGGGTGCTCGGCTCATCTCAGCTATCTCGGCTTCTATACTCGGACTTTGAGTCTTACTCAATTTGACATTACTCTGTATCGGTAGTTCTCCCTTCTTTGAGTTTTCCATACTAAAACGTTTTAGTACCTTATCCAAATAAGTATTCTGACTAAGTCCTATTAGTCTCTTACTTCATTCTCTCACTATCCTTAATCCCAAAATATAGGAAGCCTCTCTGAGTTCCTTCATAGCAAATCACTTCCCGAGCCAGGATTTAACTTCCTGCAGAGTCGGGATGTTGTTTCCTATGATCAGTATGTCATCGACATACAAAATGAGGAAGCTAACTATACTCCCACTGGCCTTGACATATACACATGATTCATCTTCACTTCGTACAAATCCAAACTCTTTGACTTTCTTATTGAAGCAAAGATCCCATCTGCGAGATGCTTGCTTAAGTCCATAAATGGACTTCTCAAGCTTGCACACTCTTTTGGGATGCTTCGGATCGACAAAACCTTCTGGCTGAGCCATGTAAACATCCTCAACCAACTTCCCATTAAGGAAAGCGGTCTTTACATCCATCTGCCATATCTCATAATCATGAAATGAAGCAATGGCTAGCATCACCCTAATAGACTTTATTTTAGCAACTGGTGAGAAGGTCTCATCATAGTCAACTCCGGGAGTTTGAGTAAAGCCCTTCACCACCAATCATGCCTTATACGTGTGCACATTCCCATCCACATCGGTCTTCTTTTTGAAGATCCATTTGCACCCAACCGTCTTACGTCCGGGCACATTGTCAACGAAATTCTAAACTTGGTTGTCATACATGGACTGAATCTCACTGTCGATCGCCTCTTTCAATTTTGCAGACTCTGGGCCTGCCATGGCTTCCTTATAGCTATTAGGTTCATCTAGATTTATTAGTGTACCATCACTAATATACGTGTCCCCTTTGGTAGTAATATGAAAACCATAAAACTGGGGTTGAAGTCTAACTCTTTCAGAACGTCTAAGAGGTAAGGACTCATCAATCCGTTCAATCGGAGTTTCCTCCTCGGGTTGAGCGCCAGCGTTAGAGGTTCCTTCATCGCTCGACTCTTGAACCTTTTCAAGATCAATTTGCCTCCCACTGTCCCCTTGGCTTATGATTTCTCGCTCTCAAAAAACTCCTCTCCTTGCAATGAAGACAACATTGTCACTTGGACTATAAAAGAGATATCCTAAGGATTTCTGCGGGTAGCAGATGAAAATACATCGCTCACTACGAGGTTCAATCTTGTCGTGAGTTTCTCATCTTAAGAAAACTTTACAGCCCCAAACCTTGATATGTGCCAACGAGGGAGCTTTCCCTGTCCACATCTCGTGAGGTGTTTTGGCAACCTTCTTTGTAGGGACTCGGTTAAGGATATGGGTGGCAGTCTCAAAGGCATACCCCTAGAATGAGATAGGTAGTGAAGCACGAATCATCATAGAACGAACCATGTCTAACAGGGTTCGGTTACGCCTTTCTGCTACACCATTCAATTGTGGTGTCCTAAGTAGCATCAATATCTAAACTATTCCTCATTCCTTGAGATAGTCGTGGAATTCAAGACTTAGGTACTCTCCTCCTCGATCGGATCGAAGCATCTTGATTTTCCTGCCCAATTGATTCTCCACTTCATGTTTGAACTATTTGAACTTTTTAAATGTTTCTGACTTGTGCTTGATTAAGTAAATATACCCATATCTACTATAATCATCGGTGAAAGTCACGTAGAAGCGGTTCCCATCCTTTGTGGTGGATCTAAAGGGCCCACACACATCGGTGTGTATGAGATCCAATAAAACCTCACCCCTTTCACAAGTTCCAGTGAAGGGTTACTTGGTCATCTTTCCAAGTAAACAAGATTCGTACGTGTCATCTTCCCTAAGGTTGAATGACTCCAACACTCCATCCTTTTGGAGTTGGGCTATGCGCTTCTTGTTGACATGTCCAAGATGACAATGCCACAAGGATGCTTTATCCATACTATTGGAGGAATCCATACACAACACATCATTTCCTAGGTTATCTACAACCATAACATGTTTCATAAATTCCATTACAAAGCATAGCTTCAAAATATAAAACACCATTTAGATAAGCATAAATTGAACCATTCTCATTATTAAACGAATATCTAAAACCTTGTCTAAATAAACCATGAAAAGAAATGATGTTTCTTGCCATTTCTGGCGAGTAGCAACAATTATTTAAATCAAATTCAATCCATTACTAAGCACTAAAGAATACACTCCAATCTTGGTAACAAGCGACGATCTTCTATTCCCCATGATTAGATTTATTCTTCCAAGCTCCACATCCCTATTTCTTCCTAGTCCCTGCAAATCAGAACATATGTGATAACCACATCCTGTATCAAGAACCCAAGAAATAGCATGAGATGAATCATTAGATTTAATTGTGTAAATACCTGCGAAAGATGGATTGATCTTCCCATCCTTGATGGCTTGCAGATATTCCAGGCAGCTTCTCTTCTAATGCCCTATTTTGTGGCAATGGTGGCACTCTGCCTCCTTTGGGTTTGGGTTGGGCTTAGCAGGATCAACCTTGGTCCCACTAGAAGAGGAACCATCTTGGAACTTTCCCTTGTGGTGGCTCTTTGAAGAAGCCTTCCTCTTCTTGCCCCTTCCTTGCCCAATAGCCAAAACAGGAGCACCGGGTGGATTGGGAGTTAGTGCAACAGACTTATCCTTGAGGTTGCTCTTAGTAGGCCCTTGGAGTTTGCTTAGGGTGACCGCTTCCTTGTTCATGTGGTAGGTCATCCTAAATTGGTACTAGCATGAGGGCAAGGAGTGAAGAACAATGTCGATAGCCAAATCTTCCCCAAAGTTGACATTCAACTTGCAAAGACGATTAACATACCTTTGCATTCTTTGCAAGTGCACGGTTAGAGACTCTCCACTTCCCATTTTAGTAGTTTTCATATTCGTTATGATTTCATATCGATCTTGCCTCGTGCTTTGATGGTATCTCTCCATCAAGTCTAGATGCATCTCATAAGGATACATGTCCTCATAGGACTTTTGGAATTCGGAGATCATCGTGGATATCATGATGCAATGGACTTTCGTTGCATCACGTTCATGGGTCTCAAAGACAGGCATTTCTTTGGGAGTAGCAGTTTCAGGATTGATCTTCTTGAGCTTCTCATCAAGAACACACTCTTTTTCCTCGTAACGCGCGATCGTGCGAATGTATATATTATCCATTCGCTAAAGTTCAATCCATCAAAAGTCACTTTTTGACAAAGGCTTATTAGAGTTAATGAGCTAGCAGCAGCGTTGTTTGCGTTAGACATCTATAAATAGAAAGGAAACAAAGTTTGATTAGAGTTAAGTCCCTAATTAACACCCAAAACAAAAACTAGGGCTAGGACTGAACAACATTATTTTCACATTAGAAAAGGGATTCCGTAATCCAATATGCAAATAATTTGGAGGTAAGTGAATGACGATTCACTAATTCTTCACCATGAAAAACATGAGCTTAAGTTTTAAATGTATTGAGAATTCCTAGATTTCTTTGAGATTCATTGAACTTTTCAATGGCATGTTTAAATCTCGATATGCCCCTCTAGTTTGTGATTGGGATACCGAGGATCACAAAGCGGGTGTGAATAACCATGCAAATCTACATGGTGCCTTAATTGTTACAGTCACCTATTTGATGTGCTGGTAAACCACACACGCTCCATCGAACTATGACAAACAATGAATCACCCTTTGCCACCTTTGTTTACAACCAATTAATGTGCCAGTTAACCACATACGCTCCACTAACATCTTAACAAGGGTGCAAAGTGTAATTTCATGGGATTGCATCAATTCACTTTCCTAAAGTAACTAAGATTGGGAATTTTATTAAACACGTTTAGTTACTTTATGTAGATTCATTATACTTATTAATGAGGAGTGGATTGCCCTATCCTACCTATTCGGCTAACGACCCTCCACCAGTCAAGCAAGCAGTGGGTGTGAGTGTACACTCATTAAGCGCCATTTTATAGGCAACAACCGTATACCGACCTTATAGACCGACTTCGTGAATGAGGCCTACTAAGGTAAGACTAGCATTTTAAATTATATATATATAAAGCTTGTAATAATATAATAGTATAGTGTTGAATTTTAAACTTGTAAAATTCTAGGGTTTGAAATTTAAATTATTCAAATTACACTTTTAATCACAAAACTTAAATTTCAAAAACTTGAGGACAAGTTTTAAACTTTTTCAAAACATAAGGATCAAATAGCAAATAATACAAGTCAACTAATTAGATTACCTCAATTTGATCTTATTCAATATTACATGCAAGACAATTCACCAATTCAATTCAAATAATCAATTATTATCATATAAATAAATTATTATTCAACTAATTGTTAATTATCTTTTGTTTGGTCAAGGATATACTCATATATATGATAAAATTCGGATTTTAATGACCCAAAATAGTTAAGGCAAGTATCCTCAAGTAAAACAGCAAGAAATCACAAAACTACCTCCAACTGACGCTCGAACTCGCCGAGTTCCACTATGGACTCGCCGAGTTGGAGCTACTCGCCGAGCCCACAATTGAACTTGCCGAGTTCATTGAACAGAATCACAAAAATCGAATTTTTTGAGCAAGAAGTAGTCAACCAACGCATCAATTCAATAGAAATCAATCAAAGCTCTGATACCACTGATGGGTTTGAGCTATAAGAACTTTCCTATGTGCGCATGCAAACCCTAATGCTTCGATCTAAGTTTCTCTAATTGAACATGCAAAGTATCCAAGGCTTACAATTCTAGATCTAGTGTAAACAATTGAATCATATCACATAAAATAGATCTAGAAGAATACCTTAGGTTGCTTGCTTGAAACTTCTTGTTCTTGGAGCTTAGAGTCACAATTATCACTCCTCTAATGTCTTACAAACACCAACTAGCAAGAGGATGATCTTGAGAGAGAGTGGGGAGGGTGAGAAATCGGCCCTAGGGTTTCTTGCCTTTCATGAGTGCCGATTTCCCTCACCCAAGGGATCTATTTATACTATGAGCTATTAGGGTTTCACTCTTAACCCTAATTGAATAACTTAGGCCCTAAGCAATCCAAAGATCCTCCTAGATATTAGGCTTCGATGATTTTAAGATATCCAAACCCTAAAAATCGTCCACCCTTATACCCATAAGGATTCATAGCCCAAAACACAACTATCACACATTTGACAGTTTATGCCCTTTTATTCAATTAATCTCTTTAAGTCACCAAATTAATTCTGAATTAATATATGACTTATATTAATCAAATAATATTATTATTCCTTTAATATATTATTCTCATAATATATTAACAATAATATCTCTTCTCTCTTTACAAATCATCCTGTCAAGTTGCTATGGTGAAGGCAACCCAAAAGGACCATGCACAACCGGGTCAAGTACTTACCAAATATATTTACAGCCTTAGACACTAATCCATCATGTATACATATCTGTAGATGTGTTTCTCCCAGGCTTTGTCTATCACTAGGCCCTGCCCGTTATACACATACAAACAATATTATGATATAATCATGCTAGCACATAAAGAATCATACACAGTTCTACATGTTCTAGTCCTAAAGACTCGCCTATCATGGGCCCCGCCCCTACTCTGCTAATGATTAGATATGGAACCCCGTTCACTCTTAGCTAGTGATGAGATACGGGACCCCGCCCACACTCACCTCCCTACCAGGCATATACAGGTATCATAAAGAAAACAAGTATAACTAAACATGCATTCCTTCATCGGGTACCACCCGACATCGAACCGTAGATCGGAAACATACATATAAACATTCCTTGGGCCCATCCCCAACATCAGACCGAAGTTCGGAAACATATAACCTACATCGGGCATTTCCCGACATCGGACCTTAGTCTGGAACATACTAACATACATAAACGGGCCGACATTGGTGCCTTCGACCCGTTCCTACAGGAGAAAACTTGTCTAAAATTCTGAAGCTCACTGTAAGAAATCCTTGGCTACAACCCTACCAACTCCCTATGTAACACCGTAAGTTTTCAACTAAAATTTTAATTTTCAAAATCACATAATTTAAAATTAGCATTTTTCAAAAAAAAAAAAAAAACCACAAATGTTTAAATTATCACAAAACACAAATCTATAATTGTTTGACAATAATCTAGGATCCACTAAAACATAAACTCCATCTCGTGTGTGCAATCAAGCCGACGCCTTCCCGTGATCCTGAGAAGTACCTAAAACACATATCACATAGCACGGTAAGGACAAAGCTTAGTGAGTTCCCCAAAATAGCACACACATCTCATTAGCCTCTCATGGCTATATCTCAATAGAGACCCTCCAGTCAATGTAACTCAGTGGGGACCCTCCGGTCCCACAACTCGGGTTGGACCCTCCGGTCCAAACTCAATAAAGCTGGGAACAATACACAACATAAATCACAAAGACATAATGCAGGATATCAAAATTTTCAATATAAGCATACAAGACCATTCGGTCACACATTAACACCACTCATGGTAAGTATAGTGAGAAGACTCACCTCGTAAGTAAGCAAGTAATCCTCGTAATCCTCGAATGGTCTAATCCTTGCCTATACGTCATAATCATCTCTAATTAACATTTATCACCTCAACCTAAATAAGTTAAGATAACCTCTTTCTCTAACCCTTAGAAAGCGTGAAAGACCATTTTACCCCTCCATGGTCTCTATAATCCATGTCTTGACCAAACCCTAAAACTCAACAGAAGTCAACACTAGAGTCAACAGTCCATGTTGACCCAACTCGTCGAGTGCATCTATGTGACTCGTTGAGTTCCCTCGTTTCCTCAGAAATTTCATGAAAATACAACCTAACTCGCCGAGTTGTCCTGTCAACTCACCGAGTTACAATACCTCCACACTCTTGGGGGGAAAACCCTAACCGACTCGTCGAGTCAGCTCACAGACTCGTCAAGTCCCTCCGGTCCATTTTCTCATTTAGATGTTTTTAGACAGAAATAATGTCTCATACTCTAGATCTAACCTTCTAAGAATTACTTATCACATAAAGCTTCAAGCTTTACGTTCATGCATGACATCTAGGGCTCAAAATGCTAAAACAAACTCCATAAAGGGTTTTATGCATGGAAACTTGCCCAAAGCTTGATAAAGTTTGGATCTTTGGGCTCATGGGAGCTCCTTTTGTCCAGATCTGGTGTCTCAACTCCATGACAAGCTCCAGCAACTCAGGAACCACAAGATAAGTAGGAAAAAATCCCTAAAACTCCTTAGAAATAGATCTATCAAAATAAATGCTAAATGTGGTAGCATTTTACCACCAAAATAAAGCTAGCAACACTTGATCCACAAGCCTCTTCTCGTTTCAAGGCTTGATGCTCTTCACTCTTCTTCCAAATGTTCACTAAAACATCTAAATTTAGCTCATTTCTCTCTCATAATTGGATACAAACGATTAGTGTTTCTCACAAAAGGGTTAGGTGTAACAACCCGAAATTTGTTCGTCGCCAAAACCCGTTCTACCCGGAAAGTCGCCGTTATCGGATTCGTTCCGTTTTCTCTTTGGAGTTAATAGTATAAACTTATATGTTTATTTTATTTCTAATGAGTGTCTAAATCACTCAGGAACTTATGTTATTAGCCCAAAAACATTTATTTCATAAGTTTTAAAAATGTTCCCGTTAGGTGACGGAAACTCAATCGGGTGCGACCAAAAGCCGCGTTTAGCGTCGGTATCGGGTAGAATTCCACCGCGTGAAAATTTCAGGAACAATATAAACATGTTTCAGCCTTCATTTGAAGCTTTTCCTTCTCTCACTACTCTCTCTCTCTAACCTCTCTCCAAAATCCAAAGATTAAGTGTCTAAAACTCAATTTTAAGGCTTCAAATCCTTAAGGTACCTTCCTAGCCTTAACCTATAGCATGTCTAGCTTCCAAACTAGACACTTAATCATGAAATTGGACAATATATATGATTTTACGTCCTAAGAAGGTGCTTAGGCCGTAAACACCAAAAATGATGGGTTTTGAGCCCTTAAACCCCTCCTTGACTAGTTTGGACTTTAGTTATGGCTATGGGACTTCAAGATATGGACTCTAAACATGTAAAACATAATTTTTGTGATGTTTGAAGGAGTTTACGTCCAAGGATCATTCTTGGGCCGTAAACTCATATAATTAGGGTTTTCATGCCCTTAAACCCTTCCAAATCACTTCTATGGCTTAGATATGAATTATAGGACCTTGATTCTAGCATTTGGACACTTGAAACATGAATTTTGGGGGATTTAGAAGAGTTTACGGCCAAGGAGAGTTCTTGGGCCATAACCTCCCCAAAACTTGACATAAATCCAATTCTAAGGTGTTAGAAAGCCATCCAACACCACCAAAAGCCTTGGAATAAATCAAGGGACCAACCAAAAATACTTTAGGGGCCTAAAACACATCACTTGTGGGATTTCTAAGAGTTTACGGCCAAGGATTGTTCTTGGGCCGTAAACTCCAATATTTTTGGTGTTAGAATGCAAACTAAACACCCCTAAGGCCCTTAGATGAATTTTAGAAGTCCTTTCATGCAAGTTCTAGACCTTGAAACACCTTGGAGCACCATGTATTAGAGTTTACGGCCATGAAGGGGGTTTCATGTGCCGTAAACTCCACAAACACCCCAAAAGTCCCTTGCAAACTCATGTTAGGCCTTGGATTAATTCTACCAATCACATGTGATTTGTTCTAGCACCATTTAACATCATTTTCTTGGAAAAATAGGGGTTTACGGCCATGGAGCTAAGCTAGGCTGTAAACTCCCAAAAAAGGGATCTATTTGATGTTTAGTAATCATTCCAAGTCCTTAAACCAAGTCTAGAAATTATCCCCTAAGTGTTGGAAGTCAAATTTGCACCATAAACCACCCATCATGAGTTTACGACCGTAAACTCATGGGGATGGGTGTTTAGGCCATAAACTCCCATAAGGGGAGTGTTCCTTTGATGTCCCAACTCATTTCCCAAGTCCCTTGTGTCACTCATGTCCCTAAACGCCACCCGGGTCACTCCAAACACTTGTATCGGAGTGTTATCGCGACTTGAAGCAAGTGTCCCTATCATATGAATAAACTAAGTCCTAATTAGATACAAATGTGTATCTTTACATGATAATTAGGAACCTCGTGTGTTTACAAGTTCCGGATCAACTCTTAGCATCCAAACCATCTCGTATCTCGTCCGATGAGTTCATACCCCTACGACTTTTTCACTGTTTTCAATGTTTTCAGGGGGGGGGGGGGATACAAGCAAACTATAACTGTTTTCCAATCACAACATTGATATGTTTCAAACAATATCTGACAAACTTATAAATTCTTTTACTCCTTATGTATTATGCTGAGCATAAGGAATGACTATTCGATTTCAACTAAATGGATTTTAGTTAAGGAAACAATCAAACTAATCAAATTATTATGGGAATAATTTGGGGGTCTTTTCTGTTCTTTCTATCGTATACTGATATCTATATCAAGTTATTAGATAAACTATGTCTGTTTTAGTTTATCTCCGTATCATTTGAATGTATTGTCAGATAATTTCATGTATGTATCTATAGTTACTGTACTATGTTTCATAACTTACTGTATGTCGATATCTTATGAGAACCCTGTGAATTGTTTAGTACTGGTTTGTGAGATAGTCACTACCCTTTATGGATGATCAGTAAATCCTCCCCGGAAGTGTAACCAGAGTCTCCTGGAGGGAGAGCGCGGAATTTGTGAATAGATCTATTCGGGACTGACAATCCCACACCTTAACTGCTAGCTACAGTTAGGCGGGCACGCCTGGGGTGACAAATTTCTGGATATCGTTTCGACGTCTGACAAACGTCAAGGAGGTCACGTTGTCGTATTAGTATGGTTACCCGACTCACAACATGTATTAATACCAGCTTATTCACAGTTTGGGTTTAGAATCTATATTTCGTTCGGGATAGTGATCCCATGGTTTTGCATCTATATTTTATATCTCTTTCGGGATTGTGATCCCATGATATTGTTTCTAGATCTCTTTTGGGATAGTGATCCCATGGTATTATCAAACTATTTTATATCGATGTCCTATACGGGATAGTGATCCCATGGTTTATTCATATATCTCTTTCGGGATAGTGATCCCATGGTATCAATCTAACTACTTTATAACTTGTACGGGATGTCTTTCCCCATGGTCATTAACTATAATTTATACGGGATAGTGATCCCATGGTTTCGTATCTATAACTTATACGGGATAATGATCCCATGGCTTTCTAAATCTATATCTTATACGGGATAATGATCCCAAGGTTTTGTGTCTTTAACTATATCTTATACGGGATAGTGATCCCATGGTTTTCTAAATCTGTATCTTATTCGGGATAGTGATCCCATGGTTTCAATCTATATTTACATATATACATTAACTTATCTAGTGTTTAGTCCGGGATGATAGTCCCATGATTCTTAAACCTGTACTTTCAGATGTGTCAAACTATCTTATATGTCTTTCGGGATAGTGATCCCAAGATTTTCATTATATAGTTTTGGATGTTAAACTATAGTTTGTGTTACACAACCGATCTTATAATTATGAAAATATGGGATTTTCCTGGGGTAGAATACAATACATAACCGAATTGGTAACCAATGATAACTTAACCAACTTTACATAAGAAAATATGTGATTTTCTTGGATAACATATCTTTTCGGAAACTAAAGGAAATCGATACATTTTCATAAAACAAAACCGCTTATGAACTCACCAGCTTTATGTTGATTTTCAAACCGCTTGTATTCTCAGGTCCAAGTTAGACAGGTACCCGGTGATCTCTTTTGATGAAGACGGAGTGCGTGGAAGACTCGTCTCAACTTTTGTTAATATGATGCATATGTATATCTTGTATAACTTTACTTTTGAAATAAATGTAAACTTTCATATATATGTAATGTAATGTTTGTTTACTGTGATTACTATGTACATTGGATTTGATACACAACGTGGTAGTCCACCCCGGAGACATTTCCGCCTTTGGTTTTCGGGGTGTGACAGATTGGTATCAGAGCCCTTGTTTATAGTGAACAGAGTATACCAAACCTTACATGGTGTAAAACTATAAACACTAAAGTGCCTCAGTGCTCTGAATTAAAAGTATCTTCAAAACTATAAGTATTTTCAAAAGTATACAAGTATACCGAACCGCCGAAATCCGTAACTTCAAGTAGAACAAAACATAAGTAAATGGGTGTTGTACACTGCGGTTAAACCTGGGCAGTTATGTAGTCGTGTCTAGGATCAATATAGCCTGGCCAACTATATTCATTCGAGACACGGCCAACATGTGCTTGGGAGTGACTGTGGTACGCAGCATGCCTAAAACTTACCTAACATTCCAAACAATGAATCGTCGCTGCAGCGAACCATGAAATACTATGGGAGTATTTCTCGAGCCAATACTTCGTAGAAAATCCTCGTATACGCGATGTTACTTGATCATTCCGCTAGCGATAAAATGTTCTGTTTCGATAACTCCTTCCTGCTTTATCGCTTAGTATGATGCTATATCTGTCTTGATGAGATATCCCTTGTTCAATATCTCTTGATTCAATTCAGAGGACTTATAATCCTCTCTTTCCTGATATTTTTAGATCAAGATGCCTCCGAGAAAGAGACCCAACTCGAAGAACAACGATAATCCTCCTCCGCCACCACCTTCTCCTCAATTTGATCTCGCATCACTTCAAACAGTTTTGACTGCTGCAATGGTGGCAGCTATGTCTCAAATGAATCCCGGTGGCTCCGAAGGTGGTCCCCAACACCAAAACCCAGAAGGCAACCAGGAACACCGAAGAGGGGGTTCCTACAAAGACTTCATGAACGCGAAACCCACAACCTTTGATGACACTGGAGGTGTCATTTCCCTGACTCGATGGTTCGAGAAAATCGAGTCAATCTTCGAAATATGTGCCTGTTCAGAGTCTGACAAAGTCAAGTTTGCCGCCTGCACCTTCCTTGATAAAGCCCTGAGTTGGTGGAATGGCCGAGTCAAATCCTTAACCTTACCTGTAGCGAATGCCATGGGTTGGGAAGCTATGAAGGAGCTTTTGCTTGCAGAATACTATCCTCGAGGCGAAATTCAGAAACTGGAACACGAACTCTGGAACCTTAAGATAAAGGGTTCCAATATAGCAGCTTATACTTCAAGATTCGATGACCTGGCCTTACTCTGTCCGGGAATGGTTACCCCGGAGAGTAAAAAGATCGAGAGATTCATCTGGGGATTGAGCCAGCCAACTAAAGGGAATGTCTTGGCTGCAAAGCCAGACATCGCTAAATGCCTTGCAAAAATCTTGATCGATCACGAAGACAACTCTGATGAGGAAACTACCACTCCCGAGTCGGACACAAGTGGAGGTGAAAGTAAAAAGAAATCTCGGAACAAGCGAAAGGCCCAGAGTACGAGAGGGTCTTCTAAGAAACAACAAACGATAGCAGTCCATGTTGCTACTAACCCTATTGCTGTCTCAGCTGTTGGATCTATAGCCCAAACTCCCACTAGTGGATACACTGGCAGTCTTCCTTGGTGTGGTAAGTGCAACTACCATCACCGCATCCCTGGTCCATGTCGCGAAAGGATCTGCGACAACTGTGGCAAGAAGGTCCATCTATCTTGAACCTGCAGAAAACCGGTCAAGTCAACAAACCAATCATCGGGAGCAGGAATCAGTCCAGCCTGCTACAATTGTGGTGAAGCAGGGCACTTCAAAAGGAATTGCCCCAAGGCAACTACCACCACTGATCCTTCTGTCGCCGCAGGTATACTTCTCTTTGATAACTCTTATACCTGCAACTCTTTTCAATTCCAGTGTTTGGAGGGAAACCTGTTATCTATCAATTCGAACGTTTTCTAAGCTCAATTCCTCGTATGTGATCGAGATGTGCATCATCGAGATGACTAACCAATGAGATTGAGAACGTTAACTTCGCGCCTATAGATTGAATCCTCGGTCCAGAGGACTAGTCTGTTCTATTCGGTTAAATGGGAAATCCTTCACGAAAATACTTTGATGCTACGTTTAACATGGAATGACGGAGTCTCATTCATGTTGTTATCTTGGTTTCGAGAGGGTCGCCTGTCTATATCTTTTTCCTCGACCTAACTCTCATGATCTACGACATCAACTTTCGTATTGTGTCATGCTTTAAAACCCAAGAGTTTTCCTGGTACGAATTACCACGTTCCTCGTTTCTGTGATCATTTGGAAATGAGAAGTTAGTAGCTCTTTCTACTAAATGTCTGTCCCGAAGAGTTTCCGGGAATTTCATTCGAACGTCTAAAGTTTAATTCCACATCGTATGTTTCGAAATCTTCGTAGAGACCCGATTCCACTTGAGAAAGTGATGATCCAAAATATCGAATCCATTCGAGTTTCATTTCAAACTCATGATCTATATCCTATTCTTTGAATTTCGGGATGAAATTCTCTCTAACGGGGGGATAATGTAACAACCCGAAATTTGTTCGTCGCCAAAACCCGTTCTACCCGGAAAGTCGCCGTTATCGGATTCGTTCCGTTTTCTCTTTGGAGTTAATAGTATAAACTTATATGTTTATTTTATTTCTAATGAGTGTCTAAATCACTCAGGAACTTATGTTATTAGCCCAAAAACATTTATTTCATAAGTTTTAAAAATGTTCCCGTTGGGTGACGGAAACTCAATCGGATGCGACCAAAAGCCGCATTTAGCGTCGGTATTGGGTAGAATTCCACCGCGTGCAAATTTCAGGAACTATATAAACATGTTTCAGCCTTCATTTGAAGCTTTTCCTTCTCTCACTACTCTCTCTCTCTAACCTCTCTCCAAAATCCAAAGATTAAGTGTCCAAAACTCAATTTTAAGGCTTCAAATCCTTAAGGTACCTTCCTAGCCTTAATCTATAGCATGTCTAGCTTCCAAACTAGACACTTAATCATGAAATTGGACAATATATATGATTTTACGGCCTAAGAAGGTGCTTAGGCCGTAAACACCAAAAATGATGGGTTTTGAGCCCTTAAACCCCTCATTGACTAGTTTGGACTTTAGTTATGGCTATGGGACTTCAAGATATGGACTCTAAACATGTAAAACATAATTTTTGTGATATTTGAAGGAGTTTACGGCCAAGGATCATTCTTGGGCCGTAAACTCATATAATTAGGGTTTTCATGCCCTTAAACCCTTCCAAATCACTTCTATGGCTTAGATATGAATTATAGGACCTTGATTCTAGCATTTGGACACTTGAAACATGAATTTTGGGGGATTTAGAAGAGTTTACGGCCAAGGAGAGTTCTTGGGCCATAAACTCCCCAAAACTTGACATAAATCCAATTCTAAGGTGTTAAAAAGCCATCCAACACCACCAAAAGCCTTGGAATAAATCAAGGGACCAACCAAAAATACTTTAGGGGCCTAAAACACATCATTTGTGGGATTTCTAAGAGTTTACAGCCAAGGCTTGTTCTTGGGCCGTAAACTCCAATATTTTTGGTGTTAGAATGCAAACTAAACACCCCTAAGGCCCTTAGATGAATTTTAGAAGTCCTTTCATGCAAGTTCTAGACCTTGAAACACCTTGGAGCACCATGTATTAGAGTTTACGGCCATGAAGGGGGTTTCATGGGCCATAAACTCCACAAACACCCCAAAAGTCCCTTGCAAACTCATGTTAGGCCTTGGATTAATTCTACCAATCACATGTGATTTGTTCTAGCACCATTTAACATCATTTTCTTGGAAAAATAGGGGTTTACGGCCATGGAGCTAAGCTAGGCCGTAAACTCCCATAAAAGGGATCTATTTGATGTTTAGTAATCATTCCAAGTCCTTAAACCAAGTCTAGAAATTATCCCCTAAGTGTTGGAAGTCAAATTTGCACCATAAACCACCCATCATGAGTTTACGGCCGTTAACTCATGGGGATGGGTGTTTAGGCCGTAAAATCCCATAAGGGGAGTGTTCCTTTGATGTCCCAACTCATTTCCCAAGTCCCTTGTGCCACTCATGTCCCTAAACGCCACCCGAGTCACTCCAAACACTTGTATCGGAGTGTTATCGCGACTTGAAGCAAGTGTCCCTATCATATGAATAAACTAAGTCCTAATTAGATACAAATGTGTATCTTTACATGATAATTAGGAACCTCGTGTGTTTACAAGTTCCGGATCAACTCTTAGCATCCAAACCGTCTCGTATCTCGTCCGATGAGTTCATACCCCTACGACTTTTTCACTGTTTTCAATGTTTTCAGGGGGGGGGGGGATACAAGCAAACTATAACTGTTTTCCAATCACAACATTGATATGTTTCAAACAATATCTGACAAACTTATAAACTCTTTTACTCCTTATGTATTATGCTGAGCATAAGGAATGACTATTCGATTTCAACTAAATGGATTTTAGTTAAGGAAACAATCAAACTAATCAAATTATTATGGGAATAATTTGGGGGTCTTTTCTGTTCTTTCTATCGTATACTGATATCTATATCAAGTTATTAGATAAACTATGTTTGTTTTAGTTTATCTCCGTATCATTTGAATGTATTGTCAGATAATTTCATGTATGTATCTATAGTTACTGTACTATGTTTCATTACTTACTGTATGTCGATATCTTATGAGAACCATGTGAATAGTTTAGTACTGGTTTCTGAGATAGTCACTACCCTTTATGGATGATCAGTAAATCCTCCCCGGAAGTGTAACCAGAGTCTCCTGGAGGGAGAGCGCGGAATTTGTGAATAGATCTATTCGGGACTGACAATCCCACACCTTAACTGCTAGCTACAGTTAGGCGGGCACGCCTGGGGTGACAAATTTCTGGATATCGTTTCGACGTCTGACAAACGTCAAGGAGGTCACGTTGTCGTATTAGTATGGTTACCCGACTCACAACATGTATTAATACCAACTTATTCACAGTTTGGGTTTAGAATCTATATTTCGTTCGGGATAGTGATCCCATGGTTTTGCATCTATATTTTATATCTCTTTCGGGATTATGATCCCATGATATTGTTTCTAGATCTCTTTCGGGATAGTGATCCCATGGTATTATCAAACTATTTTATATCGATGTCCTATACGGGATAGTGATCCCATGGTTTATTCATATATCTCTTTCGGGATAGTGATCCCATGGTATCAATCTAACTACTTTATAACTTGTACGGGATGTCTTTCCCCATGGTCATTAACTATAATTTATACGGGATAGTGATCCCATGGTTTCGTATCTATAACTTATACGGGATAATGATCCCATGGCTTTCTAAATCTATATCTTATACGGGATAATGATCCCAAGGTTTTGTGTCTTTAACTATATCTTATACGGGATAGTGATCCCATGGTTTTCTAAATCTGTATCTTATTCGGGATAGTGATCCCATGGTTTCAATCTATATTTACATATATACATTAACTTATCTAGTGTTTAGTCCGGGATGATAGTCCCATGATTCTTAAACCTGTACTTTCAGATGTGTCAAACTATCTTATATGTCTTTCGGGATAGTGATCCCAAGATTTTCATTATATAGTTTTGGATGTTAAACTATACTTTGTGTTACACAACCGATCTTATAATTATGAAAATATGGGATTTTCCTGGGGTAGAATACAATACATAACCGAATTGGTAACCAATGATAACTTAACCAACTTTACATAAGAAAATATGTGATTTTCTTGGATAACATATCTTTTCGGAAACTAAAGGAAATCGATACATTTTCATAAAACAAAACCGCTTATGAACTCACCAGCTTTATGCTGATTTTCAAACCGCTTGTATTCTCAGGTCCAAGTTAGACAGGTACCCGGTGATCTCTTTTGATGAAGACGGAGTGCGTGGAAGACTCGTCTCAACTTTTGTTAATATGATGCATATGTATATCTTGTATAACTTTACTTTTGAAACAAATGTAAACTTTCATATATATGTAATGTAATGTTTGTTTACTGTGATTACTATGTACATTGGATTTGATACACAACGTGGTAGTCCACCCCGGAGACGTTTCCGCCTTTGGTTTTCGGGGTGTGGCGTTAGGATAATAAGTGAAGTGGAAATTAGGGCTTAAGGTCCATTAAACAGGACACAAACCCTAAAAAAATTAAGGTTTTCTTACCCAACTCCTACTCGTCGAATCGGGGTCCTCCGACTCGTCGTGTAGACTTTAAAATCCCACGGTCATTACACTCTCTACTCAGCGAGTTGGTACTCCCAACTCGTCGAGTTTCCCTACCAAAATGAATGAAATTAATTAAGTAATGTACCTGGGACTCGGGTGTTAAAATTCTCCCCCACTAGAATTAGACTTCGCCCTCAAAGTCATCCTCTGGAAACTACTCGGGGTACAGCTCTTACATGTCGGACTCCGACTCCCAAGTCCACTCGGATCCCTGCTGATACTACCACTGAACCTGAACCAAGGGCACTTCTTTATTCCTCAAAACCTTCACCTTGCTATCGAGGATCACTATCAGCCTTTCAATGTAGTTCAGGTGCTCATCAACCTGAATGTCCTATAAAGGGATCACTTCGGTCTTATCGGCTACACACTTCTTCAGCTGGGATTCGTGGAAAGTGTTAACCGATAAGCCACCTTCCCCACTCGAGCAAGCCTAACTTGCCTCGTTTCGTGAATATGATCACCCCTTTCCATGGGGTTACCTTCAGGAGGACAAAATCTCCGACCTGAAAATCTAGCTCTGAAAGGTGCCAGTCTGCATAACTCTTCTGAATTGAAGACTCTGGGTTGTCAGTGACCTCTGTCTGATATGCTAGATCTGCTCTATTCCCTTGAGCACTATCTTAGTGTTTCCCATCACTATCTGCCCTACCTCTCCCCAACAGATGGGAGTTCGACACCTCCTCCCATATACGATTTGTTGGGTTCATGTCTGTTGCATCATTGGGCTTAATTTTTATGTTTATTTTAAGTTCCGGTTTGGGCCTGCCCTACCGTGTTTATTTTGTTTAGGGTTTTAGTATTTAAAGGTGCATGCATGTATCCTTTGTAATTATCGCTTTCATTTATTATTTTGATTATTGTACTACAAACCCTAGTACGCCTCTACAGTGGAAGTTCTTCGTCAAGCTCTGCTGAGACGTGACTATTCTTGAATCATTAAGCTATATTTTGATTCTATCCTGTGTTCTCAGTATTTATTTGTTTGATTTATTGTTTAACCTGTTGAAGATCTCATCGATCTAAGAGTTTTTAACTCATCAATTGGTATCAGAGTAGGAGACTGTGCAATTCGTACACATCTCTTCTGTTAAAGAAGATCTAAGGGTTTTTCCGCTTTGATTGATATTATTAGAGTTGTCATCAGCTATTGACATTGTTCTTTAATTATTGATCTTACCCTAACGTTATTTACAAGTCTGATCTTAAACAGTTTTTTGAACAAACATCATCATGTCCATGAAAGACTCTCAGATAAACCCAATCAATATCTCCAATAGTAAAGGATCGACAATAAGGATTCCTATATTATACACTCAATACTATGAGGTCTGGACGCATCATTTTGAAGACTACGTGATTGGTTCAGAAGACAATGGATACTTGATCTGGGAGGTGATTACTGTAGGTCCATTCGCTCACTCAAGTACTTCAAGAATTGTTAAAACCCAAAAGGAGAGTAATCAACTCGTTAATGATGTAAAAGATATACCCCAAGATGAGAAGGAAAAATTTTAGTGCAACATCAAATCCTTAAGGATGATAAGGTTCGCCTTACAGTCAGATACCTTTTGATTGGTAAGCTCATGCACAATGGCGAAACAAATATGGGACATGCTAAAGGAACTGTATTCTACAGATGAAGATCTTGAGTATTCCATCCAAACTTTGTTGCTCTCAGAATTCGGTGACTTTAAGCAAAAGCCTAAAGAGAAGCTTATTTAAGCCTTCAATTGATTTAATCATCTTCTTAGTAAGATGATAAAGCATGGGATTGAAAGGAAAGTCATTGAACAGAAGTTCATATTCATGAATGGACTTAGACCCGAATGGATGGTTGTGTTGTCTATTGTGAAGGCACACGAAAAATTCAAGGCTTATTCTCTGGCAAAACTGGTAGGAATATTAAAGTCACATGAGAGTGCAGTGACCAAAGAAACGAATGTGGTTTCTGGGATGGGGTCATTAGCTCTAATCTCCAAAGGAAAGAATGCTGCTGAAGAAGAAGAAGATTTAGATGTTTCTGAATATGATCTAACAAGTGAAGATTATGCTTTGATGGTGTCAAATCCCAAGAAGTTCATCAGAAGAAGGCTCCCAGCTAATAAGAATCGAAACTAGCATGGAAGCTACAATGCAGAGAAAGTGAAGGAGGAACCAAAAAGTGTCTCTCAGTCCGAAGAACCAAAGAAGGAAGCAAAATTTGGTGGTGACTCAGGTTTTAATTGTCACTACTGTGGAGGCAAGAATCACTTTGCTAAAGATTGTATGTTGAGAAAGACATCAGAAAAGAATGACGATGAAGACGAGGAAGCAAACCTCCTACGACGATTGGAGGAAATCAAGAAAAAGAAAGTTGGATCTAATAACACTATGAATGCTCTATTTGTGTAGGGAAATAATGTTGATGATGAGTTCGGAGGTGTTGAAGTTTGGTCTACAGACTCTGAAGATAAAGAAGTGAGGAAGCCTACTCATGGCAGGGCTTTGCTGGTGAAAGAAAAGAATGTTGCAGAAAAATGCCTAATGGTGACCTGTGGGGTGTCACAAATTAGAGGCTATACCACTGATGGGGGTCCAAATGAAGCAAAAGAGCGAGAAGATATGTGTTTTGCAGCGAAACCTGTCAGTGACTAGATCAACGAATGCGATGAGTTGATCAAGAAGGTACAATCTATTCTTGTTTCTATGCATATCCCCATCACAAACTACGAGAAAGAACTTAATGGATTAAAATCTAAATTTTCCAGTATAAGTGGTAGTTTAACTCAAACTCGCATTATAAACTCTAACCTAACTAATCAAATCAGCAGGATATCGTCGAAGAGTGAGGAGAGGCGTATGTGAATTGAGCAAAAGGAGAAGGAGTTGATTAGATCTATGGATGGAACAATTTATTTGCAAAGAGGTAATTTAAAGCTTTTAAAACAGCGGAATGCTTTTTGTTTAATTGCTAAACGATTATATTCCAACATTACTCAATTGCATCTTGACTGTGACATAGGAAAGAAGATACATCGTATGATTTTACCCTTCCTTGAGTTAAAGGAGGATGAAATCGATGTCGATGCATATAACTGTGAAAACATTGTTTCTTCTAATGATATATCTCCCACTTAAAAAATTGGTTTTGACAAAATAGAGTCCTTCATAAAGTCAAAAGAACATAAGGACATGCTGAAAAATTTGTTAGATGAAAATGACAAACTAAAAATCAAAACCGAAACTATACAAAAATTTGACTCTTTGAATACCAAATTGAGTTCAGAAAACAAAATCGATGTTGAAAACGCTTCTGAATTCAATGAGGATGATGATTTGAGTGAAATATCTGTAGAAGATGAGGTGGATTGCTATGAATTTGTCAAGAGCTAACCCGAATCCCACAAAAATCTTATTTCAGAAAATTCTATTGAGTTCGCTCGTTTATCCAAAAACAAGACTAAAGTCCTCAAGAAAAAGGCTGTGGTATATCAAAAGGTCTAAACAAATCCTAATCAAGTTTATACAGTTAAGGGAGTCACTCAGAAACACACAGCCGAACTGACAACGTTAGTAGAGGAAGATAATGCTGATGGCTGTGATGAGTTATTCTGGTCAGCACCGATTGATAATGCCGATGAAACAGAAGGTCTATCTAACAAAACATCATGGAGGGTAAAAGATAGGTATGTGGCAGAACCACTCAACGAACCTACACGACTCGATGTGCCAAGAACAAGTGGTACCAAAAATACTTCAGACAAACTGGTCAGGGCATCAAGCGAAACCTCTTCACTAAAGAGCGAAACTCATGCTCCAAGACCAAAGCAAAAGGCCAACATCCACAAAACTCCAAAATAGGTGTTGGAGAGAAAGCATCAACGAAATTTGAGATACAAGAATAATCTCAATGAAAGAAAACAGTTTTTGCGGTCTCAAAAACCTAATTACGTTCGATATGAAAAGGCTTTTATATCAAAGGAAGAAGCAAAAGCAAACTCAGCTTCTCATGTTCAGCACAATCTAGACAACCGAAAGAAGAGTTTCGGTCCTCAAAATCTAGACAACCAAAAGAAGAGTTTCGGTCCTCAAAGTCAAGACAACTGAATGAATAGTTTCAGTCCTCAAAATCAAGACAACTGAAAATAGAATTCCGGTCTACAAATGCATAGCAACCAAAAGGATGCTTTCGGTCCTAGATAAACCAATAAGAGGAACCGAAGGGAAAGTAGTTTTAGCTCTCAACCAAGTAAGAGCCATGATCAAAAGTTTGACTCTAGTCCTAAGTCTCACCTTTTTCATTTTCACTCCCACTCAATGAATGATAGAAAGGGAAAAGGAAAGATCTTTCATGAGAATAAACAGAAGACGACGTTTACACCCAAAGTAGAGAACTGAAAGTCTGCCAACATCAAATTCACAGATCCAAAAGTTGAACCTAAAATACTCAAATCTAATAAAATCAAAGTTTTCACCATAAAAAGAACAGATGAAAAAACATTAATAAAAAGAACCATTTTAGTTGATGTTTCTCTTACAATTCCCTATCATGTAAAAGGCACACAAGGACCCAAGAAACTTTGGGTTATTAAATCTGCCTAATTTTTGCAGGTTATGTATGACGAGCAGTTCAACGATGAATGGTACATAGACAGTGGTTGCTCGCATCACATGAGAGGAAGAAGGAAGAGCTGAGGGAATTTCGGTCCCTTCTAGATGGTGGAAGTGTCAAGTATGGTAATAACTCTTTTGGCATGATCAAAGATTATGGTATGATCACCAATGGTGATTTCTCGATACGAAAAGTGACATATGTTGAAGGTTTACAACACAACCTTATTAGTGTTTATCAATTGGTGGTTGGCACGGGGTTAAAAGTTTCGTTCGATGACGATGGCTCAGAGATTATTGAAAAGAAGAAGAACAATATTCTGCTGAAATCGAAGTGAAAATGAGAGATGTACCCTCTGAATCTCAATCCCATACGAGGAAAACCAAATGTTTGCTTGCTAATGAAAGCTCACTCAAACAAAAGTTGGCTTTGACATCGAAGACTCTCCCATCTAAATTTCAAAGACATCAACAAGCTAGTGCTTGGGGATCATGTTCGAGGTCTTCTTGTTTTGAAGTTCGATAAAGAACACTTGTGTGCTGCGTGTGAAATGGAAAAACAAAGTCGACAAAGTCATCCTTCTCGAGTCAATACAAAAATTATTGAACCACTAGAATTACTTCATATTGATCTATGTGGTCCATCCTCAATCGAAAGCATTGATGGTAACAAGTATATACTTGTAATAGTTGATGACTTCTCTCGGTTTACCTGGGTGTTCTTTTTGAGACAGAAATCTGAAGCCACTCCCAAGCTTAAACTCTTTATCAAGCAGGTGGAAGTTCAACTATGAAAGGTAGTTTGAAATATCATAAGCGACAACGACTTTGAGTTTAAAAACAAAGACTTTGAAGATTTTCTTGTAGAAAAAGGGACCACTCACAACTTTTCGGCTCTATATACTCCAAAACAAATTGGAATTGTCGAGAGGCAAAATCAATCTTTTTGTGAAGCCGCTCGAACCATGCTTTGCTTCGCTTCTCTACCTCTATATTTCTGGACTGATGCCATTGCTTCTGCTTGCTACATGCAGAACCGATCTTATCTCAACAAATGATTCTCCATCACTCCATATGAGATATTGAACAACCAAAAGCCTAATGTAAAGTTTGTCCATGTGTTCGGTTCAAGATGCTTTATCTTCAATTCAAAGGAGAACCGAAACAAGTTTCATGTTAATGCAGATGAAGGGATTTTCCTGGGTTATTCTTTAACCTCCAAAGCATATAGGGTTCTGAACAAGCATTCAAAGAAAATTAAAGAGACCTATTATGTCACCTTCGATGACAACTACGTCAAGAAACTAACGACAATCGAATGTTCTGTGGAGGAAATATTTCCAAGATCTGGTCAAGTTACAATACCAATTTCAAATCTCTTTGAGCAACACATGTTGCTATTTGATGAACCAGAAAATGCTATTCACTCTGAATCCCAAGCTGCAAACAAAAAGGTTGACAACCTGAAGAAGATAATCGATGAGGCAGCAAAGAAAATGGCAGATGAACAACCAATAGCAACCGAACAGCCTGACTCAAGCAAACCTCCAATAATTAGTTCTTATGTTCAGGGGGAGGGTTCATCTTCTCCAAATAACCAAGATTCACCATTCCAGGGGGAGATTCGATTTGAAAGTCAAGTCCAAAAGGAGAATTATGAGCCTGAAGCTGAAGAAGGATCATCATTCGAGGGGGAGAATACAAATACATACGATGATGAAACTCAGTCAGAATTCAAAGAAGAAATGAATGTTGAACTGGATCCCTCATATGATCCTGATTACCCTCCTCTCACCAAATGGACGAAAGATCATCCACAAACACAAATTATTGGTGATTCAACAGAAAGGGTACTCACACGATCACAACTGAAAGTGAAACAAAGTGCACTATTCTTGAAAGTGGAATTTTGTATGTTCAATTCGTTTGTCTAAAAGGTTGAACCAAAAACAATCAACACTGCACTTGATCATTCTAATTGGGTACAGGCGATGGAGAACGAACTCAATGAGTTTGAATGAAACAAAGTGTGGAGACTAATTCCAACGCCAAAGGATGATTCTATGGTTGGACTAAAGTGGGTTTTTAGGAACAAGATGGATAAGGAAGGAAATGTGATTCGCAACAAGGCAAGGTTGGTTGTGTTAGGTTATTGTCAAGAAGAAGGCATAGATTATGAAGAGACCTTCGCTCCAGTAACAAGGCTTAAATCGGTTCGTATTTTTCTCGCCTATGTTGCACAGAAGAACTTTGAACTATACCAAATGGATGTGAAGTGTGCCTTCTTAAATGGAGAACTGGAAAATATGGTGTATGTAGAGCAACCACTGGGTTTCATGAACGAGAAGTATCCAGATCACTGCTAAATTCTAGACAAGGTTGTCTATGGTCTCAAGCAAGCACCAAGGGCATGGTATGAAACTCTAACTAGATTTCTCAAAATGTCAAAATTTAAACAAGGTTCGGTTGACCCAACCTTCTTTCATAAGAAAGAGGGTAACCATCTTATGATCGTTCAAATTTACGTTGATGATATCATCTTCGGTTCCACAAATCCTGACTTAACAAACGAGTTTAGGAATCTGATGGACACTAAATTTGAAATGAGCTCAATGGGTAATATTAACATTTTCCTTGGCTTGATTGTTAGACAGGGAGTTGAAGGCATTTTCATTAATCAAGAGACCTACACAAAAATCTTGCTTGCCAAGTTTGGAATGATGGGAGATTCTAAAGTAAACATTCCTATGGCGTTTGGCACGAAGTTGACACCTTCTTTGGACAAACCGGCTGCTAACATGACCCTTTATCGTCAGATGATAGGGTGTCTAATGTATCTAACAGCAAGTCAACCAGACATAATGTTTTTTGTTTGCTATTGTGCTAGGTTTCAAGCTAATCTACGCGAACCTCACCTATTGGCTGTGAAAAATATCTTTCGATACTTGAAGCGAACCTCCTCTCTCGGTCTATGGTACCCAGCCAAGTCAGGGTTCTTTGTCCAAGCTTTCTCAAATGCTGATCTCGGAGGATGTGGACTAGACCGAAAGAGTACCACTGGAGGATGCCAATTTTTGGATGGTAAACTTGTTAGTTGGCGGTCCAAGAAGCAAACATGTGTGTCTCTTTCAACAGCCGAAGCTGAGTACATCGCAGCAGCATCCTGTACGTCACAATTCATTTGGATACAAAGCCAGCTTAGAGAGTACGGCCTGAGTATGAAGAAGATTCCTCTCTACTGTGACTCAGAAAGTGCGATAAGGATTTGTCACAATCCAGTGCAACACTCAAAGACTAAACATATTGAACTAAGATATCATTTCATCAAGGACCACGTTGAAGATGGCAATGTGGAAGTTCACTTCGTTCGGTCCTCTGATTAATTGGATGACATCTTTACTAAGGCCTTACCAGAAGCAAGTTTTAATAGAATACTACAAGGCTTGGGAATGATGGAAGCAAAGTCGGTACCAAAACCCCTTACATCTCTCTAAAAATTAAACAAGCAAAATAGAGCATTGGCTCGATCTATTTCGGTTCCGGAATTTTTAGGCACTGAAATGAATCGAACGCTCGGTCTATTTCGACTCTGGAATTTTAGGGAATTGAAATGAACCGAACACTCAGTCTATTTCGCTTCATCTTTTCTAAGGTTAGGTTTCGGTTGTATATATTGTAAGTATTGATTAATATTTTTGCTTGCCTCTATTTCTCTTTTATTTTTATTTTCTGTTTTTATTTTTTTTAGAAATACCAAAAATACAAAATATTTTATTTCTGTTTTTATTCTTTTTCATAAATTCCAAAAATACAAAAATATTTTATTTCTGGTTTCATTTTTTTTTCAGAAATTCCAAAAATAGAAAAATATTTTATTTTCTTTTTCAGAAATAATAAAAATCCAAAAATATTTTCTTCTTGTATTTCGTGTGGTTTATTTCTTTCCTAGGTCTTAGGAACAACGATGGTACATGCAGTGGAACGAGATCATGTATAATATTCTTATCCTTGAACTAGTGAGGTGTCCCTAGACGCATGCTACTGCATGTAGACCGAAGCCTCCAAGACTCTGAGTGAAGCCTTAATGATTCGATCCATACTAATCGTTTCTTCCCAATTAGGCTGCTAAATTCACTCAAGTCATGAGCTACCTTACTCTTCTTATATGAGTCAAGAGTGTTCTTCTTTGTCATACTTATATAGCAGAGGTACTTTAGGTTCTTTAACCACTTTCTATACTTTCTCCATTACGTTTCGTTCCACCAACGTAACCCTTGAGACTCTCAGCATTATCACTAAGGTTTATGGATACATAAAATCTGTGTTTATGATCTTAGATACGTACACCACGTGCTAAGTGAGACCCAAAATCCATCACCAACAATGAATTGATGGTGAATATTTACTATTCAAGCTCTTACTTGTTACCCTACGAAATCTCATTTTATTTTTGAGTGATCTTTATGAAATTGTTCAACACCAAGACATTTCTTCCCAAAAGATCCAGTTTCGTTTTTGTTTTTGAGATTTAAAACTAATGTCTTGTCCCCTCAAACTTTTTCCTACCTCCTTGTTCAACAGACCACATTGGTCTCACAAGTACTTCGCCTAACTTTTGGTCTTATTTTGAGTATCGAAGTTTGGTTGAAGGTAACCTACCCTGTAAATCCATACTCTAAAAGAAGCCTTTCAACGTTTCTTGTCAAACATTTGATCGTATTTTATCGGGGTACCACACAAGCACTTCAAGTCTCTCTTTACTTTGAAGGAAGAGATTTGTGCCCGGAGTCTTCTGCTTCGTGTCTTGATAAGACATCACTCACATCTCAAACACACTTTGTTTTATTTCTTTTCTTTTGGCAAACTTGCACGAGAAGCCACGTGATTTTCCAAAGTCTAGTTCGGTTTTCTAATGGCAATTTTCCGGATCTCTAATTTGGTTTCATATGCTGTACTTTTGCACTCTTTTACAGACCGAGCACTACAGCTACAAAGCTGAAGTGAAGTGATGAGTCATCAACGAATTTGAAAAGAATTCCTAATTGGTGAGGCAGTAACTGGATAAGAATTTAATCCTATTCATGGGGTAAAATTTGAGCGCATGAATTTGAAACATCAAAAATCACTCACGCCGCCTGACAGCTTTTTGGGGAACTGTTGTCAATCACCGCTTTTTATGGCGACATTTCAGAGAGTCAGTCATCATTATCCCAGATTTTTCTCTCTCCAGGAAACGGTATAAAAGGTTTATTGTCTTCAAGGGGTATCTTTACCACTTCCAAATTCTCTCAGAGTATACTGGCGATTTATCTTTCTCTACTGTTCATCATCTTCTTGTGAACCAACAATGGCAGATTCTTCATCAGTTCAAGATCAAACAGTTTCCTCCACACTACTGACGATTAAGCCCAATCAGAATCTCATTATCGATCTTGATCCTCATCTCTATGATGCCTACATGCTCCAGGTGGTTGAATGCCTTAAATATTCACCACTCGTCATGGCATTGACGAAAGCTGAAACATTGCCAATGTCCCTACTAGCTCAAGTCTACACTACTGCAATGTACGAAAAGAAATAAGAGAGGATTTTCTTCGAGATATTTAATCACAAGACCTTTTTGTCTAAGGTCAGGTTTTCTTCTCTGTTAGGGCTTCCTTATGAAGAAACAATGGCGACCCCTGATTCGATTACTCTGTCACCTCTTTCCTCGATGTTCTATGATCTTGGCTACACGGATATTTTGACCACAATCACCAAGTTCAAAAAGCCATGCCTTCCTCCTCAATGGAATGGTATTTTTACTCTTCTTGTCCAAAGTTTCGCTAAAAGAGTTGCAAGTTCTGACGGGTCTAGCAAAGATTTTCTGGTTTTATTCTATGGCCTTTACACTCGTATGAATCTGGATTTTGGTTCTATCATGTGGTCACAACTGGTAAAGAGTTTAAACTCTTCTTCATGTTACTCTAAGGTTTCTTGTGCATGTTTTTGGTTGATTGTCACTCGTTGAGCCATGGAAAAGTTTAATGTTCATGTAATGGCGGACTCGTTAATGTCTTTGATTGCCACGCTTCATACAACGAAGATCATCATGGCTGATCCTTCGAGATTTTCCTATGTGGGTTCAATTCCTGAATCCATGAATGGATTTGTTCTTGCTTCAAGCTCAATTATTGCTGCCTACAAGAAAATTCCCCCCGTCTAGGTCAAGGGTTTATACTCCGGAGATGCAGCAATCACTTGACGATGCTGATAAACTAGCAATAAGGGGTAAACGCAGTAACCCAAACAAAGCTACTCAGGGAGGTCCATCCTCTAAGGCTGCTGCTTCGAAGAAGAGGAAGTCTGAGAAGGCTGCAACACCTATTAAGAAAAGTGCAATGTTAAGAAGGCAACAAGGAAACCAGTCACTCCATCAACCAGCAATTCTAATTACAACCCTTCAGATCAACCCCGTGATGACTCCAATGATGATGGGACTGAATAAGTTCCTTCTGTTGTTGAGGGAGGTCATTCGCCTCCTCTTTCTCCTACTTATGAGGTACCATTCAATGCTTCGATTCCATCTCCTCAAACTTTGGTTCCAGTTACTATTGCCCCATGTCGAGCGCCTGTATCTACTGCTTCACCAGTCAGTGCTCCCAATCCACCATCAGTCTTTTCCCAAGCAACAACCAAACCTAGTGTCAATGTATCTGATACGGGGGCACCTACCTTTCAAAACGAAACTCCATTTTCATCATCACCATCAACCGATTCTGACTCTGTATTGGGTGGAGATTATCTCAACTTTGAATCCATATATTACAGTCCCTATCGCATCCAGAGCGATGACAATGACGACGCTCCTGTGACAAAGCGACATCTGAAAGATTTGAATGATAAGCTTGATACCCTTATTGACTCATCCTCTACTTTTTCATCGGCTTATTCTGAGGCTACTGTTAAATCCATTCTAGAAACGGTGCTCCAACGACATGAATCTTCGATTCAGAATGCGAAAGATGATGTTGATGCTTCGACTATGTCGAGCAAGAAGGTTGTTGACGCAGTTAAATCTTTGGTTCATGATGCGAGGATTTTTCTAGAATCTCTTCAAGGGGCATCCGAAACTAACTCCAATAAGGTAAATGCTACAATTGAGTCTCTTTCAAAGACTTTTCAGGATGAACAAGCGAAGTTCGACCAAGTTCGTTCTGGTTTACAAGCCGATCAAACATCCTTTCAGTCATCGGTTGCTTCTCGTCTTGAAAAACTCCAAGAAGAATTGTCATTTGAAAATAGAGTGATGGATGAGCTCGACCGTCAGACTACGATGATCAAGACTCAGATTGTTCATTTGAATCAAGCACGAAGGGATATTGATGAGCTTAAGTCTAAGCGAACTGATATGAAAAGTTGTGTTTCTGACATCCACGATCTTCTTTCCAATATTTTGGATGCTCATGATTCGGTCCTTACAATCACTATTCGACGACATCTTGCAGAAAAAGTGTGTCTCGGTCTTGCTTTGTTGAGCCGAATGGTGGGCGTTCAGGAGTCGGTTACTACTCCACAACAAGGGGGAGATAAAATTGAAGAGCAACAGAAACTGTGACATCCCCAATTTCTCGGCCAGAAAAGACTGATTTGTTTATGCTTTGTTTTTAAAATCAGTGTAATTGTTTAAAGAAAACGGTTGTAGAATTTGTTCCCAAAACAAGATATGATAAAAACTTATCAAAACATTTCTCAAAGAGAATGTGTTTTCATTTAATAATAAAACCTCGAGATGTTATGTTCCGATACAGACACACAAGCATACACAGAACATACATTCATTTACTCTAGTGATTTACATCTCCTTTAATCTCTTAGTGCAAAGCAGCTTCGAATCGATACCTGTGATACAATTAAACTGAGTGGGTCAGGATTGGGAGCCTGGTGAGCATATAGGGTTTTCAACCCACAATAATATAATTATTATATTTAATTATCAAACAATCAACCCAATTACCCATCCCCATTATCTTCCTTACTCTTAAGGATCTACCCTAAGAATCATCTATTCGTTCACTCCAAATTAGGCACTAAGACAATAGCTGCCAGGATTCTTTATTAGGCATTAAGACAATAGCGGCTAAGGCTCCTTCCTAGAGCACTAATTCCGTAGTTTCTATGGTTTATTCATCGGGTACTAAATCTTTAGCTACCAGTATAGGTACTAAGTCCATAGCTATCATCTCCTATCTGACAGTACTAAATCCATAGCTACCAGCGTTCGTCTATACGGTACTAAATCCATAGCTACCAAGGTTTATCCATACATTACTAAATCCATAGCTACTAGCGTTCTTCTATATGGTACTAAATCCATAGCTACCAAGGTTTATCTATACAGTACTAAATCAATAGCTACCAGCGTTCGTATATATGGTACTAAATCCATAGCTACCAAGGTTTATCTTTCGTCTCATCCTCCATCACACACCAACTAGTTCGTCTACCCATGTTCTACCCAACATATTTGTAGATATAAAATACATATGTAGTTTAACTCATTTAAAACCTATATAAAACATCCATTCCACGCTTATCTCAAATAAACCATAATATATAAACACATAACACATATTTCGTAGCAAATACTTAATATTTATGTGTTAGAAGAAAGTGACCACACACTCACACCAAAAATATACTTAATACATTCAAACAAGACTTGTATTAAAATCGTGTTTATGAAAGGGACTATACACCCACGCATATAAACAACTTTATATTATACACATAGCACGTATTTCATAGCAAATACTTAATATTTATGTGTTAGAAGAAAGTGACCACACACTCACACGTATAAACAACAATATATATACACATAGCACGTATTTTATAAAATACTTCATATCTATGTGTAAGATGAAAGTGAATATACACTCACTTTATCAGAAGATGATCAGACAGCACTACAACTTGTAGAAGTAGTATTCTTTGGTGAACGGGATCACTTCACACACCAGGTTTCTCACAGGCAGAGCTTCGGCTCGGAAACTCTTTTCTTCTCGGGATCTTCGGACTTTGGGACTCACTTCGAGTCTCAGGATTGATACCGGGGCTTTGGGGGTACTTCTTTGCATGTAAATCGAGGTAATATGGGTGAGAGATGAGAGAATAAGCAACCAAACTCGGCTGGCCCTTCAAATCTATTTATAGGGAAAAACTGGCCCTTGCCACATTGTGACACCTTTTGCCACATCGTGGGCTTGGTTGTCACCGCATGCGTCATCTCAAGTTGCATCCGGGGGACTCCCGGATGTGTCAAAAGACCTGCCACGTCGTGGCACTGCTTGCCACGTTGTGGTCTCTGACACAGCTTTGGGGTTCACGCCCCGAATTTTAGAAATTCATAACTTTTGCATACGAACTCCGTTTTCGACTGTCTTTTTATCGTTGGACTACTATCGAAGAAATATTCGACTCTCGTTCAGATCACTAAGGATAGATATCTATCTACCTTACATTCACTATTTACGTCGCGCTGGGTCATGCTGGTTCTGTTGCGAAACTTCGACAGGTCATAACTTCTTCGTTATAAATCGGATTTTAGCGTTCTTTATATGCACGGAAACCTTGTGACATATACTACAACTTGGTTAAGATTAATCCTTCTAAGTAATCTTCCATCAAAAATTCATTTTTTATGCTTATCGTCTCTAATTTGACTAGCCCGGATCTACGGGGTTTACAATTATCCCTCCTTAGGATGATTACGTCCCAGAATCATCAACGAAATAGGGCTTGCATAATGATTCCACATGTTAACTCTTCATCCTGGGTAATAACCGTAAATTCTATGCTTCCTCGATAGAGTATTTAACTCTATGGCTTTCTTGACCGCAAACGATGCCCAATCTTGCATCTGCTTATCGTACTATGCTGTACTTTCAATCATAACATCCAAGTTACAAAATAAGTCCTTATCATGGACTCCTTCTTCTTCTCAGGATAAATACTTTCCTTTATCTATTGTAACAGACCGATGGGTCGTGTTCTAATGACCTCTCATCGTATGATGAAACGCTTAGACTCAAGTCTCTTAGAGTCAAATTCCATAATGGAATATACCTTCCTTCATATTCTAACGTGATATAATCACATTTTTTACATGTCGCATTTCTATCTACAAGCTTCCTTAACAACGAGCGCGATGCTGTAGATCGCATTGATTTCAATCTTTTGACTTAGGTCAGATGTTACATCGAACTTGGTTCCATGAACCACGTAACAAACTCCTCGTAGTGGGACTCAATTTGATATGACCACTAGGGTCGGAATAACAACAATCATACTAGTCACTACCGAAACAAGGGTAATGACATACTTGAACAAAACATAATCAATTACTAGCTTCTTGGTAACCTTGTGACTTTCCCTGATCCAAGTGCGAGTCCTGTGCTTCTGGTAGTATATGCATCTACTACCTTTCAAACCTACTCATACTCGTCCTAATTATTGTCCCGCAGTCAACCAAGTCACCATACAAGAAAATCACAAAAAAATTTAGCACATACGAATGTGTCCAAATAATCATAAACAATTTCCCTAGACTCTACTAGGACTTCTTCATTGCTCAATCTTCAATCATCAACTCTACTTCAACTCGATTGGTGATGGAAATTCCAGATGATGGAACAACTTCAAGAATTACACCAACCGTTCCATCATCCTGCCAATCGAAGGTGTACTTCATACATACCATACTCCTCTAAACGTTCCGTTATTTTATTAGACATAAAGTAAAGGCATGAAAGCACTCTTACGATATCTTCCAATAGGTGTCATTCACTATCATAAGCCCTTTTCATATCCTTCATTTACTGAATTCTCTACAAGTCTTCACCATGACCTTTTATACATCCAAGCAGACATTTGGTGTACCAAGCGAGAATTTTTAAGATAAGAAAGTTTTTAATGACTATAAACGTATAAACCTCCTTATCACCCCAAAACGTTTACATCCTATTTCTAATATTGTAGTTATACGCTTAGAATCCTATACACATAAGGTTTCCAGATCCGGTCGGCAACATACCATAAATCAGAACAAATAATAGCATCAATTTAGCTATCACACAAAACAATTAGCACATAAAAGCATTTTAGGTATCATTCCTAAAATAAACTAGTGCTTATGTCAATTTAAGTGTACTACCTATCATATTTTAGACACACTCCTCACAATCATTACTTAGCATTCTAAGCTTAAGTCTAGAAATTTCCTACAAATTCCTAGTTCGCTTAACCTAATGCTCTGATACCAACTGTGACATCCCCACACTACAAGAAAAATAACCTTTTACAACGCGCAAAATACGACACTCGTTGATTTATGTTACGTAAAGGGGAGTGACATTAAAAAAGTGTCATTTATTCAAAAAATTTAAGGATTTAGGTCATGCATTATTGCGCGCCCATAAATTAGTGTCTCATGTAAAATAAAGTAAAAACACGGAGGGCACTTTATCTAAAATGCACGTCCTCTGCGAATGTCGCTTTATAATTTTTACTCAAAAAACGCGTTCTTATAAGGGGGAAATGAAATCCTCTTAAAATTCTAAAATTTTTAAATACCCCGCTTCAAGATCTCCCTTCTCCCTTCGTTTTCTTCTTCCCTTCTCTTTGCAAACCCTAACCACGATACCATCTCTGCTATAAAGACAACTCATATAATTGTTCTATAATTTTTTTCTTAAAAAGTGGCGTTTATTCCTGAAGATCACAGAATGGCAACCAACAACTAGGGCTTTTATTTCCCACTTACATATAATCGTGATTTTCATCAATAGTTTCAAAACCACTTCCTTCACGTACGCTTTTCTTCTTCAATCTCACATCCATTTACGGTTTTAGCATACAAGAACTCTATTCGACTCATCACACACCAACTATTAAGGGAAGACATCAAAGCATTCATAGGCCGGATGTAGCAATAGTCGAAGATTCACCTTGTCTCGCCTCGTCCATTCGACAACCTCTTTGGTCACCCCTCCTCAGGTGACCTCGTGCTCACTTCTCCTCATTGGAGACCCTGTCATCTGACCTCGTCAGAGACTATGACGATCGCTCAAATTTACATGCCCTAGTTTGACTAAGGTATGTTTTGTTTTTTCTCTCTTCCTAATGTTTTCGTTCTTCTATGCTCACTCCTCCATAATTTCTAAAAATTCCCGAAGCTTACTGGTTTTCTCATGATAAAAATTAGATATTGGTTGTTTTAGTCGACAGAGTTTTCATGGCAACATCTCTCTCTCTCTCTCTCTCTCTCTCTCTCTCTCTCTAAAACTATTACCCTCCATGGCGATGTCTCCATTTCTTTTATCTTATATCTTTTTCAAAACTGATCCCTATCTATTTATGGTGGGTGATTAATAAATAAATTGAACTCCTCATGTTAAATATCTCATGTAATTAGCTTAAGGTTCTTGGGTTCGGCTCCTGGTGTGTTTGGCGTCCTTGATTGTTTGGAATTTTACAGATGAGGCTCTTTCGTAGCTGCATACTTTCAATTTTTGTGTTGAACTCATAATCTCATAAGCTTTATCCTCATATGATGATATTGCCCTTCCCACTGTAGCAATATATGTATTGTTCCATGTATAATTGTCCACAATCACAATAAAAAAGATTCTCACCTTAGATAATCCCTTTATACTGCCTGTTCCCTTAGAAGACATGATTTGAGTGGTATTTCCTCTAATTTCTTGGGTCAAATTCTTTGTGTAGTCGTAACGCTACTTTGGAGGGTTGTTTCCATGAACACGAATCGGTTATTGACGCCCACAAAGTGCTCAACGCAATGTTTCTGTTAGGTCAGCTACTGCGCCCACAAGGTGCTCGACATAATGTCTCTATTAGATTTTCACCAAGATGAGACCAATTTTGCTACCTTGTCTATCTATATGCAACAAAAGGACTTGAGAAAAAGATAATTGAACTACAATACTTGGAATTTTGGTTCAATTTTACCAATAAATCAATGTTTATTAGTGATGGCTTGTTAGCAGCAAGTCAACTTGTTAACAATCTTATCAAAGATGGTGAAATGTATTTTGTGTTAATAAGGATACCATTAGTTATTAAGTTTGACATCTTTCTTTGTTGTTGCTGTAGGTTTGACAACCAAAGCAGAAACTCTATTTGGCATGTTATTGAAACAGGGTTATTAACTTCATATACAAAATTTACAAAAATCTCTTTTAATTTCTTTCCTTTATGAGCTAGTAGACTTCGTTTTGAAATATAATAGACAACATTTTTTGTGTAGTGGAGCTGACCTGTTTACATCTGGTACCTAATCAGCTACCTATCAGAAGGAATTTGGATTTAGTAGTCTCAATAATTTAACTGAATAGGTTCAGTAGTCTTTAGTCAACATATTCTCCAGTCCAAAGGCTACAGAAGAATCTAAGCAGGTTATAAATTGTTATTTGTATTATATTTCTATATTATATATTTATAAATTCTGATTTTATCTTATTCTGTGTTTTTTTGTGATTAAATATTCTTATTCCAGATTGGTATTAAAGCAGACTGGCGAGGTCTAATCAGGTTATAAATTGTTATTTGAATTATATTTCTGTGTTTTTTCTAATGATTTAGGTTCAATAACCAGTTGAAATGGTATTCCAGTACTTATCACTTGTTATTTACACTTTTGTTGTATTTCAGTTGTGTATACTCAACCCCTCTCATCAACCTCTTAGTTTTCAGTGTCGGAGAAGGTGAGGTGAGGTCTCGGTGGATCTCTTTATCAGTTTCATGTAAATAAAAAAAATACACCCCTGAATTTTAAAAAAGGAAAAAAAATAGATGAAAGTATATGTTGATATTTATTACATAAAAATGCACGTAACTCTACAATACAACAGTGAAAAGCTCTAAAATGCACTATTTCTTCAAGTTTTTCTTTCTTTCTATTGAAGTGTTTATTTGGTGTTATGTGTCGGAACACTAAGGTAAAATTTAGTATTTACAATGTCTTTGAGAAGAGGGTTATATCCGTCTTTTGTCTTTGTCTTTTTGGTCAAACCAAACTCTTCCATAAACACCGATGTATGAAGCTACATATACCCGGAACTGTACCTTGGCATCACCCTGCAACAAATATAAAAAATAAAAGATATCCACATCACCCTGCAACAAATATAAAAAAAAAAAAGATATGTGAATTTATTTATATTTAAAGAGTGCAAACATGCAACTATACCTTGGCATCCAAATATGGATGTGTGTGGTGATTTATGCAGCCCCTTTGATTATGGATTTTGTTGTGTTGTGCGTGTGTGTTATATTAAGAATAATCACCACGTCGTTATTGTTGGTGCTCCTCCCAGGCTCACCACAGGCCACTGTGAAAGGGTGGCTGTGGGATGTGCTGTTGCAACCTGTTAAGAGTAAGGGGCCTCTGCTAAATGAAGACACTATTGATCATATCAAAAGTAAGGATGTAATATAAACCTTGATTACTTTCTAGATTTATAAAGTTACATGAAAAGGAGAGGAAAAGAGTTTACTTATGTATATGGAATTTAACATTTGATGATTGTATTTTTTTTTTGTAGCAATTATTTCCCAAAAGGGTAGTGATGCATGGTGGTATATGAAAGTAAAAGAATTCCTTCCTGAGAAATATCGTGATAAAGCATCAGATTATGTGCAAGGAACTGATACAATGGATGTTTGGTTTGATTCAGGTACATTACTAGTTTGTTAAAAGTTGAATTTTTATTCAAATATAAAAAAAATTGATAGTTTCTGGACTCCAAAAGTATCTTTTGATTAGGATTGAAATGCTTCAAACTTTTTTGCATAATTCTATTTTGCTAAGTGGGTGTGTTTGTTTTACACGTTTGGGATGTTACAGGGGGTAGTGATGGGATTGCAAATACCAAATCGGTTTGAGTTCTATTTTGCATCCATCTCTGATTTGAGTTCACCTCTTCAACGACGAAGAATCCATCTCTTCATTTTAATCCATCGCAGCTCCCTGTGACACACTTACCAACTCGGTTCACCTCTTTGCTTAGTAAATATGTATTTGCATATTTGTTTTTTCTATTTGTTAGTATTGATCATCTATTTTTATTGTGTTTCTTTTTTGAATCGGTTGTAAGTTACCCTGTCTGAGTACATATAAATAGAAGGAAGATGTCCCAATCTGGATGCCATCCAGGTGTTTGTTGAAAGTCCCAAGTGAAATTTTTTGTTATTTTAGACATCGTATAGTAGCTAAGTTCAATGGAAAATCTATTTTATTGAGTAAGATTTATGAGTTTTTTGATGAAAGGTTTAGATTTTGTTGATGTCATAGCTAAACTAATTATGTTCTCTTTCTCTTTTGTGACAACCCGATATTTCAACTCTTTGTAATGGCCTAATAGGTCAAGTAGTGTAAACATTTTTGAGTTAATAAAATTAACTTTGATAATAAAATGTCCAAAAAGTCTCTATTTAAATTCTTCTATGTTTAAATATCATTAAACCATGATCGTACGTAAAAAGAACGCCCAAATCCGATTTCGTATATTGAAGTTATGATTTTTCCAAGTTCAGCTTAGCAACAGACAGCTAAAAACTCAAAACGGAGATCGAGCGACATTTGGCCGGAATGACCTAAACGAGAATCGAAGGTCTCGACAATGGTATTTAAACGGTAAAAAGTCTGGCAAAAACCGACGTCAGATAAAGAAGTTATGAATTTTTAAAGAAATTCCTTAATCACGTCATTTTAATAAATAAATAATAAAAATAATTTCGGAATTTGCCAACGGAATCTAAACGAAAGTTTGTAGATCGTAGTCTCACCTTCGTGGGGATATAAAGAACGTCGAAAACGGAGTTCGTATGAAGGAGATATGAATTTTTGAAGTTTGATAAATAATTTATATATAATTTTTATTAAAAATTCGGTATTATCCGAAGAGGAGTCAGCCTAGGGCCGAGGTACGCGCCGCGTACCCTCGTACGCCCTGCGTACTCGAGGCCATGGCCTCGGATCGTCCACGTCGCCCTATGCGAAGCTACCCGACCCACCGTCCCATCCGACCCGCCCCATCCGAAATACGTAAGTGATGACGTACGGGTACGCGCTGCGTACGGAGGCGGTTCAGCACCCCTATAAAAGGGATGCGAGCCTTTCCGAAAAATTTGTTCATTTTCTCTCTTTCTCTCACGATCTTGCCTCGATTTCCATGCCCGTTCAAACCCGAAGCTCTGTTCTTTTTGCTCAAGTCCCGAGAGTTGATTTTACTCCCGAGATTCCTGAGAATCCCGAGAAAAATCCGTTTCCCGAGACGAAACTCTACCCGGTTTTTGATCTCGCTATCTTCAAGCTTCCAAGTGAGTTCATACCCCTTTATTCAACCTTTGAAATGCTTTTAAATGTTTTAAATACTTAATGGGGGGGGGGGGGGAATACAAGTTAAACACTTATAGTTATTGCTTCGATCACATGTGATTAATAACTAGGAAACCAATGATTTTATCACTGTTCAAACTGTTTTACTTCAAAATGTTTCACAAACTCTTTTACTTATCAAATGCTTTTATTTAAACTTTGTTTTACTACTTATAAATTGCATGCCCATATATGTATAGATATATAAGTAATGTCTAAAGGGCTTAGGAAGGCCATCCGCCCTATTTCCTTTTCGCGCACTGAGATGTGGTCTGGTGGGATTTCGGGTGACCATCCGAGGGTCGTTACAATATTAGTTATATATCATATATACATGTATAGACATAAAAGTACTTCCATATTCATACTTATCAGCACATCATTAGTAAGTTACCATCGGGGTAACACAGGATCATACTACTACGATTTCTAGATCAACGAGTCAGTTCATTCAGGAGTCAATACTTATTACTAAGAGAACATATACAACGATACTAGAACAACTAACATTATGTTGCATATACACGAATACGTTAACAGTTGTGATCCACTGTATGGGAGCATGTCTTAATTGTCATGACCCGAGTTGTAGCCAGAGTCTCTTGGAGGGAGAGCGTGAGTTTGCGTATAGATCTATACTGGATTGACTATCCTACACCTCGCTGCTAGCTACAGCGGGACCGACAGGTCTGCGGGTGCCAAACGTCATACCTTATTTTTCGACTATACGTTGTCGTTGTTACCAGTCGATAGTATGGTGCAATTTATCACATGATACCTTAATATAAACCCAGTTTAAGGTAGTTAGTACAGCAGTAGTTCCTATAAAACAAAACTACTGTACTACAATAATTTACCCATTACATTTTGGTGTTAACCTCACTTAAACTTTAATGTACAAACTATATTTTGTTAAATGATAGTTACACTTGGGAAATTACACACTTTTACATCAAACGAGCATACAAAACAGTTAAGCCTTGGTAGAGGGCTACTTTAACAGAAAATATAGGTTTTTCTGAGAGATTCAAACTTTTACAAACACTTACATACATTTACAACTCATACTTGCGACAGGTTCAAACGTTTTGATAATAAACCTCGACACTAAAATACTTATGAATTCACCAGCTTAATGCTGATAAACTCTTTCAAAATAACTTGTATTCTCAGGTCATCAGTAGACAGGTACCGATGCTAGCTTTTGAGAAGTTGTAGCGCATTCAAGACTCATCATACTATTTTGATTTACATTATATTTTTGGTGTCTAAAACTGTACGGAACACGCTTGTATTAAAATTTTATATTTAATGCAATGGATGATGTTGTTTGCTTATTTACATTTACTATGTTGTGATACTTTACATGACGTCCTCCGCCCTAGAACGTTTCCGCCATTCTTGGTTTTGGGGTGTGACAGATTGGTATCAGAGCATTGTTTATAGTGAAGCAAAAGATATACTAAACTATAAACCCATTTGGGATTAAAACACTTTGACCAAGAGTCTATACTTTAAATACTAAAATAGTTAATTAAGTATACTAGTCTGCATTCATACTAAAACCAGTGTCACAACGACAAGAACAAGAGTATTACGATTGTTAAATATCACAGGTAAGCTAGGGGATGTATGGTCAGTCCTGGGAATGGCATAGCCTGATCAACTATGCTGGTCCGAGGAGTGATTAGCATATGCCCTAGAATAGTTGTGATGTGTTAACAAGTCTAAAAACTTACCAACAATGCCACAAAAAGATCAGTGGAACTTAAACTTAAAATACTATAGGTGTATTTCGTGCTATTAACTACATACATACTATATCTTTATACCTCTCTTCTCGCGCAGATTTAAATGGTTGGATTCCATCACGACGACCCGTACTTTCCAAATGAAGGCAACATAGGAAGGCTCGATGCAGAGTCTGATGATGAACACCAAATTCCGTTGGATGATCATCAAGCTGAAGGCTTCACGGATGGATCGGACTCGGAGCCCGAAGTCAACAACCTACCTCCAGTAGGTCAACCCCCAAACAACAACCCTCGACCAGCTTTTCTAGGTCCTACTCCCTTATGGGCAAACAACTTGAATCGTTGGAGTGATGAACAGGGTCAACCCTTACCATACTTTGGGGACCAAAGCTTTTACAATGTCAGCAATGGTGGCTCTGCTGACCGAGCCCTGCCTGTCATTATCCGCGGAATAGCTCGTAATGTCGAGCAAGGTCGAGCAGCCATCGACCGGGTCATGGAGATTGATGCCAACTCAGGTGTCAACACAGTCCGCATCCGCTGTCTTGAAGAAGACATGGAACGGACCCGGAGAACCAATGAAACCCTACAATAACATCTAGTTGCCTCTCAAGCTGAAGTCATGGAACTCCGTGCTCGTCAAAGTGCTCATGAGCAACACCTTCAAGAGGTGGTCCGTCAAATGAGAGACCTTAGGGTTCTCCCGAGGAATATTCATTGCCGTTAGATGATGTCTAGTACATCATTATCTTTAGGGTTAAGGATTAGCCTTTAACATATGTGCTCTAAGTAGCACTTTTCTGTAAAATATTCCTAACTTTCATTACTCTAATTAGGAATCTAAGAACTGTCAAACTTTTTCTATATGGTATGATGTAAGACCTACTGTTAGGTCGATTTTTCCTTGAACTTATTACATCAGTAATACTAGTATTATTGAAATCTATCTAAATTGTGGGAAAAATCTATACACTTGTGTTTTCCTACTAATATTTCTTGTTGTGATTTCAAACACTCATTCAACTGTTGGGCTATGGTTAGTTAGTCCATGTATCACTCTCACGTTGCTTACAAGATGATTCTTACCATTTTTTCTTACCTTTATAAACTTATAGCTGAAAGATGTCTCCTCGCAAATCTCCCAAGAATAATCCTGCACCACCACCTCCTCCGCCTCCGGTCATCGATACCATAGCACTGAATGCTGCCGTAGCTGCAGCAGTGGCAACTGCCATGGCACAGTATCACTCTTCTGATGCTAGCAGAGGTGGAACCCATGTGGAATCAATCCCGGTTGAAACCCCTGTGCGCTCGAGAGAGTGCTCTTACAAGGATTTCACCAACTGCAAGCCGAAGTCCTTTCATGGGACCGGCGGAGTCATTGCTCTCTCACAATGGTTCGAGAAGACTGAAGCGGTCTTCGAAATTTGTTCATGCCCTGCTGCGAGCAAAGTGAAATATGCCGCATGCACCTTTGAAGGAAAGGCCCTGACTTGGTGGAACAACCACGTTAAATCTCTAACTCTCGTCGTAGCCAACGACATAGGCTGGGAAACGATGAAAGACCTCATGATTGAGGAATACTGCCCGAGGGGCAAGATCCAGAAACTAGAGTAGGAGCTTTGCCTCCATATCAGGGGCATCAACATTGTCGCTTACACCACCATATTCAGCGAACTGGTGGCCCTCTTCCCTAATATGGTTCCCACTGAAGGGAAAAAGATCGAAAGGTACATATGGGGGCTAGTGCCTCCATATCAGGGGAACGCCCTATCATCAAACCCCGCTACCTTCGACAGTGCCAAACGACTGGCACAACGACTCATTGACCATGGGGACAAACTCCCCACAACAACAACAACGCTAGCCATCTTAGAACCCTCCAAACCCGCTGACACAAAGCGGAAACTCTGAGAGGAACGGAAGAAGACAAATCGAGCTTCCAAAAAGCAGCAAATTGTGGCGGTACATGCTGCAATAACCCCTGTTGTTGCTGCTACTACTGCTCCGATAGGACAGTATGCTGGAGGTTTGCCCAAGTGCAACAAATGCAACTACCACCACAATGGCCCCTGCCATGAAATGCAGTGCTCTAACTGCCACAGGAGAGGACACACAGTCCATTTCTGTAAATCTCAAGCGAGACCGATCGCCCAAGTCCCCGGCTCTGGTGCGAGCCCGACCTGCTATGGATGTGGCGAAACAGGCCACTATAAGAGGGACTGCCCCAAGGCGAAAAATGTTGGTGAAGCAGGGAGGCTACTAGCGATAGGCCACGGGGAAGCAGTGGCTGACCCGACAGTGGTGACTGGTACGTTCCTCCTCGATAACTCCTATGCATGCATTCTATTCGATAGTGGAGCGGAGCGAAGCTTCGTAAACCATAAATTTGCTCGCATGCTTAATCAACCACCGCACGCACTCAAAGAACTATTCACAGTAGAAATGGCTAATGGAAAAACTGAAAGTACGAGTATCATATACTTAGGTTGTACCCTAACTCTAGATAACCATTCATTCCCAATCGACCTCATGCCAGTCTCAATAAAAAGTTTCGACGTTATCATTGGCATGGATTGGTTAAGCCTTCATCGTGCCGACATCATGTGCTATGAGAAAGCAGTCCGTCTAAACCTTCCGTCTAATGAAACTCTTATAGTCTACGGCGACAAACCCGGTGCAAGTCTTCGCATCATATCAAGTATTCAAGCACGGAAGTATCTGCGTAAGGAATACCATGCATTCCTTGCTCACGTCGTCGACACGAGCCTCGAAACGAAAGAACTAAAGAACATCCCTGTAGTGAGCGACTTCCCCGACATTTTCCCAGAAGAACTACCCGGGTTACCTCCGCAACGATAGGTCGAGTTCAGAATCGACTTAGTCCCAGGAGCTACCCCAGTAGCCAAGTCGCCCTACCGCTTAGCACCAGTTGAGATGCAGGAACTCTCTGGTCAACTAAACGAACTGCTCAGCAAGGGCTTTATAAGACCGAGTTTCTCACCGTGGGGAGCACCGGTCTTGTTCGTTAAGAAGAAAGACGGATCATTTTGTATGTGTATTGACTACAGAGAACTCAACAAACTGACGGTCAAGAATCGTTACCATCTGCCTCGCATAGATGATCTATTCGACCAACTACAAGGGGCGAACTACTTTTCTAAGATTGATCTGAGATCCGGATATCACCAGTTACGGGTACTAGAGGAGGATGTTCCAAAGTCAGCCTTCCGAACTCGTTACGGACACTACGAGTTCGTGGTGATGCCATTCGGATTGACCAATGCGCCAGCAGTCTTCATGGATCTGATGAATAGAGTATGCCGACCTTATTTGGATCAGTTCGTCATCGTTTTCATTGAAGACATCCTGATCTACTCCCGAAGTAAGAAAGAGCATGACGATCACCTATGACAAGTTCTAGAGACATTACGAAAAGAGAAGCTTTATGCGAAGTTCAAGAAATGTGAATTTTGGATCCGGAGAGTCGAATTCTTAGGACACGTGGTAAGCGAAGAGGGAATCCACGTGGACCCATCCAAAATTAAAGCCATTGAGAACTGGTCAGCACCTAAGATGCCTACAGAAATTCGCCAATTTCTAGGTCTCGCTGGCTACTACCGCAGATTCATTCAGAACTTTTCTCGAATAGCGAAACCTCTTACAACCCTAACCCAGAAAGGCGTGGTGTTTGACTGGGAAGAGAAACAAGAAAGAGCGTTCCAAACACTCAAACGAGCCTTGTGCACCGCACCAATACTATCCCTTCCCGAAGCAATAGAAGACTTCGTAGTCTATTGCGATGCATCAAACCAAGGGCTTGGGTGTGTTCTGATGCAGCGAGGTAAGGTCATCGCCTACGCCTCGAGACAGTTGAAGACACACGAGGTTAACTACACGACCCACGATCTTGAACTAGGAGCAGTGGTGTTTGCTCTGAAGATCTGGAGACATTACTTGTATGGAACGAAGAGCACTATCTTGACCGACCACAAGAGTTTACAACACATTTTCGATCAAAAGGAGCTCAACATGAGACAACGACGGTGGGTCGAGCTACTCAGTGATTACGAATGCGATATTCATTATCATCCGGGTAAAGCCAACGTAGTAGCAGACGCCCTAAGTCGGAAGGAATATTCTGGTCGCAAAATCAAGTCATTGTCAATAACCATCCATTCACACTTGTCTAATCAAATTTAGGCGGCCCAACTTAAAGCCATGAAACCTGAAAAGGTGACAAGTGAATCCCTCAGAGGAATGGACAAGAATTTAGAAGCCAAGGGTGACGGAGCCTTATATTTCATGGATCGGATCTGGACACCGAAACACGGTGGTTTCCGAGACTTGGTCATGACCGAGGAGCCCAACTCTTGGTATTCCGTCCACCCAGGTTCAGATAAGATGTATCTGGATCTTAAAAAGTTATACTGGTGGCCTAATATGAAAGCAGAGATTGCAACCTTCGTGAGTAAATGCCTTACTTGCGCAAAGGTTAAGGTCGAGTACCAGAAGCCCTCTGGTTTATTGCAACAACCAGAGATCCCGGAATGGAAGTGGGAGCGGATCACTATGGATTTCATAACCAAGTTGCCCAAGACAACGGGTGGACTTGACACCATATGGGTCATCGTTGATAGATTAACCAAGTCTGCACACTTCCTGCCTATCAAAGAAACCGACAAGATGGAGAAACTTACGAGAACATACATTAGGGAAATCGTACGGCTACATGGTGTACCTATGTCCATTATCTCCGATAGAGATAGTAGGTTTACCTCAAGATTTTGGCAATCACTACAACATTCCCTAGGAACAAGGTTGGACATGAGCACAGCCTACCATCCTCAGACCGACGGACAGAGTGAGAGGACCATCCAAACACTGGAAGATATGTTGCGAGCCTACGTGATTGACTTTGGGAAGGAATGGGATACTCATTTACCCCTTGTCGAGTTTTCCTATAATAACAGTTATCACACGAGCATCAAGGCTGCTCCATTTGAAGCCCTCTACGGCTGAAAGTGCAGATCCCCTCTGTGTTGGGCTGAGGTGGGTGATACCCAACTATCAAGGGGGCAAGCTTTCGACAGTACTCTTACCGGTCCGGAAATCATCCGGGAAACGACAGAGAAGATCGTTCAGATCTGTGAACGATTGAAAGCCTCTAGAGACCGACAGAAGAGCTACGCAGATAAATGAAGGAAACCTTTGGAATTTCAGGTGGGAGACCGAGTCCTTCTCAAAGTCTCTCCCTGGAAGGGCTTGATACGCTTCGGCAAGCGTGGGAAGCTTAATCCGAGGTACATACGGCCTTTCGAAATTCTTGCAAGAGTCGGCCCGGTAGCTTACAAACTCGATCTACCAGGCGCACTTCGTAACGTACATTCTACATTCCACGTATCTAACTTGAAAAAGTGTCTATCCGACGAGACTCTCGTAATCCCACTCGACGAGATCGAGATCAACGAGAGCCTCAATTTTGTGGAAGAACCAGTAGAAATCATGGACCGAGAGGTCAAGCAAACAAAACAAAGTCGCATACCCATCGTGAAGGTTCGCTGGAACGCTAAGCGGGGACCTGAATTCACATGGGAACGCGAAGATCAGATGTAACGCAAGTACCCACATCTGTTTCCTTAATCCATGAGTGTTCTCTTACTTTGAATTTCGGGACAAAATTCCCTCTAACGGGGGGATGATGTGACAACCCGATATTTCAACTCTTTGTAATGGCCTAATAGGTCAAGTATTGTAAACATTTTTGAGTTAATAAAATTAACTTTGATAATAAAATGTCCAAAAAGTTTCTATGTAAATTCTTCTATGTTTAAATATCATTAAACCATGATCGTACGTAAAAAGAACGCCCAAATCCGACTTTGTATATTGAAGTTATGATTTTTCCAAGTTCAGCTTAGCAACAGACAGCTAAAAACTTGAAATGGAGATCGAGCGACATTTGGCCGGAATGACCTAAACGAGAATCGAAGGTCTCGACAATGGTATTTCAACGGTAAAAAGTCTGGCAAAAACCGACGTCAGATAAAGAAGTTATGAATTTTTAAAGAAATTCCTTAATCACGTCATTTTAATAAATAAATAATAAAAATAATTTCGGAATTTGCCAACGGAATCTAAACGAAAGATGTAGATCGTAGTCTCACCTTCGTGGGGATATAAAGAACGTCGAAAACGGAGTTCGTATGAAGGAGATATGAATTTTTGAAGTTTGCTAAATAATTTATATATAATTTTTATTAAAAATTCGGTATTATCCGAAGAGGAGTCAGCCTAGGGCCGAGGTACGCGCCGCGTACCCTCGTACGCCCTGCGTACTCGAGGCCACGGACTCGGATCGTCCACGTCGCCTTATGCGAAGCTACCCGACCCGCCGTCCCATCCGACCCGCCCCATCCGAAATACGTAAGCGGTGACGTACGGGTACGCGCTGCGTACGCCCGTACGCCCCGCGTACGGAGGCGGTTCAGCACCCCTATAAAAGGGATGCGAGCCTTTCCGAAAAATTTGTTCATTTTCTCTCTTTCTCTCACGATCTTGCCTCGATTTCCGTGCCCATTCAAACCCGAAGCTCTGGTCTTTTTGCTCAAGTCCCGAGAGTTGATTTTACTCTCGAGATTCCCGAGAATCCCGAGAAAAATCCGTTTCCCGAGACGAAACTCTGCCCGGTTTTCGATCTCGCTATCTTCAAGCTTCCAAGTGAGTTCATACCCCTTTATTCAACCTTTGAAATGCTTTTAAATGTTTTAAATATTTAATGGGGGGAATACAAGTTAAACACTTATAGTTATTGCTTCGATCACATGTGATTAATAACTAGGAAACCAATGATTTTATCAGTGTTCAAACTGTTTTACTTCAAAATGTTTCACAAACTCTTTTACTTATCAAATGCTTTTATTTAAACTTTGTTTTACTACTTATAAATTGCATGCCCATATATGTATAGATATATAAGTAATGTCTAAAGGGCTTAGGAAGGCCATCCGCCCTATTTCCTTTTCGCGCACTGAGATGTGGTCTGGTGGGATTTCGGGTGACCATCCGAGGGTCGTTACAATATTAGTTATATATCATATATACATGTATAGACATAAAAGTACTTCCATATTCATACTTATCAGCACATCATTAGTAAGTTACCATCGGGGTAACACAGGATCATACTACTACGATTTCTAGATCAACGAGTCAGTTCATTCAGGAGTCAATACTTATTACTAAGAGAACATATACAACGATACTAGAACAAGTAACATTATATTGCATATACACGAATACGTTAACAGTTGTGATCCACTGTATGGGAGCATGTCTTAATTGTCATGACCCGAGTTGTAGCCAGAGTCTCTTGGAGAGAGAGCGTGAGTTTGCGTATAGATCTATACTGGATTGACTATCCTACACCTCGCTGCTAGCTACAGCGGGACCGACAGGTCTGCGGGTGCCAAACGTCATACCTTATTTTTCGACTATACGTTGTCGTTGTTACCAGTCGATAGTATGGTGCAATTTATCACATGATACCTTAATATAAACCCGGTTTAAGGTAGTTAGTACAGCAGTAGTTCCTATAAAACAAAACTACCGTACTACAATAATTTACCCATTACATTTTGGTGTTAACCTCACTTAAACTTTAATGTACAAACTATATTTTGTTAAATGATAGTTACACTTGGGAAATTACACACTTTTACATCAAACGAGCATACAAAACAGTTAAGCCTTGGTAGAGGGCTACTTTAACAGAAAATATAGGTTTTTCTGAGAGATTCAAACTTTTACAAACACTTACATACATTTACAACTCATACTTGCGACAGGTTCAAACGTTTTGATAATAAACCTCGACACTAAAATACTTATGAATTCACCAGCTTAATGCTGATAAACTCTTTCAAAATAACTTGTATTCTCAGGTCATCAGTAGACAGGTACCGATGCTAGCTTTTGAGAAGATGGAGCGCATTCAAGACTCATCATACTATTTTGATTTACATTATATTTTTGGTGTCTAAAACTGTACGGAACAAGCTTGTATTAAAATTTTATATTTAATGCAATGGATGATGTTGTTTGCTTATTTACATTTACTGTGTTGTGATACTTTACATGACGTCCTCCGCCCTAGAACGTTTCCGCCATTCTTGGTTTTGGGGTGTGACATCTTTCTCCATTTACAGAATCAATGATGGGTTTAGGGAAAACCCTGTAAAACAGCTATTTGAATGTGATGATTAGGTTCGGTGGTGATGGAGACAGGTTGGTTTTCTGACATTGCATGGAGCCAATTTTGGAGTAGCCAAATGTAAGAACAATCGGATTCAAAGCAATCCAAAACCGAATATAATTGATTATCCATGGTGATTGAGCCCAGTTATCGAGATCAGTGGAACCCTAAACTGATGGGCTACGTATGAAGTGTTTAATGTAACAGTCTCACCAAAATAACTGTAATTCATCCTAAACTGATGGGCTACGCATGAATTGTTTAATCTATTTACAGCTAAATGGAGTAAAGTCAAATGCTTTGACCACAGAAAATGGTGGAAGTGTTGGCTTATCATCTATAATTGAAGCTGATGTTAAGTCAGTAGTAGAAATGGCAAGAGGAACTACTGAGAAGTAAGCCTTTCTTATAGATTTTTACCATTAATTTTTAAGAATAGCAACTTACTTCTAACTAAAATTTGCATTTCTTTTATCATTAATCATTTTTTTGTTAGGGATGGGCCTTTAATGATGGCTGCATGTGGTAGAGATACTATATCAATTGCTAGCTCTGTAAAAAGATTAGCATCTGAAAATGTATTTGCTGTTCAGGTGACTCAACTCGAACCCTTTCTCCTCACATTAATCAGTCAAATAAACTTTTTATGAAAAACTCTTTTTAATTTAATATTTTTAAGATTTGGTAATTGGGTTTCAGATTCAACATCCAAGAAAACAAGTGAGTAGGTTTGACTGGGTGTACAATTGACTGTTTGTTTGATCTGTCTCGACTCTTGAGTAAGTTCTGAATGGGTAAATGATGTTTGTCTATACATAAAGTCTCTCTTTTATGGTCCGAATAACTTGTGAGTAAATGACCATTGTACCCTTCTGTTTAGAAACAAGGTAGAATAACAAGTGATTGTTGATTTGATATGTCTAGGGTAAGTTCTGAATGGGTAAATGATGTATGTATGTAGTATGTGCTGTATACAGAAAGTCTTTCTTTTTTGTTGTGAATGAATTATGTGATTAAATTACCATTTTATCCTTTTCTTTAAAAGCAATGTTGAATAACATTTAACAGTTGACTGTTAATTTAATATGTCTAGAGTTTGTTCAGAATGGGTAAATGATGTCTGTTTGTAGTAAGTGTTGTATACATTACACAAGTCTGTTTCTTTTTTGGTATGAATAAACTGTAAGTAAATGACCATTTTACCCTTTTATTTATAAAACAAATGTTGAATAACAAATGACTGTATTTGATAGCTGTTGTAAATTATGTCTGCCTAGACTCTAAAGTCGGTGCTAAATAGATAAATATACACTATTGTCTGTTTGTTTTTTTATGGTTAACGTTTCTTGTAATTTTCTAAATTTTTTTACTATTTTCCCAAATTAATTTCATCCTATCATTGCAAAATAATCGATACAGGAGAATATAGTTTCGGTTTCTATTTTCCAAAGGCTCTCACCATGAATAACTGAATTGCTTGGTTGTAGTGTTCATTTGGTTGAACTAAAAGATACCAGTGAACTTTTTGCCATGAAAGCTGGAAGTAATGATAAACTGTAACAAGGTATGTCTGTAAAATAATATTCCTTTTTTTATCATGATTTCAAATTTTCAGAGTTTTTGAAACTTTATTTTTTTATGTAAATAACTGATGTTGTAACTTCATTTTAATAATGGTGTTATAATATTCCTCTTATGTATCTTTTTAACAGGAATAGGTCAAAGGGCAACTAATGTTTAATCATCAAGTCAAGAAAATGTTGATCTTCTAATGTTGTTCTTTTGCAGGTTGATGGCATTGGACCTAAAGTTGGTTGCTGAAATAGGAATAGTGGGTGGTGCAAATGTAGGAAAAAACATGTTTTTAAGTGTTATTAGTGTTGACATGTAGTGTTGTTTGACATGTAATGTTAGGTAACTTGCTTGACATGTGATATTGTAACGCCCGGGTTTTCAGGGCTAAGCATTTTTGTCAATGTAATAGTCTAGGTCAACTATTGTAACTCTTTTTGAAGTAATAAATATGAAATATTTGAGTATTATGTGAATTATGTGTGTTTATCTGTTTATTATTTAATTATAAATGTATAATTAATAAAGAATAAAAATGAGCGTCAAAATTAAAGTGTGAGATAATCCTGATATCTCTACATAAAGTTGTAGAATATGTCTCAAGGTTTCCGTACATATAAAGAATGCCGAAATCCGAGCTATAACGAAGAAGTTATGGCCCGCCGAAGTTTTACGGCAAAACCGGCACGGCACCGGGAGACGTAAATAGTGAATTTACGATAGAAGACTTTTTAGCCTTAGCAATCTAAACAAAAGTCGTAGAATATGTTAAACTAAGAACATCGATAAAAAGAACACCCAAATCTGACTTCGTATGAAGAAGTTGTGATTTTTCTAAGATTCGGCTTAGCAGTGCACGACCCGAAACTCGAATTTTAGTTCGAGAGGTTTTTGGCTTACGCAACGTAAATGAGAGTTGAAGATCTCATTAATAGGAAATCAACAGTAAAAAGATAGACAAAAACAGAGTCCGTATGTAGAAGTTATTAATTTTACGCAGACGTTTAACAGTATAATCTCCTTGTACTGTTAAATTTAAGATCGGTCGAGAATTAGCTGACGGTGTCAAAATGAAAGTTGTAGATCTTATTATTACCTACGCGTGGATATAAAGAACGTCAAAAACGGAGGTCGTATGTGAAAGTTACGGATTTTAGAAGTCGGAAGTGTGCTGTGCGAAAATGGGTGATATGGCACAATCTTGCCAATTGCTTTCTCCCCAAGGCTTGCCACCAGATGGTGACATGTGGCACCAAGTTCAGCCACATTTCACCCTATAAATACCACCTCTTCCACCCTCATTTTCTTCACACCTTTCCCATTCTTTCTTCTCTTTACTCTCTCTCTCTCTCTCTCTCTAAAACCTCTCTCTAGCCCCGAAATCCCCTGAAAAGCCTAGGGAACCTCCCTAGCACGAGGCGGAAGCCCCGGAGTGCTCGAAGGCTCCGAGAAGAAGAGCTTTTCGGCTCGGGAACGCTGCTCCAAGCAAAGCCCGGTTTTCTATAAAACCCGTTGTAAGTGAGGTACGCCTACGCTATTTTTAATATAGCTTTTATTTAATTATAGTAACGTTATTAGGAACTTATAATAAATACTTGGGCTATTATTATGGGTTATATAAGTATTTTTTTGACGCTTATATAATAATAATAATAGCTACACTATTAATTAGTCTCGACGAATAATAAACTAAACTCTAGTGGTAATAATACTAGGTTTCGTCGAAGAAAATTCTTTTTAAGAAGCGAAGCGCTGCCTGAGTTCCGAATCACCACCTTTTCAAGTGAGTGCATACTTACTTTCATCTTACACATAGATATGAAGTATTTAATATAAAATACGTGCTATGTGTGCATATTATCTGAATACTTGCTATCTATGCTGGATGAACGTTTTGTACATGTTTTCAAAGATTTAAACTGTATATGTATTTTATATCTACAAAATGTGTTGGGTAAAACATGGGTAGATGTAATAGTTGTTGTGTGACAAAATAAAATAATGAAAGGCCTCGTTATAGATGTTATTGATGATCCAGTCATCTAGCGGAGTATAGATGACGACCACGGACTATTCTAGACAGTCCAGTGGAACACTAGCAGGCTCGCAACCTGTAGGTGTTTATTCGAACTGTGTGTTTATTTGAACTATGTGCTCACCAGATGTACTCTATCCCCCACATGGTTGCCTTAAGGACATTTGTTGCTAAGGAATCCCCTTAGCAGTAATGTCCATCCCGATGATAATCCTTAGGATAGGTCCCTTATGATAGATGCTTAGGGACGTAATGTGAGGATAACGGGAACGGGTAATCGTGTTTGTTTAGTTTAATGAAGTTAATAAACTGATTTATTGTGGGTTGAAAACCCTATGTGCTCACCAGGCTCCCAAGCCTGACCCACTCAGTTTTATGTATTACAGGTAGTGGCGCTTGAGCATATATATGATGTTTGGACGAGGGATTACGGATCTAGGCCTGTAGATATGAAATAATGTAGTAAGGCTTGTATTGTACTGTTTATGCTTTTGATCTGTACGAACATGACATCCCGAGTCTTTTAATGAAATACATTTCTATGGAAATGCTTTTGATAAATCTTTATCATATTATTGTTTTGGGACAAATTCCACAACACTTTTATTTAAAATGTTACTCTCATTTTTAAACAAAGCATAAACAAACCGGTCTTTTCTGGCCGTGATTTTGGGGATGTCACAGTTGGTATCAGAGCATTAGTTTAAGCGAACTAGGAATTTATAGGATTTCTAGACTTAAACTTAGAATGCTAAGCGATGATTGTGAGGTGTGAGCACTAGCTTATTTTAGGAATTGTGCCTAAAATGTTTTTATATGCTAAATGCTTTATGCATGTTATGCTGTTATTTTGTTCGGATCTATGGTCTGTTGTCGACCGGATCTGGAAACCTTATGTGTTTAGGATTATAAACGTACGACTACGCTATTAGAACTAGCATGTAAACGTTTCGGACTGATAAGGACGATTTAAAACGTCGCTCCTAAATAAAGATCTAAATTCACCTTATTCGGTGTATAGATCAAGATGGCAAGGACCCGTAGCGGAAACGTAAACGCAAATGGGAACAGACACCAACCCCCCGTGATCGAGCAAATACCAGTTGTGGAAGCCGCTGCCGGACCAATAACGATGGCCGGAGTGCAAGCGATGATCCAGGCAATCTTGGATCGTCAAATGGAGGAAACCAGGCGTTTGCTCCAGAAAAATCGAGAGGAAGCGACTATTCAAATCGAACAGCCCGAGTTGAACGAAGGGCAGACTGAGGAAGGAGACTACAGTGGAACTGTTGGTCAAGCTAACCCACCAATAGTTCAACAAAACAACCAAGGTGACGAAGTCAAGAGGAATGGATGCAAGTACAAGGATTTTCTGACTTGCAAGCTATCGACTTTCACGGGAAAAGAAGATCCAATCGGGGTCATGGATTGGATCTCGGAGATGGAGTTAGCTTTCATGACGTGCGGTTGCAGAGGAAAGCTACAGACCACGTTTGCAGTACGTCAGTTTCGAGGAGGCGTTGTACGTTGGTGGAATACCTTGGGGAAGACTTTAAGCCCCAACAAGCCCCTGCAACTGACATGGGCAGAATTTCTGGTGCAATTCAAACGAAGATACTGCTCGGCTCAAAACCTGCTAGAGTTAGAGAACCAGTTTCTAACCCTGAAGAAGGGAAGCATGTCAATCGATGAATACATGAACAACTTCACAGAAAAGATGGAGTTTGCCTTGCGTCTTGTTCCGAATGAGCTGACGAAAATTGATAAGTACGCAAAGGGACTTCCATGGGAGTACGCGGTGCCAGTACGTCAGGCACCTACTTTGGAGGCAGCTATCTGGGCTGCCAAGTCTGTGGAGGACATGATTAAGGGAAGAGCTGCCAGCAAAATCGAGGTTGGCGAGAAGAGGAAATTTGAAGGGTCTGCTAAACCCAACAAAAAGAAGAGCAAGTTCGGTTCAAAAAAATTCGGGGGAGGAAACGAATTTACATGGTGCGAGAAGTGCAAGAAGAAGAACTCGGGAAAATGTGGCGATGAAGTAACCTGCTACAAATGTGGGAAAACGGGGCACTATGCCAATGAGTGCACGACCAACAAGAAGGTGTGCTACGAGTGTCGTGAAGAAGGGCATATTGCTAAGGATTGCCCAAAGAAGAAAGGTGCGGGAAGGCCCAACATACCACCAAAGCCAAAGGCGAGAGCCTTTCAGATGACGCTCGAGGCTGCGAAGGAGGCAGCAGACGTCGCTTCATGTACCTTTCTTGTAAATGGTTTGCCTGCAAATATACTATTTGATTCCGGAGCCAATTACTCCTTTGTGTCGCATAAATTTGGTGGAAGATTAGCATTGCCTGTAGAAAAACTAGATAATGCCCTTATTGTAGAAGTTGCTAGTAGAAAATTCGTACCTATTAGTAATCGTATTAGGAACATCGTCATTAACCTAAACGGAAACGAATTCCATGAGGAACTATTACCCATAGAGTTAAACGGTTTCGACATCGTTTTGGGTATGGATTGGCTTAGCGCCAACGATGTCGAGATATTATGCCGAAAGAAGATAGTTAGGATAAACCCACCCGGAAAGGAATCATTTATGGTGTACGGGGAAAAACGCAGAGTAACTTCTAGAATCATCTCCCTGATGAAAGCCAGGAAATGTTTGTCAAAAGGATGTGCATCATACTTGGCATTCGTAATCGATGCTAAGAAAGAAAAGAAAGAGGTGCAGAATATACCGGTTGTGTGCGATTATCCGGAAGCCTTTCCCGAAGATCTTCCCGGATTACCACCTGATAGACAAGTGGAGTTTCGTATAGACTTGTTACCAGGAACAACACCAATAGCAAAGCCACCTTACCGATTAGTACCGACGGAGATGAAGGAGCTCATGACACAACTTCAGGAGTTGTTGGACAGCGGATTCATTCGACCTAGTTCATCACCCTGGGGAGCTCCGGTGTTATTCGTGAAGAAGAAGGACGGAAGCATGAGGATGTGCATAGACTACCGAGAGCTGAATAAGGCAACAGTGAAGAACAAGTATCCATTACCGAGGATTGATGACCTATTCGATCAGCTGCAAGGTTCGAGCTACTTCTCAAAGATCGATCTTAGGTCGGGATATCATCAGCTGAAGGTGAGAGAGCAGGATATTGAGAAGACTGCATTCAGAACAAGATATGGACACTACGAGTTCTTGGTTATGTCATTCGGACTAACCAATGCTCCCACAGCATTCATGGATTTGATGAATAGGGTTTGTAAACCATTCCTCGATAAATTTGTGATAGTGTTCATTGACGACATTCTCATCTACTCGAAAAGCCAGGAGGAGCATGGCAAGCATCTACGAGAAGTGTTGGAGGTGTTAAAGAAGGAGAAGCTTTTTGCAAAGTTCTCCAAATGCGACTTTTGGATACGGGAAGTCCAATTCTTGGCTCATGTTGTTAACCAAGAAGTAATAATGGTTGACACCGCCAAGATCGAGGCTGTAATGAAGTGGGAACGTCCGAAGAGTCCCACGGAGGTTCGAAGCTTTCTAGGATTAGCCGGATATTACCGATGATTTATCCAAGGCTTTTCTTCGATAGCTTCTCCATTAACAGCTTTGACCCATAAAGGAGCTACGTATACATGGAGTGAGAAACACGATGAGGCGTTCGAGAAGCTAAAGAAGAAGTTATGTGAAGCACCGATACTTTCTCTACCCGATGGAGTTGAAGATTTCGCGGTTTATAGTGATGCATCTGGAGTCGGTTTGGGTTGTGTTCTGACCCAAAGAGAAAAGGTGATAGCGTACGCATCCCGACAATTGAAAGAGCACAAAAAGAACTACCCCACTCATGATTTGGAGTTGGCAGCGGTAGTATTTGCCTTAAAAATATGGAGGCATTACCTCTACGGCACGAAGTGCAAGCTCTTCACTGATCATAAGAGTCTCCAGTATCTCTTTAATCAGAAGGAGTTGAACATGAGGCAACGACGCTGGCTAGAACTTCTCAAGGACTACGACTATGAGATACTTTACCACCCAGGTAAAGCAAATATTGTTGTTGATGCTCTCAGTCGGAAAGTCAACCTTGAAAGGAAAAGACCAAGAGCGTTAAGAATTGAAGTCGTCTCGACGATTGTGGAAAGTATCAGGAAAGCTCAAGAAGAAGCCTTAGAGAAGAATGACCGAAAGGAAGAATGTTTGGGAAAAACGTTAGTGTTCGGTACAAACAGTCGAGGACTGAAGGTATTCCAAGATCGAATTTGGGTACCTAAGACGGGAGGAATAAGAGATCTTCTAATGGAAGAAGCACACAAGACCATGTACTCGATTCATCCCGGTAGCACTAAAATGTATAGGGACCTAAAACCCTACTACTGGTGGCCGACGATGAAGCTCGATGTTGCGAAGTATGTGTCCGAGTGCGTAACATGTGCGAGGGTTAAGGCACAACATCAGAAACCGTATGGGAGTTTAGAACCTTTACCTGTACCCATGGGTAAATGGGAAGACATCACCATGGATTTTGTGACTAAACTGCCCAGAACGAAGAACGGACACGACATGATTTGGGTAGTCGTTGATCGTTTCACCAAGAGTGCACACTTCATAGCCGCCAACGAGAAGTGGTTTATGGATAAGCTCGCAAACGCTTACGTGAAGGAAATTGTAAGACTTCACGGTGTCCCTCTTACGATTGTGTCAGATCGTGATAGTCGTTTCACATCAAGGTTTTGGAGGAGTCTACAAGAGGAGTTGGGTACAAATTTGTGTTTGAGTACTGCTTACCATCTGCAAATTGATGGTCAGAGTGAAAGAACGATTCATATGTTGGAAGATATGCTGAGAGCATGTACCCTCGAATTCCAATGGAATTGGGACGAGCACTTACCTCTAGTAGAATTTTCCTACAACAATAGTTTTCACTCGAGCATCAAGATGGCACCTTATCAAGCCTTGTATGGACAGAAGTGTCGTACGCCGTCTTGTTGGCTTGAAGCCGGAGAGAAGCAGTTTATGGGCCCCGAGATAGTCCATGAGACTGTTGAGAAATTGAAGGTGATTAGGGAAAGAATGTTAGCAGCTCAGGATCGTCAAAAGAGCTATGCTGACAAGAAAAGACGACCGATAACCTTCGAAGTTGGGGATTTCGTTTTACTTAAAGTCTCACCGTGGAAGGGACTTATACGATTTGGGAAACGAGGAAAGTTGAGTCCAAGGTTTATTGGACCGTTCAAAGTTCTTCAGAGGATTTGGAACCAAGCTTACAAGCTGGAATTGCCCGAAGAACTCAATGGTATTCATAACACCTTCCATGTGTGTTATTTGAGGAAATTCATGGGAGATGTTCCCGACATAATTGCAATCTCGGAATTAAGGATGGATGAGAATAAAAGGCTGATCGAAGAGCCTGAGGCAATTATTGACCGTAAGACTAAGAAGTTACGACGCAAGATGATCGAATTGGTGCTAGTCCGATGGAAACATTCGAATGGGCCGAATCTCACTTGGGAAACAGAGGATGACATGATGAGTCGCTATCCACATCTGTTTGCTGATGCATGATTCCGGTACGAAATCATCCTAAGGGGGAGAGAATTGTATCGCACGGGTTTTCAGGGCTAAGCATTTTTGTCAATGTAATAGTCTAGGTCAACTATTGTAACTCTTTTTGAAGTAATAAATATGAAATATTTGAGTATTATGTGAATTATGTGTGTTTATGTGTTTATTATTTAATTATAAATGTATAATTAATAAAGAATAAAAATGAGCGTCAAAATTAAAGCGTGAGATAATCCTGATATCTCTACATAAAGTTGTAGAATATGTCTCAAGGTTTCCGTACATATAAAGAATGCCGAAATCCGAGCTATAACGAAGAAGTTATGGCCCGCCGAAGTTTTACGGCAAAACCGGCACGGCACCGGGAGACGTAAATAGTGAATTTACGATAGAAGACTTTTTAGCCTTAGCAATCTAAACAAAAGTCGTAGAATATGTTAAACTAAGAACATCGATAAAAAGAACGCCCAAATCTGACTTCGTATGAAGAAGTTATAATTTTTCTAAGATTCGGCTTAGCAGTGCACGGCCCGAAACTCGAATTTTAGTTCGAGCGGTTTTTGGCTTACGCAACGTAAATGAGAGTTGAAGATCTCATTAATAGGAAATCAACGGTAAAAAGACAGACAAAAACAGAGTCCGTATGTAGAAGTTATTAATTTTACGCAGACGTTTAAAAGTATAATCTCCTTGTACTGTTAAATTGAAGATCGGTCGAGAATTAGCTGACGGTGTCAAAATGAAAGTTGTAGATCATATTATTACCTACGCGTGGATATAAAGAACGTCAAAAACGGAGGTCGTATGTGAAAGTTACGGATTTTAGAAGTCGGAAGTGTGCTGTGCGAAAATGGGTGATGTGGCACAATCTTGGCCGTTGCTTTCTCCCCAAGGCTTGCCACCAGATGGTGACATGTGGCACCAAATTCAGCCACATTTCACCCTCTAAATACCACCTCTTCCACCCTCATTTTCTTCACACCTTTCCCATTATTTCTTCTCTTTACTCTCTCTCTCTCTCTCTCTAAAACCTCTCTCTAGCCCCGAAATCCCCTGAAAAGCCTAGGAAACCTCCCTAGCACGAGGTGGAAGCCCCGGAGTGCTCGAAGTCTCCGAGAAGAAGAGCTTTTCGGCTCGGGAATGCTGCTCCAAGCAAAGCCCGGTTTTCTATAAAACCCGCTGTAAGTGAGCTACGCCTACGCTATTTTTAATATAGCTTTTATTTAATTATAATAACGTTATTAGGAACTTATAATAAATACTTGGGTTATTATTATGGGTTATATAAGTATTTTTTTGACGCTTATATAATAATAATAATAATAGCTAGACTATTAATTAGTCTCGACGAATAATAAACTAAACTCTAGTGGTAATAATACTAGGTTTCGTCGAAAAAAATTCTTTTTAAGAAGCGAAGTGCTGCCTGAGTTCGGAATCACCACCTTTTCAAGTGAGTGCATAGTTACTTTCAGCTTACACACAAATATGAAGTATTTAATATAAACTACGTGCTATGTGTGCATATTATCTGAATACTTGCTATCTATGCTGGATGAACGTTTTATACATGTTTTCAAAGATTTAAACTGTATATGTATTTTATATCTACAAAATGTGTTGGGTAAAACATGGGTAGATGTAATAGTTGTTGTGTGACAAAATAAAATAATGAGAGGCCTCATTATAGATGTTATTGATGATCCAGTCATCTAGCGGAGTATAGATGACGACCACGGACTATTCTAGACAGTCCAGTGGAACACTAGCAGGCTCGCAACCTGTAGGTGTTTATTCGAACTGTGTGTTTATTTGAACTGTGTGCTCACCAGATGTACTCCATCCCCCACATGGTTGCCTTAAGGACATTTGTTGCTAAGGAATCCCCTTAGCAGTAATGTCCATCCCGATGATAATCCTTAGGATACGTCCCTTATGATAGATGCTTAGGGACGTAATGTGAGGATAACGGGAACGGGTAATCGGGTTTGTTTAATTTAATGAAGTTAATAAACTGATTTATTGTGGGTTGAAAACCCTATGTGCTCACCAGGATCCCAAGCCTGACCCACTCAGTTTTATGTATTACAGGTAGTGGCGCTTGAGCATATATATGATGTTTGGACGAGGGATTACGGATATAGGCCTGTAGATATGAAATAATGTAGTAAGGCTTGTATTGTACTGTTTATGCTTTTGATCTGTACGAACATGACATCCCGAGTCTTTTAATGAAATACATTTCTATGGAAATGCTTTTGATAAATCTTTATCATATTATTGTTTTGGGACAAATTCCACAACACTTTTATTTAGAATGTTACTTTGATTTTTAAACAAAGCATAAACAAACCGGTCTTTTCTGGCCGTGATTTTGGTGATGTCACAAATATTTTTTTGAAATGAATTATTGATCTTATGTATGGAATTTTATTTGGTATTATCATAATTTCAATCTGTTTTTTAATTTGAAAATTAGTAATTCTATAATATATATATATATATATATATATATATATATATATATATATATATATATATATATATATATATATATATTAAAACTTTAAAATTATGACACGCAAAAAAGTGTGTCATCTTCATTTAAGACATGGTCTTTCTTGATAGGGGCTTTCTTGATACGCGTTGCGTGTCATTAACACGTGCGTCATAAGGTTACGACACGCGAATGTGTGTCGTCTTCCTTTATGACAGGGTCTTCATTGATACGCATTGCGTGTCGTAAAAGAGCGCCGTAATTGCACGTCGTAAATGAGCGTCGTAAATGCGCGTCGTCTATAGATGACGCGCAAAAGCGCGTCGCCTCTCTTTATGACATGGCCTTTCTTGACGCGCATTTGCGCGTCGTCTGAGCCTTTTACAACGCGCAATGAGAATGTATTTTCATTAAATCAGAGTAATTGTTTATGACATGGCCTTTCTTGACCGATTTGTTTATGCTTTGTTTTTTAAATCAGAGTAATTGTTTAAAGAAAACGGTTGCGGAATTTGTTCCCAAAACAAGATATGATAAAAACTTATCAAAACATTTCTCAAAGAGAATGTATTTTCATTAAATAATAAAACATCGGGATGTCATGTTACGATACAGACACATAAGCATAAACAGAATATACATTCATTTACTCAAGTGATTTACATCTCCTTTAATCTCTCAGTGCAGAGCAGCTTCGTATCGATACCTGTGATACAATTAAACTAAGTGGGTCGGGCTTGGAAAGCTGGTGAGCATATAGGGTTTTCAACCCACAATAATATAATTATTATATTTAATTATCAAACAATCAACCCAATTACCCATCCCCATTATCTTCCTTACTCTTAAGGGTCTACCCTAAGAATCATCGATTCGTTCACTTCGTATTAGGCACTAAGACAATAGCTGTCAGGATTCTTTATTGGGCACTAAGACAATAGCTGCCAAAGCTCCTTCCTAGAGCACTAATTCCATAGTTGCTATGGTTCATTCATCGGGTACTAAATCTATAGCTACCAGTGTAGGTACTTAGTCCATAGCTATCATCGTCTATCTAAAAGTACTAAATCCATAGCTACCAGCGTTCGTCTATACGGTACTAAATCCATAGCTACCAAGGTTTATCTATACAGTACTAAATCCATAACTACCAGAGTTCGTCTATACGGTACTAAATCCATAGCTACCAAGGCTTATCTTTTGCCTCATCCTCAAACTTATCCTTCATCACACACCAACTAGTTCATCTACCCATGTTCTACCCAACATATTTGTAGATATAAAATACATATGCAGTTTAACTCATTTAAAACCTATATAAAACATCCATTCCACGCTTATCTCAAATAAACCACAATATATAAACACATAACACGTATTTCATAGCAAATACTTAATATTTATGTGTTAGAAGAAAGTGACCACACACTCACACCAAGCATATACTTAATACATTCAAACAATACTTGTATTAAAATCATGTTTATGAAAGGGACTATACACCCACGCATATAAACAACTTTATATAATACACATAGCAGATAAATACTTAATATTTATGTGTTAGAAGAAAGTGACCACACAGTCACACATATAAACAATAATATATATACACATAGCACGTATTTTATAAAATACTTCATATCTATGTGTAAGATGAAAGTGACTATACAGTCACTTGATCAGAAGATGATCGGATAGCACTATGACTTGTAGAAGTAGTATTCTTCGGTGAAACCGGGATCACTTCACACACCGGGTTTCTCACGGGCAGAGCATCGGCTCGGGAACTCTTTTCTTCTCGGGATCTTCGGACTTCGGGAATCGCTTCGGGTCTAGGGATTGATACCGGGGCTTCGGGGGGTACTTCTTTTCACATAAATCGAGGTAATATGGGTGAGAGATGAGAGAATGAGCAACCGAACTCGGCTGGCCCTTCAAATCTATTTATAGGGCAAAACTAGCCTTTGCCACATCGTGGCACCTTGCCATGTCGTGGGCTTGGTCATCACTGCATGCGTCATCCAAAGTTGCATCTGGGGGACTCCCGGAGGTGTCAGAAGACCTTCCACGTCATGGCACTTCTTGCCACGTCGTGGTCTCTGACACAGCTTTGGGGTTCGCGCCCCCAACTTCAGAAATTCATAACTTTTGCATACGAACTCCGTTTTCGACTTTCTTTTTATCGTTGGACTACTATCGAAGAAATATTCAACTCTCGTTTAGATCACTAAGGATAGATATCTATCTACCTTAAATTCACTATTTACATCGCGCTGGGTCGCGCTGGGTCATGCCGGTTCTATCGCAAAACTTCGACAGGTCATAACTTTTTCGTTATAACTCGGATTTTGGCGTTCTTTATATGCAAGGAAACCTTGTGACATATACTAAAACTTGGTTAAGATTAGTCCTTCTAAATAATGTTCCATCAAAAATTCATTTTTTATGCTTATCGTCTCTAATTTGACTAGCCCAGATCTACGGGCGTTACAGAAACAATCTCATCAGCAATCACCGAAATCAAAAGAACCGAAGGGTAATGAAGCTTCGGGTTTTGGTAAAAATAATAAAGGTAAAGGGATCATGGAAGAAGAAGAAGAAAAGAATGTTGATGTTGCTCTCTATAGAAGAAATCAAGACAGAGAGCTGAATGAAAACTCTTGTATTGCTAAAGAAGCTGAAGAAAGGGAATGAATGCAAAAGGAGGCTCACGACCTATTGGAAAGTCGCAAAGTACTTTTTTCTTTATGGACGGTGGTGTGGATGATAAAAGAAACTATAGATTCTCAAGCATGTATTGGCTTGAACTAGTCGTTTCATTTGACTGTGAGAATTCTAAAGACTCCCAATTTGATATGCCCATCACAAGGAAAGCTTTTGTTTTTCACTGTTTTGTTCCAACAGTCATTATTCCCTCACAAGATCCGAAAACAGACAGAGATTTGGTTGATTACTACATGGAATTTGCTCAGCCTCGGTATCTTACTGGAGTGCTCAAAAGATTACAACTGTGAAGGTTATGAAGCCAACTTTTTCTAGGAAATTCATCAACATGAAGTTCAAAGTAACAAGAGGATCAAAGAGTTCGTTTCATCTCATTTCTTTAGTTGATCTGCCAAATCTGAATCCACATGATTGGATCTTGCTGAACAACATCTTGCTTACCAGTCAGAAACAGTATGAGCCGATTATTGATCATATCAAGCGAATGATCGCTTGTTATATTCTTGAAGTTGCCTTGAAGGATCAAGAATTCTCATCTGTTTTGCGAAAAAGACCAACTATCAAACCAATTGGGAAAGCTCAAGATCCAAACATAATGAAGCTTGGAGTGATTGATTCGAAGTACTGAATGGTGATGTTCACAAGAAAAGAAGTAGAAAAGTTCATGTTTGCCCTCGATGATAAAACTTTGTTTTCCACATCCTGTTTGGAACATATCATTGATCTGGCGAACAGGTGTAAGCATAATAGCGATGCTGACAAGAAGTACTTCACCAACATGCTTCAGTGGTATATCACTTTCCGATAAACTCTTTTGGCTATTGTACCGAAGGTTTTCAAGATGGTCAAGAAGTCTTCTGTTGCAAAACCGAACTAACCTCTTGTCTCAATTAACGCAAAGGGGGAGATTGTTAGGTTCGTGTGTGTTGCGTCATTGGGCTTAATTTTTGTGTTTATTTTGAGTTCCAGTTTGGGCCTGCCCTACCGTGTTTATTTTGTTTAGGGTTTTAGTATTTAAAGGTGCATGCATGCATCCTTTGTAATTATCGCTTTCATTTATTATTTTGAGTATTGTACTACAAACCCTAGTACACCTCTACAGTGGAAGTTCTTTGTCGAGCTCTGCTAAGGCGTGACTATTCTTGAATCATTAAGCTATATTTTGATTATGTCCTATGTTCTAAGGATTTATTTGTTTAATTTATTGTTTAACCTGTTGAAGATCTAATCGATCTAAGAGTTTTCAACTCATCAAGAGCTTAAAGGGAGGCATATCAATACTGGAATCATGGTTGTTGTTGTTGTTGTATGAAAACTCAGCCAAGGGAAAATAAGTGTCCCAACTCCCACCGAAGTCCATAACACATTCACGTAGCATGTCCTTGAGCGTCTAAATCGTCCGCTTGCTCTGCCCATCTATTTGTGGGTGATAGGTTGTACTAAAGTGCAGTCGGGTACCCAACTCCTCACGAAATTTCTTCTAGAAGTTGGAAGTAAATCGCACATCCCGATCTGACACTATCAATGTTGGCACCCCGTGCTGTGCCACCACCTCTTACATGTAGATCTCGGCCAATTTCTTTGCAGAAAAGCTATCACTAATAGCCAAAAAGTGAGCACTCTTCGTCAACCAGTATACAATCACCTATATCGCGTCGACACCTCACGCGGTCCTCGGTAATTTGGTGATAAAATCCATGGAAATATGTTCCCACTTCCACTAGGGAATCTCTAGAGGTTGCAACGGTCCATGTGGATGCTGGTGCTCCGCCTTGACCTGACAACATGTCAAGCATCTCTCAACTACCCATGGCACATCTCTCTTCATGCAGGGCCACCAATAATCCTTCTTCAAATACAAATACATCTTGGTGGCTCCTGAGTAGATCGATAATCTCAACCTATGGGCCTCCTCCATCAAAATATGTCGAGCTTCACCCGTATATGGCACCCAAATCCGTCCACGGAAGTTCATAAGCCCCCGACTATCCATCCCAAACTCTGAAATCTACCCAATCACCCACTCTCTCTTATGGTTCTCTAGTCTCACGGCCACCTCATGGGCCTCTCAGATGGAATCTAAGACTAGATTCATCATTTTCATCCTCATGCATACATCTCGGATCGGAGAACTCACTGCTCTGCGACTAGGGGCATTGGCTATCACATTAACCTTGCCAAGGTGATACAAGATCTCACAATCGTAGTCTTTCACTACATCTAACCACCTCCCATGTCTCATGTTCAGGTTGGGCTGATCCATAAGGTACTTCAGGCTCTTATGGTCTGTATATATGGTGCACCTGACACCATAGACATAGTGGCACCAAATCTTGAGGGCGAATACCAGCTCCCCCAATTCCAAATCGTGGGTGGGATACCTCGTCTCGTGAGGCTTCAACTACCTCAATGCGTATGGAATCACATTCCACCTCTACCTTAACACAAAACCCATCCCTAATATAGATGCATCACACTAAACTATGAAGTCTTCCACTCCCTTGGAAAGGGCTAACGCTAGGGCTTCGCAAAATCTCTGGTGAAGAGTCTCAAATGAGGCCTGCTGCTTGGGCCCCCAAACAAAAGTAGCACCCTTCCTGGTCATCTGGTAAGAGGAATGGCAATCTTGGATAAATCTCCAGTAGTAGCCTGCCAGGCCAAGAAAACTCTTGGTCAATTTGGTAAGAGGAACAACAATCTTGGAGAAATACATGATAAATCTCCGGTAGTAGCCTACCAGATCAAGAAAACTCCTGAACTCAAACGAGGACCTCAGCACCTCCCATCGCATAATTGCCTCAATCTTGGTCGGGTCAACCAAAATCCTATTCTAGCTAATGAGGTGTCCTAAGAACTGGACCTCTCGTAACTAAAACTCACATTTGGAGAATTTGGCATAAAGCCTCTTCGTCCTAAATACTCTGAGAATCTCCTGAAGATGCTCCTCGTGCTGCTCTCTGGACCTGGAGCACACCAAAATGGCGTTGATGAACACGATCACCGACCAATCCAACATGGGCGTGCACACCCGGTTCATGAGATCCATGAATGTTTTCTATGTGTTGGTGATTCCGAAAGGCATCACCACAAACTCGTAGTGCCCATAACGAGTCCTAAAGGCCGTCTTCTGGATATCCCCTCACAAACTCTCATCTGATGATACCCAGACCTCAAATTAATATTGGACAACCAAGACGCCCCCTACAACTAATCGAATAAATCATCGATCCTCAGTAGTGGATAACGGTTCTTGGCCATCAGCTTGTTAAACTCCCAGTAGTCAACACACATCCGGTGTGAACCATCCTTCTTCTTGACAAAATGGATCGGTGCTCCCCACGGTAAGCTACTCGGTCTAATAAAACCCTTCTCTAGCAGCCCCTGGAGCTGCAAGGATAACTCCTGCATCTCGGACAGCGCAAGGCGATAAGGTTCCTTGGCAATAGGCACCGCACCCGGAATCAAATCAATCCGGAACTCCACCTACCTCTCAGGAGGCACACTTGGTAACTCCTCGGGGAAAACATCCGGAAACTCAAACACAACCGGAACATCGGAGATAGAACTCAGCCTCTTAGTGGCAACTCTCATATCCATCAAATATCCTAGATAGCCCATACATCCCTGCTGTAAGTTCTGTCTTGCCCTGGCAGTAGAATAGAAAGTTGATCCAGATCTGGTCCCCTCACCACACACAGTAAGCTCTCCCCCACTAGGGTCGTGTATGGTCACCATTTGACGCTCACAGTCATTCGCAGCTCCAAAACAGCTCAACCGGTCCATGACCACTATGACACAGACATCACCCATCGCTATCGGCACCAGATCTATAGGGAACTCAACACCAAAAATATCTAATACACACCCTGGAATACATCAGTGGAAAAAAACCGCATTCTCGTTGGCTATAGAAACCCTCAGTGGTCGACTCAACGCCTCACGTCTGACACTATTGCGATGACTAAAGGATAGAGACACAAAATATCAACTCGCACCCGAGTCAAATAACACCAAAGTAGGCATAGAACTCACAAAAAAGTACTTGTATACAACACAATGTAAGCATAAACAAATCTAAAAAAAATGTAAATAAGGAGATACGTAACAACAACATCATCAGGCGTTGCACGGACCTCCTCCACATTCAACTAGAAATCTCTCTCACGAGCCATTGGAGCCTCAGCCTTCACTGGTTGAGCATCAGTACCATGCAAGGCAGCAGGAGTAGAAGTCTGGGCTAATCATCGAGTGAGCTGAGGGCACTCGGCCTTCCGATGGTTGGTCTGGTTGCAATGAAAGCAAACCACAAATCCCTTAGCGCAATCCTTCTCCATGTGCCCCTCCTTGCTACATTTGTAGCAAATCCCTTATCAACAAGATCCCTCATGACTCTTGCAGCACTTGCCACAAGTACGGTCCTTCTACCCCCCCCCCCCCCACCTGCTCTAATATCAACGGGTTTTGCCCACTTCATCGTTGGTTGCGACTGTACCAGTCTCTTGTCTCTACCCCGAGACTCCTCTTCCTCTCTAGTCTGCAACTCTAGCTCAATCTGCCTCCTCGTGGTATTGATCTAAAGCTCAGCCAATGTCCGATATGACAAGTTCGCCACGAACTCCTGAATATCCCTTCTCAAGATGCTCAAATACCGACTCACATGTGTTTGCTCGGTAGACACGTGCTCAGGGAAAAACAACGCCCTCTCATGAAAAATACTCGTAATCTTTGTCACAATTTCTATCTTCCACTTGAGAGACAGAAACTCCTGAGCGAACCGTTCCCTCTCCACCTAAGGAACATACTCATCTCGGAACAACTGTGTAAACCTGTCCCATGTCACTGCAGCATGGTCTGCAGGAGTAAAACTAGTAGTCACGAACTTCCACCAGTCCTTCGCTCCTAAGCGCAGCTGGTTCAGCGTAAATCGAACTCTCAGGTGATCTGGGCATGATCACGTATAGAAACATCCCTCAATGTTAAAGATCCATCTCATGTCAGCAATCGGATCTTGTGTCCTGTCAAAATCTGGTAGCTTCGTGTTGCTGAACTCCCAGAACAACAACGAGTCACCTCCCTATGGTCTATCAGCAGCTACGGCTACGGTGGCTTGCAGCAGTAGCCTCCGTAACAGCAGCGTATCGCTCGTCGAATGTCTCAATTAGCATGGTCTTAATAGACCCAAACATATCTGGTATGATCTCTCTAATAGCTTCAGCGACCTCCTCAGGAATGATCCTTCGAATCTCCTCGTCACTGGCACCGCTGCTCTCGAGGTTGTGGCACGTACCCACCATAATGTCTCACAATATGAAAAATCATCAGAGACTTATTCGAGCATACTCACACTTGATGTCCCATCCTTACATGCCTCTTAGTATCCTAAGGATTCTTACTTGGATCGCATACAGATCTGGTGCTTTTAGTAGTACGGGCCTAATACTACCTTCTACACCAACCCGTAGTCACCCCAAGTCCCCCTCCCAATATCCTAATTCACAAGTCGTATGTCTCTCACTAGTATTAGACTACTCTCTCAGTAGGCTCCAGCTATTCCTTATCTAGGTATCCCTCCCAGATTACCCCTCGACTTAGAACTCTTTCTAAGAAAATCCTGCTAGGTACTCCCACTCAGCACATACTCAAGGAAAATAAAAGATAACATCGATCAACAACATCTCCTAGGCTAAGGCATCACAAATCAGGAAACTATAGTCCTAAATTATGAAATATATATCCTACCCTCTAGCATTTATCCTTAATATCTCATAAGTATCTCATAATGATAACAAATAGGGGTATTTTGGGAAATCACCGTTCGGACTCTGGCTGATTGTACACACTACTTCGTCTCTTTTTCTCTTTAAAACTCTTACTTGTTTTTGAAAAATTATTTATCTCTATAAAATTTCCTAAATTCCTCGATTTGAATCCATAGATACTCGAGATTACATCCGAATCCCTCAAACCAACGCTCTGATACCAACTTGTAACACCGTAAATTTACAACTAAAATTTTCATTTTCAAATTGTCACTTTTAAAAAAAACCATAATTTTTTAAATTATCACAAAACACAAATCAATAATTTTTTCATATTAATCCAGGATCCTCAAAAAAATAAACTCCATCTCCTGTGTACAATCAATCTGACGCCTTCCCGTGATCCTCAGAAGTACCTGAAACACATATCACATAACACGGTAAGCATAAAGCTTAGTGAGTTCTTCAAAATACCACACACATCTCATTAGCCTCTCATGGATATATTTTGATAGAGACCCTCCGGTCAATTTGTCTCAGTATGGACCCTCCGATCCCACAACTCGGGTTGGACCCTCCGGTCCTAACTCAATAAAGCTCGGAACAATACACATCATAAATCACAAAGATATAATGTAGGGTATCACAATTTTCAATATAAGCATATAAGACCATTTCATCACACATTATCACGACTCATGGTAAGTATAGTGAGAAGACTCACCTCGTAAGTAAGCAAGTAATCCCCGTAACCCTCAAACGGTGTAATCCTCGCCTACACGTCATAATCATCTCTAATTAACACTTATCACCTCAAAATAAATAAGTTAAGCTAACCTCTTTCTCTAACCCTTGGATTGGGTAAAAGACCATTTTACCCCTCCATAGTCTCCATAATCCATGTCTAGACGAAACCCTAACAGTCAACAGAAGTCAACACTCGAGTCAACAGTCCATGATGACCCAACGCGTTGAGTGCATCTATGTGACACGTCAAGTTCCCCTCGTTTCCTCAGAAATGTCGTGAAAATCCAACTTAACTCGTCGAGATGTCCCGTCAACTCGCCGAGTTACATTGCATCTAGACTCTTCGGGGGAAAACCCTACCTGACTCGTCGAGTCAGCTCATAGACTCGTTGAGTCCCTTCAGTCTATTTTCTTATTCAAACATTTTTAGGCAGAAATGATGTCTCGTACTCTGGATCTAACCTTCTAAGGCTCACTTATCATGTAAAGCTTCAAGCATTACGTTCATGCATGGCATCTAGGGCTCAAAATGCCAAAACAAGCTCCGTAAAAGGTTTTATTCATGGAGACTTGCCCAAAGCTTGATAAAGCTTGGATCTTTCGGCTCATAGGAGCTCTTTTTGTCCAGATATGGAGTCTCAACTCCATGACAAGCTCCAACAACTCATGAAGCACAAGATATGGGGAAAAAAGCCCTAAAACTCCTTAGAAAGAGATCTATCAAAAGAAATGCTCAAGGTGGTAGCTTTTTACCTCCAAACTGAAGCTAGCACAAAGAAACACTAGATCCACAAGCCTCTTCTCGTTTCAAGGCTTGATGATATTCACTCTTCTTCCAAATGTTCACTAAAACATCCAAAGTTAGCTCCTTTCTCTCACACAATTAGATACATATGATTAGGGTTTCTCATAGAGGGTTAGGATGATAAGTGAGGCGAAAATGAGGGCTTAAGGTCCTTTAAATAGGACACAAACCCTGAAAAATAGGTTTTTCTCACCTAGCTCCTACTCGTCGAGTCGGGGTCCTCCAAATCATTGAGTAGACTCTAAAATCCCATGGCCATTACACTCTCTACTCGGCAAGATAGTGCTCCTAACTCGTCGATTTTCCTTACCAAAATGAATGAAATTAATTAACTAATATACTAGGGACTTGAGATGTTACACCTCGAGCTATAAATACCAAAATGTCACCCAATTAGAAATTAAGTTCCAAACCATGTTCCATAACCCTTACTTGGGGTGAAATGACCATTTCACCCTTGGCCCTACAAGATTCACACCCAAGGATCAAAACTACCCTATCCATAAAACCCATCAATGGCCCAATTAGAAATTAAATTCCAAACCATGTTCCATAACCCATCTAATGCCCATTAGGGAAAGCCCAGCAAGGGAAGCCTAACCAGAAGCCCATTACTCTAAAATCCTTTGTCCATTATGAGCCCAAACCCAAGAATAAGTCCAATATGAAGCTAGTCCAAAATCAAAGAGCCCAAAACTTGCACAGGTGATGCTTACATTGTGAGCACCTTATGCTCACGTCGTGAGGTCGTGACCTTAGCCCATAAACTTTCTCGAACACGCTCTCACGTCGTGAGGCTTCATTCCTCACGTCGTGAGTCCGGATCTAACCAAAAATAAGCATTAAGCTCCTAATCCATTAAGCCTTAACATGGGATAGTGTAGAGGGTCTTCCTTGACCCCGAGGATCATAAAAATCGAATATTATCAGTCACATATGTCTAATACATGACTTAAACACCAACCTAGATCAAAATGAAGGAAAAAGGGCCAAGACTCAAACTTGGAGTCCAAAACTTGCACCAAAATCCATATCCAAGGGTTCTAACACAACAAATGACTCAATGGTCCATAAAGTTGCTAAGTTTATGGACCTCATGCATGATAATTTAAGATCACATGCAAAGAAGGTGACCATAACCTAGATCTAGCAAGATTAGAAGAGAAAGGTGGGATCTTAGAGACCTACAGAGACTTATGAGCTTAGAAGTGCCATAAGGAGGAGCCTATCTTGCCAACAAAGAACCACCACAAGAGGTTCTTCTTCTTCTTCTTCAAGGAAATCAAAACACGAATAACACACCAATACCACCAACAATGGCTCAAGGGATCAAGAGGGCCTAATCTAGGGTTTCTCCGTGACTTGGGAGTGAAATAGTTTGAGGAGAAGCAACCCTAATCATCTAATACCTTTAAATACTCGAAAATTAGGGTTTTGGTGCATCAAACGTTCCTCACATCGTGAGCACTTCATGCTCACGTCGTGAGCCTTAAATGAGATTGGTCAATAAGTTAACGATCACTAACCCGAACCACTTCAACTTCAAACGGCTATAACTTCTTCGTTTTAACTCCGTTTTTGACGTTCTTTATATCCACAGAAAAAAAAAAATTTAAAAGATAAAAAATATTTCAATTAAAATAATTCATTATTTTTTTCCTTATAAATTCAAAGTTCTCAAATACTTTGACCTTTATATTTAACTTTTTATTTTTTAAAATAACTCATGTAGTATATGAGTCTCACAACTAGTAATTAGAAATTTGAAATGGAGAATCAATAGATTGACAAGTTGCATGATATTAACTACAATATTTAACATGGTGATACATAGCAAAAAAAACTACTCTTTTATTAGTATAGAGAGATTTTCTTTTTTAAAATAACCTATGTAGTAGGGATGAAAGTGGGTCCAAATCTGGACTGTATGGACCCGGACACGAAAAACCCAGAACTGGTTAACAAAATTTTATAGAACCGGAAACCGGACCGTTATATAGGAATCGTTTTTGGTTCAGTTACGGGTACGATATCGGGTAAAGTGAGTATAGAACCGAAAAACCCGGAAACATCAAAGTGGGTACCCGGTTTACCCGGACCCGATGGACCCAAACCCGGATTACCCGGAACCCGGATAAAGATAATTTTTAGACCCGGAACTGGAACCGGGTCTATATATTCCGGTTCTAACGGTTCCGGTCCGGTTTTCCGGTTTTAAATCCAATCCCTACAATGTAGTACATGAGTCTCACAACTAGTATATAATTAAATTTTGAAATGGAGAATCAATAAATATACAAGTGACATGATATTAATTATAATGCCTAATATGTTGACACATTTTTCCATAGCGGTTCCATAGCTATTCTGTAACGATTCCATAGCTATAAATTAGCCACGAGCCATTAGGCTATAGACATTTTTTCGTAGCAATTCCGTAGCTATCTGCTTATAGCTACGGAATAGCTACGGATTGTGTTGTAGCTATTGCACCAGTTTTCTAGTAGTGCTGATGGTAATGGTGATGGTGATGGTGATGATGATGGTGATGGTGACAGTGGTGGTGGTGGTGATGGTGATGATGGAGATGGTGATGGTGATGGTGCTGATGATGGTGGTGTGATGATGGTGGTGGTGATGGTGGTGATGGTGATGGTGGTGATGATGGTGGTGGTGTGATGGTGATGGTAGTGATGATGGTGGTGATGGTAATAGTGATGGTGATGGAGGTGGTGACGGTGATGGTGATGGTGGTGATGGTGATGGTGTTGGTGGTGATGGTGATGGTGATGATGATGGTGGTGGTGATAGTGGTGATGTTGATGATGATGGTGGTGTGATAGTGATGGTGTGATGGTGATGGTGGTGGTGGTGATGGTGATGGTGATGGCGATGGTGATAGTAATGGTGATGGTGATGGTGATGGTAATAATGGTAATGGTGATGGTCATGGTCATGGTCATGGTCATGGTCATGGTGATACTGATGGTGATGGTGATAGTGATGGTAATGGTGATGGTGATGGTGATAATGATAATGGTGATGGTGATGGTAATGGTGGTGATGGTGATGGTAGTGGTGGTGGTCGTGATTGTGATAATGATGGTGATGATGATGGTGGTGTGATGATGGTGGTGGTGATGGTGATGATGATGATGATGTAGGTATACTTGTTTGTGAGATGTATGTGAACGTAGTCATAAGCATTGTAGTGTTAAACTAGTAAACGAGTAATGGACCCTGTATGTGCACACAACTTTATGAATGATATTAATAGCTACATGTTGGTGAAAATATAGATAATCTTGTATAATAGAGGTGTGAAAAAAACGAAGCGAAAAAAACGACGTTTGGTGCCGTAAAAATCGAAAATAAGATAAATCTGTAGCTAATTAGCTACAGATTAGCTACGAAATTCTAACGGAAAGCATATTCCGTAGCTAATCCATTACCTACGGATTACCTATGTAATATGCTTTCCGTTAGAATTTCGTATCTATTTTGTAGCTAATGAGCAATGGATATTTCTTATTTTCGATTTTTCGGGCACCAAACGTCGTTTTTTTTCGCTCCGTGTTTTTCACACCTCTGTTATACATGATAATCTATATTTTCACCAATTTATAGCTATTAATATCATTTATAAAGTCATGTGCACATACGGGATCCATTGCTCGTTTAATAGTTTAACACAATAATGCTTATGAATACGTACACATACATCTCACAAACAGGTATACATACGTAAATACACGTACACATATACCACAACTCATTCATGTATATAAATATACATATACAAACATAATTCATCACAAGTTGGTGAAAAGTATATAGGCATTACAATGTTAAACTGTGAAACGAGTACTTGATCCCGAATGGGAACACGACTTTATGAACAATATTAATAGCTACAAGTTGGTGACAATATAGATAATCATGTATAGTAGAGGTGTGAAAAAAAGAAGCGAAAAAAACGACGTTTGGTGCCCAAAAAATCGAAAATAAAAAGAATTTGTAGCTAATATGTAGCTAATTAGCTACAGAATTTTCTTATTTTTTATTTTTCGGGCACCAAACTTCGTTTTTTTCGCTCCGTTTTTTTCACACCTCTATTATACATGATTATCTATATTTTTACCAACTTATAACAATTAATATCATTCATAAAGTTGTGTGCACACATACGAGATCCATTACTCGTTTAGTGGTTTCACACTAAAATATTTATGAATACGTTCACATACATCTCACAGACACTTATATATACACATAACTCATTCATGTGTATAAATATACATATACAAACATAATCCATCACAAGTTGGTGAAAAGTATATGCATTAGAATGTTAAACTGTAAAACGAGTACTTGATCCCGAAGGAGAACACGACTTTATGAACGATATTAATAGCTACAAGTTGGTGAAAATAAAGATAATCATGTATATTAGAGGTGTTAAAAAAACGAAGCGAAAAAAACAACGTTTTGTGCCCAAAAAATTGAAAATAAGAAAAACCCGTAGCTACTTAGCTACGGATTAGCTACGAAATTCTAACGGAAAGCGTACTTGATTGCTAATCCGTAGGTAATTAGTATCCGTATGTATTCCGGAGCTAATTAGCTACGGAATAGCTACGGATTTACTTTGGTAGTTATTATGTTACTAAACTAGAGCATCTCATTCTATAGCTGATCCATAACGATTTCGTAGCTAATTAGATACAGAAATATTTTGTAGCTATTTTCCGTAAGAAAACATCATGTTTCTAGTAGTAGTGATATGAAAAAGCGAACATTGAATCCATTTAATTTCTACATAGAATTACTTTTTAATTTACAAAAAACTTATAACCTACACATTGAAAAAGAGGTTAACAAAAATATATAAAGCAATGCTTAATTATATTTAATTTTCTTTGTTGTATAAAAGGAGAAACTTTTGGAACAAAATACATCCATACATATATATTGCGGTTAGCTTTTTAATTTATATATTCATGTTAATGTAAAAAACGTCAGTCTACGTTTTAAGAATACATGCATATGCATGTAGCGCTGTCGAAAATACCTGATACCCGAATTATCTGTCCGATTTTTTCGGGTATCGGGTAAATTTTTCCGGGTAATCGGGTTACCCGATTTTTTTCAGGTCGGGTAAAGGGCACATTTTTTGGGTTTCGAGTATACCCGAATTACCCGAATTACCCAAATTATTTTAAAATTTCATTTTTTTTTGTAGAGCTTGTACAATATCGCAGGTATTTGATCACGCTTAAACTAGTATCATTATTATAAAACATAAATATTTTTATTATGACAATACGACACTAACAATATTAAAAGTAATTTTTATATATCATCACGTTCTTTAAAACTTAACTGTTTTCTATATTATAGTTTTTATTAGAACTAACAAACTCATTATCTTGACGAAACTTAAGAACATGGCAAAACTTATGACTATATTTATCTTAAACATTTTAAACTTTTAAATTAAGATCTTTAGGTATTTGTTTTTTTAACATCTTATTATATTAGATTAAGTCATTAAAAAAATATTTTATATCTCATGTATTATTGAGTAGAAAATCTCAATGTTCAAAGTAAAGGTGGCAAAAATTGACACGACACGAACCCGACAAAAAATAAACGGGTTTGGGTAAGATGTTTCAACCCGTTTAAATAAACGGGTTGACACGACACGACACGGAAATTAAATGGGTAAGGTTAGGGTTGAGAATTTCAACTCGAATATGACTCGAAAATGACCCGTTTATTTATATGCAAGTATTTTTAAATTATTTAAACAAACTAAAGAGATACAAAATCAAAACCATAAGTAAAGAAAGCCTTCGAATTAAATTGTTTTGTAATGTTGAAATGACTTAGCCATCTAGATCAAGACTTCATTTCAATTTTTCATTCTCTCCCAAACTATCCAGTCTCTTTCACCACTCTCATCCTCATGACCTTTGTCATCCGTGTCCCCAACTCCCACTCTTTTAATTTTTTCATCTGAACTTGCTATGACTTCAACTATTTTGCCTCTAAAGTATTAACTTTTCCTTTCTACCTACCTAACTCCTACTCTTTCAACACGCTCAATCTTTTAACCTCACATGACACCACACATTTCCATCTATAGCCCTAACCCAAAACCCAACACGAACTCGACACGAAAATAAACGGGTTAACACGACACGACACGTTAAATAAATGGGTCGGGTTAGGGTCAAGCACTTTCAACCCATTTAGTGCTTCGACACGACACGAACCCGACACGACACGACATGATTGCCACCTCTAGTTCAAAACTTGAGTAATTTCGTTTATGTCTCGTTTGTTTATATAAACAAGACTAATAAAGCATGACATATTTATTTCATTAAATTTATTTTTAGGTAAAATTTAAAAAAAAAAAAAAAATCGTATATTTCGGGTAATACCCGAATTACCCAAACCCGACCCGATACCCGAATTACCCGAATTTAGTTTGGGTAGGGTAAGGGGTAATTTTTGTAACATGAAAAACCCGAATTACTTGACCCGAATTACTCGATCCGAATTACCCGAAACCCGAAAAAATTACCCGTTCAACAGTATGCATGTATAAAATAACAAATAATGATGCGGTCCTCCCGTATTTTATATATGACCTCAGCATTCAAATATTAATTAATCGTTCTATATTATACTCTGATATTAAACAAATAATTAATATTTCTTGTGATTTCTTCCTTTGTTTTTTGTCCAATTAATTAACTCTATAAGATCGAATGCATCAACGCACATAACCGAATCAAGCAAAACCATCGACAACACATGTATGCACTAGCTTATCTTCCCTGACGATATCTCCAAGATAATGGTTTTACATTTCATACGTACCAAAATGTTAAGAAACCGGTAACATCGGAACTCTCACATACTACATAATACAAAAATACGTAAGCATATAAGAGCTGCTTATTACAACAACGATAGATGGATGTAACGGAACAACACATGCATCATGCATACCCCCTAACAAAACAAAACGATCATGCAAGTTTATAAAGTTCACATACCATTAGCCTTTCCGAAAAACTTCAAGTAAAATGCAAGCATCTGTTCACGTGGTGGCAACGTATTCTTCACAGCCTCACTGTTAACGAAATCATCAGCCCATTTGGTCAGTTTTGGAAACTTGTCTTCAGTGAAGAACTTTATTCCAGCTGCTTCTTCCCTTATTGCATGCCAATAAGCTATGAAATCAGCTGCAATATCAACCAGACCAATGTTGTCGCCTCCAAAGAACTTGGTACCTTTGACTTTGAGTTGGCTTTCTAGTATTTGAAGTTGCTCACAAGCTTCTGCGATAGCCTTCTCATCCCCATTGCTACCAACAGCCTTAATCACAGGGATACACTGCACAAAATTAACCATACAATGTAAAATCAGTTCCGATGTCATAAAGTAAACTTTACAATACATATATTCAGTTTTGTTATTAATACATGTACATAAATATTACCTTTTCATCAATGAATTTCGCCAAAAATCGAGCAATAGCTCTCTCATAAGGATCCTGAGGCAAAATCGGCACTCCTTTCCAGACATCGTCGATGTACTCAACGATCACAAGAGACTCCGAGATCGGTTTTCCATTATGTAGCAACACCGGCACTTTATAGCTAAAAAATTAATTCAAATGGCTCAAGTTTTGAGTGATATATATATTTTGACTTGCGTCGTGAATTTAGAAGACATGAAATGGTTGTAGAAGGCTAACCACTTGTCAAGTTTCATAATTAATGTGTTATGTGTCCAAACGATCAAACATTTGGCAAAAACAGCATGCATGCAAACCAAGCCAATGCATGTCACATGAGTTTTTCTTTCCCAAGCAAAGCCAATGCATGTCTTGCTGAGTTTTCTCACCTGCTCCACCGCCTTCCAAACCAAAGAATTTCTTCCTCACCGCCTTTCATGCCAGTGCATGTCTTCCTAGTTAGGTAGCGATCCTCCTCATGTGTCGTTCCAAGAGGTTTCTTTCTGTTATTTCGGTTTTTGATTCAATCCATCTTCAATCTCCTTCTTTCTCCCTCCTAATTAAAGCTCTCGACCTGAGTCTATTTCAGAGATAATGAAGCAGAGGAAAGAAAAAGACTGAATTAAAATAATTTTTTTTATTCTGGTGCTGTCATGATCAGCTCTAGTTCCCTAAACTGTTTCTATTCAGATGGTATCTGATTTTGCCCACCAACTGTTTGCTAAAATTCTTGATTCAAATATTTCAGCCATTTTGAATCTTTTATTATAAATTTACTCACCGGTATGTTTTACTTACAGATGTTGTATGTTTCATCAAATGGGAATGGGAGTATTAAGATTATTAAGATTATACAACCAACAAACAACATAATACAATAGTTTGCATGCTAGACACATACATGCTTTATAACCTTAAACTACTATAAATAATGGGGCTAAATCGCGTGCTCTGTTTCATTAAGGTTCAACATCAATTTTCAATTACTCTGATTGGAGATTCTCACTTACTTTGTGGTAATCTTGCTGAGTGGAAGTTTTATGCTTGTTCTGATTAATCGATCGATAGATGGCTCCTACAGGAGTCATCTCGAACGATTCAAACTATGTATGGTAACAATTATATATATATATATATATATATATATATATATATATATATATATATATATATATATATATATATATATATATATATATATATATATGTATATATATATATGTATATATATATATATATGTATATATATATATATATATATATATATATATATATATATGTATATACATATATATATATATATATATATATATATATATATATATATATATATATATATATATATATATATATATATATATATATATATATATATTCTATGTGATTAAGAAATACAGAGAATCTTACATTACGTATGTCCAAAATTAGAGTCTAATTTTAACTTTTACCTGAGTCAACTGTAAACATCAATCGCGCTGTAAAGAATTATTTGTTTGTGAATATAAAATCTGAAACTACATCAGCTACCATTTAACTTTCCCTCTTTTAAAATTGTAGAGCTAAAAGAATAATTACATCTATGTCAATATGAAATTTGAATACTTAGCATTTCCATATTTCAGAATCTGAAGTTTGACTCAATTTGTAAACAGCGGAATATTGCCATTTTGGGTGACAAATAGACGTTGTAGTTGAGAGCAATTACGTGATCCTTTCATTAGATTACTTTCATTGCCACTTGAAAAAAAAAAAAAACATGTATTTAGTTGTTTGACCATAAAGATCAGTCAAAATTCAATACCCATTATAATCCACATAACATGGAAGCATTTTAATACTGTAAAATTTTATTAATTAAATGCATCTTCCTTTACATTACCATGGTTTGAAATGAACTCGAAAGGTCAATAAATTATCTGTAAAAGTTGGTTGCCAAAACTTGGATTCCGAATCAAAGCTGTTGTGTGTTTTGTCCATGGCTATGGAGATAATTGCACATTTTTTCTTTGAACCTTTATGATGACACCCCCATCACGTATCTCTTATATAAACATCAGATTCGATTCTTTAGAGAATATTAACCCATTTTCAGGCATTGCAAATAAAATTGGTGCTTCTTGTTATGGTGTTTATGCCATTGATCATCCTGGTTGTTTTTCGCCTCACTGAAGGTCTACATGACTATATCTCCAACTTAATTTAGTGATATAGTTGAAAATGTAATTGAACAACAGACAAAAATATATAAAGCAATGCTTAATTATATTTAATTTCCTTTATAGTATAAAAGAAGAAACTTTTGGAACAAAATCCATCCATACATACATATTGCGGTTAGATTTTTAATTTATATATTCATGTTAATGTAAAATACATCAGTCAAAGTTAATAATACATGCATATTGCATGTTTAAATAATAACAAACAATGATGCGGTCGTCCTGTATTTTATATATGACCTCGGCATTCAAATATTAATTAATCGTTCTATATTATACTCTGATATCAAACAAATAATTAATCGTTCCAATTAATTAACTCTATAAGATCGAATGCATCAACGCACATAACGGAATCAAGCAAAACCATCAACAACACATGTATGTACTAGCTTATCTTCCCTGACGATATTTCCAAGATAATGGTTTCACATTTCATACGTACTAAAATGTAAGAAACCGGTAACATCGGCACTCTCACATGCTACATAATACAAAAATACGTAAGCATATAAGAGCTGCTTATTACAACAACGATAGATGGATGTAACGGAAAATTCAACTTCAATAACAACACAAGCATCATGCATACCTCCTAACAAAACAAAACGATCATGCAAGTTTATAAGCTTCACATACCATTAGCCTTTCCGAAAAACTTCAAGTAAAATGCAAGCATCTGTTCACGTGGTGGCAAGGTATTCTTCACAGCTTCACTGTTAACGAAATCATCAGCCCATTTGGTCAGTTTTGGAAACTTGTCTTCAGTAAAGAACTTTATTCCAGCTGCTTCTTCCCTTATTGCATGCCAATAAGCTATGAAATCAGCTGCAATATCAACCAGACCAATGTTGTCGCCTCCAAAGAACTTGGTGCCTTTGACTTTGAGTTGGTTTTCTAGTATTTGAAGTTGCTCACAAGCTTCTGCGATAGCCTTCTCATCCCCATTGCTGCCAACAGCCTTAATCACAGGGATACACTGCACAAAATTAATCATACAATGTAAAATCAGTTCCGATGCCATAATCAAAGTAAACTTTACAATACGTATATTCAGTTTTGTTATTAATACATGTACATAAATATTACCTTTTCATCAATGAATTTCGCCAAAAATCGAGCAATAGCTCTCTCATAAGGATCCTGAGGCAAAATCGGCACTCCTTTCCAGACATCGTCGATGTACTCAACGATCACAAGAGACTCCGAGATCGGTTTTCCATTATGTAGCAACACCGGTACTTTCTTGAAAACGGGATTGTACTTCAGAAGGTCGGCACTTTTGTTGCTGAGATCTTCTTCAAGATTTTCGTACTTGATTCCCTTGATATTCAAAGCGATTTTCGCTCTGGAAACGTATGCGCTTAAGACAGTGCCATACAACTTCATTGCATCCGCCATTTTTCTGATTGGAGCAGCTAGCAAAACCTAATTTCTTGTTTGATTTGGAGATGGTAGGCTTTTAAAATGTTTAAGAGAATGGTTGATATAAATACTAGGCGGAGTAGTTGGAAGTTGAATATGGTATAAGTTCAATTACTGATGATTACGCTCAATAGACTTGTACAATATGAAAGATAAGTTGTAAGTTGCATGGGGCGATACTATTAACAAATCAAATGGAGTGTTAACCAAGAGTCTTGTGCCTATCTCGAGTAAACAAAATGTTGTTGAGAATCGAAATGACAAAGTAGAGTATCAAAATGACACCATTAAAATTAGATGATATGTTTTAAAGTTTATGATTAATTTGAAATTTTTTTGCTAAGGCCTCAATTTCGTTTTTAGACTATAATTGAATATCTAACGTTAAATTCAAGTCATCTTTAACTTCAAGACATCTTTAAAAAGATTGCATCCACAATTCTTTGAGAAGTGCAAATAATATTTTATAAAATATGAATTATCTTACGATTTTCTCAAAAAATTAATTTTTATTATAGTTTTTTAAAAATAGAGGAATAACTATTGTTTAAAGGGTTATTGACTTGGGAATGTAATAAGGTTTAAATTATGTTCACATTAGATTCTTTTTGAACATATTACATTAATATAGTTGTTATAACCACTTAAAAAAGGAAATAAAGTTTTAATTTTATCCACAATAGATCACTAACGTTTTTTGTTATACATATTACACCAACATGATTGTTATAATCACTTAAAAAAATGTAATAAGGTTTAATTGTGTCCACATTAGGTTCCTATTAAATTTTAATATATTTATCATTTCATCTAACTCTTTTACAATTTATATTAGTATCTAATTAGATGGTTTCATCATTTCATATTCTCATTTTAGTCGCTCATTCACCACAACCACGGTTTCAATCAAAAGGTTACGTAAACCAGTGGCGGAGCCATGTCAAAGTAATAGAGTATCCCAAAAAAATAATGAGATATCTCCGATAAGTAATGACTCCGCCAATTGGGTATCCCCAATAGGCAATTACTTATCGGGGATACTTCATTACTTGTTGCGGATACTCTTTTACTTTAACTCTAGCTCTGACATTAGTTTATAAGCTATCCAAAATTTATATATAGTCATAAAATGATATTTAAAAATATATTTTCTTAAATAATTAAGAGGTCTATTAGAAAATTAAATAAAATTTAAAAAAAAAAAAAAACAAAAAAAAAAAAAAAAACAAAAACAAAACTTTTAAAAAACTAGTGTAAGTAGCTTTTTAAAATGCTAGTTATAAGCTATTTTTTGGTTTACCAAACATAACAACTTAAATAATATCGAAAAATAAACTAGTTGTGGCGCCAAACATAGTCTTAATCATTAAGACTTTCCATATTAATAGCCTTTTTTCATAAAAATGAAAAAAAATTGTTATGTAACCTTTCGATTGAAATCGTTGTTGTAGTGAATGGACGACTAAAATAAAAAAATAAAATGATAAAGCCATATAACTAGATACTAATATAAATTGTAAAAGAGTTAGATGAAATAATAAAAATATTAAAAATATGGAACTAATGTTGACACAGTAAACCTTATTACCTTTTCTAAACGGTTATAACAACCATTTTGATGTAATATGTACAAAAAAGACATTAGGAACCTAATATGAACAAATTTAAAATTTTATTACCCTTTTTAAAGGGTTTATAACAACCATGCTGGTGTGATATGTACAAAAAAAAACCTTAAGGACCTAATGTGGACAAAATTAAAACCTTATTACTCTCCTAGATCATTAACCCTTCTTAAATTTAGAAGTAAGCGCTTTATGCTATAAGATATAGCATGCATTTAATATTTAATATTATTAAAATTCCAAACTCCGTTTATTTTGTACATTGCAACTTGTATTATATATATATATATATATATATATATATATATATATATATATATATATATATATATATATATATATATATAGAACTTTTTCATATGTAAAAAAATAAATCAAATATCCCCTCTCGCCTTCTATTTCCCCATCTCTGCAACAAGGTTCTCCATAGATAACCCACCACCACCTATCACCGCATACACCTCCGACACCATCACCTGTCACCGTCATCTCCTCCGGCACCACCACCTATCTCCGTCATCTCCTCTGGCATAACCATCTATCACCTCTAATACCTCCTCCAACTAAAACATAATCTGAAAACTTTACACCTGTCGAAAATCGTTATGAACACAGGTGAAGAAGGAGATCAGTCGTAGCGTTGTTGATCTCGAAACCCTAGCCAATGGAGATCGATGACGACGCACGAGTAAATGAGATCCATGGCTTCATGCGTCATTTTGAAATCCTAAGAGGAGGCGGTGATGATGTCACTGAATGCTAGATAGGCAACTACCTTTCATCTACACTTTCGATGACGTCTAAAGCACCACCCTTCATTTGCACTCCGGTTAAACCCTTCTTCTCCGCACCACCGACACTGTTTTCTCCCTCACCCTCACCGACAGAAAAGGAAGAACAAATCTATTATTTTCCACCTTCATCTTCGATTGTAAACCCTTGTTCCACCTTCTCCTCAGTTACAAAACCTAGATCTTATGTACATTCCGCCGGAGTATTACCTGATGTATTTGTGTCGAATTTGTTAGGGGGGAGCAAATTTACAAAGGGGTTTTAAGGGACTGATCAGTTGTGTAAGTGTGCGAGTGTGAAGAGTTGCAAAGCTGAGGAAGAAGAACGTCACACCCCCAAACCGAAACGACGGAAACATTCAGGGGTGGAGGACGTCATGTATAGTATCACAAGAATTGCATCATAGTAATCAAAGTAAAAACCGAAGCCAAAAGGTCACACTATTGTTAGAACAAGATGGGTGTACAAAAACAAACTCGATGAATCTGGTGCGGTCATTTGAAACAAGGAAAGATTAGTTCCCAAGGGACATAGTCAACTAGAAGGTGTTGATTATGATGAAACGTATGCCCCCATAGCCAGGATGGAAGCAGTACATATCTTCTTAGCGTATGCAACACACAAAAATATCAAAGCACAACAAATGGATGTAAAAATCGCTTTCCTGAATAGTGAATTGAAAGAGGGGGTTTACTTGCAACAACCTCCAGGCTTTGAAAGTCTAAAGTTCCCATATTATTGTTTCAAGCTTGAGAAAGCAGTCTATGGTCTTAAGCAAGTACCGAGGGCATGGTATGAGACTCTCTCTGAGTTTCTTTTCATGTCAGGATACAAAAAAGGTGTGATTGATCCCACATTATTTCAAAAGTCTAATGGAAATCACCTTATTCTTGTTAAATTTTATGTGGATGATATCGTATTCGAGTCAACAGATCATGGTATGGTGGATGAATTTTCAATGCTCATGACCAACAAGTTCCAATTAAGCATGAATAGAGAGATTAACTTCTTTCTAGAACACTAAGTGAAACAAGTCCCTTAAGGGATATTCATTAATCAAGAGAAATAGACCTCTGAATTGCTGAAGAAATACGCAATGGATAATTGTTCCTCAGCTAAGGTTCCTATGGCCTTCGGATATTAGATTTCCGCTGATCCTTCCTGAGAATCAGTAGACCACAAAACTTATAGAGGAATGATTGGTTCTTTGATGTACCTTACCACATGCAGACCAAATATTGACTTTGCAACAGGCTTATGTGCCAGGTACCAAGTCGGACACTTAACCGTAGTCAAACAGATCTTCAGATACTTGAAAGGAAGCAAAGCTCTTGGCCTATGGTATCTCATTGGGAACGACTTCAGTCTTCAAGCCTTTACTGATGCGGATCATGCCGGATGCAGATTGGATAGGAATAGCACTTCAGGTGGTTGTCAATTTCTTGGAGGAAGATTGGTCAGCTGGTCTTCACGGAAACAAAATTGTGTTTCTTTGTCTACTGCAGAAGCCGAGTATGTGGCCGCAACGAGCTGCTGTTCTCAAGTCCTTTGTATGAAAACCCAACTGATGGACTACGGATATAGAATGTCGTGGATACCGATTTATTGTGATCCAGGGAGTGCTATAGCGATTTCTCACAATCTTATTCACCATTCGAAGACTAAACACATTGAACGTCGATACCATTTCATCAAGGACCACATACTCAAAGGTAACATTGAACAAATTTTTGTCCCAACTCACGAAGAGATTGCGGCTGTGTTTACAAAGGAAATTGATGCAACAAAACTCAACGGTTTTCTACAAATGTTAGGGGTGATGAATTCGGATCCACATTTCTTTTTGAATTTATAGGTACCGCAAACCACCTCTGGTCTCTGTTGCGGTCCTAGTTAATTATATCTATCATACATGGTTTCAGTATACCTTGTATATCACAACCATATATCATACTTATATTTTTTGGGTCCTTATTGTTTTTTATATCTGAATCGTTTGTCAAGTGTTCCTCAGTTCCTACTACCGCAGTCACATTACTATCCACCCCAACAAAGAATCAATCCGCAGTCACTTTTAATGAATTCTCAACAACTTCATAAATTCCCTGCAACCTTGTGTGCTATTTACTAATCCTCATTAGATAAAAATTCTTTCATATTAAATTCATACATTCGTTTTGTAGCATACAACGTTTCAGTTCTCTTCTAAAGTTCTTTTTGTGTCAGACCTATTTTAGATTAAATTACATCAAACTTGTTTCCCATAAAAGAAATTTTTTATGAAATCATTTTCCTTAAACTATCAAATCTTCTTTACCCAATACGTCCAATCCGTTCAAAATTCCACCTTTATTCAACGGATTAACTCCCCTCACCACATGTTCTCTAAACGTGTGATAATGGGCCTGACATTTCATTAAGTATCCCATTTTTGAAAAACAAAAAAAATAATAATTTCTTTTAATTTATTTTATTTGTGGTTGATAATGGTTAAAACCCAAGGGTTTTTACAGTTAATAGCTGTAGATAGGGTAAATTCAGTAAATGATTGAGATCCGGAACTATATAAACACTTTTTCCCTCCCAAGAAAGCTTTACGCTTTCTAAACTCTTAGACGATCTTCATATTCTTCATATTCTTGCACTCAAAAATTTTCTGCAAGTTCTTCAAATATTTTCAAAATCGTTAAGTCTCGTGTATCGAAGAAGCAATCCAAAGCATCAGGGCCAGTGCAACCCTCTGGTTCTGAATCCACCACGAGAAATCAATCACAATCAATTGCTTCGAGAAATTTTAGGGCAATATTTGAAGATCATCCATCCTACAACGAATCCATTCGCCTGATGATCAAGTTTATATCTTCTCACCCCCTGTTTGGAGCTTTTGATTCGTTCACTGATATTGTTCCAATTTCAACCTTTTTCAAGTGTGCATTCTCGACATTTCGCCCAATCAACAATCTGTAAGAAGTTCATCTGAACTTAGTTGACGATTCTTTGGTCATCTAAACTAAAGAAAATTTCCTGAATGCAATAAATCTTTGTGTTCTTCCTTCCACAAGATTTTACTCTCCAAGCATGAATAACATCATCTCTACTCTCTACCAGATAGACTATCAAAAGAAACTCAAAGGCATTGGGAAATTCAAGAAAAAACAACTACCTACGGTTTGGCAATTTTTTTGTCACTTCATCATCCAGAGTCTCTCTCGTAGAACTGGAGGCACGGACAACATGGGTCCTAAGCTACTTGAACTGGTGTGGCGCATCTTTACAGGGAATGATGTTAACTACAAGCAAATCTTATGGGATGACTTTTTTCAGTACATTCCAAAGGAGAATCTAAGGGAAACCCCAACTGAGCTCACCTTCACACGTTTCTAGTCTTTGTGCATCTCATACCTCCACCGTGATGCAAGACTCAGCATGGGAAATGACATCACTCGCGACCTTAAAAGGTACACACTTTCGAAGGACCAATCTATTTTTGGACCACTGAGACGATTACCCATACACGTCTTGATATCTGTTGGACTTGAAACCAAAGAAGTCACAGATCATATAGAGGCTACGGAAGGTATTGACCCATACCTTTCTACCCCAGCTCTTCCCAGTCAGTCCATATTAGCCTCTACACAGTCCCTGCTACTACTACACAGTCAAGTCAACTACTAGCCAGAAGGCTAAAGAAGTTGTGTCATCAAAGAAATCCCCCGCATCAAATCCAAGAAAGGTGAAACCTCTAAGAAACACAAAATTGTTGTGTCCTCGGATGAAGCTCATACTCATCCTTACAGCCCCCCAGTCAACATTGAAGAAGAGTCATATATTGACTCCGGATCAACACTTGTTCACAAGAGGAAGAACATAAACCCAATCCTTAGCCAAATGCATGACCGGATAGATACCACAGTCTCTCAGAAGACTCCCGTAGTCCTTGGGGTCCCCACATACCTATTTGCTACAACCCTCTCCAGCTACTCAGACACAGTAAGTGTGTCTGTTTCATATGATAATGGAGAATCGACCCTAGTTGAATCCCAAGAGGATTTAATTGGCTCTAAACACCCTAAGGTCTCCAAGGCTTCCCATCTTCACTTCTTTGAACCATAAGAGTTGCACTCCATACTTCTTGATGTCACACAAAAACATGATACACCTTCCCAGCCACATGGCACTTCTTCATCTCTAGCTAAAATTAAGTCGAGGCCACACTTGACTAGGGGTCAAGGAGACCAAGGAAGCTCAGGAAATCCTACTATGATTACATTACAATCATGTGGTTTAGGCATGGTGAGCACGGATGTGCAAGGATCCATGAACCCGAGGGACACCCCGGTGCGACATCAAGGATTTGACGGATATGACTCTGATGACTCTTGGATTCGGTATCAACCTAATACTTAATACGCATTCAAAAAGTATGAAGCTTTTCGAATGGCATTCTAGGCCTGCAAGGATCAAGAAACCAAATAACAACAGCAGAAGGAGCAGGAAATACAAACAGTTGCTAAATACCGGACGGATGCGATCAATAATGCCAACACTGTAGCCACCATCCTCAAAGTTCAAGACTGGATGATCACCATGGTCGAAACAATCCAGAAAGCTCAGAATCTCCAAGGTGTGCAGGACCTTCCAAGCCCCCTCCAACTGCCGAAATCTATGGATCCAATGAAGACGGTACAACGATTGAAGTTAGCTCTGGACCAACCTTTGGTCTGGATGATTTGGATATAACTAAAGTAAATCAACCAACTCGATAAGACGATTTTATGATGGTAAATCCATTGCTAAATGCCTTGAACGATTAGAGACAAGTGAACGACTGGCTGCTAAAAGGATTTCGCTCAAAGTTAAAATAGGTATTCGAGCCCTGGATAACAATAAAACCGCAAATCACAAAGAGTTCCTAGAAACTGCTGAACGTCTTATTCAGGAAGTCACCGTAATAAAAACCAAACTTCAATCATCGATTTCGGATCAGGCTGTTCAATCCAAGAAGCTTGTTGAGGAAAGTCACAATGCTTAGGAATCAACCATTGCAGTGCTTCAATCCACGATCCACCACCTTCGACGCTCTCTGATTGCAAGCTTTCATGGTCAAGAAGTTCTGAAGCTCATGAAAGAAATCCATCAACTGTTGTTCAACACACAGATCCCCGAAAATCAACAACTATCTAATCTTCTCAAGTCACAATTTAATAATGTTCTCACCAAGATTTATGGCCTCCGTCAATGGTTTGAGGAGTAACAAGTTACTTCCTCAAAAGGGGTAAGTGAACGATCAGAACCGCAACTTCAATAATCTCAATCAGTAATCCCTACACCAAACTTCGATCCATCTCATTTTTCATTTGTTCAAACAAGGATCGAGACTCATCAATCTCTAATCTTGACTACTCATCAAGCAAAAAATCCCACTTCGGTGCCATCTCCTCCCAGGTCTCCTCCACAACAACAACAGATTCAAGTTGAACAACATGACTCTCCTTATCAAGAAACCCCACCTCAATTTTGAAACCTCAAGCCAACCATGTCATCTGAACATTCCGACGACTCTCCCGCAATAAAACAAAGAAAAATTAACTGGAAATCAACCAAGTTTGTGGAGATGATATGGAGAGACCATGGTTGTGACACCACCATGGATTAAACCCTAATCAACCCATGGGTTAATCCAACCCATAGGTTTCTCGATGAAGACTACAAGCCGATGTTAGCATATGTTGAACCCCCCGAAGATGGCTGCTGGGATATTCCCATCTCTCCAAATTCCATGTTCTTCACATTTTTTGAACCTTTCGACCGAAGCCTCCCTGATGATCAAAGGCTACCACTTGAATTCGAACGACTTAAAAAATTTCATGGAAAGCATGGATCTAAATTCGAGGATATACGGTCAAGTGATAAGCCTTCTGGAGTCAAGAACTACAAGATCAAAAAGTTCATGAAATAGGAGTTCACCCAGTACACTCTGACAAGAAGAGGCTATGATTATGTCAGAACTCAAGCTGAATTTTGTGTATGAATCTGGATGAGGTGTTCTTAATTGCAAGGATGTTTCAACTCAAGTCGTAGAAACATCTCAAAATGAAGATTGCTTTTGAAAAAGCTTGTGAGTACCTGAGATGCGCAGTGTGCGATTTTGCGAAGATAGATGTTGATATTCATCCGGACCTAGTTCCAAAATTTCAACCTTCCTCCACTTGATCATGCACTTGTTTATACTGAAGGATATCAAGAGCGATTCTTTGGTGCAACCAAATTTCCAGAACTAGGAGTTGTGTTCAAAAGAGTTAACAACGATGTTAAGTACTTCATTCCTATCACTGCTATGCACTGCCTAACCCGAAGGCAACTTGAAATCACTTTGACTTTAGTACAGAGATCGAAGCACACAACTGACGAAGTTAAATTCAAGATCATGTGAAAGATCAAATAGTTGGTTGAAGTAAGAAACTTTTAGTGGTTTCTGATCATGTTCCTGAATCTCGCCAAGTGAGAAGGTTAAAGAGGTCACTTAGGGGGAAATTGTTGAATCAATAAAGTGACCCTCTTGAACCTTAATCTGAAGTCCTCTTGACTATCACATTGTTGATTCTGCTACCGCAACGAGAAGACTCGACGCCATCCACAACCATCTCATCTGGAACAAAGACTTACTGTTTTTTAACTTATGTATTTACTATGTATTGTCCATTGTGCCTTGCATGGACACTTCTTTTAAATTATAGTCTTTGTTTATTCTCTTGTAATTTTCTCGGAACTCTATAAATAGAGGGTTCCGCTTCAAATGAAATACACATCTTTCTTATCTCTTACATCTCTCATTACTCTCTCTTATTCACAAAGATCTTACTGAACATACATATTTATCTTAAGATCGAAATTTATCCTTCAGAGCAAGTCATTCTTGACTAAATCACTTTAAGCTGATCACACTTACTAACTTGGTTTGAGTGCAATCCTTATTAAGAATGAGCTTAGTTTTTACTTGATGTAATAGTTGTTGTCATTTATATTTCTTTACATTTTCGTCATTATATTCCCGCTTCTAATTATCTAACTTTCTACCTCTAACATCTTATTATTGTTGAGCTTTATGATCCTTTGAGTTAAACTTATTTCGCATTATAACTTGTTCTAACGTTTGTCCAAGTGTGTTTCTCAAAATTTTTTCTCTCAACATCTTCCCACTGGCTTCTATGGTAGACTCATAGGCTCTATAGATGGTATTCATATCTATTTGGACTTGGGTTAGATAGGATTCACAAAGAGATAAATCAAAATTATTGTCAGCGATCCTGGATTTTACCTGCTAAAGAATGCTTCGACTTGGTGGATCAATTGTGGCCATGTAGCAGCAGTTTGGTTCGGCACCATCATCATCATCTTCCGAACCAGACGAACAATACCCTTCATCACATTCAATTGTTTGTCTTACCATCAGACACATATATCTTCCATTGACCATATCATCATCATCTCTTGAGGACCAATATCCTTCCACGTCTCTTGATACAGTTGAAACAAAAGCCTTTTAACTTTTAGCCATCTCCAGATCTCTTCATGTGTAGTAAGCAAAATCCTTGATTTTTGGTTTTTGTGGAACATCAGCCAAACAGTCCTTTGAAAAGTGATTAGCATGAACACATTTGTGACATATACTTTTTGGTTTGTCAGATTTAGGAAGATGTTGAGGTTCAGGGGTGGAGTTTGGATTAGTGAGATTGGGTTTATAAGTTGGACGATTTTCCGGAGTGGATTAAGGTTCCGGAGCAGAGTATGGTTGAGGATTGTTTTGGCGAGGAGCATGAAAACGATATTAGTATGGTTTGTGAGAAGAGTTAAAAGGACGTTTGTATTTCATGGTGGGTAGTGCAAATTCCTACTGGAAATGAAGTTCATAGCTTCGGAATCAGGATTACTATCAACAAGATAGTTATGAGTGGGTGCTATGGGTGAAGAGGGTTGAACAGGTGTAAGGATAGATTTAAAGGGATCCGAGGTGGGTATGTTAGAAATGGGTGGTTTAAAGGAGCTAACAAGAGCGAGAGGACCCCCGGAAACTTCTCTTAAGGTCTAAGAAACGTTTGATTCATGACCTTGAAGTTCATCAAATAGTTGATAAAGCTTCAATTTCTTTAGAGAACCATTAATTTGAAGACAAGATTTCACATTTCCCCATCCCTTCTGAAACTGTTTGTGAACTTGAGATTGCACTCCAAAGGATTTTGGATAATCCCATGAGTAGTCATCTTGTTAACTACGATTTGATATCGGTTGGAGGCTAAGGCAACTGATTCACCATGAGTAGTTGTGAATGTATCAAACTCACTAACGACAGAGGTCAGGTGCTTATCCTTCATGTTTTCCGAAACTTCGAACAGATCTTGAAGAGTATCCCAAATATATTTGGCATATTTACACGACTTAATGTGTTCAAAGAGATATTGTGGGACACTAAAAACCATTTCAAAAAATGCCACTTGATCAGCACGCAACTTTTCAATATCATTAGCAGTGAGAGGAGTTGGATGTTGTTCATCTTAACTCATGAGTTGAGCAACAATATCTCTAACTATTGTTCTAACTAGAACATGAGGACCTTCCTTGACAGATCTCCAGATAGCTTCCCCATTCTCTTTACCCTGTAAATGCTTTCCATTCTTACTTTAGAATGATCATATTCTTCAACTAGCAATGGGGCTCGTGTAGGGCAACCGATGCTATTTGCTATTTGCATTGAATACATTAATTGAGTACTAGAATAAACCATTGTAGTTAAGATACCTTCAAGAAAAAGTGGTATAAAGAAGAACTTTTATGCTAAACACATAAATGTTTGAAATACCAAGGTAATTTCAAACCAACTGTAATGTGATCTTATGGATTCAAAGGACAACCACTCAAGCTCTGATACCAATTGTAAGTTCAAGGGATCTGATGCGCAGGGACAAGGTTTTTAAACTAAAACCTTGTTTTAATGCTTAAGATCAATGTCTGCTTACTAAGAGGAGTTCTAGTCAGGTCTGGCAAGACCAGTCAAGTCTAAAGTGATGAAATCAATAAAATATTCAAGACATGAATGAAGAATTAAGTCAAGGTAAAGACAATAAATGAATAAGAAGAATGTTTGATATGAAAGGAAATAGTAGGTGAAGTAAACAAGAATAATGCTATCTTAAGTTAAACAATCTGTCAAGTACTTTGTCATTAAATTCTCCTATAAATAGGAAGACTAGTTACATCGTTCAGACCATAACACATACATAGAACCGCATAATATAGTTGCTATTGACACTCTGATTATCTTAGTTTTGACAAAAGAGACTAAGTCCTATGACATGTTACATCAAACAAAATGACAAATACAATTAATACTAATGACTAAAATAGATTCAAATAAATCATTATTCTCGACACAATCTTTATTCTGAATGTCTTTACTACGTTCGAAACATCTTCTTATAAACTTTTCCTCCGGATGCAAGCTGCACTTCTAAACTCAAAATGACTCTGAAACCTTTTCACTCATGAACTGAAACTGACTTTGGAACTTATTGGGTGATTGTTATAGGTTCACTTTCAGGTTCTAACACATGGTTTGATCTTCAAAGGAAAAGGGTGTACTTCATTCAGAAACTCCATTACTAGCACCATACGATAATCTTCCATAGGGACTACTGTTAAATCTATGGTGCCTTTCCATCCACCTATTTTGAAAGGCACGTTATGAGCGACTCCAAGGATTGGCTCAGATGGGGAGTTTACTGTTTTCAACCATCCTTTCTCCTTTGTATATTGAATATTCATTTTGTTTGCTTCATCTTTAGCAAGAAAGTTGTGAGACACACCTATATCAATTAAGGCTCTCATGGTTTCTTTGTTTACTTTTGTCATCACAAACATGAGGACTCCTCCCTTATTCTGTTTTGTCTCTTTCTTTGCCCACCGAGTTGAGGAGACGCATCGAGCTTAGTTGTGCTTCGTCCCTTTCTTCATTTTCGTCTTCAAAGACCATGGCGTTGAATATTTTCTTCTTGGGACAATCTCTTATTATATGGGGAGTGTTACATAAATAATACTTCACCTCCTTACGAGCCCGTCCTTCGATCGCCTTTCCTTTGAAAGTTGAGGGTTTGATAGCAGGTCTATCTTCCCTTGGTGACGACCTTTGTGCGACTTTATCCCCGCCACTAGTCCACCTAGACGGGGCATCTCTTCGGAAGTCCATAAGGTCTTCCGCTACAACAATAGCCTCATTAACATCTTGGACATTCCTTCGCTTAAGTTCATTATAAGCCCAAGATTGTAGTCCATCCTAGAAATAAAATAGCTTTCCTTTTTCTTGTAAATCAGGAAACTCAAGCATTAAAGCAGTAAATTCTACCACATAATCTTTAATCGACCCAACGTGCTTCAATCCCTGAAGCTTCTTCATCGCTACATCTTCAGCGTTGTGGGGATAAAATACCTTATTGAGTTATCGTTTGAACTCATCCCAAGTCTCTATGGTGTATAGGCCTTTTCTATGTCGCTATGCTTTCGCCTCCACCATAAGGCGACGTTCTCACATAGGTATAGGATGGTCGTGTCTATCTTAAACCTATCGTCCTTGACCCCAATTGCATTAAAATAACATTCTACGGACAAGAAAAAATCTTCATGAAATTTAGGGCCATGCTTACCTCCATACTTCAAGGGTTTAGGTGCATCAGTGTGTGGCTTCATCTTTGTAACAACTCCTCCAGAAATTGTTGCTTTGCATAGATTTACTTTAGCTTCCAGCGTAGCTACCTTCTCACAGAACTTATTCCGTAAGGTGTTGATAAGTCCAAGGACTTCTTCCTTGATGACATTGATGGTCTTCTTCAATCCATCGCTCGTGTCACTTATCTCTGCAAGGAACTGATCGACAGTATCCTTCCATTCAAGGATCTCATTGACGTTAATCTTCATCCTTGTAAGCTTGTTTTCTAAGCTTGCTAAGGAATCTATCGATTGGTCCCCTCTTCTTTGACTTTCTTTCATTCTCTTCGACGTTAGGGGGCACGTTTCTTACTTCACTACTTCCTCCTTCCATAGTTACGATCTCTTGATTGCACGAATCGGGCTCTAATATCACGTGTCACGGGATACTTCAATAACCGTGTGCCACTTAGTGTTTTCTCCGACTAAATCAGGCTAACTTCGATGACTTAGATGTACTAAGGATTTAAGGAAACAAGAGAAACGACAAGGAACACTTCTAAGAAAGATACCTTCTTTATACAACTTAAATTCTTACACGAAAGCTTCTCAATGGTTTGGGACAAACGAGTCCTCCCCATATTTATAGGTATCCTACACCTCCTCAAAGGGAAGTTTCTAGGTTTCGTATATTCCTGAGTATTCTATATCGTTCATAGAAGATCATTATCTATATACAAATTTCTACACAATTTTATGCTATACCTTTGTGTCCTAGAGAATTCTAGGTTGATCTAGGGACTCCTGGTAGATTATTATTCGTTCCACTATCTTCTTGATCGATTTAGAAAATTCTAGAACACCGACTTGTAACACTACGCTTTCAATTTCCTGAAATAAATTTGCTTTGTTTATTTATGAAATAGCCCCTGAAATATATCATACTTGTAATTATAACCTTTAAATTTTATAATATATATTATTAAACCTTATAGTTATTTATTTTGTTATAAGCATAATAATATGGTATTTTTCAAAGATTTCTATTTAATTTATATTATATTAAAATAAAATACAAATAAAATATATTGTAATATTTTAAATAAATTTATTTAATATGTCATTTAGCATTTTTATTTTAAAATTTAGTGTAACTATTAAAATATAAGGATAAACATACTCAACATATATCCAAACGTTCATAAATTGTTCAAAAAAAATTCGTTTACTTTTTCTTATTTAATAAATTAATGAATTTAAAAATGTTTGTTCTTTTTACAAAGCATCGAGACAATGATTATTTATATTCATTCGTTTTGTATCTCAATAAAGAAATACAAAGTAGTTGGCAATGTATCTTGTTTGCTTAAGAAATGAGCGATTACATCATACATGTTAACGATAAGAAAACCAGTGTGTGTATGAGTAAATTACATGAATTGTCCCTCGTGCAAGTGCCAAAACGCATGTTTAGTCTATATTTTAAAAAATTAACTCGGATCATCCCTCGTTTGTTTAAAACTTGCACTCTCTACCTGACATAAAATTACTAAAATGCCCTTTTCTGAACCCATCCCTTCTCCAAGACTCCAACCATCTCCTTCCTATCCTCCTGTCTTCTTCGACCAGCTAACCAAATGGCCGTCTCTCCGACCAGTCAACCACTCCATCTCCATCTCCTATTCTCTCTATCTTCTTCTTTGATTGATAAACCATTCTCTATCTCATCTTCTACGTTATCTCATCTTCTCTGATCATCTTCAACGCCGTCCCATATTCTCCGATCATCATCTACTCCGTCTCATCTTCTTCGATAATGTGTTTTCCGTCTCATAGTCTCTGATCATTTACCCCTTAAACGTATTAAACTATACATATTCAGTTCTTATGACCGGTTACTCCAAGTTAGCAGGGGAAACGGACTTAATAGGATAATATTATCACACCCCCAAACCGGAGCGGCAGAAACGTCCGGAGGTGGATGACTTCATGTTAAATATCATGACGCATGCATCATAGTAATCAAAGTAGTGTTGGATTTTGTATACTACAACATCCTATGGTGTACATACAACCCTAAATGCCTTGGATCTATGTTTTCTCTAAGTATACATGTAATGGTATTTCCAAAGCATTAAGCCTATAACTAGCATGCAATTGACATAAATAATATGAAATACTATTTAGGATGACTTACCTTTTATGTAGCTCGAAACCTTGTTGTATTTGGCCTTAAGAGCTTAGCACCAAAAGTATGAATGCCTCAAATGGCTCACAACTCACCTCGGACAAAGGTGGCTCATGAGAGAGAATCTTCATGCACCAAAAACACCTCCAAGAACTACAAGTGGGCATTTTAGGCTATGGAGTATTTATTTATATGTAGGATTTCAAGGGTCATGGCTATAAACCAAATCCATACCCATGGGTTCTATGATCCATGGTTCATGTGGCCCAACTCTTTATGTGTCCATACATAAACTTGGTCCAACATGGATCATAAGCCCAACACATATAAATGTAACTAATTACCATAATTAGCCCCCATAGACTTAATTAGTCTCTTTTTATCACTAAATCAATTCCAAATTCATTCTTGATCAATACTAATTAAAACATATGATTTCATATTAATATATTAGAACTTATAATATATTAATAAATCATATATAACCTTTTCTCAATAGTCCATCCTAACAAATTGTCTTGGTGTTATGCAACCCAAACAGACCATGCTACTCTCGGGTCGAATACATACCAATAAAATTTATGGACTTAGATATCTAATGGAACAGTCTCCCACTTGGATAAGTCTAAAACTATTATTGCAAGTAAGAACCCAAAACCCGACTAGCAATTGTAGCTCTTAAAGCTGCTATCGAAATTTGACCTAGTCAATGACGTGTCCATTAGATAAGGGATCATATATTCCTCCATTCTTGATATCATATACACTGAGACATGGAATATTATCATTCTCTCTGTCCATCTGTTGTTTCCCGATTTTCGATTTATGACGATCGATAAATTGAACAAATCAAATCAGTCTAGGCCCGGCCGAGCACTTGGGGTTGTCATCATTAAATCATCGAGGGGCCCACATATATCGCTTTTATCCCTCCATGGGTAAAAGGAATGGATAAACTTCCACTCATATGCTTGCTCTATCTACTCATCAAATCACACACAACAATGCATTTTATAACACAAAGTTACTGATGCGTTTTCACATTATCAATGTGCAACCGACTTGTAGATTGGAACTTATATCTCTTCGTTTGAAAAATTTAAGATATTATCGTCTCATTATCACTTGTGATAAAATCCATGAAGCGATTCAAATGAGCGTGGGTTTATTCCAATACTCGAATCTTATTCCAGGAGTACACATGAATACTGCAACTATGTCTAAAACACCTAGACAAACTACAGACCCATTCATGTCAGTCTTTCCTCAATACCTACTTCCAAAGTATGATCGACTATGGATGGTTTGAATAACCTAGTTATTCGGGAAGTCAAAACATGCAAAGTGAAACACAAGAATAACACTAATCCTATATGACCCCAAAACTTTTTAAGTCATATTGATTACTCATTATTCATTGTATGATGTTTCGAATAATCAACTTTATACTTGAATTAAATCAATACTTATTCCATGCCCCAAGCATGCACACTATGTTTACCTATGGTCCATTCTTTGTGGAACAGATCAATTGAAAACATTTCAATGACGCTCATTTCACAATTCCAAATCCTTATGATACATAAAAGAATACAAGATTCTTTGCCATTTACTGAAATCTGTTAGATTCTAAACTTATATGCAATGTTCCTCTTGTAATGGATATGCACAAAAGTCATAAAGACTTGGCAACAGACATTAAAAAGTATTCCGATGGAGAGCAATTCCATGGAAACGAAGTCTCACATTCAAAGTAGATTCCTTCAAACATCCTTCTTGCATTAAGTTTTCTAATCTTACATAGATTTAATGAATAACTTCCACATATGGAAACATTTCCATATTCCCATTATAACTATCACTTCTGAAAAAGAGATGCCTTTTTCTAGAATATGACAATTTGGTCCTTCCAAAATTAACACTATACTTCCAACTGTCCATGAGCAAACAATCTTTAGTAAGCCTCAAATTGTCCTCGACAATTGCTTAATCATTTTAGTCATATTCAATTCTAGTCTTTTTCCACCTTAATGACCTAAGCATTTGGAAAATTTAGAACACATAGAAATGTTATATAGCATATTCAATCGATCCTATACCCGAAGCACATGGGACACTATTCATAATGTCTCACATAAAGACAAGATACTTGACCAATCTTTTGCTATAATGTTTCTATTTTCCATGTTCTCACAATTCGGAGAGGGATGTCGTAATCATAATTGAATTTCGTGAATGCAGTTAACATTTCCATATATATAATTTCCTTATGTTGAACCATTCCAACATAACATTCATATATATATATACCTAACTAAATTTGATTAAATTCTCAATCTAAGCTTTTAGAATTTGGATGAAGTATAATTTTCTCTCCATTAATTATATCATAACAAGTTTTCAAACCCTGCAACTTTGCAAATTGAAACTTTTGTTTTCTATAATTAACATTGCTAACTTGCATTACTTCACATAATAATCATTCTCCCACTAACATGATTTTTATATCCTTATCAGCATAACACTTATGCTCCCACTAGCATTGACATGTATCCAGAAATCAGCTAGACTTCTAGAAATCAATACTTATTGACTTTCTTACCAAAGTTCAGATTTCTGATACTTGATGCTCCGATAAGTCTTTACAAGACTTCTCAATCCCATACACTTTTTTAGATTAAATAGCACATGTGTGTGTTTGAACCTTTTAGAACTTAAACTAATAAGTCCCGAATGTTTAAACTATTTGTCATTTCTTACAATTCAAACTATGAAAATGGATGTCGTAATCATAATTGAATTTGAGAAAGCAAACACACAAGTGCTAACTCTAATCCTTTAAAATCTACTTAGTGAAAGCGTTTCCTCACCATCATTTTCATGATTCGAAGAGAAACCTTATGACACTTATATTTTTCTAGTGCATGTGTTCCTATCCATATGAACTTGTCAAAACCATAATCATGAGACAAGGTTAGTGACGAATCCAAGCTCATATAGACTAAACTTGTTCAATTCTTAATTTCTTACCATCTGGAAGCACAAGGACCTACCATTGCTTCTAAGTTGTTCTACAAACCATTGAGAACTCACAGAACTCACATACATAGTCAACCAATTGGAATGGCATAGAAATAAGAATATGTCAACACGATAGGTTACAAACCTCAATTCGTGTGCTAGTGGTTGATAATAGGTTTACTCTTGATTAGTTCTTGAAACTATTCCAAGATCTTTAAGACTCCCACTGACCTGTTGACATATAAGATTCTCTTTGTCAAGAACCATTCCTTGACAAAACAAATATTCAATAGTTAGTGTGGATTCTTATTAAGATAAACAATTCACATAATTGGTCTCAGTTGGTCTTTGTCTTATCCAAGACATCACAACTTACCAATTTCGAATGTGTAAGAGTAGAAAACATTTTACTCTACATTTGACAAGTGTTATAAACCTTTCTTAAGATTATGTCACTCAAGTTACAATCTTGGAGTATAGCTCTAAGACTTGATTTTGGAACGAAGTATGATTCATCTTTTGATTTAACCATTTCAACAATTCACGATTCCTCTTCTTATCCATACAAATGCACTAAGATGTCGTTAGAGAATCAATTGTGATATGGCTTTCCATAATCTTTAAGATGATCATAAAACATGATACTGAAGTACTCTCCCATATTTTCATATTGGAGAAACTTTTATCTCTCTGCCTAATTTGATTCTTCTCATTTGTCTTGCCATACATTGGAACTTTTCCAATGTTTCAGAATTACACTTAAACTTGTAAGCATAACCATATTTACTAAACTTTAGTAAATCATGACGAATAGTCTTATCGATCTTTGTGGGGACCTTGACCAGTGCAATACCAAGCTTACCCGATCCCCTAGTCCTTCACTTGACATAAATATGAATAAGGAGTTAGTCTTAATTTCCCAAAGATGAAAATTCTCGTTCATCACAAAATACAAGTTACATCATTCCAAGTTTCTATCCAACTGAAACTTGGGTGACAGAAATCTTTCTTTATTTGGTAAATTATGACACCACTACAAACGAAAGAATCAAATCCATTTTCCAATATTGCTATCAATGGAATCATATAAACAACAACTTTTCACAAATGCCATTGTAAGGAAACTTAAAAATAACTTCTCTTCTATTTAAAAAATTTGCAGAAAAACTTTTCCTTACAATGCAATTAAAAATGAAAAACATGTTGTTATGTATTCCTAAGCAATCTATAATGACTCTTAAGCAGTAGCTCAAAATTCTGATCATCGAACCATGTGATCGAAATCAATCACTTCGCGAACAGAATCAGTTCACTCTTCCTTTAAGCTTCCTTTCTTTTTTCTTTCATTCTACAAAACATCAAAATGCAACCTAGTCACATCATGTAATAAGAATCTCCAAATAGGAACTTAATAGAGTTAGATAGTGCACTTTACCTGAAGCAAAGTCAAACTTTTTGACTTTTACCATCCTTATGAACTTTCAGGGTAATTTTGGCAGGTTCACAACCAATGCCCCTTCTTTTGGTAAAAGAAACATATGGACTTTTTTGGGAACGGTACACAGGACTATCTCAGACTTAACCTCTCTTTACCATTTGGTCAATCAGGTTACTATGGTCGATCCCTTTCCATTGGGAAGAGAAAACTTTTTTTGACATCTAATGTTACCATTGTCAATGTCCATGGAAGTTTGGAAAGTAGATCTTCCAATCAAATTTGCTTTACCAGTGCTCCAAATCATTGTTGATTCAGCAGTAACAAAGTACATAGGTAAGATCGATAAGGGTCATGTCATGATCTGTCATCAGGGAGTGACTAAAGAACGCAATCAGTAGCCAACTTCCTCGAGACTTCGACACCAACCTCTCCCGGCTTGTCAATATTTGAATTAATCTCCAAGATGTGAGCATATATAGACATTGCTTGCCAATAGGGATTGAGTGACCTTGAACTTTTCAAGAACTTGTGGGTTAGGGAGAATAATTGGAGGAGGTGGAGGAAGTAAAGTATGATTTCCAGTCCCATTAATGCACAATAAAGGGATTAATCTTTCACCTAGATCGTCATGTAGGATATCATCTTCATTAGGAAAGCTTTATCCAAAAGGATAAGGAAGACCATAGTCGTCTGAACTAGACATCTATGAGGGAGAAATTCAAGCAAGTTGATTTAAGTCCTTAACTTGGAAGACGGATTCCGTAATCCAAGATACAAAATATTTGAAGGTAGGTAAATGACGATTTACAAATTTCCACCATGAAAAGCGAAAATGAATTTTAGGTTTCAAGTGAATTGAAACTCCTAGATCTTTTGAGATTCATTGAACTATTCAAAGGTATGTTTAAATCTTGATTGTACCCTTCAAGTTTGTGAATGGGATGCCGAGGATCACAAACAAGGAATGAATAATCATGCAATTTAGTTTGGTACACTTAATGTTACAACCACCTAAGCAATGCGTCAATTAACCACATACGCTCCATTGATCTATGATTAACATCAAGTTACCTTTTCCATGCATTGTCAGTCCCAGATTAGTGTGTCGGTTAACCACACACGCTCCACTAACGACTTAACAAGGTGCAAAGTGCAATTTCATGGGTTAGCACCATATTCACATTTTCCTAAAGTAACTAAGATTGGGAATTTAATAAAGTTTAGTTATTTTATGTTTATCATTATACTTTTAATGAAGGGAGAATCAGAGTCCTATCATACCCGTTCGGCTAACGACCCTCCACCAGCCAAGGAAGCGGAGAGTGAGAGTGGACACCCATTAAACTGCCATTTTATAGGCAATAACCTCATACCCCCTTATAGACCGTGTTTGTGAAAGAGGCCTAGTAACGGTAAGACTAGCTTTGTTCTTGTATGTGTGTGTGTGTGTGTATATATATATATGTATATATATATATACATATATATATATATATATATATATATATATATATATATATATATATATATTAAACCTATAATATTATAATTATATAAGGGTAGAATTTTAAACTTTAAAATTCTAGGGTTTGATTTGGAATTAAAGTATACATGGAGGGTAACTTTACAATTTCCAAAACTTGAGGACAAGTTTTGAACAATTTAAAAACTTTTGGATTCCCTAACTTATGAGTTTAATATGGTTTTTATGGAAGACTTTTCAAATTCCATAACTTGAAGACAAGTTATGGAAGACATAAAACATTTTATGATGACATTAAAAATAAAATACTCTTCCATTTTCATAACCTATGAGACTTAATGTGCTTTTAACTAAAAAAATATTCATTTTCCATAACTTGAGCACCAGTTATGGAGTTCATAAAAACCATTAAGATTAATTATTCCTATTAACACAATAATCAAATAATTTTTCTATGAACAAATTAAACTCATAAGCAAAGATAATTCACATCAACAATTTTCAAGAAATTAGATAATCACATTAAATTATACAAATCTTGAAACTTTGGCAATTATCCTTTATTTTTATGAGGATAATAATTACCATGGCATCAAAGTCAAATTTTACGAACAAAAACATTTTGTGATAATGATCCTAATCCAAAACATGCCAAAAAAACTCAAAAATCTGCATTCAGAACTGCCAACTCGTCGAGCCCCTTGACGCACTCGACAAGTCCAATACAATCTTCAACCAACTCGTTGAGTCACCTAGTGGACTCGATGAGTCCTGCTGACAGAATGCAGAAAATTCGAATTGTTTCCTTCGAAAACCAATAATAACATCAAATATAATAAAAAACAACACCTGGCTCTGATACCACTGTCAGGGTTTGTGTACTACAACATCCTATGGTGCACATACAACCATAAATGCCTTGGATCTATGTTTTCTCTTATTATACATGTAATGGAATTTCCAAAGCATTAAGCCTATAACTAGAATGCAATTGACATAAACAATATGAAATACTAGTTAGGATGACATACATTTTATGTAGCTTGAAACCTTGTTGTATTTGGCCTTTAGAGCTTAGCACCAAAAGTATGAATGCCTCAAATGGCTTACAACTCACCTAAGACAAATGTGGCTCTTGAGAGAGAATCTCCATGCACCAAAAACACCTCCAAGAACTACAAGTAGGAATTTTTAGGCTATGAAGTATGCAGTTAGATGTAGGATTTCAAGGGTCATGAGTATAACCCAAATCCATACCCATGGGTTCTATGATACATGGTTCATGTGGCCCAACTCTTTATGTGTCCATACATAAACATGGTCCAACATGAACCATAAGCCCAACACATATAAATATAACTAATTACCATAATTAGTCCCTAAAGATTTAATTAGTCTATTTTGATCACTGAATCAATTCCAAATTAATTTTTAATCAATACTAATTAAAACATATGATTTCATATTAATATATTAGAACCTATAATGTATTAAATAAATCATTTTTAACCTTTTCTCAAGAGTCCATCCTAACAAATTGTCCTAGTGTTACGCAACCAAAATAGACCATGCTACTCTCGAGTCGAGTACATACCAATAATAGTTATGGGCTTAGACATCTAATCCAATAAGTACAACAACCATTACATAAATAAAGTATAAGTTTTACATATGTATTCAAGTCATTGTATATATTACATCAAAAGTTATATAACAAAAGAAAGAAGACATGACTCTATATTGCTCCGTCTTCTCAAAATATCGGGGATGTACATGTCTATTGGTTCCCTGAGAATACAAGTGTTTTGAAAAAGAGAGTATCAACATTTAAGTTTGTGAATGCATAAGTATTTATGTTTAAAAAACTTGTTTTCTATTCCTTCAAATAGTGAGTATGTTTATTGTTCTAGAAAATCCAATATTTTCTATTTTAATTTAAAAGTAGTTTTAATACCATATAACTATTCTTTGTAATTGTTGTTATACTATAAAATAGTGTAACATAATTTTAATTCAAAATAAAACTATAAAAAGAATGTTTTATCTATTGCTTATGTTTTCCAAGTTCTGAAATTGTACTATTTGAAAACCTTGTAAAAGTGAGTATGTCTGGTTCCACCAACTGTAATTGTAAGTCATAGTATTATACTGTAATTCGTATTAGTGTAAAAACCAGTATGTTGTATTTGCACCCTTTTGTTTAATAATTCATACACTAATCGTATTGTTAATTTCTTTTTCTAAGTTATTATAACCATACTAAGACTACTAAGCCTGATACAACGCTTAACGGGCGTTAGAACTATAACTAAATTTGTCACTCATCGGCATACTAACCTAACTGTAGCGAACAGTCTGAGTGCGGGGTTGTCAATCCCGTATAGATCTCTACAAACTTGTGTCGCTCTCTGTCGGAAAATTCTGATTATAATTATCAGGTTTTTAATAGTCTTGCTTAAATAATCAAGCGAGTGAATTTTTTCTCACAAAAACCATATTAACGATTACGTGTGTATAAATAATGAAAAGTCATTCGGAAATAAATGAGCTGATAGTATGTATTTTTTCTAGTATACTTTAATGTAAAGTATGTGTACGAGAGTATACTGTTAAACTTTGTATATCTTGACAAGTGGAAATAATGTGAGAGTTCCATAAATTATACATATTATAATTTATATATGTATTCTGTTTGATGTGAATTATTCGTATGGAGGTAAATCAAACTGATTTAAGTAACTATTTATCATATATATATATATATATATATATATATATATATATATATATATATTAAATTAAAACGACATTCGGACAAATAATACTACCCTAAGCCCACATCCATACAAGGAAAATGAAATAAAGTGAATTATTAGTCCTAAGCCCTTTAAATCTTTTATATATATATATATATATATATATATATATATATATATATATATATATATATATATATATATATATATATATATATATATATATATATATATATATATATATATATATATGATTTTTGCAAAATATAAGTTAAGAAGAGTTTATAAAACATTTTAAGTCATTTTAGAAAGGGAAATCTCCATAAAATTCCCAATATTTTACCTTGATTTACGAAAAAATCCTAAACTAAAATTTGTTTACGAAAAGTCTCAATTACCGGTAAAAATGACGATTTGACCCTATTTTCCCGGTTTACATGTTTCATTACTCACCCGGTTTTAATAAAGTTCCATTACTTTACCATAATTTACGAATAAGTCTCAAATTATGGTAAAATAATGGGACTTTAATGAAACCGAGTACGTATTGAAACTGATAAACCGGAAAAGATGGGTCAAATGGTTATTTTTTCCGGTAGTCGGGACTTTTTCATAATCAATTTTAGTTTGGGACTTTTTCGTAAATTAGGATGAAATATTAGGACTTTTCCGAAGATTTCCTTTTGAGAAATATTTAGAAATTAGTTGTTTGCAAACACAACATTCTTGTGTTAGACCTATATCCCCCCCCCCCTAAAATAGTGAAAACTAGTGAAAACGCAGGGATATGAACTCACTTGATGAGTGGTGATTTGGGCAGCATTTCGTTTCTAGGATTGATGTTTCTTGATGAAACCACGAGTTTCTGATGAAAAACCGGACTTTATGCAGGTAGAGTTTCGACTGGAAAATATTATTTTCTCAAGGACTTTGGGGCTCCGGGCTTTCTTTGTGTGTTAGGGGGTTTCCCTAGGCTTCGGGGGCTTAAAAGTAGCTTGAAAGGGTGTTTAAAGTGAAAGGAGAATTGAAATTTGTAAACCAAACCTGGAGACCTCGTATGTTGTTTATAGGAGGTTGAGGTCCATTATTATGCTAAGCGTAAATCCTTGGTACGCTGGGCGTACTATGATAAGCCAAAGTACGCTAGGTGTACCTCTCGTACGCATGTCGTAGTACTTGATCATTATCCGACCTTCGGACGTGGCTGATACGTTTTTACCATGCGATGGAAGAGCGAGTTGGTCAATCCGAGGCCAAGTTTATGAGTACGTTGGGTGTACTTCTGTACGCGAGGCGTGCTCCTTCGAACCAGCCTCAGAATTTCTTCCTCAAACTTCAAAAATTCATATCTTTTGTATACAAGCTCTGTTTTTGATGTTCTTTATATTCACACACAGGTGAGATCGTGCTCTACTACTTTCGTTTAGGCTTCGTCGGCTAATTTTGACTTTATTTTTAAAGTTATATTTTTAACAAGCTAGAACAGGAAAAGTTCGTTAAAAATTCATAACTTTTTTATCCGACCTCCGTTTTCGTCTGTCTTTTTACCGTTGGATTTCTTTTGACAAGATCTCCGTTTCTCGTTTACATTGTTTTGGCTAAAAGTTGCTCGATCTAAATTTCGAATTCCGGGCTGTATACTGCTATGCCAAATATTAGAAAATTCATAACTTCATCACACGAAGTTAGATTTGAATATTCTTTTTATGCACATTCTCGGTATTACTTATACTACAACTTTCATTTAGATCGTTAAAGCTAAAAAGTATTCTAGAGTAAATTTACTTTTTATGACACAGTGTTGGCCCGGTTCTGTCGTGAAACTTTGATAGGCCATAACTTCTTCGTTATACCTCAGATTTTGGTATTCTTTATATTTCTGGAATCATTGTCATGACCACTTCTAATTTCCTTATAGATATCATGTTTATTTAACAATTTATTTGTGAGGATCGATTAAGTAAATGCACATAGTTTTCTTTTTATTACTTTAAAAACTAGTTACAAGTTAATCTAAACTATTACATTTATTTGAAATAAAGGGTCATTACATTATACCCCCGTTAGAGGGAATTTCGTCCCGAAATTATTTCTAAAGTGATAATCATGGACTAGGGAAAGATGTAGATATTTTTGTTTCATCTTATCTTCCCGTTCCTAAGTGAATTCAGGTCCCTGCTTGGTATTCTAGCGAACCTTCACTATTGGTATACAACTTTGTTTTGTTCTTTTGATTTCCCTATCCATAACATCCATTAGTTCTTGTATGAAGTGTAGACTCTCGTTTAATTCGATTTCATCAAGTGGAATTACAAGAGTCTCATCAGACAAACACTTCTTGAGATTTGAGACATGAAAAATGGGATGAATGTTACTGAGTTCATGCAGTAGTTTAAGTTTATGAGCAACCAAGACAATTCTAGAAAGAATCTCGAATGGTCCGATGTACCTTGGATTTAATTTTCCATGTTTGCCGAAACGTAATATTCCTTTCCAGGGTGAGACCTTTAACAAGATGTAGTCACCAACCTAGAATTCCAAGGGTTTTCCTACTTTATCTGCATAACTCTTTTGTCTATCTCTAGAAGCTTTCAACCGTTCCCAGAATAACTCTTTTGTCTATCTCTAGAAGCTTTCAATCATTCCCGGATTTTTACAGTCTTTTCTGTGGTTTCTCGGATGATTTCGGGACCGGTTAGAGTACTGTCGGGTACCTGGTTCTTGTCTAGTGGTGTATTGCCTACTTTAGCCCAACACAGAGGAGATCTGCACTTACGGCCATAGAGAGATTCAAAGGGTGCAACTTTGATGCTAATGTGATAGCTATTGTTGTAGGAGAATTCAACTAGTGGTAAATGGGTATCCCAAGCTTTACCAAAATCTATCACACAAGCTTTTAACATGTCTTCCAGCGCTTGTATGGCTCTCTCACTTTGCCCATCAGATTGAGCATGGTAAGTTGTACTCATGTCAAGACTTGTTCTCAAGGACTTTTGCAATGATTGCCAAAATCGCGAGGTAAACTTAATATCTCGGTTAGAGATAATGGATATTGGCATACCATGCAACTGAACTATCTCTTTAATATATGACCTTGATAACTTCTCCATTTTGCCAGTTTCTTTTATTGGCAAAAAGTGTGCGGATTTGGTTAATCTTTCAAAGATTACCCAAATGGTGTCATGACCACTCGTTGTCTTGGGTAGCTTGGTTATGAAGTCCATTGTAATCCGCTCCGACTTCCACTCAGGTATTTCTGGCTGTTGAAGTAAACCTGAGGGCTTTTGATATTCTAGCTTAACTTTAGCGCAAGTTAGACACTTGCCCACAAAGGTAGCAATTTCAGATTTCATGTTCGACCACCAATTGAGTTTCTTAAGGTCCAGATAAATCTTATCTGAACCAGTATGAACGGAGTATCAGGTTTTATGGGCTTCATTTATGACAACATCTCTATATCCACAAAACTTCGGTGTCCAGATCCGGTTCATGAGATAACGAACTCTGTCAAGTTCTTTTCCATTACCCTTAATGTTTCACCCGTCATGTTCTCAGGTTTCAAGGCTTGTAGTTGAGCTTCCTTGATGTGTGTGGATAAATGGGAATGGATAGTCATAATTAGAGACTTTACTCAGTGGCCCAAGTACTCTTTCCGACTGAGGCAATCTGATACCATATTGGCCTTTTCGGGATGATAGCAAATCTCACATTCGTAATCCTTGAGTAGGTCTACCCATCGTCATTGTCTCATGTTAAGTTCTTTCTGATCAAAGATATGCTGGAGGCTTTTGTGATCAGTAAAGACTGTTCATTTTGTACCATACAGGTAATGTCTCCAGATCTTCATAGCAGAAACCATGACTACTAGTTCGAGATCATGTGTGGTATAGTTGACCTCGTGATTCTTAAGTTGTCTTGAGGCATAAGATATGACATTTCCTCGTTGTATAAGAACGCAACCTAAACCTTGCTTGGACACATCACATTAAACTACAAAATCTTCCATCCCTTATGGGAGGGACAAGATTGGTGCACTGCATAGGGCTTGCTTTAGTGTTTGGAAAGTAGTTTCTTGTTTCTCCTCCCAACTGAAGGTTATACCTTTCTAAGTAAGGGTGGTGAGTGCCTTCGTGATCTTTGAAAAGTTTTGGATGAACCTTCTGCAATAGCCAGCGAGACCTAGAAACTGGAAAATCTCTGTTGAGGTTCGTGGGGTGGCCCGATTTTCGATAGCTTTGATCTTGGAGGGATCAACATGTATCCCTTCCTTGCTGACAACATGACCTAGGAATTCCACTCTTTGAATCCAGAATTCACATTTTGAGAACTTCGCATACAATTTTTCTACCCTTAAAGCTTCCAAGACTTGTCGCAAGTGTTGGTTGTGTTCTTCCTTACTTTGGGAATAAACTAGTATATCATCAAGAAACACTATAACAAACTTTTCTAAGTGAGGTCGACACACTCGATTCATCAGGTCCATGAATATTGCAGGTGAATTCGTTAGACCAAAGGGCATCACTACGAATTCATAGTGACCGTAGCGAGTTCTGAAAGCAGTCTTTGGAATATCTCTCCCTCTAGACTCGTAGCTGATGGTATCCTAATCTCAGGTCAAATTTGGAGAAGAAATTGGCTCCTTGAAACTGATCAAAAAGGTTGTCAATTCTAGGTAAAGGGTATCGATTTTTTTATAGTAAATTCATTTAATTCTTGGTAGTCTATGCACATGTAAAACGATCCATCCTTTCTCTTCACGAACAAGACCAGTGCTCCCCAAGGTGAGAAGCTTGGTCTAATAAATCCTTTATTGAGTAGTTCGTTCAACTAACTGGACAATGACTTATAGGTCTCCCCAAGGTGAGAAGATTGGTCTAATAAATCCTTTATTGAGTAGTTCGTTCAAATGACTCCTGCATTTCTGATGGTGCAAGACGATATGGGGATTTAGCTACGGGGGTAGCTTCGGGAATCAATTCGATGCTGAATTCGACTTGGCGTTCCGAGGGACTCCTGAGAGATCTTCAGGGAATACATCAAGGAAATCACTAACTTCACGGATATCCTTGATGATTTTTACTTCTTGTGTCTTATCAACAATGTGAGCTAAGAAGGCACAGTAATCCTTACGAAGATACTTCTGGGCCTTAACGCAAGAAAAGATCTGAAGATTTGCACCAGTTTTGTCGCCATAGATAACGAGAGATTCGTTACTTGGTAGATTAAGTCGGATTGCTTTTTCATAACATATGATATCAGCACGATGAGGACTTAACCAATCCATGCCGATTATAATGTCAAAGCTTTTAATTGATACCGGCATAAGGTCAATCAGAATGAATGGTTATTTAGAGTAAGTACGCATCCTATGTATATGTTATTTGTGCTCTCGGTTTTTCCGTTGGTCATTTCAATAGTGAATGTATCTTTTAGTGATTCGAGGTTTTGTTTTAGTAGGTGTTTAAATTTATAGCTCACAAAGCTTTTCTCTGCACCACAATCAAAAATAATGCATGCGTAAAAATTATTGAGAGGAAATGCACCCGTGACCACAGTAGGGTCTGCAACGGCTTCCTCGTGATCAATAGCCAGTATTCTTCCCACACCACCGGCATTCCTTGCCTTTGTACAATCCTTTTTGAAATGTCAAATTTCACCGCACTCATAACATCGCCAACTTATTCCAACGTCAACAACTTAAGTAATTGGTTGCGCATGTAACCTACAGAAACGGGAAGTGTGCCCCTTTCTGTTGCAATTGTTACAGTACATCTCACGACAATTTCCTGTGTAACGGAAATTACACTTTTTTCACTTCGTTAAATTTCGAGCATACTGCTTTTATGGGTTAGGGTTAACAGGAATAGTAGTAGCATGAGCGGCCACAATCTGCTATTTCTTGGAAGACTTTTGGGAAGATTAACCCTTTCTTTTATTCCAAGAATTTTTCTTTTTGTTGTTGTTGTTGTTGTTGTTGTTGTTTGATTTGGGTTGTTTTGGAACGACAGTCATGAAGCCCTGACGAACTCCATGATCTACTAGAGACTGTGACATTTGTTTGGCACTATCAAAGGTAATAGACTTTAAAGCTAACAAGCTCCCTTGGATCTGAGGCGATAGTCCCCAGATATACCTTTCGATTTTCTTGCTCGCCAGAGAAACCATTCCATGACATAGGATCGCTAGATCACTGAATCTATTGGTGTAAGTTGTTATGTTTGTACCTTTCATGGTAAGGCCCCAAAGCTCTTGCTTGATCTTGAGTACTACACCCTTCTGGAAGTACTCTTACATCATCAACGATTTCAAGTTCTCCCAACCCATTGAATTAGCCATTGTAAGAGTCAATGACTTAATATGACCGTTCCACCATGTGAGAGCTCGGTCAGAAAAGGTGCAGGCAGCAAATTTTACTTTGCTCCCTTCAGGGCACGAGCAGATTTCAAAGACTGCTTCGGTTTTCTCTATCCATTGAATTAGAGCCACGAATCTCCCAGTCCCATTAAAACTTCTAGGTTTTCCGTTTGTGAAATCCTTATAAGAACACTCCCGTGGGTATCCATGACTTTCACCATGATTGGAGGCATGAGAACCACTCCCAAATCCACTGGCACCAGTTGTATTTATGTGTGACATGGCGACTGCCACAGCTGCAGTGACCGCTGCCTGAAACATAACAATGTCAATTTGTGGATGTGGAGATGGCAGCAGAGGTGGAGGTGGTTTCGGGACTGCATTGACATTGACACGCCTTAGATTTCTTCTTTGAGGCATCTTTATCTATAATGATTTAAGAAAATGGTGATAAGTACGCTATAGTGATCACAAGTCATGTAATATTTAAACAATAAATTTCTCAGTTCTAAATGTATCATTTCCTGACTTGTTATAATGTCCAATTAAGCAATTAATAATAAAAGTCTACTAGTATAAGTGGATAATTGCCAATTTTGTTTATAGCAACACTTTGTAATGACTTTGTATGATGTATTTCGTATCAGGTCCTTCTACACTCATTTAGTGTATACAAGTTGTATGTAATTAAAATTTGAATAAAATATTAGATATAATAGGTCTCCCTTAAGTCCACAATCAAACAAGGAACAGTATGTAAACCGGACCTACCATTTCTAGATCAATAGAATTTTAATTACATACTACTTAAAAATATACATTAAACAATTTATAGATTTACCATGAGTAATGAAAACGTTATGAAAATTATGGTATCTCCCAATGAAAATAAGATGTTTGTATTTGATACGTATTTTTGTACATACAATTTAAAATATTTAACCTTTACTTTTTACTGTCGTGAAACTTTGATAGGTCATAACTTATTCGTTATAGCTCAGATTTCGATATTCTTTATATTTCCAGAATCCTTGTCACGACCATTACTACTTTTCTCTAGGGGTGAGCAAAAACCGCAACACAACTAAAATTAATCGCATAAACCGCAACCGCAATAAAAACCGATGGTGATGTTTTTTGTTTTTCAAAAACTGCAAATTTGCGGTGCGGTGCGGTGCGGTTATTAGTTTTCAAAAACCGCACCGCACCGTATATATTATATACAATTTTTTTAATTAATTATCTATATATTAAATATTAAAAATAAGAAAAGTTTCATGGATGAAAGATAGATAAAATACTAGAAGACAAAAGTGTTGTTTTTTTTTTTTTTTTTTTTTTTTGTTATGTTTAACTTTGAAAAACTGTGAATTTAAACAATTCTAAGATATTTATTGTTAACTACTATTGATATTACGTTTTTAAGGTATTAGTTGTTTGTGATTTAAGTTAAGTGTCTTATACCTTATGTTTTTTTTTATCATTACAAATAATATGTTTGAACTTTTAAAACCGTTTGAGCTCTAAAATGTGGTTAAAAACCACACAAAATCTATGCGGTGAATAACTCCAACAAAAAAAAAACAAAACAAAACTGCACCGCAAAAATAACCGTCTAACCGCACCGCTAAAATAACCGCACCAAGCGGTTTTGAAAAGGAATTAACAGCATTTGCGGTTAGTGGGGATGTTTTGGCTAATAATCGTACCGAACCACACCACGCTCACCCCTACTTTCCTCATAGATATCATGTTTATTTAACAATTTATTTTTGAGGATCAATTAAGTAAATGCACAGAGTGTTCAAAAATTTATATTTATTACTTTAAAAACTAGTTACAAGTTAATCTAAATTGTTATATTGATTTGAAAATAACGGGTCGTTACAAATATATTTATCATTTATTACACATTTAATCATTAATATTTTTGTACACATTTAATCCTTATTATTTTTTTGTTTCAAAATAAATCATTTTTTTTTTGTACTCATTCAGTACTTACGAATGATTTCTTTAGGTTTTATCACGACATCTTACGTGGGACAATCATTGATGAGGTGTTTTGGGTTGTTGATGCTTATGTTACTTGCGATCTCGACTGCTTGGTTGCGTATGTCTTGTAACTTGGCTTAGGTCTTGTGTTCTGAACGTCGTAACTTGTTCATATGATATCAAATTTTAAGGAGTTTTTTATCCACATGTTCGTTTTTTGAGTTTACTACAACATTCGTTAAGATTACTCCTGTTAGAATATAATATATTTTTACTTACGACTTTAAAAAAAATCATACATGCATTTACAAAAAACGTATGGATATAAAGATCATAAGTACAGATATATTATTTTTTTAACAGGAGTAATCTAAACGAAAGTTGTAATAGACAAAAATACGAATGCGTGGATATAAAGATTATTAAAATATGAGATCGTATCCATTCAGAACACAGGACCTAAGCAGCCAAGTAGTCGAGATCGCGACGGACATAAGCATCAAAAGTCTCACACACATCATTAATGATTGTCTCACATAAGATGTCATGAGAAAACCTAAAAAAAATCATTCATAAATACTGAATTAGTACAAATATATATATATATATATATATATATATATATATATATATATATATATATATATATATATATATATATGTATATTTTGCAACCAAAAAAATATTAAAGACTAAATATGTACAAAAATATTAAGGACTAAATGTAGACAAAGTGAGAAATATATTATACTATTAAGTTATTTTTACCGGCTAAGCTGGAATAACGGGTCATAAAGACTGAATGTATACAGTTTAACAAGTTGAAAAGGTAAATATGGATGGAAAAAAAACTCAGTGATCAAATGTGTAAAAATCGAAAAATATATTACGTTTTTAAGTCATTATCCCATAGTAAAAATATTATATTTTAATTATCTTATTGAACTTGATTATTTATCGTTTAGAAACTTAATGTAACTTGTATTTTAAAATTTTGATATAGCATTATAAAATATCACTATTTATGATCTGACATTATGATAAGCCTCTAAGTTTTTACGAGTTATTATGTAATTTAAAATGAAATTTTTATATGTATAAAAAAGAGAATTGAAGTTTTTTCTTTTTAAATGGGTTGTATGTTGATGGCTCGTGGGTCAATGATCCAAGTGTTCTAAAAAATGAATTTTTCACTTTTATTAATAAGTTTGAGGAGGTTATCATTACCAAAACTCATAAGTGATCGGTTTAAAAAGTTGAATTTAAAATTAAAGATCACACGTCTTTAAAAGACTATAGGAGGGTGAATTTGATTAGTTGTTCAAGGTGCTTTCCAAACTTTTATCTCTTCAGCTTAAAAGGTTATGGAATTTAAAGTATAATTAGACCAAAACAAACGAACTATGTTTTTCGTGTTACATGTTATTAAAGATGAATTAAAAAAACTAATAATTGTATTATGATATCATTGTCATGTCGGGTAGTGTTTTAATCAACTCGTTTTTATATTAATAAAATCAAACACGACATTATATTGTGTTCATGTTACATGTCGTTCCATGTAATGTCATATATAAACGCGGCATCATAGTTTGATTTGACACCCCTATTGTTCAGGACATCCTCGTTGCTCATTATCTCAGGCGTGTACTCTTTCTCGCAAAAATATCATCTTTATTTAAGCCTTAAGGACACACTTTTAGATCATTTTCTTTGAGTTTGGTTATAGAGAAACCAAACCTAAGGTTATCCATGCATTTACATTAAAAGAACACCATCTTCATTTCTATAATCAGTTATGCACAATCAGGGGATTAATTTTTTCACTCTAACTTAGAGATTAACACCAAATTAAAGTCCCTCATATTGCATCTTCTTTTTTTCATACTCTTCTTCTCAATAAAATCTATTGGTTGAGGGTTCATTCTCCATACTTCCACATGGCATACTTTCATTCATAAAATGAGTTTGGTTGTCACCAATCATCCTCTTCATTCATTCTAGAGTCGGATTTCTTTCACCTCAAACATTTCTGGAAACGTCCCAATCATTTTGTCTTCTAGCTTATTAAACATCTCAATCATCAATGATTGAATCATATCCAACATACATTTTCTTCCACTTTCTTTCCTTCCGTGAATTGACCGTGACTCCTTATTTTAATTATTTCTGAGAAAATTACATGTTAGTTCTAATATAATAATCAAAGATTTAGAAACCTAGAATCATAAAATTCTAACTTCAAATTTCAATTAAACAACTACCTTAAACTTCTAAATCCTCTTAGAGGACCCTAGTTTAAGTCTATACATTATTCATAGTACATACTTTGCTAAGGTGCCGTTTGGTGCGTGGAATTGGACAGAACAAAACATAATAAGACTTTTTTAAATAATGTTTGGTATGGATTGGACAAGAACAAAATTAATTATTGATCAAGTTAAATGAGATTATTTTATTTAATTTCAGTCATACCAAAAAGATGGAACTAAGTGGAAAAAAAAACATATTTGACAAAAAAACTTTGCTTCTCACGTTCTCATCTCTTTCGTTCCAACAACGCCTGACTTCCATGTACGCAATGCAAAAGAAATTTGAATTTTTCTTCTACTATTGTGCCCCTACGTACAAAAAATGTGAAACTACGTAAAAAAATGGTGCCACTATAGACTGCAATTTAGAAGCACATAACTATAATTAAAAACCCAAAACTATATTTATAGATCCGACATTCCAAGCCCAAACAATAAAAAGAAATATGCAAATAGCCCAATGGCTTATTCTAGCCTTATGGGATCCAATTTGGTGCATCAATTAGAAGAAGAAGAAAAAAACCGGCACATTGTAGGGTCGTTGGTCGTTGCGGCTCGCAAAGAGATTTTGTTCGCTGTTGCCTTATGTGGTTCGCACATCGCACCTCCATCTTAAGCTTGGCGACTCCAAGCTTGAAATTGGGTACAAAATCAACCCCTTTCCTCTCCATTGAAGTAGAACTTGTGTTTTCTCCGATCCCTAGAAGGAAACAATTTTGATATTTTGATATTTTACCAATTTTTTAGGTATTCAAAAATTGATGTGTTTTTATTGAAGTTATTGCTTTGAATTGGTAAATTTAGTAGTTATTTATCTTAATATTAAATTGTAGGTTATCCTTGTTGTTTTTATTATCAAAAGGTCAAGACCTAATCCTAATGAAAGTTGTGAATGATCTTCCCAAACACCAATCACTAATCAATAGGGTGAGTTTAGTGTGTAACAAGGTGGGTCACATGACCCACTTAAATTGAAAAGTCTTACAAGAAAATTTTAGGACCTACCTTTAACAATTTTGAAGGTTGGACAAAAAAAAAGTAAAAAGGGTATGAACTATAGATAATAAAATCCATATCATATTTGGTAGCATGGAGGAGTCCCACATTGATACCAAGAAGAAAGTAGTGGGAGGTTTTCCATTATAAATAGATCTTTTCTATTTCACATTGCTGACACCATGAAGCTTGTTGAGGCTTGGTTCGTACCAACTTATTCCAAGTATAAGTTAGTTTTAATAGAAAAAATTAAGGAATGAAGAATTTTGGCCCGATCATTTCACAACTAGTTTTATACATGCTAATCTAGTTATTTTTTTTTATGGAACTAACCCGTTTCAACTCGGTTTTCTCTTGGACCGGCCTAATTAATCGTAGTTAGTGAACCACATGATTTTCTATTTTAAACTCGCCACTACAATAAATCAATCCTTTCGGTTTCTAATACAATTCCATAAACACCATGCTCTAATGATAGTGTTCATTTGAAAGATCTTCCAAAGAACACGACGGATAGGTGAAAGATTACAAGATATATATCAAATAAAAAAGATGATGTAAAAGAGCGTATTTTCTTCAAGGACATTGTTAAATAAAGGTACATAAGTTTCCAAAAAATATGATATGTTCAAGATATAAACGTTTTTTTCCCTTCGTGCTATGATGATTTTGATTGATTAGAATATACCGTGAAAGAGGATAAAACATATTGTTTATATTGTTATATGTATGGAGACCTAATGGACTAAAGAGGAGGGAGATATGCATTTGTTTCGCAAGGTTTTAATATTTGGAATAAAAAAAAGGCATTTTGGATTCTATGTGGGTAATGTGATAGTTCACAACAAAACAAGATAAAAGTGTGAATTTTTAATGAGAAAAAAACAAGCTATTGATGTAGTCTTGAGGAGGCAAACCACAGCGGAGGACCATAAATATAAATCTCACTTACATGTTTCTATTAGTGCTTCTATATTTTTATTAAAAGTTGGTTTACCGTTTCATGGTCATGACGAATCGGTTAACTCGCAAAATAGAGGGCTTTACATTGAAGTGATAAAAACCATTTGAGAGAATAGTGAAGATACTTTCAATAATACTTTACAAAGGCTCCTAGAAACAATCAAATGATTTTCCCTAAAATTCATAAACAACATGCGGAATGTTTTGCACAAGAGGCAGTTTCAAGTATTCGCCAATAGATCTATCAAGATGTATTTGCTTTATTGATTGATAAATCTAGTGATGTCTCAAAAAAGGAACAAATTGCTATTGTGTTGCGATATGTCGACAGGCTTAACTTTGTGAAGGAAATATACATTGGGGTTGTGCACGTGAAGGGTACATCCTCTTTAACACTTAAATTTAATTCGATTTTGTTATATATATATATATATATATATATATATATATATATATATGTGTGTGTGTGTGTGTGTGTGTGTGTGTGTGTATATGTATGTATTCGATTTTTCAAGGTTGCAGAAAACGCTCGACGTAGGCTCGACGGTGGACAAGGGTCAAGGGATTAATCGGTTAGGTAGGGATTAATCAGAGACCATTAATTACTGAAAAAATTATTTAAAAATTAATAAATATAACATTAATAATAAGAATATAACATTAAATGTTCATACTAGTAAGACATACTAAAATTGAAAACAAAAGAAGAATTAATCTTCATGGTTAAACATATTCATGAGTTAGAATGTCATATTCAGTCAACAAGATTCAATCTGGTAAGAAATAGTTGGTTAAACAAATAACCTAGTACAATTATCCTATCAACATCCATGTTCAATGAACTCTAGCAAAAAGTATGGTTTAAATAACCCCTCTTCTTAAGCCAAGAACAACAATGAACTCTTTGAGGACTTTCATCAAACAACTTGTGTGCGTCTATCATGCTTCTTCTTCATTTTCATTCCAACCAACATTACCACCTCTTCTGTCATACCTGTTACAACCAAGACACAAATCTAAACCTTGAACCAGAAAAAGATGAAGAAAGAACAAATGAGGAAGGATATTTGATCTCATTACTTGATCAGGTTGTCGATTAATGGAAACAAAAAGAAAGAAATTAGATTCCATGGTTTTCGGCTACCCAAGAAAATAAGAGGTTATCGCTACCTTTCCCTTCGCACACCCTTTCACCTGTGCAACCTGATTCAATCGAGCTTACACCCTACTGCCACGATTCATCGTATTCAAAAAGGAAACCTACAACAACAATGATCATGTCGATGGCTTTTCCGTCTTCCTGTTGCAACAAAGAGAACAACCCAACCTCCTTATTTGTTTTTCTTCTTATTTCTTAGTTTGTGTAGTTTTAAGGAGGATGGTCCTATGGAAGTGTTCAATCGATGGGTTTCCAGTTCTTTTGAGGTGGTTCGTTGGGAATATGGTGAGGATAGCCTACAGTGGTGATGGCGGATGAAGGTGGTGGCATTGATTGCTCTTATGTGAAGGTGAACCGGTGATGGTGGCTGGTAATTAGCGATAATTGACTAAGTAGGTGGTGTTTTTGGTTGTAGCAGGGGAAGTTTACACACAAAAAACAAATGTAGAGCACATATCCCACATCGATGGTGGGAAAATAAATAAAGGCATAAATACCTTATAAAAAGGCATCCATCTCCTTTAAAAATAAAAATAAACTGAGCTTTGGGCTATTTGGCTCCATTGGGCCGATGAGTTCTTTAGTTTGGGCTAGAGTGATTTGGACAAATTTGAAGTCCGAGTTGGCCGATTATGTCCGATTTGGACCAATTTGGTTCGACTTTGACCAAAAGCGCCTGGTCAACCCTCAAACACTTATTTGTAGGCGTTTGGGGGCCGCCAAGTGCCTAGGCGCTGATTAATCGGCCGCCTAAGCCGATTTTTACAACATTAATATATATATATATATATATATATATATATATATATATATACTACTACTACTACTACTATTACTACGCGACCCGTGCGATGCGGCGGCGACGATTATTTTACTTCAACAAATGTTTCAGGCGGAAATTCAATTCCATTCCTCAGGTGCCATTATACAATCGATTTGATGAGTTCTGTAACATTATTATTGGATTTCCAACTTTCAAAGTCATAAATGTGTGGATAACCGACCAAACGGTAAATATGAAAAAAAATTGAAAAATAATGACAAATAGTAATTACTAATAGTGGTGGAAATCGGTTTGGTGTGTGGATTTTTCAGTTTCTTCAAATCGGTTTTCTTGGTATGAAAATTTTTTGGTCCAATTTGAAAATCAAACCAAATCGAATTGAAATTCCTCTAGACCAAAACGAAAACCAAATTATAATTCGGTTTGGTTCTTTTTGGAAATCGAGGAAACCAAATACTATCTTAATAAAATTAGTGATGCAATTTTTTTAACAAAAATTACAAAGTTTTAAAATTAAAAAAAAAAAGTTGCAAACGTAAATTGCATGAGTCATGACAACGTGAACCCTATTGATTGTAGGTGGCGCTGTTGGAGCGACGACTTCGAGTTGTTGTCGCTGCTAGACTACCGATGGTGTCGTCGACTGTAGCCTTCCAACATTATTGGAGAGTGTCGTCGTCAATTGCATGAGTCATGACAACGTGAACCCTACATCGGTAAAAGAGAGCTAAAATGATTTTTACTTCATATATTATATTTATTATTTAATATTTACATTTAATACAAAAAATATATATAAGAGTTTTTAATTAATTTATTTAACAAATTTTGGTTTTCCGATTCGGTTTGTTCTAAAATTCATGAGACCGAAATTTGAACCAAAAACCAAATTCACAAGTTGGTTTGATCTCTGATCTAACCAAAAATCGAATTTTAATATGGTTTGGTTTTAAATCAATTTCACCTAGATTTTGTTTAATAGACATATAAAAATGAAATCCTAAAAAGTAAAAAGGTATAGTTACAAATCATTTATTAAAAAAATGTTGTAAAATTAATATGCTTCATCGGAAATAACAACTTCTTCAATACAATATATATTTAGTCAAATAATAGAGATGAATACAATTCCAACAAAATATTATTTTTATTTAGTTAATATTACGTTGATTTAATTCAAGTTAAAGTTATTTTTTAAGCTTAATTAATTTCTTTACTATTTAATTAAATATTAACTGGTTTGCTTAAACAATAATAGAATATAATCTAAAAATATAAGATATATTTTTAAACATAATGAAAACTACAAGGACATAGAAGTATATTTTTTTCATTCGTCACACTTTTTTGAATAAAAGGTATAGTTATAAATCTTTTATTAAAAAAAAAAGGATGTAAAATTAATAGGCTTCATCTGAAATAACAACTCCTTCAATGCATATAAGTAGTTAATCAAAAAAATAATGAAAAAATTGCACTCTTCTAATACACGGTTTGTCAGGGTAATTATGACATTTACAACTTTGACGTTTTACATGAACAAAGCAACGCCGTTCAATAGATGTAGGAAGATGATTAGTCGGTCTTTTCATATTTATCTAGAATATAATTTTGGCTTTTAAAATTCTACATGATTGTTTGTTATCTTAAAAAAATGTATAAGATTATTATTTTGTTTTAACATGTATGTTCGTATCGTGCTTTTAACTGATTTCTTTTGTTCTTACTCCACATATTATAATAAATTAACTTTTAATCATAGTAATTTTTGTTTAAATTATTCTTAACTAAAAAATATGTTAGTTTCAATTTTAGATCATCTTATTTACTTCTAGATATTGATACGTTTATTTATTAATGAAAATGATACTATATATATTTAGTCAAATAATAGAGATGAATACAATTCCTAATAAAAACAAAATATTATTTTTATTTAGTTAATATTACGTTGATTTAATTCAAGTTAAAGTTATTTTTTAAGCTTAATTAATTACTTTACTATTTAATTAAATATTAACCGGTTTGCTTAAACAATAATAGAATATACGAAATCTAAAGATATAAGCTATATTTTTAAACATAATGAAAACTACAAGGACATAGAAGTATATATTTTTCATTCGTCACATTTTTTTGAATAATATATACGAATACACAAAAAAAACTTAATTCATTTTCGTTAACAAAATCAAATATATCCACAGATTTTAAAAGCAAATTGACAATGTTGTCCTTATCTATATTTAGAGTGTAATTATGGTCTATATTAATACAATATACCATTTTTAATTCTTTTGCAATAAATAAAACAGACAAAACTATAAATTTGGTCCCTGTGGTTTGCAAAAATCTTTGGATAGAGTCCAAAAAGTTTCCGACTTGCATAGAATGTTCAAAATCAAAGTTTTTCTGGGTTTTTAGTCCTAAACTTAGGAAATTTCTGTACTTTTGGTCCATAGAGCACTTGAATTGACTGTTTTGCCCTTTAAATTTCTTTTTTGTATTTTTTATATTTTTCTTTTATAAATATTAATGCAAAAAAAGGAATTAAGTTGGCTCACCCATCTCTCTCTCTCTCTCTCTCTCTCTCTCTCTCTACCCACCCCACCGGAGCCCTCCCCCTTCTCTCTCTTCCTCCTCATCTTCCTCATCCCCTTCCTCTCTATCTATTTCTCTCTAAACATAAACACACCTGCAACTCCAAATACACACACACACAAGGAACTCGAACACATACCAACATCAAACTTATCACAAAATCTATAATAAAAATGAAGTGTAAACATTGATTACTATAAAAAAATAGCTCCAGTCTTTCAAAATTAATATCGATGCTCCATCAAAACTTCATCTCAAATCAGAAACAAAATTATTCAACATACTAATTTAATCAAAAAAGCGTTTAACATATTCAACCCACAATAATCCAACACAAATATCATCCTAACACGGAATCAACTGAAATCTGGAAAAATACCCAAGAACACTTCAATGGAGAAAATCTTAAAAATTGGAACAAACCATAAAAATCCCAGAATCCAAAACTACATCCCTAAAAACATGTCAGAGTTTCAAGATTTCTGAAAAGTATTGTCATAAGCATCATTCTGATTACTTACAAGAAGAAAATGATGAACCTGTAGGCGAAGAACTCTTGAACATATTTACTTTCAAACTTCAACCCTAAGATAATCAGATTAAAGCGAGTTACAAGTGTTCTGATGCTGGATTCGATCGTATTATCATCTAGGGTTTGGGAAATCAGTTTTGTTCTTTGTACTCTAGCCTAGGGATATGTAATTGATCTTGAAATTGGGAATGTAAGATGTGCAGGAGAAAGATGATTTGTTGATGATTTAATTGGGAACTAAGGATGAACAAGGAGCGAGTCGATGTACTTCTTTCATCATGTGCATGAGTGTGTGAGGGATAGAGGGTTCTACCGACGGTGGGTATAAAGAGGGGATGATAGTGGTGGTGGTGAAATTAGGATGTTGAACCAGACTCCGGCGAGGCCGTTGTTTCCTCCGGTGAGGTCTTTGTTTACTCTGGGGAATCAGTTGTCGAACAAGTAAAGAGTCTTGAGACTCCGGCAGCTCCAAAGCTCACCTGGGATTTTTCTGATGAGTTTGATGGAGATTAAAATCAAGTCTTGGAGGTTTTAAAGGTTGCCAATTGAAGACGGGATTGGGATAAGAAGTTCTTCGTGTGTGTGTGTGTGTGTGTGAGAGAGAGAGAGAGAGAGAAAGAGAGAGAGAGAGAGGTGGAGGTAAGTGGGTGGGTGTTAATTATTTTCTTTTCTTTTTATTTTTAAATTAAAATAGTATTTTAATAATTATAAAAATACAAAAAGGAAAATAAAAGGGCAAAACCGTCTTTTCATGTTTTTTTGGACCAAAAACCCAGAAAAACTTTGATTTTGGACCTTCTATGCAAGTCGAAAACTTTTTGGACCCTATCCAAAAAATTTTGCAAATCACAAGGACCAAATTTGCAGTTTTGTCAATAAAATATTCAGAAAACACATATCTTTACAGATCAATTAAACCATATGTTGCAGATCAATGAACACACATGATTCAACGAACAAAGAAATGAACTTTTACATCCATGATTAAACCAATATGTTGCAGATCAATTAATATAACATATATTTTACAAGTTTTTGTTCATGAAATATACAATATAATATAGAGCTAAAACATTTTTCTCAAAATCCGTATAAAAGGTAAATAAAAAGAAAAGATTTATGCCACAAAAAAAAATGAAGATCCAAACATTACCAAATGTAAACAGAAAACACATATCTTTATAAACACAGATCTACAAACACACATGCAAAAACTTATGTATACAAATCTACTAGCTCAGATATAAAACAAATCTATTAGGATCTTGTAACAACTGTTATGAGAGGCGCGGTGATGACAGTTACACTGGGCGGTGGTGATAGGTAGAGGTTTGTTTGATCTTGACGACTGTACAATGGTAGCTTCGTAGATGGGCAACTATTAGAGTAGTGGAGGAAAGCTCAAGAGTTGGTGGTGGCAGATTTTTTTTTTGGAATAAAAGACGAAGTAGTGACGTGCATAATGTGGTGGTTTAGATCTAGAGTAGCTATGTCAAAATGATCAGATCTGATGTTGTTGATGATATACCGAGTGGGAGTGATGGTAATGACAACAATAGTGCTTAAAGGTGGCGACGGTGATAGAGGTTGATATCGGTCACAATGCTGGTGGCAGGTAACGGTGAGGCGGTAATGGCTTATGATGGTGACGGAGATGGTTGCTTATGGTGGTAACGGATTTGGAGGCTGGATATAGAGAGGAGGTGGTGGGAAAGTTGGTGGGAGATTTTAGGATTATTCAAAGAAAGTTGAGCGACTGGTCTTTTAGACGTAAATAGTAAATGGCAATTGAGTTCACATTATATATATAAGATATAGCTTGTCTTGATTATTTCTCATTGGTTTATATTTATTCACTCATTATATATAAGATATAGCTTGTCTTGATTATTTCTCATTGGTTTATATTTATTCACTTGGATTGACACATAATATTTAATCTACGCCATTTAAATTCAATTTAAAGGTTGAGATTTTATCTCCTTGTTTTTAAGAGTTTAGTCTTAAAAATGATGGGGCCTACCATTATGTATGCATTATAAAGTAGTATAGAAGTATAGATATATAGGGCTAGGTTATTGTGAAATCCCCATTTTTACGGTTAGAAAAGACCGATTTTGTTTATACTTTATAAAAATCAGAGTACCTCTTTTAATAAAAATGTTGCGGAATTTGTTCCCACTAAAACATGATAAATACGTAATGAAATCATTTCCGAAGAAAGGTATTTTTATTCATTTTAAAACATTTGGGATGTCATCATCAATACAGAAACATAAGCATAATTAGAACTTACATTCATTATCACTAGTGATTTATATCTCCTTAATCTCTCAGTGTAATGTGACTCCATATCAACACCTATGATATAAATAAACTGAGTGGGTCAGGTTGGGAAACCTGGTGAGTACATAGGGTTTTCAACCCACAATAAATAAGTTTATTAACTTTATCAAACCAAACAAACCCGATTACCCGTTCCCGTTATGCTCACTTTACGTCCCTAAAACATCTAACACAAGGGACCTAGTCTAAGGGACTTTCATCGGTGTGATAACACATGCTTCGGGGGTTCCTCAACAATTCATGTAAAAAAGGCAACCATGTGGGGGATAGAGTACTGTTGGTGAGCACACAGTTCAAATAAACACTTACAGGTTGCGAGCCTGCTAGCATTCCACTAGACTGTCTAGAATAGTTCGTGGTCATCATCTATACTCCGCTAGATGACTGGATCATCAATAAAATCTATAACGAGGCCTCTCTTTATTTTATTTGGTACACAACAACTATTACATCTACCCATGTTTTACCCAACACATTTTGTAGATATAAAATACATATACATTTAAATCATTTAAAACGTGTATCAAAAACATTTCACGCATCATAGACAACAAACATTCAGACAATATTCACACATAGAACGTAATTTATATTAAATACTTCATATCTACGTGTAAGATGAAAGGGACCATGCACTCACTTGGTAAGATGGTGATTCCGAACTCAAACAGTGCTTCGCTTCGGAAAAAATAATTTCATTTGACGAAACCTAGTATTATTACCACTAGAGTTTAGTCTATTATTCGTCGAGGCTAATTATTAGTCTTGCTATTATTACTATTATATAAGCGTTAAACAATACTTATATAACTCATAACAATAGCCCAAGTACTTATTATAAGGTCCTAATAACGTTACTATAATTAAATAAAAGTTATATTAAAAATAGCGTAGGCGTTGCTCACTTACAGCGGGTTTTATAGAAAACTGAGATTTGCTTGGAGCGGCGTTCCCGAACCGAAAAGCTTTTCTTCTCGAAGCCATCGAGCACTCTGGGGCTTCCGCCTCATGCTAGGGAGGTTCCCTAGGCTTTTCGGGGGGTTTCGGGGCTAGAGAGAGATTCTAAAGAGAGAGTAAAGAGAAGAAAGAATGAGAAAGGTGTGAAGAAAATGAGGGTGGGAGAGGTTTTATTTATAGGGTGAAAAATGGCTGAACTTGGTGCCACATGTCACCATCTAGTGGCAAGACTTGGGGAGAAGGCAATGGCCAAGATTGTGCCACGTCATCCATTTTCGCACACCACACTCCCGACTTCTAAAATCCATAAATTTCACATACGACCTCCGTTTTTGACGTTATTTATATCCACGCGTAGGTAAAAATAAGATCTACAACTTTCATTTTGACTCCGTTGGTTAATTCTCGACCGATCTTAAATTTAGCAGGACAAGGAGATTATATTGTTAAATGTCCGCGTTAAATTCATAACTTCTACATACGGGCTCCGTTTTCATCTGTCTTTTTGCCGTTGAGTTCCTATTAATGAAATCTTCAAATTTCATTTAGGTCGCATAGGCCAAAAACCGATTGAACTAAAATTCGAATTTCAGGTCGTTGCTATGCCAAATGTTAGAAAATTCATATCTTCCTCATACGAAGTCAGATTTGGGTGTTCTTTTTATGGACGCTCTCAGTTTAACAAATTCTATGACTTTTGTTTAGATTACTAAGGCTAAAAAGTCCTCCATCGTATATTTACTATTTACGTCTCTCGGTGTCGTGTCGGTTTTGCCGTAAAACTTCGACGTACCATAACTTCTTCGTTATAACTCATATTTCAACGTTCTTTATATGTACGAAACCCTTGAGACGTATTCTACAACTTGGTTAAGATTATTTATTCTAAATAATCTTTTGTCAAAAATTCATTTTCGGCCCCTATTATCTCTAAATTGACTAGCCCGAATCTACAGGCGTTACAATTATCTCCCCCTTAAGATGATTACGTCCCAGAATCATCAACGAAACAGGGCTCACGTGATGTCGCCAGACGTTATCTCTTCATCCTAAGTAATAACCGTAGCTTTGATGTTTCTTCAAACGAATATCTAACTCTAAGACTTCCTGATTGCAGGCGATGCTCAATGTTGCACTTACTCCCTACCTCACGTTAGACTCCAAATTATGACCTTCAAGTCACAATCTCGATCCTTACTGGAGACTGCTTCTTCTTCTTAACAAACTTAAGATAAGTTATTTTATTACTAAAATGGACCGATGTGTCATATTCTAATGACTTATCATCGTACGTTCCCACACTTAGACTCAGGTCTCTTAGAGTCTTCAAGAACAAATATACATTTCTTCATGTTCTAATAACATCTTAAAAGGTAGCATTTCTAGCTACAAGCAACTATCGAGATACCTCTACCGATCGCTTTGATTATCTTTTATTTCAATCTTCCGACTTAATTCAGATGCTACATCAAACTTGATCTCTGAACCACGTAACATACTTATTGTAGTCGGACTCAATTCGATATGACCACTAGGGTCAGAATAACAATCGTCCTCTTAGTCATTACCGAAACGATGGTAACGACATATTTGAATAAAACAGTATCAATTACTAGCTTATTGGTAACCTTGTGGCTTTCCTTGATCCAAGCGTGAGTCCTGTGCTTCCGGTAGTATAGGCCTCTAATACCTTTCGCACCTACTCATACTCGTCCCAAGTATTGTCTCGCAGTTCACCCAAGTCACCATACAAGAAAAATCACATAATAACTTGACACATTAGATAACAAAACGAAGGTTTTATATTATTCCTTGAAACGATTACATAGGTGTTCAAGTTCAACCTATACTATGCCTCTAATAGGCTACACCATGTAGTACTATTTACATGTTTACTTCATAGATCCTCATTCCCGATCCCTTTCATTTCCATTTTCTTCGTCAAGGATCATATGGAACGCTCTTGCCTTCGGTTTCAGTGGAATTTTTAGTCTTCCACCTCTTTCTTCTTCGGGAAATCCTTAGCAACGTTCCCATCTTCACGACATTCATAACACACCCTTTTGCTGGTGGTGCACTCGTTGGCGTAATTTCCGGTCTTCCCACACTTGTAGCAAGTCACTTCTTGGGTTTTTATCATTTTAAGACTCCTAAGTGTACATGCAACCCTAAATACCTTGGATCTATGTTTTCTCTATTATACATGCAAATATGAATTTTCTAAGGTATTCATCCTAACTAGCAAAATAACATTAATTCATATGGATATCTCAAGTTAGAATTACATACCTCTTTAATGTAGAATGTCTTCATGAAGCTTGAGTACCTAGTGCCCCAAGTGTGACACCTCAAATGGTTCACACAACGTCAAATGCACATGGAATGACTTGATAGAAGTGGAACACTCCTTGAAATCGTCTTGCCCTCATATTCACACACTAATGTACAATTTCTTGAGCCACGGGATTCTTTTATATGGTGGCTATTAGGGTTACACCATGTAACTCATAACTTTACCCATTCCTTATGCTCCATGGATTATCCATGGGTCACCCCATGGACATAGTCCAACATAAGAAATCTTGGATTACAAGCCCACATATATAAGAATGAATGATTTACACAATCAACCCATATAGTTAATTAGTCTCCTTTTGATCACTTAATTAATTCCAAATTAGATCAATACTAATTAAATAACCTTATTAATATATTAGAACTTATAATATATTAACCAACCTTAAGTGTTATTTCTCTCATTATAGTCTATCCAAATGCATGATGCCATGCAACCCAAATGGACCATGTCGGGTCGGGTCAAGTCTTACCAATTATAGTTATGGACTTAGACATTAATCCAACAGTCTCCCACTTGGATAAGTCTAAAACTATTATTGCGTATAACTTCAAGAACCGACTGGCAATCGTAGCTCTCGAAAGCTTCTGTCGAACTCTGACCTTATCGATGAACTCTGACCTTTGTCAATGACTTATCCATTAGATAAAGGATCATATATTTCTCCATTCTAGATATCATATGGACTGAGAGATGGATTATAAATTATTCTCTCTGTCCCTTTGTTGTTTCTCGATTTCCGAATCACGGTGACTGACTGATTGAACATGTAACGCCCGCAGATCCGGGCTAGTCAATTTTGAGGCAATAAGTGTTGAAAATGACTTTTCGACAAAAGATTATTTAGAATAAATAATATTAACCAAGTTTTATAATATGTCTCAAGGTTTCCGTGCATATAAAGAACACCGAAATCCGAGTTATAACGAAGAAGTTATGACCCGTCGAAGTTTCGTGACGGAACCGGCACGGCACCGGGAAGCATAAAAAGATAATTTATGATAGAGTGAGATTAGCCTTAGTGATCTAAAATAAAGTCGTAGAATATGTTAAACCGAGAAAATCCATAAAAAGAACGCCCAAATTTGACTTCGTATGAAGAAGTTATGATTTTTCTAAGATTCGGCTTAGCAGTGTACAGCCCGAAACTTGAATTTTAGTTCGAGCAGTTTTTGGCTTATGCAAACTAAATGAGAGTTGAATATCTTATTAATAGGAACTCAACGGTAAAAATATGGACGAAAACGGAGTCTGTATGAAGGAGTTACGAATTCTTCACGGTCATTTAACAGTCTAAACGCCTCCTACTGTTAAATTTGAGATTGGTCGAGAATTAGCCGACGGAATCTAAACGAAAGTTGTAGATCTTGACTTTACCTACGCGTGGATATAAAGAACGTCAAAAATGGAGCTCGTATGCGAGAGTTATGATTTTTCTAAGTTTGTAGGCTGATATGCGATAGGGGGCACTACAAACCAAATTACATTTAGTGGCACAAATTTTTAGTGGTATATTTTTTTTATGCCACTATATTAGGTTTCTAGTGTCACATATTTTTATATGCCACTATATCATGTTCGAAAGTTCTAATTTTTGTTGAGCACCTGTTATATTTCCTTCTAATTATCATTTCACGCTCCTTATTCCCTCCACCAATGAAGGCGTTGCACATACCCCTTTTAAATTCTAGGTCAAAACTCCAAAACAGATTTGAAATTTTTGGATCCCCCGAATTCGCAATCACTTCCGATAACCAAAATCCCCATCACTCTTGTGTATCATCTCCTTCTTTGCTGCTGGTTAAATCTTAACATCTCGTTTGTAGAAGCTCGTTCAAGACCAAATCTATCTCGGTATCTCACAGTTGATTGAAGATTTCTATATCTCATCATCGATTTCATCTTGTTTTTCTGCCTGTTGAATAGGTCCGATTTTGGATCCTCTACATTCATCTCAAACCCTATATCTTGAGTTGTTGGATTCCATTGAAAATGTAATCGGAAAATCCTGCGATCTCTCCTTATGTATTACAAATCTACCCTTCGATCTCACCCTTGGCCTTCTCCATCCTGTCGAAAGCTCTCTATTAACACACTCTAAGGTTTGTCTCTACTCTATTCTCAAATTTTCAGATTTTCGATGTAAATTGTTGTTGGTCAGAACTTTTTTTGAGTTTATTTTTTAACCTACATTGTTGGAATTTGTTGTCGTTTGGATGTTTTTGGCATTTCTATTTCAACATTAATCGAATATCCTTCATGTTTAGAGATGCACATCAAGTGCTCGGGTAAATTCCTGAAACGAATACCACTATGAGTTTAATTTTTTTGCTATTATATAATGTTTTACTCATTCATTGCACATATATACCCATGATATTTGCTTTTCTGTCACGAATCCTAAAGTTTATAACCAGTATACATATGAAGCAAAATATGCTTGTATTTTTATTGCCTTACTCATAACTAGAAGAATCTTTAGCTAAAATTATATTTCAAATGCAGGTAGGTTGGTAACATTCACATACAAATGACTGAGCGACTTATACAAGAAGTTTTCTGAGGCACTGGTCCAACAATGGGAAAGGAATTAGAGACTAGAAATATGAAAATCAGGGAAGATGGGGAGGAGGAACTAAATGTAGACGTGTTGAGTGAGAAGAAAAACATGAAAAAAAGATTCAAGAATTCCAATGAGGATCCAAAAGTCTAAACCTGTAGCAAAAGAAGGGAAGCAAAGATATATCTCTCCTACGTGATTCCATTTTTGGATACATTTTGGTTACATTATCAGGTTAATTATGAGTTATGAATTTTAATTTTAAAAGAATAAAATAACTTAAAAACAAAATTGCTTAATTGTCATTGAGTTGTTTCTAATTATATTTGTTGATAAATTGTTTATTCTTGGATTTACAGGAAAGAAGAGCTCAATTTGACCAACTTCAAGTTGAATCTCATACGCTTCTAAGAGGTGATTGCTTTAGTTATGCATCATCACTTTGTGTAACATAATAGTATAAATGCATTATATTTAATTTTATTTGATTGATCTGATTTAATTAAATGTATTTCATTTGTTAGAAACTAGAAGTGCTTATTGTCTAAAAGTTGATATCATCTATTCTGGAAATAAATAAGACAAAAGAAGCTTGAGGTGCCAAATAAGTAAGTGTTTATGTTTTTTTTTGGATGAAATATCTACCTAGATTTGGATGATATTACATTTCGATGATGGAATTCCAAGTTGGCTGGCAATGTGTCATTTATCCCATAAAAAATGTAGCTAAATTTAGTGAAGACCAAAAAATTCACTACTATTGTTGGTTTGGAAGGAATTGATACCTTATAGCTTTCAAGCCTTATTCTTCTGTTGTAATCATATTACATGCTTTATACCCTCAGAGCCCTCTTTAACAAGCTATGGAAGGGTGGTAAGCATTTTATTAATTTTGCATGTCTTGTTTTTATTCAAAAGTCTTATTGATCTAATTTTATTCATTTGTTATGTAGGTATCATTCAGAAACAAAAGAAGAGATGTGAATCAAGTTTTGTGTTTATTCCCTAAAAAGTTTTAGTTCGATAGTATTATGTTGTTAGTATTAGTACAACATTTATATTTATTAAATCTTTTTGAAGACATTTGTATTATAAATTAGTTATTGATAGTATTTTTGTTAGACAAGTTTGAATTTACTTAATGGTATTATGATTTCATTCATTATCTAAGTTCTCTTATTATTATTTTATATTATCTTTAAAATTAAAAAAATTGAGACCTAATTTGTTAATATAATTGTGTTAAAAAATTTCATAAAAAGCATAGAAATAATATTTAATTTTAGAGTAAAATAGTGGCATCAAAATAGTGTCACTAAATCCTACAAATATTTTAGTGGCATAATAGAAAAGTGCCATTAAAGCTCAATAAAGTTGCAGCGGCACAACCAAAAATTGCCACTAAAGGCTTTTAGTGGTAGCGTTTTTAGTGACACTTTTTTTTTGTGCCGCTGATTATCCAGGGGGGATTTAGTGGCACTTTTTCGGTTTTTAGTGACACTTTTTTTGTGCCACTAAATGTTGTTTTATTTGTAGTGGGGTGACGTGGCACCACCAGAATTGGACACGTGGCACTACCAGAAGGTTGCCACATGCACCAACTCGGCGATTAGGTCAGTCAGCACCCCTATAAATAGAGGTGTCGGGCATTCACTTCTCTTCACACCTCCAAAACCTTCTTTCTCTCTCTAGTTTCTCTCTCTAGCCTCCCAAATCCCCCCCCCCCTAAAGCCTAGGTAAACCCCCTAGCACCCGAAGGAAGCCCCGAGGCTCCCAGAGTCCAAAGAAAAAGGGTCTTTCGTCTTGGAAACATTGCTCCAGCGAAGCCCGGTTTTCGAGAAAACCCGCTGTAAGTGAGCTACGCCTACCTTATCTTTAGCGTAACTTATGTTTCGATATAGTAATGTTATTAGGTCTTTAAAATAATTATTTGGACTATTATTATGAGTTATATTGAGTGTTATTTAACGCTTATATAATAATAATAATAGCTAGACTATTAATTAGTCGCAGTTATCATTAGACTAAACCCTAGTGGTGTTGATACTAGGTTTTATTGAAGGAAATTGTTTTGAGAGTATCGAAGTGTTGTTTGAGTGCTGAGTCACCACTTTTCAGGTGAGTGCATACTCCCTTTCATCTTACACATAGATATGAAATATTTTATATAAACTACGTGCTATGTGTGCATATTATCTGAACACTTGCTGTCTATGCTGTATGAACGTTTTATACATGTTTTAAATGATTTAAACTGTATACGTATTTTATATATACGAATATGTTGGGTATGACATGGGTATATGAATGATGAAAGATAAAAGATGATTTGAGTAAACATTGGCCGCTATAGACTTAGTGCCTAATAAACATCGGCAGCTATGGACTTACTGCCTATTGGACAAACACCGGTAGCTATGGATTTAGTACCTGTTAGGAATTGGTAGCTATGGACTTAGTACCTATTAGATAAACATTGGTAGCTATGGATTTAGTACCCGGTGAATAGACTATAGCAGCTATGGAATTAGTGCTTTATGAACGAACATTTGCAGCTATGGATTTAGTGCCAGTCCTATAACCCTGGAAGTAAGGGACTTTGGAATAAACGAATGCAGGATAGATGACTCTTAGGATAAATCTTTAAGAGTAAAGAAGATAATGGGGATGGGTAATTGGGTTGATTGTTTGATTGTTTAAACATAATAATTATATTATTGTGGGTTGAAAACCTTATGTACTCACCAGGTTTCCCAACCTGACCACTCGGTTTATTTATATCACAAGTGTTGATATGAAGTCACATTACACTAAGAGATTTAAAGAGATGTAGATCACTAGTGTAAATAAATGTAAGTTCTATTTATGCTTATGTTTCTGTATTAACAATGACATCCCAAACGTTTTGAAATGAATAAAATACGTTTCTTCAAAAATGTTTTAATAACGTATTTATCATGTTTTTCTGGGAACAAATTCCGCAACATTTTTATTAAAAGAAGAACTCTGATTTTTATAAAGCATAAAAAAAATCGGTCTTTTCTGGCCGTGAAAATGGGGATGTCACAGTTGGTATCAGAGCATTAGTTTAAGCGAACTAGGAATATGGATTTATTTCTAGACTTAAACTTAGAATGCTAAGCAATGATTGTGAGGTGTGAGCACTAGCTTATTTTAGGAATTATGCCTAAAATTCTTTTATGTGCTAAATGTTTTATGCCTTATATGCTGTTATTTATTTGGATCTATGGTCTGTTGCCGACCGGATCTGGAAACCTTACGTGTTTAGGATTCTAAACGTACGACTACGATATTAGAACTAGCATGTAAACGTTTCGGAGTGACAATGATGATTTAAACGTCAATCCTAAGTAAAGGTCTAGATTCACCCTATTCGGTGTATAGATCAAGATGGCAAGGACTCGTAGCGGAAACGTGAATGCAAATGAGAATAGGAACCAACCCCCAGTGGTTCAACAAATACCTGTTGTAGAAAAAGTTGCACCTGAGCTAGTCACCATGGCTAGAGTTCAAGCCATGATTCGGGCTATACTAGCTGAACAAAGGGAAGAAATGAGGAGGATGTCGAATAGGGACGAACCTACTATGCCCACTGAGCAACCCGAGCTGATTCCCAAGCAATCGGAGGAAGGAAACTACAACCGCCAAGTGAGTCAAGTGGGGACTCAAGGTGATCAAAGGGATGGCTCGGAAAGGAGAAACGACAAGGATGGGCGAATGTACAAGAATTTCTTGGGTGCGAAACCACCAAGCCTCTCAGGAAGCCCAAAGCCTGTTGAGATTATGGATTGGATCTCCGAGATGGAAATGGTGTTTGAGAGCTACAACTGTAGCGAGAAACAGAAGACCGTCTTCGCTGTAAGACAACTGAAAACTAGAGTTTTGAGCTGGTGGAAGCTATTGGCAGATACGATGCCACGAGGAGAAGCCTTAAGGATGTCATGGGAAGAGTTCTTGGAATAGTTGAAAATGTAGTACTGCTCGGAGATAGATATGATAGACCTGAACAACGAGTTTCAGAACCTAAAGAAAGGGAAGATGAGTGTTGATGAGTATGCCATCGCATTCACCGAGAGGATGAAGCTATTCCCTTACTTGGTGCCTACTGAACTCTCCAAGATTTATAGGTTTGCTAACGGATTACCCACTGACTTTGGCCCAATGGTCAAAATGGCAACTACCTTGAAAACAACTGTTAGGGTAGCTAAGAATGTAGAGGCCCAGATAAGAGAAAAGGGTCTAGAAAAAGATAAGGCAGGAGAGAAGCGGAAGTTTGAAGGATCTTCAAGGTCCAACAAAGAAAGAAAATTCTCAAAGCTTGGAGAAGGAGATGGAGGTGAATCGAGATGGTGTGATAAATGCAAGAAGAAGCATTTTGGGAAGTGCAACGAAGAAGTGACTTGTTATAAGTGTGGAAGGACTGGTCACTATTCCAAGGATTGCACACATAACGATAAAGTATGCTACGGATGTGGAGGCAAGGGGCACATGTCCAGAGACTACCCGAGGAAAAATAAAGCAGCAAGACCAGAAACGCCACCAAGCCCAAGGGCATTTCACATGATCCTCGACGAAGCAGAAAACCATTCGAGGAATCAATGATGAGGACTTCATATCCGAAGATCAAGTCATGCAGTAGCCATAGTATCGTATGATGTAGCCTATTAGAGGCATAATCTAGGGTGAACATGAACACCTATGTAATAGTTTCAAGAAATAATAAAACCTTTGTTTTGTTATCTGATGTGTTAAACTGTTATGTGATTTTCTTGTATGATGATTTGGAAAACTGCGAGACAATACTTGGGACGAGTATGAGTAGGTGTGAAAGTTAGTAGATGCATATACTACCGGAAGCACAGGACTCACGCTTGGATCAGGGAAGGTCACAAGGTTACCAAGAAACTAGTAATTGATTTCGATTTATTTAAGTGTGCTGTTACCATCGTTCCGGTAATGACTAAGAAGATTGTTGATATTCCGACCCTAGTGGTCATATCACATTGAGTCTAACTACGATGAGCAGGTTACGTGGTTCAGAGAACCAAGTTTGATGTAGCGTCCGACTTAAACCAAATAATCGAAATCAAAGTGATCAATAAAAGTATCGCACTCGTTGTTAAAGAAGTTGGTAGCTAGAAATGCTACATGTTAAAGTGTGATTATATCACATTAGAACATGAAGGAAGGCATAGTCTGTTTTATAATTTAACTCTAAGACCTAAGTCTAAGCGTTGCTACATACGATGATAGGTCATTAGAATATGACACATCGGTCAATTGTAGTAATCAAATTAACTTATCCTAATTTTTTTAAGAAGAAGAAGGAGTCTCTGATAAAGAATGAGGTTGTGACACGAAGGTCATGATTGAAAGTCTAACGAGCAGGTGCAAGACCGAGCACCGCCTGCAGTCAAAGAGTCCAAGAGTTAGATACTTGTTCGAAGCAACATAGAAGTTACAATTATTACCTAGGATGAAGATATAACATATGGAGTCATTATACTATCCTGTTTCGTTGATGATTCCGGGACGTAATCATCCTAAGGGGGAGATAATTGTAACGCCCGCAGATCCAGGCTAGTCAATTTTGAGGCAATAAGTGTCGAAAATGACTTTTCGACAAAATATTATTTAGAATAAATAATCTTAACCAAGTTGTAGAATATGTCTCAAGGTTTCCGTACATATAAAGAACGCCGAAATCCGAGTTATAACGAAGAAGTTATGACCCGTCGAAGTTTCGCGACGGAACCGACACGGCATCGGGAAGCGTAAAAAGTGAATTTACGATAGAGCAAGATTTAACCTTAGTGATCTAAATGAAAGTCTTAGAATATGTTAAACCGAGAAAAATCCATAAAAAGAGCGCCCAAATCTGACTTCGTATGAAGAAGTTATGATTTTTCTAAGATTCGGCTTAGTAGTGTACAACCCGAAACTCGAATTTTAGTTCGAGCGGTTTTTGGCTTACACGACCTAAATGAGAGTTGAATATCTTATTAATAGGAACTCAATGGTAAAAAGATGGATGAAAACGGAGTCCGTATGAAGGAGTTACGAATTCTTCACGGTCATTTAACAGTCTAAACGCCTCCTACTGTTAAATTTGAGATCGATCGAGAATTAGCCGATGGAGTCTAAAAGAAAGTTGTAGATATTGATTTTACCTACACGTGGATATAAAGAACGTAAAAAACGGAGCTCGTATGCGATAGTTATGATTTTTCTAAGTTTGAAGGCTGATACGCGGTAAGGGGTGATGTGGCACCACCAGAATTGGACACGTGGCACCACCAAAAGGTCGCCACATGCACCAACTCGGCGAGTAGGTCCTCCTACTTGGTGAGTAGGTTAGTCAGCACCCCTATAAATAGAGGTTTCGGGCATTCACTTCTCTTCACACCTCCCAAACCTTCTTTCTCTCTCTAGTTTCTCTCTCTAGCCTCCCAAACCCCCCCTAAAGCCTAGGTAAACCCCCTAGCACCTGAAGGAAGCCCCGAGGCTCTCGGAGTCCCGAGAAAAAGGGTCTTTCAGCTTGGAAACGCTGCTCCAGCGAAGCCCGGTTTTCGATGTTGATATGAAGTCACATTACACTAAGAGATTTAAAGAGATGTAGATCACTAGTGTAAATAAATGTAAGTTCTGTTTATGCTTATGTTTCTGTATTAACAATGACATCCCAAACGTTTTGAAATGAATAAAATACGTTTCTTCAAAAATGTTTTAATAACGTATTTATCATGTTTTTCTGGGAACAAATTCCGCAACATTTTTATTAAAAGAAGAACTCTGATTTTTATAAAGCATAAAAAAAATCGGTCTTTTCTGGCCGTGAAAATGGGGATGTCACAGAACAGATCAAATCAGTCTTGGCTTGGCCAAGCACTCACATGTATCATCATTAAATCATGAAGGGGCCCACAGATATTGCTTTTATCCTGAAGGTAAAAGGAATGGATAAACTTCGACTCATATGGCTTGTTCTACTACTTGTTGAATCGTACACAAAGACACGTTTTATAACATCGGGTTACCGAATGCGTTTTCGTTAAATCAATGTATAACCAACTCATAGTAACAACTCATATCTCTAGGTTTGAAGAATATAAGATATTATCGTCTCATGATCACTCGTGATAAAATCCATGAAGTGATTCCAATGAGTGCGGGTTGAATCTAATAGTACTCAGAACTTATGAGCACTCATGAGTGTTGTAGCACAACTTTGTCCACCAACTTAGACCTCTACAAGACAACCCATGACAGTCTTGATTCATATCTACTTCCAACATATGACCTACTGTGGATGGTTTTGAATAACTTAGTCATTCCGGAAGAATAACCTAGTTTATTCTGGAAGTCAAAACATGCAAAATGAAAAAACAAGAATAATTGAATCTAATATGGTATCTAAACCTATCAACATAAATAAAACACCTTTTATTTATCACCATATGATTACACATTATTCATTGTATACTGTTTCAACTATCAACTTTATTCTTGAATTAAAACAATAGTTGTCCCATGCTCCAAGCATGTACACTATGTTTTCTAAACACTAGTCATGCCATACAACAAGTATGCACACTATGTTTGTCTATGATCTTTACATTGTGAAATAAACCAATTGAACCATGATTCTAATTTCACACTCCCGAATTCTTATGGAAAATGCAGGAATTCCAAATTCATGCCATTTTACCGAAATCTGTTTGTAACGACCCAAAATTTAAGACCAAAAATTTCTTTTAATAAAATATTACTTTAAGCAAAGTCATCATTTCAAAACATATTCTGAGTATAAGTTTTCAAAACACATGTTCATTATCAGAGTAAACATTCCCAGGTGGTCTAATCTATGGTGTGGGCCATGCGATCACCCCGAGCTCTTCCCTCCGCTACCGGAAGTACCTGAAACCAAAACTGAAAACCGTAAGCACGAAGCTTAGTGAGTTCCCCCATCGTACCACATACCATACAAACATATAGCACACATACTGCCAGGCTATTCTGGGGTGCCTGACTACCCGGTACGGCCATTATGGGGTGCCGACTACCCGTGCGGCCATTCTGGGGTGCCATCCTACCCGTGCCAAGCCATTCTGGGGTGCTGACTACCCGTGTCAAGCCATTATGGGGTGCTGACTACCTGTCGGTCCTAACAACCGATCCTCGGGGACTATTTCACCCCTACTGCTACTTACACATATATCATACATAACATATTATCATACATATATGGGTATCTGGGCTACCCTTCGGTCCTAACAACCGAACTCGGGGACTGGACCCCTCCTACTACCACTATCGCATAGAACATAACAAGCCAGCATGCAACATATCATCACATACTATCAGACGTATCTGAGGTGTCTGACTACCCTTCGGTCCTAACAACCGAACTCTACTACTATCACATACAACATATCATGCTAGCATATAACATATCAGGTAGTAGAAAACCTAGATGATATCACAAAGACAATCATCTATCATACATCTCCTACTGGTGGGCCGACATTGTGGCCTTAGACCCACCGCTACTGGAAGGTAACTCACCTCGTAGTAGCTGCTTATCTGATCGGGAACTGACCGTCTACTGCTACTGCTGCTGCTCCGGAAATCCTCCGGCCGTACTGGCTGAACTTGCTGATGATCTCACTAGTTGTTGCCCGGCAACTCACTGAACTCCTACTCCTCTTGCTCCCCGAACTACCAATTATCAAAGCAACACTGAGCCTAACTGACCCCCGAAAGACAACTAAATCAACTCTGGTCAAAGTCAAAGTCCTGGCCACAGTCAACCTTCCAGGTCAACCTTACTCGCCGAGTCACCCTACTGACTCGCCGAGTTCACATGTTCAAATTCCTTCCATTCGCGTCTCGACTCGCCGAGTCAGTCCATGACTCGCCGAGTCTACCGATTTCTGAGTCATGACCTGTCCAACTCACCGAGTCTCCACCCGACTCACTGATTCGAGTCTTAACTCGAACGGTTTGGGGTTTCGCAACCTGACTCGCCGAGTCCAAGAACAGACTTGCCGAGTACAAGGTAATATTCATCTGACTCGACTAGCTGTTCATCCCACTCGTCGAGTTGCTCCTCACCTTCATGCTACTCGTCGAGTCCACTCAAAGGACTCGCCGAGTTCATTCAAATCTCTTTACATGCAGAGGGCTTTTGGGTCATGCAGGGGTTCCAACTCATAGATCCATACCCCCAAAGCTCAATCCTCACGTAAAGTTGCAAACTTTATGTATAACTAAAGAGATCTAAGCTCAAAACACTCTAGGGCTAGGTTTTGGGACAAACGGGCTTCACCAACTCCTCATCTTTTGATGCTATATGACATTTTAGACCATCCCAAAACTAGATCTGAAGTGACAACAACATATCTAGGCCCCAAACTCGAATTGGGTCTCAAACAACCATAAAACCCCAAATCTTATAACAAAAGTAGATCTAGATGTAAAGGAGGGAAGATAACAGCTTGTTACCTCCAAGATGAACACAACTGAAGTAGATCTCGGATCTACACCTCCTCCTTTGAAGCAACCTTCTTGATCTTTCAGTTCCATTCCAAAGTTTCCTTCCTCCAAACTATTTCTCTCAAATGATGGAAGCTCACACAAAATCATGGGTTTACTAGTTCTCTAGGATGATATGGGGGCTGAGGGAGGGACATAACACCCTTTAAATAGGATACAACTCCCGGGATTAGGGTTTTCCTCGTTCAGACCAGACTCATCGAGTCACCTTGGCCGACTCACTGAGTCGGTCACTTACTCCTCGACCTGGATACCACTCGGACTCGCCGAGTCCCTCCTTGGACTCGCCGAGTCGCCCCTTAAAAATTTGGTTTTTATTTCCTTTCTTGGCCTTCCAAACTTTGGGTGTTACACTGTTAGATTCTAAACTTATATGCAATGATTCTCTTGTAATGATTATGCACAAAGTCACAAATACTTGACAACAAACATTACAGAGCATTCCAAAGGAGATCAACTCCTTGGTAACATCCTTCTTGCATTAAGTTTCCTAATCTTACACATATTAATTGAACAACTTCCACCAATGGGATCATTTCCACATTCCCCTTTTGACTATCACTTCTGAACAAGAGTTACCTCTTTTCATAATATGTCAATATGGTCCTTCCAACAATTAACACTATACTTCCAACTATCCCTGAGCAACCAATCTTTGGTAAACCTTAGATTGTCCTCGACAATTGCTTAATTGTTTTAGTCATATCCAGTTCTACACCTTTTCCCTTCATAATGCCCTAGGCATTTGGAAAATTTTAGAAAGGATAAATATAGCACATGTAATCGATACTATATCCGAAGCATATGGGACACGATTCATGATGTCTCACATAAAGACTAAACCAGTCTTTTGCTATAATATTTCCATTTCTTTTTGCAAAGTTCTCATAATTCAGATTATGTAAAAGGATGTCGTAATCATAATCAAATTTTAGAATGCAAATAATGAACCCATATATAGAATTTACTTATGAAATTCATATATATTCTTGACTAAATTTGATTAAAATCTCACGATCTAAGCTTACAGATTTGAGATGAAGTATAATTTTCTCTCCCTTAATTATAACAAACCAACTTTTCCTAATTGAAACCCTTTTTTTTTCTATAACTAACATTGGTAACTTGCAACCTTTATCATAATTATCATGCTCCCACTAACATGATGATTATTAGCATAACACTTATGCTTCCACTAGCTTTGACATGTACTTAGAAATTAGCTGGACTTCTAGGAAAACAATACTTTATTGACTTTCTTACCAAAGTTCAGATTTCTGACACTAGATTGCTTTGATAAAACTTTATCATTATCATACACCTTATCTTAGATAGCTCACATGTGTATCTAAACACTTTTAAGAACTATGAAAAGGGGTGTCGTAATCATAGTCTCGATTGTTTAGACCTTTGCCACTTCTCACAAGTCCATGTTAGTGTGCCGGTTAACCACACACGCTCCACTAACGACTTTGAGAATGCAAACATCACAATTTCTATCTAGCTAAAATCTACTTAGTGAAAGTGTTTCCTCACCATCGTTTTCATGAATCGGAGAGAAACCTTATGACACTTAGATTTAATGGTGTATGTGTTCTTATCCATGTGAATTGTCAAAACTATAATCAGAAGAGAAGGCTAGTGACAAATCCAAATTCTTATGGACTGAACTCAATCTTAATTTCTTGCCACCTGGCAGATCAAGGGCCTGTCATTGCTTCCAAGTTGTTATGCAACCAATTGAGAACTCTAAGAACTCATATTCAAAGCCAACTTTAACTAGAATGGGAACAAAAATATGTCAACACGATACGTTATAAACCACAAGTCATGTGCTAGTGAACAACTTCAGGTTATATTCTTGATTAGTTCTTGAGACTTTCAAGACCTTTAAGACTCCCACTGTCCTCTGGACATGTAAGACTCCCTTGTCAAACATCCAAGAGATAGTGTGGATTCTAATCAAGACAAACACTTCACACAATTGGCCTTAGTTGGTCTTTGTTTTGTCCAAAACATCACAACTTACCAATTTCAAATGTACAAGAGTAGAAAACTTTTACTCTTACATTTGATTAGTGTTAATAAACCTACTTTAAGATGTGTCACTCAAGTTACAATCTTGGAGTATAACTCTATGAATTGTTTTTGGAACGAAGTACGAATCATCTTCTTAATTTAACCACTTCAACAATTCATAAATCCTATTCTTAGCTATCAGAATGCACTTAGAGGATGAATTGTGATAAGGTCTTTTAATCATTAAGATGATCATGACATGATACTAAAGTACTCTCCCATCTTTTCAAATTTGAGAAACTTTTATCCTTCTGCCTAATTTGATTCTTCTTATTCGCTCTGCCATACATTGGAACCTTTTCCAATGTCTCAGAATTACACTTAAGCTTGTAAGTATAACCATATTTACTAACTCTTTCACTTGACTCTCATATACATGTGAACAAGGAACTAGTCTTAATTTTCCAAAGATGAAAAATTCTCATTCATCATGCTATACAACTTGCATGATTCCAAGTTTCGATCCTATTGAAACTTGGGTGGTGAGGATCTTTCCTTATTTGGTAAATTTAGACATTACCACAAATGAAAAAATCAATTTCATATTTCCACTCTTGCTATTAATGGAATCATATAAGCAACATTGTTTTCCTCAAATGCCATTGTAAGGATATTTTAAAATAAATAAAATCAACATTTTTCCTTTTATTTTAAAAACTTTACAGAAAACTATCCTTACAATGAAAAAGAGCATGAAAACTTTGTTGTTATTTATTCCTAAGCAATATATCATAATTCCTAAGAAGTAGCTCAAGAATCCAATCTTCAAACTATGCGATATAAATCCATCTACACGATCAGATTTAGCATATTCTTTCTATAAGTTTCTTCACTTTTCTTTGATTCTTAAAAACATCAACATGTGACCCAGTCACATCATGTATCAAGAATCTCATAATAGAAACTTAGCAGAGTTAGATAGTGGACTTTACCTGAAGTAGATTCAAACTTCTTGGCTCTAACATCCTTAGGTAAAATTGGCAGATTTGCAACTAATGCTCCTTCCTTTGGAAATATAAACATATGGACCCTTTGGTAATGATACTGGAACTATCACAGACTTAGCTTTTCTCTTCACCATTTGGTCAACAGAGTTGACTATGGCCGATCCCTTTCCATTGGGAAGAGAATGCTTTTTTTGGATTTCCAGTGTCATCATTGTCAATGTTCATAAATTTTTAGGAAGTTGATCTTAGCAAAAATAGATAAGATCATTAAGGGTCTTGTCATAGTCTGTTTCATAGGAGTCCCAAAGGAACTCACTATGTGACTTAGAAAGTGATTGGGCATCCAACTTTCTTAAGACTTTGACACCCAACTCTCCCGACTTATCAATATGTGACTTCATCTCCAAGATGTGAGCACATATAAACTTTGCTTGCCAATAGGGCTTGAGTGACCATGAACTTGTGGGACAGGGAGAATAATTGGAGGAAGTGGAGGAAGTGAAGTTCCAAGAGATTTGGGAGGATCATAAATGTCTGAACTAGACATCTTTTGGGAGACATTCAAGATATTTGATTAAAACTCCTTAATATAACACCCAATATGAGATATTAAGGCCAGAACCCTACAAAATATTTTATACCTTAGAAGAGGGATGTCGTAATCCAAGCTATAGAATATTTGAAGGTAGGTGAATGACGATTCACCAATTTCACCATGAAAAACGAAATAATTTATTACGTTTTTTTAATTGGATTTGAAACTCCTAGATCTTTTGAGATTCATTGAACTGTTCAATGGCATGTTTCAATCTCGAGTGTGCCCTTCAGGTTTTGTGACTGGGATGCCGAGGATCACAAAACAAGGTGTGAACTAACCATGCAAATATACTGGGTACCCTTAATATTTACCCCTTAATCGATGTGCCGGTTAACCACACACGCTCCACCGATACTATAATAAATAATAAGTTACCCTTTGCCTACCTTGTTAAGTCCAGGTTAGTGTGCCGGTTAACCACACACGCTCTACTAACGACTTAATCAAAGTGCAAAGTGTAATTTCATGGGTTAGCACAAAATTCACATTTTCCTAAGTAACTAAGATTGGGTATTAATAAGAGTTTAATTACTTAGTATTTATCATTAATAATTTTAATGAAAGGAGAATTATAGTCCTTGTCCTACCCGTTCGGCTAACGAGCCTCCACCAGTCAAGGAAGCGGTGGGTGAGAGTGGACACCCATTAAACTGCCATTTTATAGGCAGTAACCTTATACCTCCTTTATAGACCGGCTTCGTGAATGGGGCCTACTAACGGTAAGACTGACTTTACTCCTATACATAAATATAAATATTATAAAGTATAAGGGTTGAATTTAAACTTTTAAAATTCTAAGGGCTTAACTTGGAATTAAAGTACTCGAAAGTGAAAACTTTTCAAATTCCAAAACTTGAGGGCAAGTTTTGAAACTATTCAAAACTATTTAATTCCATAACTTATGTTTTTAAAGTAGTTTTAATCCAAAAACTTTTCAAGTTCCATAACTTGAGGACAAGTTATGGAAGACTTTAAACTATTAAAAGAATGTGACTTTTCTTTATTCATAACCTATGGAAATATTTATGAGTTTTATGAATCTTAAATGTGACTTTTCATATAACTTGAGGACAAGTTACAAAAACACATTTTAGAATCAACTCTTAGATTAATTTGGATTGAACACAACAATTTCACATAATTTTTCTATTAATCTAAGCAACTCATAAGAACAAGATAATTCAAATCAAACTTTTTCATGTAATTAGATTAATCCTTAAACTAATACAAAACATAAATCTATTGACAATTATCTTTGAAATTGGATTAGCATGAACGTTACCACATTAAAACAAGTTTACAAGTTCAAAAATAGCTTAGGGTAATGTTCCTAATCCAATTCCAGCCAAAAAACACGAATATATGCTTTATGGAGGCCAAAGTCATCGAGTTCTTCATGGAACTCTTCGAGTTCATGCTCTAATACATGAACTCGTCGAGTTTTCTACCAGAACTCATTGAGTTTTAGGCCCTGATAGATTCTTAGCTTCGAAAAATCTATTTGCATCATGTATAAGAGAATGCAAGCCTAGGCTCCGATACCACTGTTGGGTTTTGAGCTTTCTAACATTCCTAAGTGTACATGCAACCCTAAATACCTTGGATCTATGTTTTCTCTGTTATACACACAAATATGAACTCTCCAAGGTATTCATCCTAACTAGCAAAATAACATTGATTCATATGGATATCTCAAGTTAGAATTACATAACTCTTTAATGTAGAATGTCTTCATGAAGTTTAGGTGCCTAGTGCCCCAAGTGTGACACCTTAAATGGTTCACACAACACCAAATGCACATGGAATGACTTGATAGAAGTGGAACACTCCTTGAAATCGTCTAGCCCTCATATTCACACACTAGTGTACAATTTCTTGAGCCATGAGATTCTTTTATATGGTGGCTATTAGGGTTACACCATGTAATTCATAACTTTACCCATTCCTTATGCTCCATGGATTATCCATGGATCACCCCATGGACTCAGTCCAACATAAGGAATCTTGGATCACAAGCCCACATATATGAGAATGAATGATTTACACAATCAACCCATATATTTAATTAGTCTCCTATTGATCACTTAATTAATTCCAAATTAATTCTTCATCAATACTAATTAAATAACCTTATTAATATATTAGAAATTATAATATATTAACCAACCTTAAGTGTTATTTCTCTCATTATAGTCTATCCAAATGCATGATGCCATGCAACCCAAATGGATCATGCCGGGTCGGGTCAAGTCTTACCAATTATAGTTATGGACTTAGACATTAATCCAACATCACTTCCTCGCTACATTTCCCGAAGTGCTTCTTCTTGCACTTCTCGCACCATTTCACTTTGTTACCTCCTCCGCTAAACTCCTTTGAACCAGACTTGATCTTCTTATTGGGCCTCGTAGACCCCTCAAACTTCCTCTTTTCACCAACCTCATTCTTGTTGGCAGCTCTTCCCTTAATCATATCCTCCACAGACTTGGCAGCCGAAATAGCTGCCTCCAGAGTAGGTGCCTGACGCACTGGCACCGCGTACTACCATGGAAGTCCCTTGGCGTACTTGTCGATTTTTGTCAGCTCATCTGGAACAAGACGTAAGGCGAACTCCATCTTCTTTGTGAAGTTGTTGGTGTATTCATCAATTGACATGCTTCCTTTCTTCAAGGTCAGGAACTGGTTCTTTAGCTCGAGCAGGTTTTGGGCTGAGCAGTACTTGTGTTTGAACTGCACTAAAAACTCTGACCATGTTAGTTGCAGGGGCTCATTGGGGCTCAAAGTCTTCCCCAGGGTATTACACCAGCGCACAACACCTCCTCGGAATTGACGTACTGCAAAGGTGGTCTATAACTTGCCTCTGTAACCACATGTCATGAAAGCTAACTCCATCTCCAAGATCCAATCCATGACTCCGATCAGATCTTCCTTTCCAGTGAAATTCGATGGCTTGCAAGTCAGAAAAACCTTGTACTTGCATCCATTCCTCTCGACTATGTCATACTAGTTGTTTTGTCGAACTATTGGTGGGTTGGATTGACCAACGGTCCCACTGTAGTTCCCTCCTTTTGACTGCCCATCGTTCAATTCGGGCTATTCAACTAGCATTGTAGGTTCGTCCCTATTTTCATGCCACATTTGCCTCATCTCTTCTCGTTGTTCAGCCAACATAGCCCGTATCATGGCTTGTACTCCGGCCATTGTAATTAGCTCAGGAGCATATGCTACAACAGATATTTTTTCTATCACCGGTGGTTGATTCCTGTTCCCATTTGCATTCCCGGCTCCACTACGGGTTCTTGCCATTTCGATTTATATACCAAATCAAATGTTCAGTGTGTATTGATGAGAATTAAGATAGGAAAGATTTTCTTTACGATCGACGTGTAATTCTCCCTATTTCTCCGAAAAGTTATATGCCAGTTCTAATACCGTAATTAAACGTTTAAAAATCTGAACACATAAAGTTTCTAGATTCGGTCGGCAACAGACCATAGATCCGATCATACAATGCATATCATAAATCATTTAGCATATAAAAGTATGTTAGGCATTTTCCCTAAATTAGCTAGTTCTTGTGTCTATTCAAGTGCTTTACCTAAATTTTATTAGACACACTCCTCACAATCCTTTCTTATCATTCTAAGTTTAAGTCTAGAAATAAATCCATATTCCTAGTTACTAATGCTCTGATACCAACTGTGACATCCCCATTTTCACGACCAGAAAAGACCGATTTTGTTTATGCTTTATAAAAATCAGAGTACCACTTTTAATAAAAATGTTGCGGAATTTGTTCCCACTAAAACATGATAAATACGTAATGAAATCATTTCCGAAGAAAGGTATTTTTATTCATTTTAAAACATTTGGGATGTCATCATCAATACAGAAACATAAGCATAAATAGAACTTACATTCATTATCAGTAGTGATTTATATCTCCTTAATCTCTCGGTGTAATGTGAATCCATATCAACACCTGTGATATAAATAAACTGAGTAGGTCAGGTTGGGAAACCTGGTGAGTACATAGGGTTTTCAACCCACAAAAAAAATTTATTAACTTTATCAAACCAAACAAACCCGATTACCTGTTCTCGTTATCCTCACTTTACGTCCCTAAAACATCTAACACAAGGGACCTAGACTAAGGGACTTTCATCGGTGTGACAACACATGCTTCGGGGGTTCCTCAGCAATTCATGTCAAATAAGGTAACCATGTGGGGGGATGGAGTACTGCTGGTGAGCACACAGTTCAAATAAACACCTATAGGTTGCGAGTCTGCTAGCGTTCCACTAGACTATCTAGAATAGTCCGTGGTCGTCATCTATACTCCGCTAGATGACTGGATCATAAATAACATTTATAAGGAGGCCTCTCATTATTTTATTTGGTCATACAACAACTATTACATCTATCCATGTTTTACCAAACACATTTTGTAGATATAAAATACATATACAGTTTAAATCATTTAAAACGTGTATAAAAATATTTCACCCAACATAGACAGCAAGCATTCAGACAATATTCACACATAATACGTAATTTATATTAAATATTTCATATCTACGTGTAAGATGAAAGGGACCATGCACTCACTTGATAAGGTGGTGATTCCGAACTCAGACAACACTTCGCTTCTTAAAAAAATAATTTCATTTGACGAAACCTAGTATTATTACCACTAGAGTTTTGTCTATTATTCGCCAAGACTAATTAATAGTCTAGCTATTATTACTAATATATAAGCGTTAAACAATACTTATATAACCCATAATAATAGCCCAAGTACTTATTATAAGTTCCTAATAACGTTACTTTAATTAAATAAAAGCTATATTAAAAATAACATAGGTGTAGCTCACTTACAGCGGGTTGTATAGAAAACCAGGCTTTGCTTGGAGCAGTGTTCCCGAGCCGAAAAGCTCTTCTTCTCAGAATCGTCGAGCAATCCGGGGCTTCTACCTCGTGCTAGGGAGGTTCCCTAGGCTTTTCGGGGGGTTTCGGGGCAAGAGAGAAGTTCTAGAGAGAGTAAAGAGAAGAAAGAATGGGAAAGATGTGAAGAAAATGAGGGTGGGAGAGGTTGTATTTTTAGGGTGAAAATGGTTGAACTTGGTGCCACATGTCACCATCTAGTGGCAAGACTTGGGGAGAAAGCAATGGCCAAGATTGTGCCACATCACCCATTTTCGCACAGCACACTCCCGACTTGTAAAATCCAAAAATTTCACATACGACCACTGTTTTGGACGTTCTTTATATCCATGCGTAGGTAAAAAAAAGATCTACAACTTTCATTCTAACTCCGTCGGCTAATTCTCGACCAATCTTAAATTTAACAGTACAAGGAGATTATTTTGTTAAATGTTCGTGTAAAATTTATAACTTCTACATACAGACTCCGTTTTCGTTTGTCTTTTTACCGTTGAGTTCCTATTAATGAGATCTTCAACTTTCATTTAGGTCGCGTATGCCAAAAACTGCTTGAACTAAAATTCGAGTTTCGGGTCGTGCACTGTTAGGCCAAATGTTAGAAAATTCATAACTTCGTTATACGAAGTCAGTTTTAGGCGTTCTTATTATGGACACTCTCACTTTAACATATTCTACGACTTTTGTTTAGATTACCAAGGCTACAAATTCCTCCATCGTAAATTCACTATTTATGTCTCCCGGTGTCATGTCGATTTTGCCGTAAAACTTCGACGGACCATAACTTCTTCGTTATAACTCGGATTTCAACGTTCTTTATATGTACGAAACCATTGAGACGAATTCTACAACTTGGTTAAGATTATTTATTCTAAATAATTTTGTGTCAAAAATTCATTTTTGACCCCTATATATATATATATATATATATATATATATATATATATATATATATATATAAGTTGAGTTTTAGTCAGGTAGTTTATTCTTTAGTTTTTTGTTATCTGACTTTAATTTAATTCAATTTTGTTATATATATATATATATATATATATATATATATATATATATATATATATATATATATATATATGGGTAGGTTATAATGTGGATGACATCTATTATGTGTTCATAAGGATAATTCTGGACCAATAGATGAATAAAATGAATGGTCATGAGTTGAGGGTCTATGATACTATTATGAGATATGATGTACTATATAATCACATAAATTTTAGTATAAGAGTATTTTAGTCAATTAACTACATTTAAAAAATGAAATTTTAGATTTTTAGGGTAATTAATTCTCTTAATTTTAAAAGTATGATTTTAATAGATAATAATTCTTTTATTTCGAATCATTCTAACATATGTTTATGAGTATTCTGAAACATTCTTAAACTATAAAAGAATAAATATTCTAATAGAACATATATTTTGACGGAATGAACTTCTTGAAGAATAAAAAATTCTTGAACCATCAATAGAAGAATAAAAACAAAAGTTACACAAATTCTTAAAAAATATGGGTAACAATTGCTAATAATTACATTTATTGTTAAAGAATAAAACTTTAAAATTTGAAAAAAAAACATCAAAATTTAATAAAAGAAACTAATACATTCTAAAAGAATATTGTTGCTAAAAATCATTTTTATTTTTGCGGTTTGTTCTTCAAGCATCTGTGAAAACAAATTCAATTGTAATTTAGAACCCAATAATACATTAGCAAATGAAAAATAAAAAACTAAAGTCTTTTGTACAATCTGAAGACCTGTGATTGCACCAAAATCCATAACCAACAATTTAGAAAATGCACAAATTAGTGATGAAATATCATGATTTCATTCCGACGGAATTAAAATTCGTAATTCCATTCCAACAAAACTGAATTCAATTCTGGCAGAAAGACCCTTCACGATTATTATATATCAATGCAAAATAAAAATTTAGAATGTTGACAAACCAAAAAAAAGGAATGTAACATGTAAGAAAGTAAAAGAAATATAAAAAAGGAAACAAATCATTAATTTAAATTGCCGAGAGAGTCCAGATTGGTTTAATTATCTTGATTTTTGATGTACAAATGAACCTAACACAAATTAGTATAAGAAAAAGTGTTCAATTACTTATCCATGATTATAGGCATTTAAATTGTTAGAATGATATATAATTCTTTTAAGTTATAATTACAAAAAAAAAAAAAAAAAATATATATATATATATATAGTAAAAGAATCAAATTATGCATTCACGGTCGTGTACATTTTAAGTTTAGTGCATTCTAAAAAAATATGAGTCATTTTTTAAGAATAATATAGAATTCTTTTAAGCTTAAAAAAACACACAAATAGTATAAAAAAACCAACTATACATTCGTTATAGATTAACATTCGTTAAACTTGTCAATTGAATCAAATCATGTTTATTAATAATTAACACTTCACTAAAACTATTGGAATATGTCATTATTCATTCTTACTACAAATAAGTAAAACTAATAAAAATTAATTATGTGAAATACACACAATTCCAAAATCAAAAGTCTCTTCTATGAATAAATTATTACTGCATATAATGTTTGCTTAGGTTTTTTCTTTTTATGCTTGCATTTGATTTATATTGATTCCAGAAAGTAACATGGTAGAAGCCTTCCACTAAAAAAATTCATATGTAATAAAAAATAATATAATATGTTTTTTTTTTATCCTTTTTAATATATGCAAATAAATGAAAACTAAATCTATTATAAATCCTTTTATTTATCGGGAAAATAAAGAAATGAAAATCGATGAAGTATAGATTGCGAGTAGAGTTCATACATCTTTACATAAATCAATTTAATTGCAATAAACAATTACCCAAAATCGAACACATAAAATCGATTAAAAGGAAAAAAAAAAAAAGCAAGTTCAATAAAAAAATTTATAGATTCATTGGATAAGGATTATTTTTCATGGTCATTTGGTGATGGGGGAGTGTAGTTTATGAAGACAAACAGCCACATAGGGTTACAGAGAAAATAACATAAGTGATGTGATTAAATAAAGAACATTCAATTAGTTATCCATGATTATTGGCATTTAAATTGTTAGAATGATATATAATTCTTTTAAGTTATAATTACAAATATATATATATATATATATATATATATATATATATATATATATATATATATATATATATATATATATATATATATATATAAATAGTAAAAGAATCAAATTATGCATTCACGGTCATGTATATTTTAAGTTTAGTGCATTCTAAAAAAAATATGAGTTATTTTTTAAGAATAATATAGAATTCTTTTAAGCTTAAAACACACACACAAATAGTATAAAAAAACCAACTATACATTCGTTATAGATTAACATTCGTTAAGCTTGTCAATTGAATCAAATCATGTTTATTAATAATTAACACTTCCAAATCACTAAAACTTTTGGAATATGTCATTATTCATTCTTACTACAAATAAGTAAAACCAATAAAAATTAATTATGTGAAATACACACAATTCCAAAATCAAAAATATATTCTATGAATAAATTCTTAGTGCAAATAATGTTTGCTTAAGTTTTTTTTTTTTTTTTTTTTTTTTTTTTTTTATGCTTGCATTTGATTTATATTGATTCCAGAAAGTAACATGGCAGAAGCCTTCCACTAAAAAAAATCATATGTAATAAAAACTAATATAATATGTTTTTTTTATCCTTTTTAATATATGCAAATAAATGAAAACTAAATCTATTATAAATCCCTTTTTTTAAACATCGGGAAGATAAAGAAATGAAAACCGATGAAGTATAGATTGCGAGTAGATTTCATACATCTTTGCATAAATCAATTTAATTGCAATAAACAATCACCGAAAATCAAACACATAAAATCGATTAAAAGGAAAAAAAAAAAAAAAAAAAAAAAAAAAAAAAAAAAGTTCAATAAAAAAAATTATAGATTCATTGGATAAGGATAATTTTTCATGGTCATTTGGTGATGGGGGAGTGTAGTTGATGAAGACAAACGGCCACATAGGGTTACAAAGAAAATAACATATGTGATGTGATTAAATAAGGAAGATTCAATTACTTATCCATGATTATAGGCATTTAAATTGGAAAGGGCACCAGGTTGGGTTCAAGGTTTTGTTCGGTAGCCAGGGCTCAGCAGTATATTCAGCACATGTATACAAATTATTTGGCTTATATGGTGGACATGCAGAATGCGGATAAGGTGTCAGTTGTTAATGTTCCGGTTGTTAGTGAGTTCGCTGATGTATTCCCATAGGAGTTACCTGGTGTGCCTCGAGAGAGGCATGTCGAGTTTAGGATCGACCTTGTGCAAGGTGCGACCCTTATTGCCAAGGCGCCATACCAATTGGCTCCATCTGAGATGCAGGAGCTGTTATCTTAGCTGCAGGAGCTTCTAGGCAAGCAGTTCATCCGTTCGAGCAGGTCTCATTGGGGAGTGCCGATTCTATTTGTCAGGAAGAAGGATGGTTCGCACCGGATGTGCATCGATTATAGGGAGCTGAACAAGTTAACGGTGAAGAACCGTTATCCCCTTCCTCAGATTGATGATGTCTTTGATTAACTATAGGGTGCATCTTGGTTCTCTAAGATTGATATGAGGTATAGGTACCATCAGGTCAGGGTGAGGGAGGAGGACGTGGAGAAGACCGTGTTCCGAACTCGTTATGAGCATTATGAGTTCGTGGTGATGCCATTCAGGCTCACCAATGCACTCGTGAAATTTATGGATTTGATGAATCGGGTATGCATGTTGATGCTCGATCGCTCAGTTATCGTGTTTATAGAGGATATCTTGGTGTATTCCAAGACCAGAGAGCAGCACGGGGAGCATTATTGCGAGTTTCTAAGGGTTTTGAGGCCATAACGGTGTTATACTAAGTTCTCGAAGTGCGAGTTTTGGTTGCAAGAGGTTCAGTTCCTTGGACACCTCATTAACCATGATGGGATTTTGGTCGATCCAACGAAATTCAAGGCGGTGATGCGGTAGGAGGTTCCGAAGGCTCCCTCGGATATCAGGAGTTTTATGGGTTTGGCAGGGTACTACAGGAGATTTATCCATGATTTCTCCAAGATTGCAGTACCCCTCGCTCTTCTGAAGAGGAAGGGGTAGATTTCCGGTAGGGCCCTGAGCAGCAGTCCACATTTGAGACCCTTCGGCAGAGACTTTGTGAGGCCCCAATTTTGACCCTCCCGGAGGGAATTGAGGATTTTGTGGTTTTCTGTGATGCATCCATCACCGACTTGGTGTCCACAAGTAGAGAGGATGGGTGATAGTTTATTCTTTGCGACAATTGAAGCCGCATGAGATGATATATCCCACGCATAATCTTAAGTTGGGGGGTGGTGGTTTTCTCCCTCAAGATTTGGAGACATTACCTTTACGGTGTCCGGTGTACATCTACACGGATCACAAGATTTTTAAGGCATATTATGGATCAGCCGAACTTGAACATGAGGCAACACAGGTGGCTGGATGTAGTCAAGGATTATGACTGAGAGATCCTTTACTATCTGGGTAAAGAGAATGTGGTAGTGAATACCCTGAGCCGCAAGTCGACTGGATATTCTGTTCCGATGACATGTATGAGGATATCTGTGGATTCTCCACTGGTGAGTTTGATTAGGGAGGCTCATAATGAGGGTGTTCGAGAGGTGAATTGGAAGATTGAGAGGATCATGGGTGAGGTTGCTATTTTTTTTCTTGATGGTCGTGGTTTGTTGACCTGTTGCGGCGGGTATGGGTTCCTGTATCTAGTGGGGTTAGACATATCGTGCTGGAGGAGGCTCATAAGTCTCACTTCTCTATTCAACCGAGGGCTACTAAGATGTATCGGGATCTGATAATGAATTATTATTGGTCGTGCATGAAGAGAGAGGGATAGCTTGGTACATCGAGAGATGCTTGACCTGCAGGATGGCCAAGGCTGAGCATCAGAGGCCGCATGCCACGCTGCAGCCTCAGGAGGTTCCTATGCGGAAATGGGGAAGGTGTCGATGGACTATATTACCAAGTTGCCAAAGACGACAAAGGGTTTTGATGCTATTTGGGTCATCGTGGACCGATTGACTAAGAGTGCCCACTTTCTGGCAATTCGGGAGAGCTCGTTGGCCGACAGGTTGGTTGATGTGTATATTCGCCAGATTGTTGCTGTCCATGGGGTTTCAGTCACTATTGTCTCAAGTCGTGATGTTTGGTTTACCTCCCGATTCTTGTATAAGTTTCATGAGGAGCTGGGCATGACGCTGCATTTTAACACAACTTACCATCCGCAAACCGAAGGCTAGAGTAAGCAGACAATTTAGACCCTCGAGGATATGTTGCGAGCTTGTGTTATTGATTTTGGTGGGAGCTAGGTCTCCTACCTACCTCTTTTAGAGTTCACCTACAACAACAATTTTCACTCCAGCATTGTGACAACCCGATATTTCAACTCTATGTAATGACCTAAAAAGTCAAGTATTGTAGCTACTTTTGAAATAATGAAATTAACTTCAAAAATGAAATGTGTAAAAGTCTCTATAGTGATGTCTATTACGCTAGATAATGTGTCAAGGTTTATAGAAATACTAAGAACACTGAAAACCGAGTTATAACGAAGAAGTTATGACCATTCTAAGATTTCCGACATAACCGGCATCACCGATTAAACGAAAAACACGAAGTTTCAATACAATAGTTTTTAGCCTTAAGTATCTAAATGAAAGTTATAGATAACATCAAACCGTGAGCGTACATAAAAAGAACGTCCAAATCTGACTTCGTATGAGGAAGTTATGATTTTTCCAAGATTCGGGTATAGCAGTAGACAGATAAAAACTCGAAATAGAGCTCGAGATACTTTTGACCAAAATAAACTAAATGAGAATCGAAGGTCTCAACATTAGTAGCGCAACGGCGAAAAGTCTGATGAAAACGGACATCGGATGAAGTAGTTATGGATTTTAACGGACTTTTCGTGTCTCAGCCCGTTAAAAATAAATAATTAAAAATAAAGTCAAAATTTGTCGATGAAGTCTAAACGGGATTTGTAGATAATATTTTCAGCTACGCGTGTATATAAAGAACGTCGAAAACGGAGCTCGTATGCGAAAGTTACGGATTTTACAAGTTCGGGGTCCAAAATCCGAGGCTGTCAGCCCCCCCCCCCCCCCCCCCCCCCCACGTGGCACAGCTTGGCCGCGACCCGACAAGTGACTGAGGGCGTCCAATCAACGGAAGAGCATAAGACTTTCTCCCCACGACGTGGCCAACCTTAGCCACGACGTGGCACACCAGAAATGCCCCTATAAATAGAACTCTTGGGTTGCCGGGTTTAGGTGCTCCATTCTTCCATCTCTCGTGCTGAAACTCTGTGGTTAAGCTCCCGAAGCCCCGGTTTTCACCTTCAAGTCCCAAAGGAAGGTTTTGTGTTCCCGAGATTCCCAAGATTCCCGAAAATTCTGAGATTTTCCCCCGTTTTCAACTCTTCTTGTCGAAGTTCTGCTCGATTCTTCTCTCGACTACTTCAAATCAACCACTTCAATCAAGTGAGTTCATACCCCCTTTCATACACTTTCAAATACTTTATAATGTACTTTTAATACATTTCGGGGGAAGAATACAAGTAAACACATGGTTATTATCGTGTGTTACATAAAGTTTCACTTGACTCATTTTTATCAAATGAATCATATGTGATTCATAACTACTATACGAAAACTCTTGTTATACTTTGCATGCACTAGATTTATACAAAGTACATAGTATCCGAAGTAGCCATCATTGTTAAACCGTTTTATGCATTCAAAGAACTTATGACTTATGCTTTGTCAAACATTGTGAAAAAGAATAAACCTTGCATACAAAACTACTACTTTAATACAAACTTAGTTGAGAATCCATGAGATGTTTACATCTTCAAATACTACCTTTTTGCTAAAAGGTACCACTTCAAGTCCTGTCTATAACCAGAGTCTCCCGTACGGAGAACGTGTCAGATGTGTATAGATCTATATGGGAAGTCATTATCCCGCGTCCTGACTGTTAGCTACAATCCGTCCTTTGGGGTGACAGTTTGTCATAACGCTACAACGCCTGAAGAATGTCGCTACAGGCATATTATGTTTAGTATGGTTATAAAACTCATCGGATATACAATTATTATAGTACTTCCGATTTATGAATGAGTAGCTATTAAAACTATTCTTCATCTAACAACTGCGATCTTCTTATAGTTTTACTATATGAAACTATCCCCCAATCTTTTAAAGCATGTCAGTTGCTTCCGGTTTTCAGTCTTGGACATTAGACTGCTTGTTACTTTAGGAAAATAAGGGATTTTCCTGTTTACAAACAATCAACTAATAGGAAAATAAGGGATTTTCTTGATTCAACTATCTACATTTTACAACACAAACATTCTCATGCATTTCATACTTTTATAAGAAAATAAGGGATTTTCTTGGGAAAACACACCAACTTTGAAATGGCATACAATTTCTCAAAACCGCTTATGAACTCACCAACTTAATTGTTGACACTTTTTCTTTGAAATAACTTGTATTCTCAGGGAACCGCTAAGCAGGTTTGGAAATCAACTTTTGGGAATTTACGCGCTGACGTTAATTACTTCTTTTGAAAGATGTTTATGTATTTATCTTTTGAACATGTAACGAATACAATTATGTAGACATTTTTAAAACCTTTATATATATGGTGGTGTGTACTTTCCTTTCTATGAACTGTTATGATACTGAATATAACGTCCTCCGCCCCCGAACGTTTCCGCCGTTCTGGTTTGGGGTTGTGACAGATTGGTATCAAAGCGTTGTTTATAGGGAATTAAGTATATCAAAACCTTTTTTGATATACAACTATAAACACAACTGGGCAAAAACACTTTGAGTAAGAGTCATACTTTTGAAATTAAATTTATTTAGTTCCTGTAAAGTAGGCGTACATTCATTTCATACTAATAATAGTTTCATAAATAGATCATTATAGAAGTATTATAAATAAGTTGTGCAGTGCAGGTACGCCTTGGGACATGTAATTGGAACCGGGAAGAATATAGCCTGATCAACTATATTTGTCCGAGTGTCGACTAACGTATGCCAAGGAGTGTCTGCAGTGGACAACAAATTTAAAACTTACCAAAAGCATATCGTTAAAGAATACTAAGGGAGTATTTGAGTATCTACAACCATTAAACTTAAGGGTAAATTTCATATGCTTTAGCTTATAGTTAATTCTTAACCCTATTCTCGTATAGACTCAATGGCTGGATTCCATCACCCCGGTGACCCCTACTACCCCATCCAAGGTAATGGAGGATGGATCGAAGAAGATCCCGAAGAAGACGAGGAACCTATAGAGTTGGATGAAGGAGAGGACTCTGGTACCGATTTGGAGCCAGAGGTAATCAATCCACCGACCCCACAACCTCCCGTCTATGTGAGGAACTTCCAAGGACCAACTCCCGTGTGGGGGAGTCACCTTCACCACTGGAGCCAACAAAAAAGCTTAGGCCCTCCCTACGGCATGTGCCGAGACTTCTACGATGTCAGAGGTGGGGGTTCAGCGGACCGAGCACTCCCAGTCATGATTGGCAAGTTAGCCAACCAATGCTATTAATCCGAAGTTCAAGCCAACCGGATCCGCGAGGTCAATGTGGAAGTACAAGTGTACAATTCTGACATCCGCCGTTTGGACAAGTTGCAAGGGTATTGCCTAGACCGCACTAATGCCCTCCAAGAACAACTGAATGCCATGATCGCAGGAATAACGAAAATGAGGGAACAACAAGCCGCACTAGATAGGCGCCTCATGGAGTCAAAACAGTCAGACACGGAGTCAAGCTCCAAACGCAATCCGCGCTGCAAGTAGTACTTGTCCGACTTTCAATTTTTTTTATAAGTTAGGACTTCGGCTAAAAGTATTATTGTCTTTAAACTTTCTGTAATCAGAGACCTTTAGAAAGGTCAAAAAATTTTGTCTAAACTCGGATGTAACACAACCATATGTTTAATATATATATATATATATATATATATATATATATATATATATATATAGGGCATATCTATTTCGTGTGTTAATTATGTGTAGTTCATTCAATTCATGAGTTTATCTATTCAAACTCCATTTGTAAATCGAACTCAAAACCCTGTGTAGGTCAAACCAAATTCTTGAACTATTAAGGAGAGTTAAATCATTATCATTCAACTCTGAACTACCAAAACTTATAAATCTTTCATTTTCTTTTGGTAGCACGATGCCTCCTCGTCCAAACCTAAGTCCCAGACCGGGCACGACACCACTACCACCTCCACCACCAACTTATGATCCAGCCATGGTCTAGGCTGCTATCACAACAGCAGTAACTGCACCCCTCACGCAAATAAACTCCAACGGAAATGGAGGGGCAGGAAGCAGCACGAATCATTCCAATCATGGCACTGGTCATGGTCAAGTAAGAGAATGTACTTACAATGAGTTCTCCAACGCAAAGAGAAAAACTTTTAATGGCACTGGGGGAGTCATTGCACTAATGCAATGGTTCGAAAGACCGAAACGGTCTTCGAGATCTGCTCATGCCAAGAAGCAAGCAAAGTCAAGTTCGCTGCTTGCACCTTCATTGACCAAGCCCTCACCTGGTCGAAAAGCCATGTCAATTCTGTGACTCTCACTGTCGCCAACGCCATGAGTTGGGAGGACCTGAAGGTTCTACTACTGGAAGAATACTGCCCAAGGGGCGAGATACAGAAACTTGAGAAAGAGCTCTGGAATCTGAAGATGACTGGGTCTGATCTAGTCGCCTACATAGCTAGGTTCAGCGACCTCGCTGCATTGTGCCCTACCATGGTCAACCCAGAATCGAAAAATGTTGAAAGGTACATTTGGGGATTGTCACCGTAGATTCAAGGTCATGTCCTAGCTTCCAACCCTATCACTTTCAACAGCGCCAAACGCCTGGCTCAGCGACTCATCGACCACTGGGTAAAACATGGTACCATTGTAGCTACCGCCAATCCATCTAAGGAGGTACAGGGCCAGGGAAGGCCTTGGAACAAGAGAAGGGGGCAAACCATACAGGACAACCCCAAGAAACAACAAGTGGTAGCGACCCATGCTATTAATGTACCTACCATCACTTCTCCCACAAGTTCATACAATGGGAAACTTCCGAAATGTAACCAATGCAACTTCCACCACCACGATCTTTGTCGTGACCTCCAATGCAGTAGGTGCAATAAGAAGGGGAATGCGACCCGTTTCTACAAGTAGCCAACCTAACAAACCGCCCCCACTGCTAATACCGGAGTAAGATGATCCTGCTTTGAGTGCGGTGCCATGGGACACTACCGCAGGGACTGCCCGAAGGTAAACAACAGGAATACCAGCGGAAAGGGCCGAGTGTTCGCAATGGGACAAGACGAAGCCGTTGCGGACCCCACTGTTGTTACAGGTACATTTCTTCTTGATAACTCGTATGCATGCATTTTGTTTGATAGTGGAGTGGAGAGAAGTTTTGTGAGTCATGATTTTAAAGGCCTGCTGAAACCAACACCAAAATCATTAAGTGAACCGTTTATAGTAGAAATGGCCAACGGTAAAACAGAAGGCACTAAGGAGATATACTTATACTGTACCCTAACTCTAAACGATAATCCCTTTCCAATTAACCTCATGCCAGTCTCGATTAAGAGTTTCGATGTCATCATAGGCATGGATTGGTTGATTTCTCATCATGCGAACATTTTATGTTACGATAAGGCCGTTCGCCTTAATCTGCCAACCGGAAAAACTTTCATTATCTTGGGCGACAAAGACAGTACCACTCTTCGTATCATCTCAAGTATCCAAGCTCAAAAGTGCCTACGCAAGGAATGTCATGCGTTTCCGGCACACGTCATGGATGTGAAACGCGAAGTCCAGGACATCAAGAATGTGCCTGACGTATGCGATTTTCCCGATGTTTTTCCCAAGGACCTTCCAGGAATACCACCCGCGAGATAAGTCGAGTTCAGAATCGATCTGATTCCCGAAGCTACCCCAGTAGCCAAAGCGCCCTATCGATTAGCTCTAGCAGAGATGCAGGAGCTATCCAGCCAACTGAATGAGCTACTCAGCAAAGGATTCATCAGGCCGAGCTTCTCGCCGTGGGGAGCACCCGTGTTATTAGTGAAAAAGAAGGATGGATCATTCAGGATGTGCATCGACTACCGAGAACTCAAAAAACTTATCATCAAGAATTGATATCCCCTAACCCGAATCGAGGAATTATTCGACCAACTCCAAGGAGCCAACTACTTCTCCAAGATCAATTTGAGACCGGGATATCACCAGCTGCGAGTTCTGGAGAGTGATGTTCCCAAGACGGCCTTCCGAACAAGATACGTGCATTACGAGTTCGTACTGATGCCGTTCGGACTAACCAATGCCCCGGCCGTATTCATGGATCTAATGAATCGGGTATGTCGTCCATTCTTGGATAAATTTGTGATAGTATTCATAGACGACATACTCATTTATTCAAAGAGTAAAGAAGAGCATAGCCAACATCTGAGACAAGTCTTAGAGACATTACGAGCTGAGAGACTTTATGCAAAGTTCTCAAAATGCTAGTTTTGGATTAGAAAGGTGGACTTCCTCGGTCACGTGGTCAACAAGGAAGGAATCCACGTGGACCCATCTAAAATCAAGGCTATCAAAAATTGGTTTGCACCAAATACACCAACAGAGATTCGCCAATTTCTAGGCCTTGTTGGTTATTATCGAAGGTTCATTCAGAACTTCTCCAGCATCATAAAGCCTCTTACCTCCCTAACTCAGAAAGGTGTGACCTACAGTTGGGGAGAAAAACAAGATGTTGCCTTTCAGACTCTGAAACAGGCCCTTTGCAGTGCGCCCATTCTTTCTCTTCCAGAGGGGATCAAAGATTTTGTGGTGTATTGCGATGCTTCGAAACAAGGGTTGGGGTGTGTACTAATGCAGAGAGGAAAGGTTATTGCGTATGCCTCACGACAACTGAAAACACATGAAGTCAACTACACCACTCATGACTTAGAACTTGGAGCGGTGGTCTTCGCTCTGAAAATCTGGAGGCACTACCTATGCGATACCAAGTGCACCATCTTTACAGACCACAAAGAGTCTTCAACACATACTCAACCAAAAAGAAATCAACATGAGGAAGAGGCGATGGGTTGAACTACTTAGCGACTACGAATGCGAGATTCGCTATCACCCGGGAAAAGTGAATGTAGTAGCTGATGCCCTTAGTCGAAAAGAATACTCAGGTCACCAAGTGAAATCCTTAACCATGACGATCCATTCACACCTGTCCACACAAATCAAGGAAGCTCAGAGGGAAGCCTTGAAAACAGAGAATGTGGCAGGTGAATCCCTAAGAGGAATGGACAAGAATCTTGAAGTCAAGGGTGACGGAGTTCGTTACTTCATGAATCGAATCTGGACACCGAAGTTTGGTGGATTCAGAGATGTGGTCATGAAGGAGGCGCATAAGACTCGATATTCTGTGCATCCAGGTTCGGACAAGATGTATCTGGACCTCAAGAAACTGTATTGGTGGCCAAACATGAAAGCAAAGATAGCTACCTATGTGGGCAAGTGTCTGACTTGCGCCAAAATCAGGGTAGAATACCATAAACCATCAGGATTACTACAACAACCCGAAATACCCGAGTGGAAGTGGGAACGGATAACCATGGATTTCATAACCAAATTACCCAAGACAACAGGTGGACTTGACACCATCTAGGTAATTGTTGATAGGTTAACAAAATCCGCACACTTCCTACCCATTAAGGAAACCGATAAGATGGAGAAGTTAACTCGAACTTACATCCGAGAGATTGTACGATTGCACGGTGTACCAATATCCATTATCTCTAACAGAGATAGTAGGTTCACCTTGCGATTCTGGAAATCGTTACAAAAATCCCTAGGAACGAGGCTCGACATGAGTACAGCTTACCATCCACAAACCGACGGTCAAAGTTAGAGGACCATACAAACCCTGGAAGATATGCTAAGAGCTTGTGTAATCGATCACCCGACAGCACTCTCACTGGCCTAGAAATCATAAGAGAGACAATCGAGAAGATTGTACAAATTCGGGAATGACTAAAGGCTTCAAGAGACAGACAAAAGAGTTATGCGGACAAAAGACGGAAGCCCTTGGAATTTCAAGTCGAGGACCGAGTACTATTAAAGGTCTCGCCCTAGAAAGGGTTAATACGTTTCGGAAAACATGGGAAACTAAACCCAAGGTATATCGGACCATTCGAGATCCTCAGAAGGATCGGCCCGGTAGCCTACAAACTTCATCTACCGCAGGAACTCAATAACGTACACCCTACCTTTCATATGTCAAACTTGAAGAAATGTTTGTCCAATGAGACCGTCGTCGTCCCTTTAGACGAGATCGAAATCAACGAGAGTCTCTACTTTATAGAAGAACCAATTGAAATCATGGATAGGGAAATTAAAAGAACAAAACAAAGTCGCATCCCCATCGTGAAGGTCCGCTGGAATGCAAAGTGAGGACCTGAATACACCTGGGAACACGAAGATTAGATGAAACACAAGTACCTACATCTGTTTCCCTAATCCACAAGTCTTTTTCTTACATTAAATTTCGAGACGAAATTTACTCTAACGGGGGGGGGGGGGGTGATGTGACAACCCGATATTTCAACTCTATGTAATGACCTAAAAAGTCAAGTATTGTAGCTACTTTTGAAATAATGAAATTAACTTCAAAAATGAAATGTGTAAAAGTCTCTATATTGATGTCTATTATTCTAGATAATGTGTCAAGGTTTATAGAAATACTAAGAACACTAAAAACCGAGTTATAACGAAGAAGTTATGACCATTCTAAGATTTCCGACAAAACCGGCAACACCGATTAAACGAAAAACGCGAAGTTTCAATACAATAGTTTTTAGCCTTAAGTATCTAAATGAAAGTTATAGATAACATCAAACCGTGAGCGTACATAAAAAGAACGTCCAAATCTGACTTCGTATGAGGAAGTTATGATTTTTCCAAGATTCGGGTATAGCAGTAGACAGCTAAAAACTCGAAATAGAGCTCGAGATACTTTTGACCAAAACAACCTAAATGAGAATCAAAGGTCTTAACATTATTAGCGCAACGGCAAAAAGTCTGACGAAAACGGACATCGGATGAAGAAATTATGGATTTTTAACGGACATTTCGTGTCCCGGCCCGTTAAAAATAGATAATTAAAAATAAAGTCAAAATTTTCCGATGAAGTCTAAACGATAGTTGTAGCTAATATTTTCAGCTACACGTGCATATAAATAACGTCAAAAACGGAGCTCGTATGCGAAAGTTAAGGATTTTACAAGTTCGGGGTCCAAAATCCGAGACTGTCAGGCCTCCCCACGATGTGGCACAGCTTGGCCGTGACCCGGCAAGTGACTGAGGGCGTCCAATCAACGGAAGAGGATTCGACTTGCTCCCCACGACATGGCCAACCTTAGCCACGACGTGTCACACCAGAAATGCCCCTATAAATAAAACTCTTGGGGTGCCGGGTTTAGGTGCTCCATTCTTCCATCTCTTGTGTTGCAACTCTGCGGTTAAGCTCCCGAAGCCCCGATTTTAACCTTCAAGTCCCGAAGGAAGGTTTTTTGTTCCCTAGATTCCCGAGATTCCCGAAAATTCCGAGATTTTCCCCCGTTTTCAACTCTTCTTGTCGAAGTTCTGCTCGATTCTTCTCTCGACTACTTCAAATCAACCACTTCAATCAAGTGAGTTCATACCCCCTTTCATACACTTTCAAATACTTTATAATGTACTTTTAATACATTTAGGGGGGGGGAGAATACAAGTAAACACATGGTTATTATCGTGTGTTACATAAAGTTTCACTTTACTCATTTTTATCAAATGAATCATATGTGATTCATAACTACTATACGAAAACTCTTGTTATACTTTGCATGCACTAGATTTATACAAAGTACATAGTATCCGAAGTAGCCATCATTGTTAAACCGTTTTATGCAATCAAAGAACTTATGACTTATGCTTTGTCAAACATTGTGAAAAAGAATAAACCTTGCATACAAAACTACTACTTTAATACAGACTTAGTTGAGAATCCATGAGACGTTTACATCTTCAAATACTATCTCTTTGCTAAAAGGTACCACTTCAAGTCCTGTCTATAACCAGAGTCTCCCGTAGGGAGAACGTGTCAGATGTGTATAGATCTATACGGGAAGTCATGATCCCGCGCCCTGACTGTTAGCTACAGTCCGTCCTTTGGGGTGACAGTTTGTCATAACGCTACGACGCCTGAAAAATATCGTTACAGGCATATTATGTTTAGTATGGTTATAAAACTCATCGGATATACAATTATTATAGTACTTCCGATTTATGAATGAGTAGCTATTAAAACTATTCTTCATCTAACAACTGCGATCTTCTTATAGTTTTACTATATGAAACTATGCCCCAATCTTTTAAAGCATGTCAGTTGCTTCCGGTTAGACTGCTTGTTACTTTAGGAAAATAAGGGATTTGCCTGTATACAAAACAATCAACTAATAGAAAAATAAGGGATTTTCTTGATTCAACTATCTACATTTTACAACACAAACATTCTCATGCATTTCATACTTTTATAAGAAAATAAGGGATTTTCTTGGGAAAACGCACGAACTTTAGAATGGCATACAATTTCTCAAAACCGCTTATGAACTCACCAATTTAATTGTTGACACTTTTTCTTTGAAATAACTTGTATTCTTAGGGAACCGCTAAGCAGGTTTGGAAATCAAGTTTTGGGAATTTACGCACTGACGTTAATTACTTCTTTTCAAAGATGTTTATGTATTTATCTTTTGAACATGTAACAAATACAATTATGTAGAGATTTTGAAAACCTTTATATATATGGTGGTGTGTACTTTCCTTTCTATGAACTGTTATGATACTGAATATGACGTCCTCCGCCCCCGAATGTTTCCGCCGTTCTGGTTTGGGGGTGTCACAAGCATTGGTGCTCCGCCTTTCGAAATTTTATATGGGCGGAGATGTCGCACCCCAGTCTGTTACGGCGAGGTTGGCCACAGGGTCAAGGTTCGTACCGAGGTGGTTCTGCAGACTACAAAGATGTTTCAGCAGATTAGGCAGAGATTGTAGACTGCTTAGAGTTGGCAGAAGAGTTATGCCAACTGGTGCCGATCTGAGTTGGAGTTTCAGGTCTGTAACATGGTGTTACTGAAGGTCTCACCTTGGAAAGGTGTGATTTTCTTCAGAAAGAGGGGGAAGTTGGGTCCCCGATTTACTGGGTCGTTCCGAGTATTTTCAGGGTTAGCAAGGTTGCTTATAGATTGGATCTTTTAGAGGAGCTCAGTCAGATTCATAGCACTTTCCACATTTTGCAGTTGGGGAGGTGCGTTTTGGACTAGGATGCAGTGGTATCATTGGATGATATTCAGGTTGATGAGCGCCTGAACTATGCCGAGAGGCTAATAGTTATTCTAGAAAGGAAGGTAAAGGTTATGTGTAGCAAGGAGGTACCTTTGGTAAAGGTACAGTAGCAACATCGAAGGGGATCCGAGTGGACCTAGAAGCCGGAGGGTAGGATGTGGGAGCATTATCCGGATATGTTCATCACAGCAGGCTTCGAAGATGAATCCTAGTCCAAGTGGAGGAGAGTTGTAACATCCCGGTTTCCAGGTATGAGATTTATTATTTTAAGAGTCAATTTTTCCTTGGAACTCGTCGAGTTGATGGCCTCAACTCGATGTGTTGAAGAGCTTTGGGTCGTGGATCTTTTTGGACCAACTTGCCGAGTTGGAAAGGAAAATTCAATGAGTTGGCGGCTGGTTATGAAACACTGAATTTTAGGGTTTTCACTGTATATAATCACCTTAAGCCCTTGAGGCTGATCTTTTATCAGCCTCCAAACCCTAAGATCTGCCTTGTGAACCCTAATCTTCATTCCCTCTCATATTGTGAGTTGGTGTGGCATTTTAGAAGGAAAAAAAGGAGAATTTTTAGAGATGGTGGGAAGGATCTAGCAATCAAGACCTTATCTTCAGTTTGGCACCCTTTAGACCATTTAAGTATTCAAGATCCAAAATTTTATCTATCTATGTAGCTAGATCTTGAGGTTGGTCCCTTTTCCTCCTTATTCTTGGGTGTTGCAATGGATGGGCTTCATAAAGTTTGCAACTTTATGAATCTCCAGGTCAAGGTGACCATGAAGTTTAGGTTATATTTCCTCAGTTTGTCTCATTTTTGGTTCAAGACATGCATTGGACATGCATGTCTATAAAGTACCCACCTTTGGGATGTTTTTGGGGCTTCAGTCTCTTCTAGAAAAGTCGTGTTCCAGATCTCAAGGATTTTTGGGCTTAATGGTTAAGACTTTAAATTTTCAAGCCTTGTGGAAGAGTTTTGAGCATTTGGAGTAGCCCAAAAGGATAAAGTTGGGAAAATTTATCCTTTTAGATACATTTGGAGTTTAGATCTAGGCCTTAAAGTACCTAAAATCGAGGAATCAGTTGTATGTGTTAAGTTGGGGAAAACTCGGCTAGTTGTACAGACAACTCGACGAGTTGGCTAGGATTTTCCCTGACATTTTGAGTTCTGTAGAACTCGACGAGTCCAAGAGGTGCACTCGACGAGTTCGATCAACATGGACTGTTGACCTTAACTGTTGACTTTAACCGTGGTTGACCAAGTTGGACTTTTGAAAGCATTTTGGGTATTTCGATATTTTGATGGATTTGGTCACATGTTGGTTGTAGGCATTTGAATCAGGAGCCGAGATTCGGAGTTAGATTTTATCAGTTCAGCTACTTGTGAGGTGAGTATGATTGAGTATTGTAGTGATCATATGATTGACCAATGCCGACCCTTGGTTTGTTATCTTGGTTATCGTATGATTGAGTATTGTAGTGATCTGTTAGATCTAAATATTGGTATATAGGATGATGTTATTCTTATTGATCAATGCGATCTGTGTTTGTATGTTGATTGATTATGTGTTTATGAGTTATGTATATGTCAGCTTGTGTGTGGTTGGATTGAAGCGGTCCTGCTTTGTGCTGAAGGCCAATAGACCCAGGGCGGCCTGGGTAGACTGAAGGCCTGCAAGGCGGACTAGTTAGGACGAAGGCCCAGAAGGCGGTCCAGACAGGCTAAAGGCCTAGTGAGGTGGTCCAGATATGTTGAAGGTTCTATATGCATGCTGTTGTGTGATAGTTGTGATTATGTATTGTGGTGGTATTCTGGCGAAGACCCACTAAGTTTTGGGCTTACAGTTTTAATTATGTTTCAGGAACATCAGATGATAGGGGAACGCAAAGGCTTGATCGTGCACCTCATCGTGTTTTGTGTTATCATTTATGGGAAAACTCTGATGTAAAACTTAGTTTGAAAACAAATTATAATAAATGATGGTTTTATGGTTATTTAAAAAATTAAAAATTTTCAATAATTTTTTGTATGTTACAACATATATATGCACTCCAGGAGGATTAGGGCCTTTTTCAACACGTGTTTTACAAAATGTAAAGATACATTCTATGACAGTGGGTTTTGTGTGAAAGTTCTCCCAACTAGTCTTTGGTTATGTCAATGTTCGTACAAATGTTGAACTTTACTCCTTATAATCAAATGTAATCAAAATAAAAAATATTATGGATAAACACAAAGATAAACGCTTAAAAGGGTTTTTTTTTAAATCATTTTCCAAGTAAAGGGTCAAAATGATAATCAAGTGATTCATAAGTTGCAAATTTTCACATAATTTTGAAATTGTTCTTGACTACAAATAAAACCTCAAATTATAAGTAAAATTAAAATTTCATTTCATGATTACAAATTTGTTTTTGAATGTCAGAATTAATCTTATAAACTATGGAATTATTTTTATAAATTTGAAATATCTTTTTCAATAAATTACAAAAACATATGAAAAATTATGCATGGATTTGGTCCTTTCTTTTTGTTTCTTATCAATGTTGTTTCAACTTGTTTTAAATGAAGTTCTTCCTACCTAAGAGTGGAGCACTTGCGGAGCTAAATGGAACATTGGGGGTACTACAGTACCCCAAAAAATTGTTTTATATATATAAAAAAAATATTATTTGTAAACATGTTTCATGTTATTGTATCCCCAACTAAAGAGATTATAACATATTTTTTTAATGTCCGATATTGGATAATTACATATAATATTTATTGACAATGTTTGTAACCACATATTAAAATTTCTAGTTCCGCCATTGGAGTGGAGTTAGAATTTTAGATTAGCAGGGGCTAAGATGTATATCGTAAAAATATAAAGGTGGGCTTTAACTGATAAAACATTGAATGCCAAATTAACCTAAAAAACGATCATTTTTTTTTTAAATAATGAAACTTTTAGAAAGAATAGTTTTTATTTTTTTAAAACTAATATATATTTAAATATGATGTTAAATACAAAACCTATTTCGAAATATCAAATTTACTAGCAACTTACATATACACTCCATTGAAATGATCTGACCATAAATGATGTATATCTAAATTGATTACCCATTAATCATAAAAAATAACTATAAATCAATAAATATTTTTTTTCACGTACAACTTGTATAGAGCGGCTACTAAGACGATGTGATTTTAATATATATCTATATTTGAATTAATTAGAATGTTTTAAAACAAAATAGTGTAATAACTAATAATTTAAACTTAATAACAATGATATATTTATTTTTCATACAATGTATTTATGAATATTTCAATTACATAATTGACTTATTAATGGGATACAATAGTACTAAACATATATTGTATACATATAAATAAAAAAAACATTAATTGAGTGCTAAAAAGTGACACTGGTTGCTTTTGGAATACCGTCTAGATTACTAACCCAAAATGCTAGCATACTAAACACTGATGAACTATAACACACCTTTCAAATCCACTAAAAAGTCTTGTCAGTTTCATAGGAATTATAGGTCATTAAACTCGATTCTCTATATAAACAACCAAGATTAACAACCACATTTACAAATATTTTACCCCTACTGAAAAAACATACCATACACAATGGTAGGTACATTAATGAAAACTCTACAGGAAGAGAAGTAAAGAAACAATAAGTCTAAATTTTGTGTCCAAAACCAGCTTATTAATGAAGGAAGGCACAACTTGTGGAAGAATATTAAAAGAAGAAAATTGTTATTGTCTATGTGGGATAAAACCAATTTAATGTACGAAGAGAAGCAAAAAAATGTCTAGACATTAATGAAGAAAGTTGACTCATACGATAAAGATGTGCAAAACTTTCTCACCTTCAATAATCGTATCTATGTTCTTGATAACATAATGGAAAACAAGATGACTATGCGTGAGAAACTCATGGATAATAGATTTTTAAAATTTTATAAACTTTTGGTGTATGCATTTATTTTTCGATGGTCTTAGACATTAATGAAGAAAGTTGCGTCTAATACCATGTGCTTTCTAGTTGTTGAGTTTTATTCAAAAATCAATTTCTAAGAAAAACGCTAGAAACGGCGGGAGCTTTAAAATTCTGAATAAACTAAAATCATTTAAACCCACCTAGGATCATTTTGCAAAGCATGGAAATATCAAAACAACCATAGGATGAAAATAACTACAACCTTTGAAGCTTTTGATCATATTGGGAGGTTGGAAGTCGATGAAGAATGTAGATATAGAACTTCAGCTAAGTAATACTTTAACTTGACATGGACGCTAGTCTTTATTGTATATATTAGAGTGTTTTTAATGCTTAAAGGCTATACCAAATAAGTCTTAAGGAGAAGCAACTAACATCCACTTATAACATGCACCAAATTGGAAGAACAAGGAGACAAAAAATTGGTGCCTAACTCTCAGCTTTCTAGAGTGAAAAGAAGAAGTGAAAAACTTTCAAAAACTAGCAAGTTTGTAGAACTTACCCATCTTTATGTATACATCCACTCATGTACTATTTCGAAGTTAGTTATTCATGAAGGTATGACAACTTATGACAAACGTGGTAGGAAGATAGGAAAGACGACACACTACCTTCTTCCCTTGGAAGGAAAACATGCTAAAAGGGACAAGAAGTGACGGTGGTGTATCTTTTAGTCCAAACCATTTAAGTTGCATATACATCCTTTGATTATATAAGCTATCTTTATATACATGAACTACTATAAGTCCATAAAAATTGTATACAACATATAAATCATAATATATGAGTTACTAGTTGTTTTCTCTCTTAGAAAATGTAACACTCCATTTTCGTATTCCAATATAATTCAACATAAACCACCGTTTATAAAATTCAAAGCAGATATGAATTACTTTTGAGCTAAATTTATCACTATAAACATGTAGGAAACATAAATACGATTTCCTTAGATATATAGAACACCCGAATCCGACTTTGTGTGAAGAAGTTATGCTTCGTTGAAGTTTCGCGATTAAACAAACACGGCTATGTGTGTCGTAAAATAAGAATTAGAGATAGATTAGTATTAGCCTTAGTGATCTACACAAAAGTCATACTAGTCGTAAAACGAAGAGTGTGCATATATGAAACGTTCAAATCTGACTTAGCTTGAAGAAAAACAATCTAAACTAGAGTCGAAGATATGGTCGATATAATACTTTTAATATAAAAACAGTCGAGAATAGAATATGTATGGATATGATATGAATTTTAAATGACGATTAGCAGTCTAAGCCTTCTAAAGTAATAAATTAAAATAAATTGAGAATTAGCAGACATGGTGTAAATGAAAGTTATAGATCATGTCGATTGCTACGCGTAGATATAAAGAATGTCGAAAACGGAGATGGTATGACGAATATATAATTTTTCAAAAAAACTGAAAATACGCTTGTGCGCGGCCGCGCCGATAGGTAGCGTGGCGTGCTCTGACACTCCACTAGATTTCTGCCACGGCATGCACAAACAGTATGTGCAGCGCGCTTTAAGATACCTTTGGTATAAGTGATTCAACCCTCCATTCGATCTACACACCCTCCCAAACTTCTCTCTCGAGTTGGATCGTCAGTAGAATCACGTAAATAACAGTATTATAGGTTAGTACTTGTTCGGTATGCTATCCATCAGTTGGATCGTTAGTAGAATCATCCACATAACTGGCAATCTTCTAAGTCAATTTCAAGGTGAGTTTTTGAAAGTTAGTATCGATCGGATACACTTCAAGTAAAATAACAAAGAACAAGCAAGTTGACTTAAAGAAACAAAAAAAAAGTAAAGAACATGAAATATTAACAAAATTGTCTTTCACCAAGGAAGGGTTTGTTTTCACCAAGAAAACGGGTTGTGACAAAGACAGTCACCAAGACATACATTCGGGTTCCACCATAATGTTGTATATATACTAATCTGTACTAGTATATCCCTTGATTGAAGGGATTATATCTAATCTATATTAAGAACCGATCCTTATCACAAGGTTATCAGATCTGCTATCTATTCTATACATATATGTATAACTACCTAATATACAAAGATTACTTTAACGACCCAATTTTCATAACCAAAAATTTCATTTTTGATTAAGTGATTTGCACAACATTTGTATCAAAATATCAACCGATCCTATCATTTAATAAAAGCATGTCTCGTATCTGAAAACCGAATCGTAAAAACATAATAATATCAGAGTACAAATCCCAGAATAACTCATAATGCGGAAAACAAAGAGTGTATGTATGATGTGCCGTTACCACGCCAGCTCCTTCCCCTTCGCTGAAGAGGTACCTGAAACCAAAATTGTAAACTGTAAGCACGAAGCTTAGTGAGTTCTTCCATCGTACCACATACCATACAATCACATAGCATACATACTATCGGGCAATTCTGGGGTGCCCGACCTACCCGGTATGACCATTCTGGGGTGCCGACCTACCCGTACGGCCATTCTGGGGTGCCGACCTACCCATGTCAAGCCATTATGGGGTGCTGACCTACCCATGTCGAGCCATTCTGGTGTGCTGACCTACCCGTCGGTCCTAACAACCGACCCTCGGGGGCTAATCCACCCCTACTGCTGCTATCACATATATCATAACATAAAAATACTATCAGACATATCTAGGTGTCCGAACTACCCTTCGGTCCTAACAGCCGAACTTGGGGACTATTACCCTCCTACTACCGCTATCACATATAAAATATCATGCTAGCATATAACATATAATCACATAATGTCAAACATATCTGGGGTGCCTGACCAACCCTTCGGTCCTAACAACCGAACTCTACTAATATCACATATAACATATCATGCCAGCATATAACATATCAAGTAGTAGCAAACCTAGATGATATCACAAAGACAATCATCTAACTTACAACTCCTACTGGTGGGCCGACATTATGGCCGTAGACCCACCGCTACTAGAAGGTAACTCACCTCGTAGTAGCTGCTGATCTGTGCGGGAATCCTCTGACTGTCACTGCTGCTTCGGAAATCCTCTTGTTATAATTCCCACAAAACACATAGTCATACACTGCTGACTATTCTTAGGGTAAAATGACCATTTTACCCCTGACCAAATCAAAGTCAAAGTCAACTTCTAGTTGACCTGACTCGCCGAGTTGGCTCGCCAACTCGCCAAGTCCCTATCTTTCCATTTGTCCTTATACCCGTCTCTACTCGTCGAGTTAGGAGATGACTCGACGAGTTTTCCTTCTAAATGAACATCGACTGAATCCTCATCCGACTCCTCGAGTTGTATGAACAACTCGCCGAGTTCATCTTCAACTGATACACATGTCCTGTCCTTGACTCGCCGAGTTGTATGAACAACTCATCGAATTCATCTTCATCCTTAAGAAGTTTGCCTTGGACTCGTCGAGTCTGCTCATGCACTCGCCGAGTCCCATGAACTTCCAGAACAATGGCTTAGTCCAGAACGTTGGGTCACTCCACGGGGCCCCCTTAAAAACTTTCCACACTCAACTGGGTCCTTCTGACCCTCAAATGATATGGGACAGAAACCTTGGACTCGCTGAGTCCAAGAATGGACTCATCGAGTTGGTCACATCCTCTCACTAAATCTTCGATTTTTGATGTACAACCCTTGATCAAAAGATAGATCTATGCTTCCACAATTGATCTAGCACGTAAAGTTACAACCATTACGTGCTTGCATGGGACTTTGAGCTCAAAAGGTCCTAAAACAATCTCTTACAATGCATGGGGCCTTCTTTGAGTGCAAGAGACACTCCTTTCTGCCTTGTAACCCCTCTAAGGGCCTAGATCTAAAATATCAACCCCTAACCATGCTTGCAATCATGGTTGGTGACTAAAATGGCTTAGAAAAGCCCTAAAACTCCACAAAATGGGATCTATAAAAAGAACAAACAAGGTATAGACTTTATACCTTCTGTAGACTCCAAATGATGCTCAAAATTGGATCCTTCTAGCCTCCTCTTGATCCTTCAAGCTTTTCCTACCTTCCTTGGGTCACAAAAGCACCAAAATCACTCCAAATGCCTTAGATTGCTTCAATAACGACTAAGGTTTGCTATGGGGGTCTTCTAGGAGCAAATAGGATGAAGGAGGCTGAGTTAAGGTGTTTAAATAGGGTGTAAACCCTCGGGTTAGGGTTTTTGTCCAGACAGGGCCTACTCACCGAGTCCGGGACCCGACTCATCGAGTCCACTGCTTAACCCCGCGTCTCATCCCGCTTCTACTCGGCGAGTTGGTCCGTCAACTCGCCGAGCCCAAGGCCAAAATGCAAAATGTTAATAAAAGAATACGTACCAAGAACCAGGTGCTACAATTACATTGGATTAGTATCTACAAGCTGAAGCTAATCTTCATGTTGTCATTGATAATATCATGAGATGTTGGCACTGATGTTGGTGTTGACGCTGGCGGTCAGCATATAAAGTGTTTGACTTATCATATCATAATGCATGACCTTACAATCTCCCATATTTGATGATGTCAAAACTCTTTTTCTTCAGAGGAGTCATCGAATGAACCATTGAAGAATTTATCATAATCTTTCAAAATTTCAGACTTAACTCACCTGAATTCATCAATTTGTATCTGTTTCGATATTTTGCTAAGCTCAAGAGAGATCAACACACACTATCCTCTTTCAAGTTCTATATGACTAAGTCCTTCCATGCGAAGATGAAATGAATGCTTAGTGGGTGTTGCAGGAAGATCATCAGTGCATTGAAACCACATATGCTTTTGACTATCAAGATAGAAAACACCATACGCTAGTTCTCGAATGAACATGTCCTGAACTGGTTCAACACCCCACTGGCATTTCATTGTTGATGTATTGAGTTCCATATGGAAGAATAAACTTAGTATTCTTGGACCTTATGGGAGCGCCTGATCATCTACAAGTGGACAATCTAGAAGGACCAGCTGATGACACAAGATTCAACTTCTTGACTTTGTTGAGTAGCTGCTAAATTGCTAACTTTAGCTCCTGAGCATGAATACCCTTATGTTTATCGATAAGTTCCTGAATTGTATCGAATCACTGTAGCCAAATTTGACAATCTCACGAGCGAATATAACCTCAGTGGATATATATATATATATATATATATATATATATATATATACACACACACACACACACACACACACACACACACTTGATCTTTTTCCAAACTATATTTTCCTGAAAACTTTATTGTGTGATTTTTTTTAAAAATAAAGTGACTTAAGGCACTAAGTTGGGCACAGAGAAGTGCATACTCAAAAAAAAATCTCGAAAAAATATGAACACAAGAAAATTACATATATGCACAAACGTTGGAAGTGCATATGTTCGTCAACATTTACTTTCATATGTGCATATATTTTTGGTGTTTTTTTAATGCACTTCTATATGACAGTCTTAGTGCCTTAACTAACTTTTTTTTTTTTTTTAAATTCACATGAAAAGTTTGCGGACTTCGTGGGAAAATATGAGTTTGAAAAAGAGTCTTACTCTCTATCTATCTATGAATCTCTTATATATATATATATATATATATATATATATATATATATATATATACACATATATAGTGCGTTGCGCAGAAACACCTATATAGTTGAAGTCTTTACAAATATATGTTTTTTTTTAAATAACATAACGTTGTTGTTAAATTTGATATAATAATTCGTATACTAACTTGATATAATATATTAATTATTTTTAATTATGTATATGATAAGATATATATATATATATATATATATATATATATATATATATATATATATATAATAACTGCATAGTCTCAATCATTTGAATGACTTCTACCTGCTAGTTACACTTGAATAAAATTAAATATAATATATGGTTTAATGTTATTATAGTTATTGTTATTGTTAATTAATTTTTTAAAATTTATTTTCTTAATGTTTTAATTTCTATCATTATAATTATTTAAAACATCAAACATTGTTTTTTGATTTTAAAGGTAACAATATAATCATTTATATAGAGTTATTCTAAATTATTGTTATTACAAGTTATTTTAAGCTCCTTATTTGAAAACTTTTAACGATTATACAAATATATTTAGGTAATATTTTAGTTAAATTGAGTTTACAATTTAATTTTTGCATTTATCACTATAATTTATCACTTTTAACTATATACCAAATATTCTTTGTTTATTTTATGTGGAACTGAAATTTATACTTAAGTTAACACTGTAATGTTATATTTGAATTTACAATAAGTATTTTGTCCAAACTGTTAACAGTTGTAGCTTTAGATTGATAATGGTTTACAGACAACAACATTTTTAATCTAATAAATTAATTATAATAGGGTAAAAGTTAAAGACATAACTTTATAAGTAGAAATAAAGATATTATTTCAAAATTAACATTTAGTTTATTTATGATTATACTTTAGGTTTGATATTTATTTAACCTTATTAACCAACTTATAATGATTATTCGAAAGACACTACAATTTATCACTCTTAACTATTTACAAAATATTTTTTTGGGTTGTTTAAGTTAAACTAAAATTTATGTTTAAATTGATCATGTAATATTATATTTAAATTAATAATATAAGTATTTTATCCAAGTTGCTCCAAAATTGTATCTTTAAAATGACAATGGTTTACATCCAACAATATATTAAATCTGATAAATTAAGTATGATATGTTTAAAGTTCAAAAACATAACTTTATAAGTAGAAATAAAGATATTATTTTAATATTGAAATTTAGTTTATATATGATTAATCTTTAGGTTTGATATTAATTTAACCTTATCAACTAACTTATAATTATAATTAGAAAGAAATTGAAAAGTCATAGGAGTTTCAAATGAATATGATTAAAGGAAAAATGCATTGGAGTTTTAAATGAATGTGGTGAAAGGAAAAATGTTTCCTTTATAATATATTATGACTAGGCGAATGCCTGCGCGTTGCGCATAAATACCTATATAGTTGAAGTCGTTATAAATATATGTTTTTTTTTTTAAATATATAACAATAACATTGTTGTCAAATTTGATATAATAATTCATTACTAAATTCAATCAATATATTGATTATTTTGAATTATATGATAATATATGCATCTAATATAACTGCATAATCTCAATCGTTTGAAAGACTTCTACCCGTAAGTTAACATGAATAAATTAAATATAATATATTGTTTAATGTTTTTATAGTTTTTGTTATTGTTGATTAATTTTTTAAAATTTATTTGTTTAATTTTTTAATTTCTATCATTATAATTATTTAAATACATCAAAAATTGTTTTTAAATTTTAGAGATAACAATATAAACATTTATATAGAGTTATTTTCAACTATTGTTATTGTATGTTATTTTAAGCTACTTATTTGAAAATTTTTAACGATTATAAAAATATCTTTTGGAAATAGTTTAGTTAAATTAAGATTACAATTTAGTTTTTATATTTATCACTACAATTTATCACTTTTAGCTATTTACAAAACATTCTTTAGTTTTTTAAGTGGAACTGAAATTTATATTTAAGTCGGCACTGTAATATTATATTTAAGTTATTTGAATATTTTGTCCAAACTGTTCAAAATTTGGAGCTTTAAACTGATAATGGATTATATACAATAACATTTTAAATCTAATAAATTAAGTATAATATGTTAAAAGTTAAAGAATAACTTTATAAGTAGAAGTATATATATTATTTTAAAATTGAAAATTAGTTTATTTATGATTACACTTTAGGTTTGTTATTTATTTAACCTTATTAACCAACTTATAAAAATTGAAATTTAGTTTATTTATGATTACACTTTAGGTTTGATATTTATTTAACCTTATTAACCAACTTATAAATTAGAGAGACACTACAATTTATAACTTTTAACTATTTACAAACATTTTTTAAGTTGTTTAAATTAAACTAAAATTTATATTTAAGTTGATACTCTAATGTTATATTTAAAATTAACAATTTAACTATTTTATCCAAAATGATTAAAAGTTGTGGCTTTAAAATGATAATGGATTACATAAAACAACATTTTAAAACTAATAAATTAAGTATAATATGTTAAAAGTTAAATGTATGCCTTTATAAGTAGAAGTAAATATGATTACACTTTATATTTGATATTGATTTAACCTTATTAACCAACTTATAATTATTATTAGAAAGAAATTGAAGAGTCATGAGAGTTTAAAATGAATGTGGCAAAAGAAAAAATGCATGAAAGTTTCAAATGAATGTGGTGAAAGGAAAAATAATTCTCTTATAACTATCGTAGGCGAATGCCCATGCGTTGCGCAGACACACTTATATAATTGAAGTCTTTACAAATATGTGTTTTTTTAATATAACAATAACGTTGTTAAATTTGATATAATAATTTATATACTAAATTGATATAATATATTGATTATTTTGAATTATATGACAATATATACATCTATTATAACTTCATAATCTGGATCGTTTGAATGACTTCTACCCACGAGTAATACATTAATAAAATTAAATATAATATATTGTTTAATGTTATTTATAATTGGTGTTATTGTTAATTAATTTTTTAAATTTATTTGTCTAACGTTTTAATTTCTATCATTATAATTATTTAAAACATCAAATATTACTTTTTTATTTTAAAGTTAACAATATAACCATTTATATAGAGCTATTTTTTACTATTGTTATTATACGTTATTTTAAGCTACTTATTTGGAAACTTTTAACGATTATAAAAATATATTTAGGAAATATTTTAGTTAAATTAAGATTACAATTTAGCTATTTACAAAATATTCTTTGGTTTTTTAAGTGGAACTGAAATTTATATTTAAGTTGACATTCTAATGCACAGAAACACCTATATAGTTGAAGTCACTACAAATATTTTTTTTATTATAACAATAACGTTATTGTTAAATTTAATATAATTATTCTTATACTAAATTGATATAATATATTGATTATTTTGAATTATATTATAATATATGCATCTATTATAACTTTATAATCACAATCGTTTGAATGATTTCTACGTGCGAGTTACATATGAATAAAATTAAATATAATATATCGTTTAATGTTATTTATAGTTGTTGTTATTGTTAATTAATTTTTTTTAAATTTATTTGCTTAATGTTTTGTATTCTATCATTATAACTATTTAAAACATCAAACATTATTTTTTGATTTTAAAGATAACAATATAATAATTTATATTGACTTATTTTTAGCTATTGTTATTGTAAATTATTTAAGCTACTAATTTAAAAAGTTTTAACGATTATAAACATATATTTAGGAAATAATTTAAGTAAATTGAGATTACAATTTAGTTTTTGCATTTATCACTTTTAATTATTTACAAAATATTCTTTAGTTTTTTAGAAATGAAATTTATATTTAAGTTAACATTGTAATGTTATATTTAAGTTAACAATTTAAGTATTTTATCCAAACTATTCAAAAGTTGTACCTTTAAATTAATAATGGTTTACATATAACAACATATAAAATATAATAAATTAAATATAATATGTTAAAATTAACTTTATAAGTAGAAGTAAGGATATTATTTTAAAATTGAAATTTAGTTTATTTATGATTACATTTTAGCTTTGATATTTATTTAACCTTATTAACTAACTTATAATCATTATTAGAAAGACACTACAATTTATCACTTTTAACTATTTACAAAATATTCTTTGGGTTGTTTATGTTAAACTAAAATTTATATTTAAGTTGACCTTGTAATGTTATATTTAAATTAATAATTTATGTATTTTATACAAATTATACCAAAATTGTATATTTAAAATGATAATGGTTTACATCCAATAATATATTAAAACTAATAAATTTAAGTACAATATGTTAAAAATAAAATAAAAGATGAAGACGTTGAGTAAGGGAGCGTAGCTTGAAGATCGAAGCGAGCTGCGTTAGCCTATTACGTTTTTCAGTAGCAAGCTACAGTCTAACGCTTGCCTCCGGTGGCTAACCGGGCGAAACTTTATAAGTAGAAGTAAAGATATTATTTTAATATAAAAATTTAGTTTATATATGATTACACTTTAGGTTTGATATTTATTTAACCTAATTAACCAAATTATAATTATTATTATAAAGAAATTGAAAAGTCATGGAAGTTTCAAATACATGTGGTGAAAGGAAAAATGCATGGTAGTTTCAAATTAATGTGATGAAAGGAAAAATGTTTCCTTTATAAGTATACTAGGCGAATAATTGCGCGTCGCGCAGAAGCATCTATATAGCTGAAATTTTACAAATATACATTCTTTTTAAATATAAAAATAATGTAGTTGTTAAATTTGATATATAATAATTCGTATTCTAAGTTGATATAACATATTGATTATTTTGAATTATACGATAATATATAAATCTATTAAAACTGCATAATCTCAATTTTTTGAATGACCTCTACCCGCAGATTAATCATGAATAAAATTAAATATAATATATGGTTTAATGTTATTTATGGTTTTTGTTATTGTTAATTAATTTTTTAAAATTTATTTGCTTAACATTTTATTTTCTATCATCGTAATTATATAAAACATCAAACAAGTTTTTTTTATTTATTTTAAAGGTAACAATATAATTATTTATATAGAGTTTTTTTTGTTACTATTGTTATTGTAAGTTATTTTAATCTACTTATTTTAAAAGTTTTAACAATTATAAAAATATCTTTAGGAAATATTTTAGTTAAATTGATATTAAAATTTAGTTTTTGTATTTAGCACCACAATTTATCAATTTTAACTATTCACAAAATATTATTTGGGTTTTTTAAGTTGAACTGAAATTTATATCGAAGTTAACCTTGTAATTTTATATTTAAATTAACAACTTAAGTATTTTGTTCAAACTGTTCAAAAGTAGTAGCTTTAAACTGATAACAGTTTAAATACATCAATATATTAAATTTAATAAAATAAGTATAATATGTTAAAAGTTAAAGACATAGTCTTATAAGTAGAAGTAAAAATATTATTTTAATATTAAAATTTAGTTTATTTATGATTACATTTTAGGTTTGATACTTATTTAACCTTATTAACCAACTTATAATCATTATTAGAAAAACAATATAATTTATCACTTTTAACTATTTATAAAATATGTTTTAAGTTGTTTAAGATGAACTATAATATATATATATATATATATATATATATTTAAGTTGATCGTGTAAAGTTATATTTAAATTAATAATTTAAGTATTGTATGCAGCTTTTTGAAAATTTGTAGCTTTGAAATGATAATGGTTTACATATAACATGTTGGACCTAATAAATTAAGTATATTATGTTAAAAGTTAAAAACATAACTTTATAAGTATAAGAAAATATATTCTTTTAATATTGAAATTTAGTTTATATATAATTACACTTAGGGTTTGATATTTATTTAACCTTATTAACCAACTTATAATCATTATTAGAAAGAAAATTGAAAAGTTATCAGAGTTTAAAATGAATGTGGTGAAAGAAAAAGGAATGAGATATTCAAATGAATGCGGTGAAAGAAAAAAATCATTCCTTTATAAATATATAATGACTAGGTGAATGCCCGCGCGTTGCATAGAGAGACCTATATAATTGAAGTCTTTACAAATATATGTTTTGTTTAAAATATAATAATAACGTTGTTGTTAAATTTGATATAATAATATGTATACTAATTTGAAATAATATATTGATTATTTTGAATTATATGATAATATATACATCTATTATAACTTCATAATCTCAATCGTTTGAATGACTTCTACCCGCGAGTTACATAAAATTAAATATAATATATGGTTTAATGTTATTTATAGTTGTTATTTTTAATTAATTTTTAAACTTTATTTGCTTAATGTTTTAATTTCTATCATTATAATTATTAAAACATTAAATATTATTTTTTGATTTTAAAGATAACAATATAATAATTTATACAAAGTTATGTTTAACTAATGTTATTGTAAGTTATTTTAAGCTATTTATTTGGAAATTTTTTACGATTATAAAAATATATTTGGGAAATATTTTAGTTAAATTGAGATTATAATTTAGTTTTTGCATTTATCACTACAATTTATCACTTTTAACTATTTATAAAATATTCATTGGTTTTTTAAGTGGAACTGAAATTGATATTGAACTTGACATATATATATATATATATATATATATATATATATATATATATATATATATATATATATATATATATATATATATATATATATATATATATATACTAGTAGCGTACCCGCGCGATGCTGCGGCGGCGATTTGTTTCATTCTGGCGATTAATTTCCGAACGAAAGTGAATGTCATTTTGGTGGTCGACAAATTGTTTTTTTCGATTTGTTTTATTCCGGCCGACAATAGCTTCTTTCAGTGAATAATTTTTTGTCTGGTGTTAGTTTATTTTCACCCATTTGTTTCATTTCTCGTTAATAGTTTAAAGATATATATTTTGTCGTTATTTGAGGAAGATGGAATATTCAAAACGCATCCAATTTATTGAAAAAAGCAATATTCAAAATTTGATAAAATGAAGATTCATAAGTATTGAAACTACATATTTTGAGTCAAATGGTCGAGTTGTTTATGTTATTTCATGACCTATTACTTTCCAATTAAACAAATTAAATAACTCCTTAAAACATATTGGTATTTTCCATTAATATTTTTAAATTCATACACCAACTAATAACCAATTTCGAATGCATTTATTATTGGTTATTCAGTGATGTTTCAACATTGAAAAAATCGAACTTTTCTTTTAAAAAAATATTAAGTTCATGTTAAGTAGTTTTTGTAGTAAAAAGTAATATAAAAATAATTAAAATTTTGAAAATGTTAAAGAGAGACAATACAATGTGACATGATGTGACAGAAGGGAGTAGGGTGTTGATCTAGATTTATACTGCCCAATGCTTCTAATTATTTTTATTTGTAATAATCATTTGAAGCCATTAATATTATTTAGCAACCTATAATATATATTTTTTTATTAATAAATAATACATGTTTTTGCTTTTCTCAATTGGTGGGGGTATTTAATATTAATACAGTAATAGTTTTTTTTTTTTTGGAAACGGCCGAGAATTTTTATATATAGACCCACGCTAGCAAGAAACTAGATGAGAGCCAAGGAGTTACATTCAATTACATATCAAGAAATAGAAAAAGGGGGAAACTTTCCAACTCTCCCATCTACAAATTCCTTTTTTACCCCTACATTTGATCCATAAATAAACTAATGACTTAGTATCCTCGACGGTTTGAGTAGGGTAACAAACAGACCTTTGAAATAGTCTGTTGTTCCTTGATTTCCAGAGCACCTATAACATGCCATAACAAATAGCGGTGAGTCTTTTCCTGTGTTTTACACAGTTTCCCCAATTAGAAGTAAGATCAATGAACTCACTTACTGTGTTGAGTGCCATATCATCAATCCCGCACCATATTAGAATTTTTCGCCGTACCATAATCGCAAACGAACAGTTGATAAGTATATGATCTGCATCTTCCTGCTGATTTACACATAGACCACATAATACAAAATCAATAGGAATGTTTCTACTGATGAGTGCCGAAGCACAAGGTATGCGACCTTGCACTGCCCTCCAAACGAAACCCAACACCTTTATGGGAATTAATTTACACCAGCTGATCAAGTTATGAGAATGAGTGTTGGCATGTTTGTGTTCAATTAAGTGCCTGAGGGTTGAAACACAATAAATTCCATCAGAGACAATAGAGCAATACGTATAATCCGATCCAGGAAGCAGCTGAATTGATCTGACATCCTGGACAAGACTCGATAGACAGTTGTGAAGCCCACAGTTTGCAGGATTAGCCTTCCAACACCAACGTGTATTACCATTTTCATTGATTCTGTCCTTCACCACACATCTCTTTTGAGCCTCTAGATCATAAAGGGCAGGATATACCCTTTTTAGTACTGATGATCCAATCCAAAATTCCAGAATTGGGTGTTGTCTCCAGATTTGACACATTGCTTAAACACATCGTTGATATTTATACCCATAGATTCGATATTTATACCCATAGATTCCAGGTCATTTTTTACACATGCTATGTTGTTCCATACACCACTGAGAGATTTCTTGGAGAGATAATCTTTCAGTTTGTTAAACAGGTTGTGAACTCCACATATAATCTTTCTCCACAAAGCTGAAGTGTCATTCCTTAGTCTCCACCACCATTTGACCAGTAGAGCGATGTTCATAGCCCTAATGGAACCAATACCTAGACCACCCAGTTGTTTAGGGCTAGTGACTTTGTTCCACGAGACCCAATGTATTTTGTTTTTCTCATCATCCCCCCCCCCCCCCCCCCATAGGAAAGATCTTCTTATCTTTTCCAGCCTCTCAATTACACTTAAGGGAGCTTTAAACAACGAAAGATAGTATGTGGGAAGATTTCCTGATACATAAGTGATTAGAGTTAGTCTCCCCCCAAAAGATAGTGTTTTTGCCTTCCAACTCGTAAGCTTGGATTGAAACTTGTTAATAATTGGCTGCCAATTTCTCACCAAGTTCATGTTTTCCCCAACTGGTACGCGAAGGTAAGTAAAAGGTAGACAACTAGCCTCACATCAAAGTATCCTAGCAACAGATGCGGTCTCATAACTCGATGCCCCAACACCATATACCTTGGATTTTCCGAAATTTACCTTGAGACCAGAGGCCATATGGCAGTAGTGTAAGATATGAGCTAAGTTTTCCAGAATCAATCTACACCAATCTCCCACAAATAACACATCATCTGCATAAAACAGATGCGATATTTTTTCCTCAATTCCAGGAATTTTTATCCCTCTGAATATGTTTTTCTCACCAGCAGTCTTCATAGATATATTAAGCCCCTCCATTGCTATAATGAATAGAAACGGAGAGAGAGGGTCTCCTTGCCTTACCCTTTTTGAGATCTTGAATTCTTTAGTTGGGCTACTGTTGATAATAATCGATGCACGGGAATATGACAGGTAGCCTCTAATCAACTTTCTCCACTTGTTCCCAAATCCCATTTGATTGATAATTGAGTCAAGGTACTCCCAGTTGATAGAATCAAATGCTTTGTTGAAATCTACTTTGAAGAGTAGCACTTTCCTTTTTGTTTTTTTGGCCCAAGAACTTAATTCATTGACAACAAGGGGTCCATCAAGTATGCTCCTGCCCTCTACGTAGGCTGATTGAACTTCGTCTATTACACTACCAATTACTGATTTTAGTCTACTTGCCAACACTTTGGAAATTATCTTGTATATGCAGCCGATCAAACTAATAGGCCAGTAATCAACCAAGGTAGTCGGGTCCTTAGATTTGGGGGCTAACGAATGAATGAAGAGTTACAACCTTTGGATAGAGTTCCAGAATCTTCAAATTTCCGAATGGCACTCATCAAATCATCTCTTATTACATCCCAGTATCGTTTAATAAACTTAAAAGTTAGTCCATCACGACCCGGAGCCTTATCACCACCACAAGCCCATGTGGCCTTTTTGACTTCGTCTACAGTAAAGGGGGCCTCAATACGAATTGCATCCATCATAGAAATTGTTTTGAACTGGGAATTCACGAGTTTAGGTCTAGAAGCCCATCTTTCATTGAACTTGTTTTGAAAGAAATTAAACACATCTTCTTTAATCTTCTCAACTTCATTGCTCCATTTGCCATTAATCATCAAACCATCAATGTGGTTCTTCTTATTTTGATTGTTAACAAATCCATGGTAGAATGATGTGTTTTCATCCCCATCTGTAGTCCACTTAATACGCACCTTCTGCTTTAGTTCCTCAGCATCAAGCCTTTCAAGTTCATGGATTCCCTTTAGACAATTACTCCTATATTGTAGTTCCTCTTCAGATAACATTCGGGTTTCTGCCTCTTTCTCAAGTTTCATCACAGATTATTTCAATGTTTCCTTTTCCTTATCTTCCTTATTGTGTTCTAATTTACGCCACTGACGAATAGCTTCCTTCATATGTTTGAGTTTGGCAGCCATATATGCATCAGCTGTCCCGTAACCTCTGAATTCAGACCATGTGCTCTCCACCACTTGATCAATGCCGTATACAAGTAGCCAAGAATTAAAGAATCTAAATGGTTTAGGTCCAAAGTCCTTTCTACCCTAGGTGAGTGTAATAGGATAGTGGTCAGATAGGTGCCTATGATGAGTAGTTGCTGTGAGAGCAGGACAAGAAGATAGGAAATTAGGGCATTCAAGGAACCTGTAGATTTTGCTTAGTTTAGCATCTACACGACTCATATAAGTGAATCGTTCTCCACCCATGTTAAAGTCTTGCACACCAGCCTCATGAATGAACCTGTTAAAGTCACGGGCACTAACCTCACAAAATTGGGAATTGAGTCTTTCCTATTTGCGCCTCACTACATTAAAGTCCCCAAATAGGATCCAATTCCCGGACCAGTTCTGCATAATTTGTACCAGATCCCTCCATAGTGCTTTCTTCTCCTGTGGTGATTGAGGACCATAGATATTTGCTATAATAGTGTGCCCCGGAATGCCAGTCCAAGAGCCTATAACTATTAATTAATGACGGCTCTTGACGACATTTGATTTTCTAAAAAGTCTTGAATTCCAAATTGAAACTAAACCACCAGAACGTCCAGTTAAGTCCACCCCCTCGTAGTCCATCACAGAGCTGTCCCAACATCCTTTCACATCTATATTGGAGTAAATGGAGATTTGTGTTTCCTGTAATCCCATGAAGTTAATATCGTGTTGCATCTTTAATTTCCTTACCCATTTCACCTTGGCGACATCTCCAATGCCACGAACGTTGAGTGACAAAATTCATTGGACTTTCCTATTAACACCAGCTTCGCCAATGACCGCATTGAGGATACTGCAATCGCCCTCAATTTGGTACCTGAGCTCTTCCCCAATCCTTACAGTTTGAGCTACTTCATCGCCACACGAGCTCTGTGTGATTTCAACACCAGATGTTTGTTCAGAGTTAGGACTTTGATTAAGGTTTATGTTGGGCGCGTGAGTTTCTTGTGAAGGATTGGAATGCATCATAGAATTCAGGGGGATTTGTGTCGTGGATTGATTCATGGAAGTTTCCCCGGTTACTTCATGATATCTTTTTCTTTTTTTTGCTAATTTGTCTGGATGAAGCTCCATTGTCCGCTCATTATGAGGCAAGATATTGGTCTGAAAGTTCGGAAAAGGCCCAAAACAACCTAATGAAACCAGTTTACTAATTGGGCCAAGCTCACTAGACTCCGAGACATGCAATTTATCCTTTTTAGCGTCAAATTTGAAAATTGGAGAGGCTTTGATTGTTTGTTATCCTCCGTATCCCCAGGATTGTTCTCTGGAATTTCAACCGCCTTTGGTGAATCCTCCACATTAATTTCATCATCATTTCCCACAAACTTCGATGGCGACTTTACATTTCCAACGATCGTCGACTTACTGACCGGCGAGATGTTCCGACCCTCGTTGTTACCGGAAGTATCCGTTTCCAACGTTATCTCCCCTTCTTCCATATCCACCGTTTGATTCGGACCTCCCATCCATGTATTCGAGATTCCATCGTCTTTGTCTTCCACCACTGTTTCTGTCACACCCCCAAACAAAGGATGGCGGAAACGTCCGGGGGTGGAGGACTTCATGTAAAGTATCACAACAATGAGTATAATAGTGCTCAAAGTAAATACAACCATCACAAATATAATTGAAAACGTTACATCAAAGCACATGTTTACATGAGTCACATCAATTACATAATGATACAAAATGAACTGTTTGACAATTTATCGTCCCATCCTCAAAACGTTGTTGATTTCCTATTTTCACTGAATTCCTGAGAATACAAGTAGTTTTGAAAAATGTCTACACAAAGGTTGGTGAGTTCATAAGAGATTTCGTTAGAAAAGTAAACCGTTTTCCTTGTAAAAGCGTTAGAATATGTATCCAGAAAATCCAATATTTTCTTTAAAATCTGTGTAATGTAGTCTTATGACCGCAGACCAACATGTATAAGTAACATTTCTTACTAATAGAAAATGTTATGTGTTTAAATGGACATGAACGCGTTTGAATTAAATGAAATTTTCGTATGTTCTCATGTTTGTTAATACTTTATGTATATGTAGTCCTAAATCCGAGGACCGAGAAAGAACAAGTATTGACTATACTTAAAGGTATAAATGTGGTTTCAAATGATGTGTAGTCATAACTACCAAAACCAAAAGTGTATAGTAATATCTGTACTCTTTGAGATAAAAAGTCATTTTAAATCAACATAAAACTCATTTAGGTTTTATAAATAAAATCCCGTAAACTTTATGGATTGTTATATCCCTATGTGAGTCGCTATAATCATACTATGACTATGTGAACCTGCCACGACATTTCTCAGGCGTCGCGAAAACTGAAATGACATTTGTCACCCGTAGACCTGCAGCAGGTCCCACTGTAGCTAGCAGCAAGGTGTGGGGTGTCAAACCTAATATAGATCTATATACAAGTATCACGTTCTCCCTCAAGGAGATTCTGGTTATAACTACCATGAATTATATCCTGCACTCGGACGTACGGGGAGAGAATGTCTCACAATATAGGTTAACAAGTTTACGTGAAATGTGTGTGAATATAAATCTTTTCTATATGAATGTACCCTTTCTGTACGAGTGTGTTGTGTGATGTATCATAAACTATACCTATTATAGTTTATCTAAAACGTTTGTAATATGTATGAACTCTTCTATGGAAATGTATTAGTGTTATGAATTTATTAAACTATACTTTTTATAGTTTAATATATGTGTTCTAAAATGAATGAATAATATTTATTATGAATGACTTAGTTTCAGTTCATGATGATAAACTAACAAAGAAACACATTCAATAATTAGAACTTATGATTATACACTTTGCTCAACATAATACAAAGTGTTATGATATTTACATGTTGTTGGCTAACTTTAGCCATTCAGCACTGTTTTGGAAAAATCATAGAAAAATCATACGAAGTCAAAAACTAGATCCGTAAATTCTGAGAGTTCACAAAATGTGTCTAGTTTACTCATAATTTTTATCACGATTTTTAATGACCTCCAACTTGGGTGAAAAAGTCCATAATCATAGACTGGTCCGGATTGTTGTTTGAAATGATAGGCAGTTTTGTAAAAATCACCATAAATTGTAGAGAAATCGTGTGGAGATGTGCAAGTAGTAATTTTAAAGCTAAAAACTTGAACTATTTTCACCTTGTACAGTTTTGAAAACAAAAATGTTTAAGATGCCCAAAACAGTCCGTGAATGGAGTTGAAATTTTCTGATGAAGGCTGTTAGAAAAATTTAGTTATGTTCTTGGTGTTTTAACTTGTATTCCCCCCCCCCCCCCTGAAAACTTGAGAAAACATGAAAATGTAGGGGTATGAACTCACCTTGAGTGATTTCAGTAGATAAGTGATGAAGAAGAGAAGTGTTCAACCCAAGAACACTTGAAGAATCACTTGAAGATTCGAAGCTCTAACACAAATATGATGGAGTTTGTGTAAGATATCCATGATTTGAGTGGAAATAAGTGAGATAATCATAAGGAGAATGGATTATGCTTACCAAATGTGGAAGATCACTTGATAATCAGCCTTAAATCTCGAGTTTGGTGGAGAAAAAGTTTGAGAGAAAAGTGGTGTTTGATACTTAGTGAAATGAGAGCAAATGAGAGAAATGAGGACAGAGGGTGTTTGTTCCAGCTCTAAAAACGTAGGAATGAGTGAGAATTGAGTGTAAAGGACATTTATGTGACCTAGGTAAGGTGGCGAGGTGTGGCTGGTCATAGAGTGGGTGTGGGGTGGTTGCTTGTGATATAAGTTAAGACAAGGTCAACACTCCACCTTAAATAAACCCCCATTAGATTTTTATCATTTAGATAATGATTTTTATCAAAATATGTTTAAATTATGAATATTTAGGGTTTATTATATTAAAATATAATTTCTGGAGAAAATCCCGCTTTAAAATCACGAAAAACGGGCTTAAAATGTTAAAAATATCAAAAAATGGGTTAAAAGTGACAATATTCCGAATTCTGGCCGAGGTTCGGCCTTCTGATGTTGAAACCGAGATGAGAGAGGGCAGAAACCGAGAGGGGAGAAGAGAGAGAGTAGGAACCGAGAGAGGAGAAGAGAGAGAGAGGGAACTGAGAGGGGAGAAGAGAGACCGAGAGAAGAGAAGAGACAGAGAGGAGAGAAGAGAGAATAGAGACCGAGAGGTGAAGAGAGGCGGGAGGAACAGAGAGTGAAGAAGCGACAGAGAGGAGAGAAGCGAAGCAGAGAGCAAGAAGCGAAGCAGAGAGCCGAGAGGAGGGAAGGAGAACAGAGAGGCGCGAAGAAGACAGAGACCGAGAGGCGAGTAGAGATAGAGACCAAGACTCGGTCCTCGCTACAGTGATTCGGTTCTCCGGGTTCGGCCAACAGAGGCTCGGTTCGTCCAGGGTACTTTTGGCTTTAAGGAGCTTCGGCTCCTTGAGAAGGGTTTCGGTTCCTAAGGTCCATTTTTCTCGTTTTTACCCCGTTTTAAGCCGTTTTTGACCCTGTTAAGGGTCGGAATGACCCGGATGATTCTAAAAATTACGGGAAACTTTTGAGGGAGGTTTGGGAGAGATTTCACATACTTGGAGAGATTTGGGAGAGATTTGACATTCTTGGAGAGATTTGACATTCTTGGAGAGATTTCTAATACAAAGAGATTTTTGCGAGAGATTTCACATACTTTAGAGAGATTTCAAATAGAGAGAGATAGAGTGAAAACGATTGAGAGAGGTTTCGAGTGTGACATTTGTGAGTGTCTGGCTTCACAAGGCAAGGTTCGTAAACCCTGTTAAGCCTTGTTTAAGGATCTTACACACTCCCGATGAGTATGCAACATTGTTTTATCGGTTTCGGCTCGCCACGTACCATAGTTTAAGGTTAAGGATATCTAGATGTTCGCACTTTTTGCTTTATGATCTCTCATTAGAATAGAGAGTTGTGTAGAAGTTTCATAATGTAAATTCTAGTACCCACGGGCAAATTGAGTCAAACGGTTTGACTTGCTGATTTTAGTTGACTTTGACTTGACCGAAATTTGACAGTTGTCACAGTTTCATCCCCCTCTTCATCATCTTTGTTTGAATCATCTTCGACTTTATCATAAGGGACAGGGTAAAACGGGGACCAATCGTCGATATACTCAACAACACCGATACTGAATATTTCACCAATGGCACATACATTAGTTTGATCATTAATCCATTTCTTTTCAGAAGTTAACACTCCAACCTTACCCATGGAGCAATCTCTTCTGTTTCTAATGTCACTAAAGGGGGATATTACTTTTCCATAAATGCTAGCAATCTTGGAAAGTTATCTTCCCCCCATAGCTTATGCGGGAGACCAATAATTTTTAACTAAGCTACTCTTTCATACTGAAATTTTTATTTATCCGCCATGATTAACCATTTGAACCAGTCTCTCCATCTGGTTTGGTCTTCAAGAAACTCTTTCGCCAACGTTGAACTATCAAATTCCATGGTTAATCTTAACCCACCCAGGTACTTAGTTTTTTCATATAACACCATTGAGGATGGCAAGTTTGCCATATGATCAATGTTGTGAGAATCCCCGATTAAGAATCTATTGTTTAACCAATTCCCCAGTTCAGTCTGAGGATCTAACATGGTCATCGGGGGTTGGGGTGGGGGTGGAGGAGGCGGTGCATGCATAGGAGTAGAATAATTCCCATGTTTCCTTGAAATTACCTGTGCAAATGATCTTCCATCTCTGACCTCGAATGGTTTTTTGGGGGCATGACTTTGTGTTGCATCTCTCTTGTATTGGTTTCTATACTGGGTTCTCTGAGTTTTCCTTGGATGTTTTGAGATGTTGACCTGTAGGATCTTCCCGTGATGGTTCATCCCTTGTAGTTTCTTTTCTAGGGCCTGTTCATCTTCCACGTCTTTGAATCTGCCGAAGGCAAAGTTCATCCTTTGTGCGTCTTTCTTACCCCCCCCCCCCCCATGTATACATCTGTCACTGTTCCATACCTAGCGAATAGTTTCCACAGTTCCGGTTTCGTTGTATCTCCTTGAAATCCCGCTACGTAGATCGTAGTAATACAGTTTGCATCACTGTTGTTGGTTCTTGGTTGACGTTTCCGGTGCACTTCTGTCCAGTCTCCTCCTTCGTCCATTGCTCTCCTATGATAATATATGGTTATCGGATTTTAAAAATGATGTCAACTCCATGACTATCTAACCATTTGCATCATGGAAGAGTTGGGTTCATTTATCTTATCTGTAGGCCACACTCCTATGTTGCAGATAAGGTATATGATCTCAATTCTCACATTCATGGCATCTTTGCTACTTTTCCCTCCATGTTAGGTTAAACATGAAGCTACCAAAATCATCTCCCTAAATAACCAAAACTACAAGTCTAATGGTTCATTAATACAGTAATAGTTAATTCATTTTTTAGGTTGAAGGTTTTTGAAATAATATTAATTTAACAAAACATTCAACCCATTTATCTAGGTATGTAATTTCCCCATGCATGCAATAATATTTTGAAAAATGTGAAAAATTACATTTTTAGACTTTTCGTTACTTTTTTTTTTTTGAACCGGCAGGGAATTTTATTAAAGCCACAGCCTAACGAGGCAAAGGCAGGGCAAAAACAAAAACAACACAGCTACAAAATGTCAAAAGGATTACAAACCCAAACATACCAATTACAATTATTAAACTTCCCCCTTTTCGTTACTATTATTATCAATCAGTGTCCTTATCAAAAATAAATATTACATTTAGACCATCTAGATTATATAAAGTACCAACCTGACGCTTGAAAAGAAATTCCATATATTGAACTTTTTGTTTAAACTACTAATTTCATAACTATTAATTTAATTCTCTTATATAATTCATAATATAATAACATTTGATATAACTTGACATAGTTTTGGAGTGTAGATATAATAGCATTTTAACCCTGCACATCTAAAACGCAAAACCGTCTTTATGATTGTTTTAAGAATTTTAATGGTTTTTTGGATTTAGTTTATTATTTGTCTATAAATATAAATAATTTTAAAAAAATGTTATTGTATTTTGACTAAGCATTAGTTAATTTTATTTAAATAAAAGATATTCGTATCAATAACTTGAATGAGGATGCATGTTATAGCATTAAATTTTAACATCTGTTGTAATATAAATATAAATTTATGATTCCATTTTGTTTACAAAACTGTAAAGCCTAGAATAATGTTATTTTGAAAAGTATTATTTTTTTATATCACAACCAAATTTAAATAGGGTAAATGGTACAAAAAACACTTTTTTTACATAGAAATTTGATTTTGACACCGTTTCTTTTTGTGTCAATTTTGATACTGTGTTTTCCAATTTGTTACAATTCTGACCACTTGACCGGTTAACCAGATTGCATGTTGATGTGGCTTGATGACGTGTTAGTTTTGATGACGTGGCATGCTGATATGATATGCTGACGTGTCAAAATTGAATTTTTTCTCACAAAAAACACTAAGTTTTCATTTTTTTTTTTCGATTTTAACACTAAGTTTAACTTTTTCTTTCAACTTTGACACTATGTTTTTTTGTTCCAAATCGAACATCATTTTTTCCAATTTTGTTAAATGTTGACAATTTTCTATTTTAAACCGTATAAATACTTTTTTAATAGATTTAAACCGTATAAATATGTTTTTTTTCATTTAAAAACCATAGTTTTGTATAAACACATTTTTTTTACACTCAAACCATATTTTTATGTATAAATATGTATTAGTTATATAAAAATTGTATTTTATATTAAATATATAACTTTAAAATGTGTTTGGAGGTGTGTAGTCAATCAAAACTCGGATATCAAGTTTGCAACCCATCAAATTTTTACATCTTATTAGAAGCTTATGGTTAGTTTGATTCTCATAATATAACTAATCATTTGAATGTAAGAAAAAAACACCTTGTATCTAAATAAAAATGTGGTTTTTAAAAGAAAAAATATGTTTATACGGTTTAAAATGTAATAGAAAAAAATATATTTATATGGTATCAAATGGAAAATAGACAAAAATGAACAAAATTTGATAAATTATGTTCGATTGTAACAAAAAAAAAAAAACATAGTGTCAAAATTGAAATAAAAAATTAAACTTAGTGTCAAAATCGAAAAAAAAAAGTGAAAACTTAGTGTTTTTTGTAGAAAAAAAAAATCAATTTTGACACGTCAGCATATCATGTCAACATGTCACATCATCATGCCACGTCAGCATGCAACCTGGTTAACCGGTCAAGTGGTCAGAATTATAACAAATTGGAAAACACAGTGTCAAAATTGATACAAAAAAAAAACGGTGTCAAAATCGAATTTCTGTATAAAAATAATGTTTTTTTTGTATCATTTACCCATTTAAATAATTATAACCATACCTAAATTTTTGTTAACATACAACAAAATCTAAACTATTCAGAATGCAAATACATAAATCTAAAACAACCAGATCTAAAACTTTAACCATATCAAACATACATACAATGAAAGCATAAATATATAAACAAATTGCAAAATTATATAAACAGAATGCATATACCAAGTTTTCCTTTTATTAGAAATCCATTTGTTCCAATTTCACCAACGTCGATGCCATCTTTTATTCCAACACTCAGCTGAGAAATGATCACTTGTAATGATTAAGATAAAGGTAAAACAAAAGGGTTTTAAAATATGATAAGCTATACATAAAATATAATATTTAATAATTTTATAAAGTTAAATGAAATATAAAAACTATGAACTATGACCATAAATACAATTTTTCAAAAATTACTTCATAGGTCATATATTTCAATTTTATGTTCGAAAACATCAACCATTACTATAAGGTAGTGTTTGTTTTTTGTCTGCAGATCTGCGAGACGTCTTCTGTCTGCGCCGTGCAGACCACGCGCAGACATTAGTCTTCGCAGACTGTTTGTTTTTTTGAAGACTGCAGACCTAAAAATGTCTGCGCGCCCTCTTCTTGGCGCAGATGTGGACCAGAGTCTTCTAACATCTTCAGACATCTTTTAGCTTAAAAAAACATATATATCTTTATTTTTTTAAAGTTTTTTTTTTAATTTATATTTTTTCCAACTTTATTAATGATAAACAATATGAAAAAAAAATTACAAAACTTAAAAAAAAACATTTGACGATACAAACATGATATTTTTAACAAATTTATAAATAAAAATTTATTATAATAATATTCGTTGAAGTTGTTTATATAAATATGAAAAAAAAATCATAATATATTCTTATATTTTTTTGCCAAAATTTTGTAAAACTTTATTTAATAGAGTATCATCAATTTCTCGAGAAAATATTTATCGTACGTTTTTAATAGATTTATTTGAAAAAATCGAAGTTTATTTCCATCTATTTATGTATCAAATTCTTTGATCACTAATTATAATGTTTAGTTATAACTTTGCAATCAAAGTTGTTGGTTTTTATCACATATGTATATGAATTAATACCATTTTTATTTTTATTTTTTATATAATAATACATAAAAGTTGATCTAGATTCGTTATATATTTATAATAAAGTCGTAAAAATATATAAAAAATTCGCTTTAAAGTTTAAAAAAATCAGTTTATTTAGATTTCAGTTTATTTTAATAACCCGCAGATGTTAAAAAAACAAACAGTCTTCTTTTTTCAGACTGCAGACGTTTGGTCCACCTCTTCTACTGCAGAGGTCTACAGATGTGGTCCGCAGACTGCAGACATGTTGCCTCAGAAAAAACAAACAACACCTAAGTAATGATTAAGAGGTTCGTAACTTTTCACCATCCAGCGTGTAAAAGTTTTTTTTTTTTTTTTTCCAGATTTTAAAAAACGAAAAAAATGAGAAAGAGAATTTGCTTTCTACCTTCCCCATGCTAATTTTTTTCTTTCCGATGCAAAAAAAATTAAATAGGTATTTAATTTGAAATTGTCAAAAATTGTTTTATAACATTATATCTCAACTACTCACGGCCTATTGTTTTATAATATTCCATCTTTAAATTATCAAAAATAGCTATTTAATTTTAAATTGTCAAAGTCTTAATATCAAACAATTGTTAATTTTTGGGTTCCATTTGATAATATCAAGGAACGAATGGATCTCTCTGTTGTAAAAATTGGAATCTTGACAGGGGAAAAGAAAAAGCTCAATGAGATAGTTCAAGTTGAGATTGAGGGCAGAACTTTCGAAGTGGGGGTGGTGGAATATGAAGATGAACCTTGGTTTCCCTTCGTCTTCGCAAATGAGAATGATCCCTATGAATCAGAGTCCGATGAGAAAAGTTCGTTTAGTGGGAAATCGGAAGATGATGACACAAACGTACCCAAGAATGATGAGGATGATCACTTCAGGGATGACTATAATCACAACGAGAATAAGACGGACGACATGGAACTTGAGGATGGCGAAATTCGTCGGGTGGAGTGTGGAGATGCTCCTACTCCTTCGATTCCTCCGGCGGGCGGCGCTCTGCAACCGGTAGGTGAGTTAACGGTTGGTGAGCCAATCGAGGTGGTTGAAGGTGTCGATCAAAGTTCTCCGGCAATTGCCTTGGACTCTGAACAGTTGCGTGAGTGCTTTGTGCATGGGGAAGAGGAACCGACTCCCATAAATCCTGTTGTAAAGGAATGTAACGTCAATTGTTATTCTGGGGCAGATCATAAGAAAGTGGACACCTCAGAGTGTGGGACTAGAAATGGATCGGAGTTGGTGGGTACAGATACCCATATGGAGCCCATTAATTTTCCTATCAACTTGGCCCAATCAGGTTGTTTTGGGCCTTTTCCCTCCGTTGTCTCATCTCCCTTAGCAAATAATTCTAATCTCATTGCCGGTGACAAGCCCTTGAAATGTCGGACATCTGCCAAACGTAAAAGGTGCCATAGCTCCATGTCTGGGTGTAATCTATCCCCAATCAATCTTTTCCCTGACTTCGCTCCGGACATGGAATTTCCGCAACACAACCCTCAATCATCCTTCAATATCGCCGTGAGTATGAACCCAGATCATCCTATCGATCATCAAACTTCTCACACATGCCCCGCTTCAGCTGATCCCGACCTAAACTTGAATCCAGGGTTGGCGCCTTCATTTGTGGTTCCAGAAATTGAAGCTACAGCAGTTATGGGAGCCATAATCGGTTTCGACATTCAGCCAGACAATCCGGTGTTGGTCGAAGTCCTTAGTGGCAACGGTGAGCAAGAAGGTCTACAATGAATTTCTTGTCGTTAAATATCAGGGGGATGGGGGAGGATCACAAGGTCTCCTGGATTCGCAGATTAAGGTCGGTACACAATCTATCTTTCATCGCTATACAGGAAACTCAAATACTAGATGCTGAGCATATTGATGTTGTTGCTTGTTGGGGATCGAGCGAGGTCGGTGTTAGTCGCATCAATTCTTATGGTAGGTCTGGGGGACTTCTGAATCTATGGGATGTAAGATTATTCAAATCATTGGAGGTCATTTCCTCTAGGCATTATCTGATTAATATTGGGAGTTGGGTGGGTGTTCAGAAGCCCGTAATTTTTGCTAATGTATATGGACCACAATCGGTGGCGGATAAGGCTAGACTGTGGAAGGAATTACAAGAAATAATTGAAACCAAGGATGGGGTGTGGATCCTCATGGGGGATTTTAACGCTGTTCGAAGACCTGAGGAGAGGTTTAACTCTGTTTTTTGCCGAAGAACTGCCCGTGATTTCAACGAGTTCATCAGGGACTCAGGATTAATGGAGCCAAAGATGGGAGGATTTCGTTTTACTTGTTTCAGGGATGCCGATGCAAAGCTAAGTAAGCTGGACCGCTTCCTTCACAGCCCCTGTTTCCTTGACATTGCCTCTAATGTTACAGTCACAACATTACCTAGAGAACTATCGGACCATTGCCCGATTCTTCTATCAAACAATAGACGAAATTTTGGCAGACCCCCATTTAAATTATTCAGTTCTTGGATGCTTAGAGACGGATTTGAAAAGGCATTCATCACCAGTTGGAACAACTTTGTGGGTTTTGGTACACCAGACCAATACCTAGCTGCCAAGCTAAAACATGTCAAGAAGGGTATTAAGGAATGGAGGGCTACTGATCATCCAAAAGAGGAAGTGGAGCTACGTAATCATAAACTTGTTGTCGAAAGATTAGATCGTGAGGCAGAAAAGAGAAACCTTACAGAAGTGGAGCTTGAGCAAAGAAGAGATAGCTTTAAGAAGGTGGCGGAAATAGAGAAATTCAAGGCGTTAGACATCAAACAGAAATCACGAATCAAATGGGCTGTTGACGGTGATGAGAACACCAGATTTTTTCATGGGTATGTGAACAGCAACAACAGGAAAAATGGGATTCATGGTATTATGATAAATGGGAACTGGTGTACTGATCCGAGTCTAATCAAGACGGAGGCTTTCACTTTTTTTGCTGAAAAATTTAAGGAGAGATGGCCTTCCAGACCTAAACTTGTTAGCAGACATTTCAAGCAGATCCTCCAGACTGACAATGAGCTGCTTGAAACCCCTTTTACCCTCCAAGAAATAAAAGAAGCGGTATGGGATTGTGGTAATGAGAAGGCCCCAGGACCAGATGGCTTTTCGTTCAAATTCTATAAAAAATATTGGGATGTACTTTTAGGAGACATAGCTGCGGTGGTAAAACATTTCGAGAGGCACGGGAAGATTGATCAATCGTGTAATTCCTCTTTCATATCCCTGGTTCCTAAAATCAAGGACCCGTCCTTTCTCAGTGACTATCGACCCATAAGTCTCATAGGCTCCATCTATAAAATCATTTCCAAGCTTCTAGCAAGAAGGCTCAAGAAGGTACTGGGAAATTGTATAGATGAGGTACAATCTACTTATCTGGAGGGGCGAAATATACTTGATGGTCCGCTTGTTGTCAATGAGGTGTGCTCGTGGGCCAAGGCGTCGAAGAAGAAGGTGTTGCTATTCAAGGCCGACTTTAACAAAGCATTTGATTCTATTAATTGGGGGTTTTTGGATGCAAATATGAAATCAATGGGCTTTTGGAGACATATGGAGAGGATGGATTAAAGGGTGTCTGGAATCTGCAAAATCATCAATACTCATCAATGGTTGCCCGACGAATGAATTCCCCATCACAAAGGTTGTCCGACAAGGAGACCCGCTATCCCCATTTCTCTTCATCATTGCTATGGAGGGACTATCGGTATCTATGAGGGCAGACTGTGAACGAGGTGTTTTTAATGGAATTAAAATTCCAAATGGAGGGCCGGTCATATCTCATCTACTATACGCGGATGATGCGTTATTTCTTGGTGAGTGGTCGGAGGATAATATCAAAAATCTGTCGAGAATTCTTCATTGCTTTCATGCTGCATCGGGCTTAAAGGTGAATTTCAACAAATCACGAGTATTTGGAGTTGGTGTAAGCACGCATGAGGTTACAAGGCGTGCAAGACCTCTCGGGTGTGAACCGGCAAAACTACCCTTCAACTATTTGGGGGTACCAGTAGGGGCAAACATGAACCTTATTAAACATTGGAGTCCCGTTATTGATAAGTTTCATGCGAAACTATCGAAATGGAAGTCCAAAACTCTCTCATTCGGGGGCCGGCTGACCTTGGTGCAATCGGTGTTGGGGAATTTGCCCACATATTTTCTTTCTTTATTTGTTGCACCTTAAGGGGTGATTGACAAACTAGAAAGCATTAGAAGGCAGTTTCTGTGGGGAAATTCTGGAGACAAAAGGAAGATCCACTGGGTCGCATGGGATACTGTTACTGCATCTAAAGAGGTTGGGGGTCTAGGTGTGGGAACGATCAAATCTTTGAATATCTCCTTAATGGTTAAGTGGTGGTGGAGATTGAGGACTGGAGCATCAACAATTTGGGCTGCGGTTATCAAGGGTATACATAATTTGAACTCAAAACCAGATGACTATTATGCTAATAATCGACTACCAGGTACTTGGAAAAATATTGCCGGGGTATGTAAAGAGCTGAGAAAAAAGAACATAGCATCTGAGGACATCTTATGTAAACAAACAAATTCTGCAGTTGAATCTTGGACATGTAGGCTAACTTCGGATGGCATCTTTGTTGTCAATGCGCTACGAAAAATGTGGGATAGGAGCTTACCTATCTCCGGGAGGAAATTCGAATGGATTCGTGAAATTCAAGTAAAGGTGGTTTGCTTTATATGGAGGGCATGGCTGGGAAAAATTCCAACAAAGTTAGCACTAGTAAAACGTGGGGTATCAGTGGGAGATATAAAATGTAGTCTTTGTGATGAATGGGAGGAAGATTCGGATCATGTTTTGATTGGGTGTGAATATGCAACTGAAGTACTGAGCTGGATCTTTAAATGGTGCGGTGTGATGATGCCCCCAATAAGAACCGTGGTCGAGTTGCTGGATTTTGCCTACAATTGGTCGAATAATCAAAGCAAAAGGAGGTTGCTCTTGGGGATTTGTTATGGTGTTCTTTGGGGTATTTGGAAACAAATAAATGATAGAGTGTTTCATAATTCCAAGACTCCCCCAGCTAAATGTGCTGATATCATTTAGTCCACATTGTTCTTGTGGATGAAAAATAGGAAGGAAAACTCTAATATGGTGTGGCATAATTGGTGTAGTAATCCATTTTCATGTTTGTAATCTGTCAATTTAAATTATTCTACTTGTACTCATTCTGCAGCTTCTAGTTACTTGCTAGATGCCTGTTTATCTATTTATTTTATTTGCCAGTTCAAAAAAAAAAAAATATTAATTTTTGGATATAAATTTAAAACGAATCAAAATATTGTAAACTTTTTGTAAATTTTTTTTATTTTAGATATAAATTTATTTTGAAAAAACAAAACCGTTCATTTAAAATTAAAACAAATCAATATATTGTAAAATTGTTGTAGCTGTTCATGATATTTTAAAAAGATAAAATAAATTTATATTGTTTTGTAACATTTTATGAAAATAAATTTGAACTAAAACAGTAAATAAAGCTTTATAAATTTCTTTTGACAACGTAGAATTACAATCACTTTTATATATAATGGATTCCAAATTTATGAGATCACAATTTAAAACGATGTAATGATAAAACCATGTTAAAATTTAAAAAATTAAAAAAAAAACAAACAAAATCTAGAAACACAAATCTAGCTTAAATCTAAAAGCTCAAAATACAATTCCTTTCAGAAATTATACATCAAGAAAATTTGTCATAATAAAAAGAATCGTATTCAAACAAAATCTGTAGAACAAATATCAAATTAGATTTTCATATAAAATAATAAGCATAAACAAACAACCAAACACATAAACAATACACAAATAGATAAACTCACATTTGCCAAAACATCCTCATATTCATATAGACCCATTAGTATCATAAAAAATCCAAAACAAAGAAAAAAAATAATAAAATCGGAATTTATATCACACATAAACAAAAATGTATAACAAAATCGTGTTTACACACATTTCTTCATAAACTTATTTCGTTCGTGATCTGAAACATTTTTTAATATGATAAAAATAAAAAGACCATAAAACCAATAACACGAACTTTAGATGTGTAACACACCAACATCAGAACTTCATATATTTGGATTTGAAACTCAAATCAGTAACACAAGAGAAGAAAGAAGCTTTATATCTGTAACAAAATGAAAGATGACAAAACATAGTTTAAAACATTGTAAACGAAAATCAAATTGTAAACATTTTTATATACAGCTTTAGAAACTCATCTCTCTCCCAAACTCCTTGTTGTTTTCTTTCTGTTTGCTTCTTGTTTTTCTCAGATCTCAAAAAAGGTTTCCAATGATGGTAAACGGCGGGTAAACGTCAACATTAAGGAATAACGAGAGCTGGAATTCTAATCTTTTTTTATTTTATCTTAAAAGTATATCAATATGGATTTCTATTTATAGAGAATAAAAAGTTATGAATTTTGATATATTTAATATAATTTTTCGATAATAATGACTTTCTAAAAATAAAAAAAAAACAAAAAAAAGTATGTTTTTGTGTATATTAAAGTAATGATTACCATAGTTTAAGGAAATATGTTTGATTGAAAAACACATGTTTATCCGTTATCCATTTCCGGCGGTACGCCTAAGTGTTTAGTGTCAAAATAAATGTGTGGCTGAGAATGATCCCCCATTCTCAATATTTTTTTTCTCAATTTAACCCTCCTCCTCTTCTCTCTCTCTCTCTCTCTCTATATATATATATATATATATATATATATATATATATATAAACCTTAATTATTCTATGAACGTATAACCAATTCTGAGCCAATCATTTAATAATTATAATTTCATAATTTTGCTAATTAAATTAGTTGATATCTAAAATTAAATCCTTAAAATTATGGTAGCTAATTAAACTTCGAATATCATAATTTTGGAAAATAATGATCATGTATACATCAAAAGAAACTAGTATTGACGACGTACCTTTTTTTGTCAATGATGTTAAAAGAAATTTTGGAATATTTTATATTTTCCAGATTCTATAACAATGTTTTTTTCAATACAGAGTATATATTCCTTATTATTATTTTAGAATGCATGATAACATGTTGATTTTTTTAACTTCTTTTTTTTTTTTTTTTTTTTTTTAAACATACAATGCCTTATTCTTCCAGAATATATTAATCTTCCAGAATACATATGTATAGTTACGTATTTACAACTTTTTCTCAAAAAAATATTGGCTTAGTGGTTCAAATACATTTATCAATTAATCGATTCTTAACGAATTAACTTTTATTTTAGAGAATAAATTCTGATTCTTCAAGAATGTTTTAGGAGAATGTTATTCTTAACAATTCTTGTTAACAAGCATGTAGTTTCACCTAACCAAATTGATTCTTTATCATTCTAAAAATGTTTATTTAACTAAAAAAAATTGATTTTGAATCTTCTAAAAAATGTTTACTTAAATATAAAAATTGATTTTTAATCATTCTCAAAAATCAATATTTAATATTCTTTAAGAATGTATCTAATAACTGGTGTTTGAAAATTTTAAGGAAGCGATACATTTAAATTGATTATTTTTCTTATAAATTAAGTAATTTACACAATATTTATTTAAATATTTATTTGTTTCATTTTTTTATTAATTGACTTGACTTATTTACATAGAATGTAGTTAATTTCATTTCTCTCTCTTAATAAATTATCATACTTGCCATTATAATTAAATAATTGTAGCTATATAGTGAATGCTAGTCCATGTTAATAAAATGTACTGTCAGATCACCACTTTTCATTTTTTTTAATCTAATGACCAAAATTTAGTCATACACTCACACAATATTTATAATCCACATTTGATCCTAATCTCATATATATATATATATATATATATATATATATATATATATATATATATATATATATATAAGTTGAGTTCATTTAAAACCATTCTAATTTTGTAAGACTGTGAGACCAAATTTAAAAATAATTTTAAAATGCAAAATAAATGGAAAACTCCAAAAATTCTTTTTTTAAATATTATTTTCGGAACTTGAATTAACTAAAAACAAAAATAAATAAATAAAAAATAAAAAAAAAATCCCTTTTTTAAAAAAAAAATACGTGAAATATTCTACTAGAATATTACACTAACATATTCTAAAAAATAATTTTAAAATGCAAAATAAATGGAAAAATCTAAAAATTCTTTTTTTAAATATTATTTCCGGAACTTGAATTAAATAAATAAATAAATAAATAAATAAAAATTTCATATTTTTTGAAAAATACGTGAAATATTCTAATAGAATATTACACTGTACATATTCTAAAAAATAATTTTAAAATACAAAATAAATGGAAAAATCCAAAAATTCGATTTTTAAGTATTTATTTTTGGAACTTGAATTAACTAAAAAAAAAAAAATGTCTCTCGTTCTCATAAAATTAGGCCGTCTCACATGAACCTAACCTTATATATATATATATATATATATATATATATATATATATATATATATATATATATATATATATATATATAGGTTCAGGTTTATTTGAGACCACTCTAATTTTGTGAGACCGTGAGACCAAATCTAAAAATAATTTTAAAATGAAAAATAAATGGAAAAATCCAAAAATACTTTTTTTAAATATTATTTTCGAAACTTGATTTAACTAAAATAAATAAATAAACAAATAAATAAAAAAATCCCGCTTTTTTTTAAAAAATACGTGATATATTCTACTAGAATATTACACTAACATATTCTAAAAAATAATTTTAAAATGCAAAATAAATGGAAAAGTCTAAAAATTGTTTTTTTAAATATTATTTTTGGAACTTGAATTAACTAAAAAAAATATAAAAAATATAAAAAAATATAAAATCAAAATTTCATTTTTTTTTTTGAAAAATACGTGAAATATTCTAATAGAATATTACACTCTACATATATATTTTAAAAAATAATTTTAAAATGCAAAATAAATGGAAAAATCCAAAAATTCTTTTTTTAAATATTATTTTCGGAACTTGAATTAACTAAAAAAAATAAAAAGAAAAAAAAATAAAAAAAATACATGTCACGATCTTATAAAATTAGGCAGTTTCACATGAACCTATATATATATATATATATATATATATATATATATATATATATATATAGATAGAGAGAGAGAGAGAGAGAGAGAGACTCAAGATCAAATAAAAAGAAAATTTTTGGTAGGAGGTAAGAAGTTTTTTTTCTACATATTTTTTTCGCGAACAAACAAAATGAATCATTAGATGATTAATTTGTAAGATGATTCACAAGAAAAAATTGTCAAAAAAAAACATCTCGATGATTTATTTATACAATGATTTTGTTATTATTCACTAAAATTATCATAAAAATGAATTTTTTCTTAGTTTATTTAAAAATGAATCATAAAGATGTTTTTTTGGGAATTTTTTCTTATGAATCATCTAGTGATTCATTTATTTTGTTACTCAAATATATATATATATCTATACTACTTTATAATAGAAATCCAACTATTTCCATAAATAGATTCAATATAATAATAATATTTTTTAAGACGTCCAAACCATTAAGCTGTTAGTACAAGTAATCATTAATAAAATAATATTAAATTTTAAGAGGTATAACCCTTATTATGCTATTTACAATGAGTTTATGCATAGAAAAATACCAAATCTTACGCGGTTAACATGAATTACGTACATATTGAATAGGCTTTGGCTTTCTTCTTCAAATTGAACTGGTCAAAGAAGAACCCGTCTTCCTCAGATTTTGCCAATTGAATCGGTCTATAGATAAACTTTATATATCATCTCTTATCTTAGTATCTATAGCCCTTCCTTGTAGAATAACCCTAGATGAGTCGCCATCTCTTCTCTCCTTGAACTCTCTCCCTCTCTATTAAATACTCTAAAATTCCTCCCATATTCGACGCAGTTACCCACCACACCTTGACCACTGAGACCATTACAGTCGCTGCTAAACACCTCTGCCTTTCTCTTCTCTTGCATATCTCCTTTAGAAACCCGAATATCGAACATCACAACACCATCAGTAAACTTTGTTGTCACATAACCTTCACTACCATCAAACAGGCCACCTTCATCATCATCGCACTTCATCTTACCACCGTTCACAACCCCCATCTCTCGACATCTAGCATATGCTACTGTTCTATTCTCTAATTATTTGATTTTGATCGATTGCACCGGTCAAGTCTAGAACGAATCTTTTTCTTCATATCATATTCTCTTTTTGTGGTCATAGGTCTCCAACCATCTCTCTCTCTCTCTCTCTCTATTGCAGAACCAGGAGGCAAACACTATTAATTTACAAACGTTCTCTAACAATACAGGTTTTTGTTAGCAATTTTAAAGTGTTCTTTTCAGTCATTTATCACATAATCGTCAATGTTTACTCTCAATTTCCGGTGTTTCCTCTCCATTTCAGGTTCTGATGTTTGTCTACATTTTGGGTAATCATTTGTATATTAAATATTCTTGTATAAGTGTATCTAGAGTAAAGCTTTCTTGTTTAAGTGGTACTAAGGGTATTTGTGTCCTTTTGACATTTCTCAACTATCTGTATCAATTCAGATATATCTTCAACTATCTGTACTGATATGGACTCCAGTTAATGAAGGAAATATCTTATTACTCTATCATTTTACTGTAGTTGTTGAATCCTTATCCATTTAATTAATGTTTGTTTTCAAGAAAAATAACAATTTTTGTTATGAATTGGGTGAAAATCACAGAAATCGAACTGTTATCATGACCTCACCACCATCGTCTACCATCTTTGTCTTCTCCCCTATCTTTGTATTCACACTCTAATTAAACCCCAACGTTGAAGCCTTCACTAACCATCTCCATCTTCACCACTATCCAGGTAAATAGTTCTATCAAATTCTCTGTTCCATGTTTTTTTTTAGTTTTACTTAATTGTCATATAATGATTTTACTCTGTGTTTCATGGATATATCGATTCTTACACTCACCTATGTTGTTTAAGATTATTTAGAGCTATTCATAAATGCCAGATTATTTGATGAGATCAGCACACACTATTTCCAACCAGTTTTAGGGTTAGTTGTTTATTTTATTCACAATTTATGAGCTTGTTTTACATTATTTTTTGCAGGAGTATATTGTCTAACACCCAATGTGCAGAATATTGGTTCAAGTTAATTCAATATATTTCAAAACTTGACTATGATTATTGTGTTTAATTCATCTTGGTTTTGTTTTTGGATTGTAAGAATTTTATTATTATTTTAAGTTGTTTTAGTTTATCTGATTTATAGGTTTTGGATAATTTTTTCATTTGATGTCCACTCTCTCATTTTTTCGAAGCACGACCTGTTACTTCATCTCTTCAACAGTTCAACTGATTGTGATTCTCACGATTAAAAGAAAGAGTGATTTTATTCTAGAGAATTATCTCCCCTTACAAGCTCAAGTTAAGTTTTTTTTAACCCAAATTGCACATTTGGTATTATCAATATTCTTAATATTTGAATGCAATTGCAGATTAGCTAATACCGTACTTCCATTTTATCTTATTCTTTGCATTGAAAACAACTAAATACAAGGAATAGCATCGTACTTTCATTTATATGCGAAACTCTAAGCTTTCTTCCCCAATTCGCATTTATACATTAAAAACTTCGCATTTTCATTCAAATTCTTCGCATCTTGCATCCATCCGTCTTTGAGTTCATTCGCATTTCATCGCATTAACTGAGAAATTAATCAGTTGTCTCATATTCGCATTTCAGTTGTTTGAGAAACCCAGATACGAACCCAAATGCGAAACCCACTGATTTCAAATGCGAACCAACCAAAAATCATCAACCACGTACTTGTGTCACCAAATGCGAACTGAATATCACCATTAAATTCTCCTCGCATTCTATAGATGCGAACACAATCCAGATCTCCGACTCCAAGCTTGCGAAATCAAAATCAATTAACCTCAAACAAATCGTGAACTTCTTATGCGAACTGTTTTGACCCACAAAACCAAATGCGAACTCAATTGATGTCATATGCGAACTGATTTCATAGATGCGAACACAATTGATTTCATATGCGAATCCACATCCATCGATATGAAACCAATACCAGTTACAAGTAATTAGTAGCAACCATCGATCCTCTAATTTTCAATTACTCAGCCTTCGCTTTTCATACAACCCGTCGACCCTGAAAAATCGATAAACACCAAATGTCTCATTTTTAGATCGATTTTCTGATTAAATGTCATATTTGAAGAATGATCGATTTTCTGATTAAATGACCCCATTTTGCGAAGTTGGACCACTTATATTATTTCTTGAAAAGATCAGGTGCCAAATGCGAAACTCTAAGCTTTCTTCCCCAATTCACATTTATACATTAAAAACTTCGCATTTTCATTCAAATTCTTCGCATCTTGCATCCATCCGTCTTTGAGTTCATTCGCATTTCATCGCATTAACTGAGAAATTAATCAGTTGTCTCATATTCGCATTTAAGTTGTTTGAGAAACCCAGATACGAACCCAAATGCGAAACCCACTAATTTCAAATGCGAACCAACCAAAAATCATCAACCACGTACTTGTGTCACCAAATGCGAACTGAATATCACCATTAAATTCTCCTCGCATTCTATAGATGCGAACACAATCCAGATCTCCGACTCCAAGCTTGCGATATCAAAATCAATTAACCTCAAACAAATCGTGAACTTCTTATGCGAACTGTTTTGACCCACAAAACCAAATGCGAACTCAATTGATGTCATATGCGAACTGATTTCATAGATGCGAACACAATTGATTTCATATGCGAATCCACATCCATCGATATGAAACCAATACCAGTTACAAGTAATTAGTAGCAACCATCGATCCTCTAATTTTCAATTACTCAGCCTTCGCTTTTCATACAACCCGTCGACCCTGAAAAATCGATAAACACCAAATGTCTCATTTTTAGATCGATTTTCTGATTAAATGTCATATTTGAAGAATGATCGATTTTCTGATTAAATGACCCCATTTTGCGAAGTTGGACCACTTATATTATTTCTTGAAAAGATCAGGTGCCAAATGCGAAACTCTAAGCTTTCTTCCCCAATTCGCATTTATACATTAAAAACTTCGCATTTTCATTCAAATTCTTCGCATCTTGCATCCATCCGTCTTTGAGTTCATTCGCATTTCATCGCATTAACTGAGAAATTAATCAGTTGTCTCATATTCGCATTTCAGTTGTTTGAGAAACCCAGATACGAACCCAAATGCGAAACCCACTAATTTCAAATGTGAACCAACCAAAAATCATCAACCACGTACTTGTGTCACCAAATGCGAACTGAATATCACCATTAAATTCTCCTCGCATTCTATAGATGCGAACACAATCCAGATCTCCGACTCCAAGCTTGCGATATCAAAATCAATTAACCTCAAACAAATCGTGAACTTCTTATGCGAACTGTTTTGACCCACAAAACCAAATGCGAACTCAATTGATGTCATATGCGAACTGATTTCATAGATGCGAACACAATTGATTTCATATGCGAATCCACATCCATCGATATGAAACCAATACCAGTTACAAGTAATTAGTAGCAACCATCGATCCTCTAATTTTCAATTACTCAGCCTTCGCTTTTCATACAACCCGTCGACCCTGAAAAATCGATAAACACCAAATGTCTCATTTTTAGATCGATTTTCTGATTAAATGTCATATTTGAAGAATGATCGATTTTCTGATTAAATGACCCCATTTTGCGAAGTTGGACCACTTATATTATTTCTTGAAAAGATCAGGTGCCAAATGCGAAACTCTAAGCTTTCTTCCCCAATTCGCATTTATACATTAAAAACTTCGCATTTTCATTCAAATTCTTCGCATCTTGCATCCATCCGTCTTTGAGTTCATTCGCATTTCATCGCATTAACTGAGAAATTAATCAGTTGTCTCATATTCGCATTTCAGTTGTTTGAGAAACCCAGATACGAACCCAAATGCGAAACCCACTAATTTCAAATGCGAACCAACCAAAAATCATCAACCACGTACTTGTGTCACCAAATGCGAACTGAATATCACCATTAAATTCTCCTCGCATTCTATAGATGCGAACACAATCCAGATCTCCGACTCCAAGCTTGCGATATCAAAATCAATTAACCTCAAACAAATCGTGAACTTCTTATGCGAACTGTTTTGACCCACAAAACCAAATGCGAACTCAATTGATGTCATATGCGAACTGATTTCATAGATGCGAACACAATTGATTTCATATGCGAATCCACATCCATCGATATGAAACCAATACCAGTTACAAGTAATTAGTAGCAACCATCGATCCTCTAATTTTCAATTACTCAGCCTTCGCTTTTCATACAACCCGTCGACCCTGAAAAATCGATAAACACCAAATGTCTCATTTTTAGATCGATTTTCTGATTAAATGTCATATTTGAAGAATGATCGATTTTCTGATTAAATGACCCCATTTTGCGAAGTTGGACCACTTATATTATTTCTTGAAAAGATCAGGTGCCAAATGCGAAACTCTAAGCTTTCTTCCCCAATTCGCATTTATACATTAAAAACTTCGCATTTTCATTCAAATTCTTCGCATCTTGCATCCATCCGTCTTTGAGTTCATTCGCATTTCATCGCATTAACTGAGAAATTAATCAGTTGTCTCATATTCGCATTTCAGTTGTTTGAGAAACCCAGATACGAACCCAAATGCGAAACCCACTAATTTCAAATGCGAACCAACCAAAAATCATCAACCACGTACTTGTGTCACCAAATGCGAACTGAATATCACCATTAAATTCTCCTCGCATTCTATAGATGCGAACACAATCCAGATCTCCGACTCCAAGCTTGCGATATCAAAATCAATTAACCTCAAACAAATCGTGAACTTCTTATGCGAACTGTTTTGACCCACAAAACCAAATGCGAACTCAATTGATGTCATATGCGAACTGATTTCATAGATGCGAACACAATTGATTTCATATGCGAATCCACATCCATCGATATGAAACCAATACCAGTTACAAGTAATTAGTAGCAACCATCGATCCTCTAATTTTCAATTACTCAGCCTTCGCTTTTCATACAACCCGTCGACCCTGAAAAATCGATAAACACCAAATGTCTCATTTTTAGATCGATTTTCTGATTAAATGTCATATTTGAAGAATGATCGATTTTCTGATTAAATGACCCCATTTTGCGAAGTTGGACCACTTATATTATTTCTTGAAAAGATCAGGTGCCAAATGCGAAACTCTAAGCTTTCTTCCCCAATTCGCATTTATACATTAAAAACTTCGCATTTTCATTCAAATTCTTCGCATCTTGCATCCATCCGTCTTTGAGTTCATTCGCATTTCATCGCATTAACTGAGAAATTAATCAGTTGTCTCATATTCGCATTTCAGTTGTTTGAGAAACCCAGATACGAACCCAAATGCGAAACCCACTAATTTCAAATGCGAACCAACCAAAAATCATCAACCACGTACTTGTGTCACCAAATGCGAACTGAATATCACCATTAAATTCTCCTCGCATTCTATAGATGCGAACACAATCCAGATCTCCGACTCCAAGTTTGCGATATCAAAATCAATTAACCTCAAACAAATCGTGAACTTCTTATGCGAACTGTTTTGACCCACAAAACCAAATGCGAACTCAATTGATGTCATATGCGAACTGATTTCATAGATGCGAACACAATTGATTTCATATGCGAATCCACATCCATCGATATGAAACCAATACCAGTTACAAGTAATTAGTAGCAACCATCGATCCTCTAATTTTCAATTACTCAGCCTTCGCTTTTCATACAACCCGTCGACCCTGAAAAATCGATAAACACCAAATGTCTCATTTTTAGATCGATTTTCTGATTAAATGTCATATTTGAAGAATGATCGATTTTCTGATTAAATGACCCCATTTTGCGAAGTTGGACCACTTATATTATTTCTTGAAAAGATCAGGTGCCAAATGCGAAACTCTAAGCTTTCTTCCCCAATTCGCATTTATACATTAAAAACTTCGCATTTTCATTCAAATTCTTCGCATCTTGCATCCATCCGTCTTTGAGTTCATTCGCATTTCATCGCATTAACTGAGAAATTAATCAGTTGTCTCATATTCGCATTTCAGTTGTTTGAGAAACCCAGATACGAACCCAAATGCGAAACCCACTAATTTCAAATGGGAACCAACCAAAAATCATCAACCACGTACTTGTGTCACCAAATGCGAACTGAATATCACCATTAAATTCTCCTCGCATTCTATAGATGCGAACACAATCCAGATCTCCGACTCCAAGCTTGCGAAATCAAAATCAATTAACCTCAAACAAATCGTGAACTTCTTATGCGAACTGTTTTGACCCACAAAACCAAATGCGAACTCAATTGATGTCATATGCGAACTGATTTCATAGATGCGAACACAATTGATTTCATATGCGAATCCACATCCATCGATATGAAACCAATACCAGTTACAAGCAATTAGTAGCAACCATCGATCCTCTAATGAGGAAACAGTTTCCTATTCGATTGTGCTTTGCAATGACAATCAATAAAGCTCAGGGACAAACAATTCCATATGTAGGTATCTATCTTCCAGAACCAGTATTCTCACATGGACAACTTTATGTTGCATTGTCCAGAGGGGTTTCACGTTGCAATACAAAAGTATTAGTAAACCCTAACGAAAATTCAAAAGGTGATGGGGTTTATACAACAAATGTGGTGTATAAAGAAGTATTGCACGATTAATATTTTGTGTCGTCTTGATTGGTTGCTTTTTATTGGTTATTTGATGCATGATGTAACAAATAACACCATAGTTTGATTATATTGTCTTCAACATGTACTTTTTTTTAACATAACAATTTTGTAATGGAAACATATCACCGAAAGAACTCACGTGCCCCGCCGCTTTGCGCGGGTAGACGGCTAGTATATATATATATATATATATATATATATATATATATATATATATATATATATATATATATATATATATATATATATATAAAGATGATGTAAGTGATAAAAAAAAATATAATGAACGGAAAATTTTGAAAAGTACTTGGATTGTCAACGTAATTTTATGTTATTTGTTGCATGAGTGCCATTAATTGATAATGACAAAATATAATGTACCTGTATTTAATATAGTCAAAATTTTATTGAAACTAATAAAAATATACATAAAAAGGATATATAATTACTAGTACTACCTAGAGGTGGCAATCGTGTCGTGTCGTGTCGTGTCGGGTTCGTGTCGTGTCGAAACACTAAACGGGTTGAAAGTGCTTGATCCTAACCCGACCCATTTAATTAACGTGTCGTGTCGTGTTAACCCGTTTATTTTCGTGTCGAGTTCGTGTCGGGTTTCGGGTTAGGGCTATAGCTGGAAATATGCCGTGTCATGTGAGGTTAAAAGATTGAGCATGTTGAAAGAGTAGAAGTTAGGTAGGTAGAAAGGAAAAGCTAATACTTTAGAGGCAAAATAGTTGAAGGTATAGCAAGTTCAGATGAAAAAATTAAAAGAGTGGGAGTTAGGGAGGCGGATGACAAAGGTCATGAGGATGCGAGAGTGGTGAAAGAGACTGAGTAGTTTGGGAGAGAATGAAAAATTGAAATGAAGTCTTGATCTAGATGGCTAAGTCATTTCAACATTACAAAACAATTTAATTCGAAGGCTTTCTTTATTTATGGTTTTGATTTTGTATCTCTCTAGTTTGTTTAAATAATTCAAAAATACTTGCATATAAATAAACGGGTCATTTTCGAGTCATATTCGAGTTGAAATTGTCAACCCTAACCTTACCCATTTAATTTTCGTGTCGTGTCATGTCAACCCGTTTATTTAAACGGGTTGAAATATCTTACCCAAACCCGTTTATTTCGTATCAGGTTCGTGTCGGGTTCGTATCGTGCCAATTTTTGCCACCTCTAGTATTACCAACCATAAAATTAAACCACAAAACAACTACAACCGAATGGTTACCAATACAAAAACAAAGACGCAATAAATGTCTTCTTCAATCTTGAGTACCACTCGGTTTCTATAAATTCTTTATCCACTATAAAACATACATTAGTTTTCTCACCATTGAAATTCTCAAAAATGTCGATAACAATGACTAAAGTTTTGACCATATTTCATATCACCTTCATTCTTCTTGGTACTTCAAGTATGAAATTTGATCATATCTCTTTTTCCCTAATCATTTTTATTTCTTATTTAACTCTTTGTGCTATTACCTGCCTCTTTGCTTCTTGTAGAGCATTATTTTCGGTTTCCAAAAAAAACTTCATGTATGAAATCTCATATTCCTTACTATCTCCCAAAGAACAATTAAGAGCCTATTTTTTTTTAGTAAATTACACCAATTGTCCCTATGATTTGAGATAATTTGTGCGTTTGGTCCATAAATTATTTTTTAACTCTAAAGGTCCTATTGTTTGTTTTTTGTTACGTGTTTGAATAAACACACCTCCAATGTCACCCTCACCTTACGTTATTTACCCTATCATTTTTTCCTATTTAAATAATAGTCTTTTTAGGTAAGATATGGATCAAATGCGTAATAAATTAAAACAAATAGTAGGGCCTAACGCGTAACAAAAACAAACAGTAAAAACCTTCCAAATTAAAAAATAAATTAGGAACCAAACATGCAAATTACCTCAAACCATAGAAACCATTCGTGTAATTTACTCTTTTTTTTCCCTCTCCATACAAAAAAATGTAAGACAAATTTGATGGTCAAACATACCGTGTGTGATGATTACATTAGCGTTTATGTTTGTATATTATCTTTAAAATATTGTCCTATTAATTTATAAAGTTAAATGTCTTTTCCGGATTAAAATAAAAATAGTTGAGAAACAATATTTGGTCTTCCGAAAACAAGAACAAGATTACTTACGCTATTATATGTAACTTATGCAGGTATGGCATCACCTAATCCAACAGATGAATACATTAGCAAAACAAAATCGCACCCAACACAGGTATGCTATGCAGGAGGAATAGGGCCTTGTTCAGCTGAGTGTTTTACAGAATGTTGTGATCAAAAATGTAAAGATAGATACTATGACGGTGGGTTTTGTGTGAAAGTTCTCCCAACTAGTCTTTGGTTATGTCAATGTTCGTACAAATGTTGAACTTTACTCCTTATGATAAGTGTAATCAGAATAATAGATTTTATGGATAAGCTTTTCATATAATTTTTAATTTGTTCTTGACTTCAAATAAAACCTCAAATTATAAGTAAAATTAAAATTTTATTTCGTAATTACAAATTTCTTTTTAAATACCTGAATTAATCTTATAAACTATGGAATTATTTTTATAAAATTGAAATGTCTTTTTCAAGAAATTACAAAAACATATGAAAAATCATGCATGGATTAGGTCCTTTCTTTTTCTTTCTTATCAATGTTGTTGCAACTTATTTTGAAGTTCTTAATACCATCAAAATAAAATTCTTAAATATGTATCTTACCTTTTCTTTTGGTGTTTGTTAACTGTTTTTTCAAAGATTCCAATTGTTCGTCATTTTTCTTATTAAAAATACGAGCCATCTTAGTTTTAAAATCTGATGTTTGAGAAATTTGTTTATTAATCTCGTCATGAGAAAACATTATAATTTAGGTATTGTAGTTTTAAGGGTTAAGTTTTGATTGTTCTTGTTGAAGGAAAAGCTAGACAAACAAGAAGCCATAAAGATATACAAGAAATATCAAAGCTTCATTTATATACATCAAATGTCATTCGATTTTAATTATATTTATTTGAAAATTCTTAGTTTTTAAAATTTATTTTTAATTAATACATCAAATTCGCTATTATATTAACTTGATAGTAACTCTTTAATTTTCAACAAATTTAATTTGTTAGTTTAAATAAGATATTAAATTCAAAACATAAATATATTTAATTTAATTTTATTTTATTTGAAACACACGTTTTATAATTAGTAATCTAATAAAATTAATTTGGTAATTTAAATACCATGTTAATTCGTAACATAAGTGAGTATACCAAATAAATATAGTAACATAAGTAAAGTATAACAAATAAATATAGAAAAAGTCCAAAAGACTATATTTTTAAAATAGTTAAATTTTTTTAAATATAATACTAAATATAAAACATTGAATGCCAAATTAACCTAAAAAAAACCTATCCTATTTTTTTATAATAATGAAACTTTTCAAAAGAAGTAGCTTTTATTTATTTAAAACTAATATAGTTAAATATAAAACCTATTTTGAAATATCATATTCACACACAAGTGACATATATACTCCATTGAAATGATATAATCATATTTGATATATATTTAACTTGATTAGCCACTAATCGTTAAAAATAACTATAAATGAATAAACATTTTTTCTCACGACAACTCGCTTTTGAGACAATGTGATTTTAATATTAATCTATATTTAAAATAATTAGAATGTTTTAAAACAAAATAGTGTAATAACTAATAATTTAAACTTAGTAACAATGATATATTTATTTTTCATACAATATATTTATGAATAATTTATTTACATAATTCATTTATTAATGGGATACAAGAATACTAAACATATATTGTATATATATATAAATAAATAAAATTAATTGAGTGCTAAAAAGTGGTGCTAGTTGGTTGTGGAATACCTTCTAAATTAATAACAGAAAATGCTTGGATACTAAACACGATAAACTATAAGATACATTTCAAATACACCAAATAGTCCTGTGAGTTTTATATGAATTATAAGTCATTGAACTTTATTGTCTATATAAACAACCAAGATTAACAACCATATTCACAAATATTTTATCCTCACTGGAGAAAACATACTATACACAAAGGTAGGTACATCAATGAACACTCTACAGGAAGAGAAGGAAAAAAACAAGTCTAAGTTTTGTGAAAAAACAAGCTTATTAATGAAGTAAGGCACAACTTATGGAAGAATATTAAAGAAGAAAAATGTTCTTGTCTATGTGGGATGAAACAAATTCAATATACGAAGAGAAGCAACAAATGTATGAATTATTGCGTTCTTATTGCATGAAAAAGAGTTACGAACAACTATATCTAGTGACTCATACGATAAAGATATGCACAACTTTCTCACCTTTACCAATCATATCTATGTTCATGATAAAATAACTGAAAACAATACGACAGTACGTGAGAAAATCATGGATAAAAGATTTTTTTTAAGATTTATAAATTCTCAATCTTAGTTACTTTAGGAAAAATATAAAAATGATGCTAGTCCATGAAATTGCACTTTGCACATTGCTAAGTCGTTAGTGGAGTATGTGTGGTTAACCGACACACTAACTTGGACTAACAAGTGTGGTAAATAGTAGCTTAAGAATTACCATATATCAATGGAGCGTGTGTGGTTAACCGGCACCTTGATTAGGTGATAAATGACATCGAGAGTGCCAAGCTGATTTGCATGGTTATTCACACCTTGTTTGTTATCATCAGTATCCCATTCACAAACTTGAAGGACATAATCGAGATTAAACATGCCATTTAAACATTCAATGAATCTCAAAAGGATCAAGGAATTTCATTTCATTTAAAACCTAATTCTTTATTTCGTTTTTCGTGGCCGATTTGGTAAATAGTCATTTACCTACCTTCAAATAATTTACAATTGGATTATGACATCCCTCTTCAGAATTGTGAATTATTATGTTAGGTCCTAGCCTTAATATTTCATTGGGTCTTATATTAAGGATTCTTTGTCTAATCAAAACTATGTCTTTTTTCTTTTTTAGATGTCTGGCTCAAACAATGCTTCTGGCTCGAACTCCAACTCCTGAAGCTCTTTTTATCTTATGAACATTTGTACGGGGATCACATTTGATGGATCCAATTTCAATGATTGGATTTGCAACATTCGAATGACATTGCGGTACGAGGAGAAAGAATACGTCCTCGACAAAGAACTCAAAGAGATAGATGAAACCAAAGCTACTGCTGAAGAAATGGTTGAGTATAGGGCTCATGAAAAGGACGTGACAAAGGTGTCGTGTATTATGGTGGCCATTATAACTCATGAGCTGCAACGGTTCTACGAGGACTACTGGCCTTAAGAGATGTGCCAAGATTTGATGGAAAAGTACCATCAAATTGCGCCTCAAGAAAGGTATGAGATTTTCGCCTCGCTGATAACAATCAAGATGAAGGATAGAGAGTCCATCACGAGCCACTTGCAAAGAATGCAAAGATATGTGGATCGTTTGCTCAAGTTGAACGTCAACTTTGACGAAGAGTTGGCCATTGATATAATCATCCACTCTTTACCTCCTTGTTATGATCAATTCAAGATGACTTATCATATGAACAAAGAGTAAGTCACTTTGAGCAAACTTCAAGGTTTGTTGAGAACTGCTGAAAGTGGACTTAAAGGCAAAGCAGTCGAGTCCACCCCTACTGCTGCTGCCCCGATCCTTGCTATAGGACATGGAAAAGGGAAAAAGAGGAAAGCTCCCTCTAAGAGCCATAAAAGAAAGTCCCATGATGGATCTTCTTGTTGGGTTTTGAGCACTATAACACTCCTATGGTGCACATGCAACCCTAGATGCTCTGGATCTATGTTTTCTTTAATTATACACGTATATTTTCATTTTTCCAAAGCATACATCCTAACTAGCATACAAATTGACAACTGAGCAATACAACTATTTAGATAACTTACCTCTTAGAAGCAATGTTTTAAAATCCGATTTGAACCAGTCGGTCAAACCGGTTAGACCGGGAATCGGAGAAGGAAGCGGTTCAACTATCACCAGTTTTATGTCAATTTTTGAACCGGATCGAACTAGCTGGGTTTTACAAAAATCTGGTTGAACTAGTTCAGTTAAACCGGTTGAACCAGTTAAATTGCATACAAACACATGGAATTTAAAGCTTTTGCATAATAAACTTTGGTAGTTTTTTCACATTTATTAAAAAATTTCTGAATAAAAACACATGATAAATGGTATGAAGTTTTTTGATGCGTTTATATTCATCTGGAACTTTATTTTCTTTTTAATCCACATGGATTGATGTAAAACTTATAGTTATGAGTTATTTTAATGTATTTAGATTGATCTACAACTTGTTTTCATGTGTATTTTAATGATTGAACTTGTGGTCCTCAAACTATTGATTTGTGTATGTACGTATGTATAGGAAAATACAAAAAAGATGAAAATTATAGAAACCAGTTTACTCAGCAGTCGAACCGGTTGAGCCAGAAACTGGTCACCATACTAGTTCAACAAAAAACTGGTTTTTAAAACATTGCTTAGAAGCACTTGTACTTCTTGACCTTTGAAAGCTTAAGCACCTCAAGTGTGATGCCTCTAATGGTTCACAAACACCAATATGCAAGAAGAGGTTTGAGAGAATAAGTTACTTAACACAAAATCAATATCAAACTTCTTAGAATGATGGTGTGTATGTGTGTGTGTCACCGATTTTGGCCATGAGGGGTTCCTTTTATAGTGCTAGGGTTACAACTTTGCGAACCCTAATGACCTTTCATATTACTTAGACTCCATGGGTTAAAACCTCCATAGACTATCACATTGGTTCAGCCCATCCTAAATAACCATGGATTATTAGCCCACACAATAACAACCATTGATTTACATAATCAATCCCCGTATATTTAATTAGTCTCTTTTGATCAAAAAATTAATTCCAAATTAATTCTTGATCAATACTAATTAAAGAATATGATTTTTATATTAATATATTATACTTTTAATATATTAATAAATCATAAATAACCTTATTCTCAAAAGTCCATCCTATCAAATTGCACTGGTAAAGGAAACCGAAAAGGACCATGCTACAATCGGGTCAAGTACATCCCAATTATAGTTATGGGCTTAGACACCAAATCCAACAGTCTCCCATTTGGATAAATCTAATAACTTCAACTGTCAACGTAACTTCAGGATCCGATTCGCAATCGTAAGCTTTCAAAAGCCGTTGTCAAACTCTAACCTAGTCAGTGACTCGTCCTTTACATAAGGGATCGTATATTCCTCTGTTCTCAAGATATCTATGCGGGCAAATACCTTGAACATAGTCATACTTATTGTCCTGTAATTTGTTTTCCGATTTCCGATTCGTCTGACATAGAACATAAGTGAACACATCAATTTAGTTCTGACCGGTCCTGCCACATAGTCAAAACAGAATCATTGAGGGCCGTAAGGTATTATTTTTAATCGTCTTAGGATAAAAGGAACAAATAAACTTCAACATTATATGCTTGTACTAACTACTCATTAAGTCATGCACAACGATACGTTTTATAACATCAAGTTACTGATGCGTTTTTGTATCATCAATGCACAACCAACTCATAGTCAACAATTCATATATCTTAGTTTGAAGATTATATGATATTATTGTCTCACAATTACTCATGATAAATTCCATGGAGTAATTTAGGTGAGCGTGGGTTAATCCAATACTCAAATCTTATTTTAGGACCAATCATGTATGGTGTAACAAACTCTTACTATGTCTAACGCCTTAGACAATCTACAAGCCAACTCATGACAATCTAGCCTTATTACCTACTTCCAAAGTATGATCGACTGTGGATGGTTTGAAAAATATTGTTATTCGAGAAGTTAAAACATGCAAAATGAAACACAAGAATAACACTAATTCTATATGGCCTAAAAACTTTTGAGTGTAAATAAAACACCTTTTATTCAATCACCATATTGATTACACATTATTCATTGTATATTGTTTCGATTTATCAACTAATAATTGAATTAAAACAATAGTTATCCCATGCTCCAAGCATACCCACTATGTTTTACCTACGATCCTTACTTTGTGAAATAGATCAGTTGTAATCATTTCCAACGATACTATTTTCACAACTCCAAATCCTTATCGTAAGTGTAAGAATACCAAGTTCTTGCCACTTATTATAATTTGTTAGATTCTAAACTTATATGTAGTGATCCTTTTTTAATGACTATATACACAAGTCACAGAGACTTTGTTAATTACAGAACTTTCCATTGGAGATTGTTACAAGAAAATTCCATAGATCCGAAGTCTCATATCCAAAGAACATTCCTTTGAACATCCTTCTTGCATAAAAGTTTCTAACTTTCTCATAGATTCTTGATATCCAACTCTCATTATGGAAACATTTCCATATTTTTCATATGACAACTCATTGTTAATAGAATCCTATCTATTCATAATAATGTCAATATGGTCCATCCCTTACTATACTTCCAACTATCCATAAGCAATCAATATTTGGCGAACCTTGGATTGTTCTTAGCAGTTATTTAATAACTTTAGTCATATCCAGTTCTAGTCCCCTAAATTCCCCAGGCATTTGGATAATTAGAACACATGAATATTATAGCATATGCAATCGATCCTATACCCGAAGCATATGAGATACGATTCATAATGTCTTACATAAAGAGATGATACTTGACCAGTCTTTTTGCTTTAATAATTCCATATATAGAATTTACAATGTTGAAGCATTTCAATATGGTATTCATATATATCCTTGACTAAATTTGATTAAAATCTCAATCTAAACTTTTAGAAGTGAAATGAAGTATAAGTTCCTCTCCCTTAATTATAGCAAAACAACTTTTCAACTCTACAACTTTGCGAATCGAAAACTTTGTTTCCTATAATTAACATTGCTAACTTGAAACTGATGGGTTTTAGCCATAAGAACTTTCCTATGTGCGCATGCAAAACCCTATTGCTCGGATCTAGGCTTTCTAATTAAACATGCTTTGAATCCAAGACTTCTAATAGCTAATTAGATTAAATAACAATGATGAAACAGATCTAGAATCATACCTTTGAGTTCCTTGTTGATCTTGTTGTCTTGGAGCTTCTAGAGTCACAAATGTCACTCCTCTAATGGCTTACAAACACCAATAGCAAGAAAGATGATTTAGGAGAGAGGAGAGGGGAGGAATTTGGCCAGAGGTTCCTTGCTTTAGGTTGTGTGTCGAATTCCCTCACCTCTAGGGTCTATTTATACTTGTAGACTCCTTAAGGGTTACCACCTAAACCCTAATTGGATAATCTTCTCTTAAGGCTATCCAAATCCATTCCATAGATAACCCTATGGACGATTTTGGCTTATCCAAGCCCTAGAAATCGTCCATCCTATCTAGGATAAGGATTTACAGTCTAAAGTGTAACTATCAAACAATTGACAGTTTATACCCTCTTATTTAATTAATCTCTTTAAGTCACCAAATTAATACCAATTAATTTATGACTTATATTAATCAAATAGCCATATATTATTCCTTATAATATTTACTCTCTCTTAACAAATCATCCTTCAAGTTGCTATGGTGAAGGCAACCCAAAAGGACCATGCACAACCGGATATAGTTATAGCCTTAGACACTATTCCAACAGTCTCCCACTTGGATAAGTCTAGTAACTATACAAGTACAATTCGGCTTGCAATCGTAGCTCTCAAAGACGCTGTCAACTATGATCTAATCAATCTTATCCTTTAGATAAGGGATCGTACAGTCCTCTGTTAGATATCATGCTGAAAATCCTATGGAATGGTTAGTCATGCATTTAAATTTCTCGATCTCCGATTTATTCGACATAGAACTTAATCAAACACATCAATTCAGTTCTGACCGGGCCCGGCACATAAGTCAAATCAAATCATCGAGTGGCCAAGATATCTCTTCTACCCTCTTAGGATAAAATTTATAGATAAACTTCGACTTATATGCATTTACTTATTCATTAACCAACAATACACAACAATGCGTTTTATAACATCAAGTTACTGATGCGTTTTCGCATTATCAATGCACAATCAATTAACAAATAATAAACCATATATCTAGGTTTTAAGACTATATGATATTATCGTCTTGCGATCACCTTTTATATCGTATTCCATAAGGTGATTCCAGCAAGCGCGGGTTTATTCCAATGCTCAAAACCAGTTCATAAGCACTCATGAACGTTGCAGCAACCTTTGCTATGTCTAACACCATTTAGACATTCTACACACCAATTCATGACAATCTTCATTCATATCTACTCCCAACATATGAACGATTGTGGACCATTTGAATAATTCGATTATTCCTAATAAACTCAATTATTCTGGAAGTCAAAACATGCAAAGTGAAACAATAGTTAAACAACTAACATGTGACAGTAACTTTACTCATAAATAAAACTCCTTTATTTAATCATCAAATGTTAATTACATTTATCTATTATATGTTTCTAATACTATCTAATCTATACTAATATCATCATTCAGCCCAATACTCCTAGCATGCTGCAAGTGCTTAACCATACTCAGTCCCTTCGTAAGCGGATCTGCTGGGTTATCTTCTGATGATATCCTCTTCACTACGAGTTGTCCTTCTTCTACACGATGTCTAATGAAGTGATATTTTCTGTCGATACGTCGAGATCTACCATGATCCCTCGGTTCCTTGGTCAAGGCAACCGCACCTTCGTTATCACAGAAAATCTCCATGGGCTCCTTTATGGCCGGTACAACTCCAAGATCACCAATGATGTTCTTTAGCCATATTGCCTCCTTCGACGCTTTGCTCGCTGCAATGTACTCTGATTCGCACGTTAAATCAGCTACGGTTTCTTGCTTGGAACTCTTCCAAGTCACTGCTCCTCCATTTAGGGTAAAGACCCAGCCCGACTGCGAACGGTAGTTGTCCCTGTCGGTCTGAAAGCTGGCGTCACTATACCCTCGCACCTTGAAGTCATCACTCCCTCCAAGGACTAAGAACCATTCTTTCGTCCTCCGAAGGTACTTAAGGATGTTCTTCACTGCATTCCAATGTGCTTTGCCAGGGTTCCCTTGATATCTGCTAACCATGCTCAAAGCGAAGGCTACATCAGGGCGAGTACAAGTCATAGCGTACATGATTGAGCCAACTGCGGAAGCGTATGGTACTCGGCTCATTTCTGCTATCTCAGCTTCGGTACTCGGACTTTGAGTCTTACTCAACTTGGCATTTCCTTGTATCGGTAGTTCTCCCTTCTTTGAGTTTTCCATACTAAAACGTTTCAGTACCTTCTCTAAGTAAGTATTCTGACTAAGTCCAATTAGTCTCTTACTTCTTTCTCTTACTATCCTTATTCCCAAAATGTAAGAAGCCTCTCCGAGGTCCTTCATAGCGAAGCACTTCCCGAGCCAGGACTTAACCTCCAGCAGAGTCGGGATGTCGTTTCCTATGAGTAATATGTCATCGACATATAGAACGAGGAAGCTTACTATACTCCCACTGGCTTTGACATATACACAAGATTCATCTTCGCTTCGTACAAATCCAAACTCTTTGACTTTCTCATCGAAGCAAAGATTCCATCTGCGAGATGCTTGCTTAAGTCCATAAATGGACTTCTCAAGCTTACACACTCTATTCGGATGCTTCGGATCCACAAACCCCTCTGGCTGAGCCATGTAAACATCCTCAGCCAACTTTCCGTTAAGGAAAGCGGTCTTGACATCCATTTGCCAAATCTCATAATCATGAAATGCGGCAATTGCTAGCATCACTCTAATAGATTTAATCTTCGCAACTGGTGAGAAGGTCTCATCATAGTCAACTCCGGGAGTTTGAATAAAGCCCTTCGCGACCAATCGCGCCTTATATGTGTGTACGTTCCCATCCACGTCGGTCTTCTTCTTGAAGATCCACTTGCACCCTACGGTCTTACGTTCGGGCACATAATCAACCAAATTCCAAACTTGGTTATCGTACATGGATTGGATCTCGCTATCCATCGCCTCTTTCCATTTCGCAGACTCCGGGCCTGCCATTGCTTCCTTATAGCTATTAGGTTCATCAAGATTTACTAGTGTACCATCACTAATATACGTGTCCCCTTCGGTAGTAATATGAAAACCATAAAACTGGAGATGAACTCTAACTCTATTGGAACGTCTAAGAGGTAAGGATTCGTCAATCGGTTCAACCGGAGTTTCCTCCTCGGGTTGAATGCCAGCGATAGAGGTTCCTTCATCTATCGACTCTTGAATCTCTTCAAGTTCGATTTTCCTCCCACTGTCTCCTTGGCTTATGAGTTCTTGCTCTCGGAAAACTCCTCTCCTCGCAACAAAAACAACATTGTCTTTCGGTCTATAGAAGAGATATCCAAAGGAAGTTTGCGGGTAGCCGATGAAAATACATCGCTCACTTCGAGGTTCAAGCTTGTCGTGAGTATCTCGTCTTACGAAAGACTTGCAACCCCAAACCTTGATATGTGCCAACGAGGGAGCTTTCCCTGTCCACATCTCGTGAGGTGTTTTGGCAACCTTCTTAGTTGGGACTCGATTAAGGATATGGGCGGCAGTCTCTAAGGCATACCCCCAAAAGAAGATAGGTAGTGAAGCACGACTCATCATAGAGCGAACCATATCCAATAAGGTTCGATTACGCCTTTCTGCCACACCATTCAACTGCGGTGTCCTAGGAGGCGTCAATTGCGAAACTATTCCACACTCCTTGAGATAATCGTGAAATTCAAGACTTAGGTACTCTCCTCCTCGATCGGATCGAAGCATCTTGATTTTCCTGCCCAATTGATTCTCCACTTCATTCTTAAACTCCTTGAACTTTTCAAAAGTTTCTGACTTTTGCTTGATTAAGTAGATATACCCATATCTACTATAGTCATCAGTAAAAGTCACATAGAAGCGGTTCCCATCCTTCGTGGTTGATCTAAAGGGTCCACATACATCGGTATGTATTAGGTCCAATAGTCCCTCACCCCTTTCACAAGTACTCGTGAAGGGTGACTTAGTCATCTTTCCAAGTAAACAAGACTCGCATGTGTCATCTTCCCTAAGGTCGAATGACTCCAACACTCCATCCTTTTGGAGTTGGGCTATGCGTTTCTTGTTAACATGTCCAAGACGACAATGCCACAAGGATGCTTTATCCATACTAGTGGAAGAATCAATATTCAAAACATCATTTCCTAAGTTATCAACAATCATAACAGTTTCATATATTCCATTACATGGTATAGCTTCAAAGTAAAAGACACCATTTAGATAAGCCAAAATAGAACCATTCTCATTATTAAAAGAAAATCTAAATCCTTGTCTATATAAACCATGACATGAAATGATGTTTCTAGCCATTTCTGGCGAATAGCAACAATTGTTCAAATCTAAAACCAAACTATTCCTAAGCACTAAAGAATACACTCCAATCTTGGTCACAGGCGACGATCTTCTGTTCCCCATGATTATATTGATCCTTCCTTGCTCCACATCCCTACTTCTTTTTAGTCCCTGCACATTAGAACAAATGTGATAACCGCAACCGGTATCAAGAACCCAAGAAATAGCATGATTAGAATCGTTAGATTTGATTGTGTATATACCTGTGAAAGATGGCTTGATCTTTCCTTTCTTGATGGCTTGCAGGTAATCCGGGCAGCTTCTCTTCCAATGTCCTATCTTGTGGCAGTGGTGGCACTCTGCCTCCCTTGGGTTGGAACAGGGCTTAGAGGGATCAACTTTGGTCCCACTAGAAGAGGAACCATCTCGGGCTTTCACCTTTCGATTGTTATTCGATGAAGCTTTCCTCTTTTTTCCCTTCCCTTGACCAATAGCCAAGACAGGAGCAGCGGATGGATTGGGAGTTGGTGCAACAGACTTGTCCTTGAAATTGCTCTCAGCAACCCTCAAGAGACCTTGGAGTTTGCTTAGGGTGACCTCCTCTTTGTTCATGTGGTAGGTCATCCTAAATTGGTTGTACATCGGAGGCAAAGAGTGAAGCACCATGTCGATCGCCAAGTCTTCGCCGAAGTCAACATTTAACTTGCGAAGGCGGTCGACATACCTTTGCATCTTTTGCAGGTGCACGGTAAGAGATTCTCCATGACCCATCTTAGCGGAGATCATGTTAGTGAAAATCTCGTAACGCTCTTGTCTCGCGTTTTGGTGGTACCTCTCCAACAAGTCTTGATGCATCTCGTATGGATACATGTCCTCGTAGGACTTTTGGAATTCGGAGTTCATGGTGGCGATCATGATGCAATGTACCTTCGTTGCATCTCGCTCATGAGTTTCAAAGGCGGTGATTTCGGAGGGAGTAGCAACTTCGGGGTTGATTTTCTCGAGCTTCTCATCGAGGACATACTCTTTATCCTCATAGCGAGCAATGGTGCGAATGTATCTTATCCATTCGCTAAAGTTCGTTCCATCGAAGGTGACCTTTTGGCAAAGGCTCATCAACGTGAAAGAACTAGCAGCAGCGTTGTTTGCGTTTGACATCTATAGAAAGGACAAAGATAGATTAGAACAAGAATCCCTAATTATCACCCAATAAGAAAAATTAGGGCTTAGGATCCAACAATAACATTTACATACTAGAAAAGGGATGCCGTAATCTAATATGCAAATAAATTGAAGGTAAGTGAATGACGATTCACTAATTCTCCATTACAAAACTTAAACTATTAGTCCTAAGTGTTTTTGAGAATTCCTAGGTTCGGATGAGATTCATTGAACTATTCAATGGCATGTTTAAATCTCGATATGCCCCTCTTGTTTGTGACTGGGATGCCGAGGATCACAAAGCGGGTGTGAATTACCATGCAAATTCACATGGTGCCTTCATTGTAACGATCACCTATTCGATGTGCCGGTAAACCACACACGCTCCATCGAACTATGATAAACAATGAATCACCCTTTGCCACCTTCGCTTAGAACCAATTAGTGTGCCGGTAAACAACACATGCTCCACTAACTTCTTAGCAAGGTGCAAAGTGTAATTTCATGGGATTGCATCAATTCACTTTTCCTAAAGTAACTAAGATTGGGAAATTTTTAAAACGTGTAGTTACTTTGTGTTTCTTATTATACTTTTAATGAGAAGATGAGGTTGCCCTATCCTACCCGTTCGGCTAACGACCCTCCACCAATCAAGCAAGCGGTGGGTGTGAGTGTACACCCATTAAGCGCCATTTTATAGGCCGCAACCTTATACCCACCTTATAGACCGGCTTTGTGAATGAGGCCTACTAGCGGTAAGACTAGCATTTAGTTATACATATATATATTATTCTAGTAATATCATATAAGTATAGGGTTGTATTTTAAAACCTTTTAAAATCTCGGGTTTGAAATTTAAGTTGTCTAAATTAAAACTTTTAATCACAAATATAAATTTCAAAACTTTAGGGTAGGTTTTAAACATTTAAAACATGGAGGATCAAATAACAAATAATTCCAATTAACAATTAATATCCTAATTATCTTTATTTGATTTATCTAAGATTTCTTTCAAGATAATTATCAAAATAATTAATCATTATCATATAAGGAAATTAAATATTTTATTAGATGATAAATATCTTTAATTAGATCAAGATAATAGTCATATTTATCAAAAAATCGGATTTAGATTGATCTAATATGATTAAGGTAAGTTTCCATAAGATAATTATGAAAAAATCCCGAATCTGGCCATTCCTGACGCCTGGACTCGCCGAGTCACAAGGGGACTCGCCGAGTCTGGCCTACTCGCCGAGTCCACCTTGGAACTCGCCGAGTCAGTGACTCATAAACCCAAAAATCGAATTTTGCAGGTTTGTTTCAGTTAATCAAGCAACAATTTAAAGAAAACCAAGCTAGGCTCTGATACCACTGATGGGTTTTAGCCATAAGAACTTTCCTATGTGCGCATGCAAAACCCTATTGCTCGGATCTAGGCTTTCTAATTAAACATGCTTTGAATCCAAGACTTCTAATAGCTAATTAGATTAAATAACAATGATGAAACAGATCTAGAATCATACCTTTGAGTTCCTTGTTGATCTTGTTGTCTTGGAGCTTCTAAAGTCACAAATGTCACTCCTCTAATGGCTTACAAACACCAATAGCAAGCAAGATGATTTAGGAGAGAGGAGAGGGGAGGAATTCGGCCAGAGGTTCCTTGCTTTAGGTTGTGTGTCAAATTCCCTCACCTCTAGGGTCTATTTATACTTGTAGACTCCTTAAGGGTTACCACCTAAACCCTAATTGGATAATCTTCTCTTAAGGCTATCCAAATCCATTCCATAGATAACCCTATGGACGATTTTGGCTTATCCAAGCCCTAGAAATCGTCCATCCTATCTAGGATAAGGATTTACAGTCTAAAGTGTAACTATCAAACAATTGACAGTTTATACCCTCTTATTTAATTAATCTCTTTAAGTCACCAAATTAATACCAATTAATTTATGACTTATATTAATCAAATAGCCATATATTATTCCTTATAATATTTACTCTCTCTTAACAAATCATCCTTCAAGTTGCTATGGTGAAGGCAACCCAAAAGGACCATGCACAACCAGATATAGTTATAGCCTTAGACACTATTCCAACAGAAACTTACCATAATAGTTATGCTCCTACTAGCATAACAATTATTTTGTTAGTTGCATAACATTTATGCTCCCATTAGTTGTGACATAAGTCCATAAATCAGCTGGACTTCTAGAAATCAATACTTTATTGACTTTCTAATCAAAGTTCATATTTCTGACACAAGATGCTTCGATAAGCCTTTATCTAAGATCACACACCTTTTATTAGAAAGCTCATATGTATGTCTAAACAGGTTTAGAACTTACAACAATACGTCTCAAATGTTTAGACCTATTGCCACCATTTCTAACAATGCGAACTATGAAGAGGGATGTCGTAGTCATAATCGAATTTGAGAATGCAAACGTCACAATTGCTAACTCTTTAAAAACTACTTAGTGAACGAGTTTCCTCACAATCATTTTCATGAATTGGAGAGAAATCTTATGACACTTAGATTTTTATAATGTATGTGTTCCTATCCATGTGAATTTGTCAAAACCATAATCACAAGACAAGGTTAGTGACAAATCCAAACTCATATGGACCGAACTTGTTCAATCTTAATTCATTGCCACGTGGAAGCACAAGGGACTATGTAAAACATCCCAAAAATACAGTCGAAAAATTTTGTTTTTAAATCATTAATAACACCATAAATATCATCATCATATGAGAAACATAAATAGTATATCTCAAAATATCATAACAGCTGTCAGAATACATCAACGTATCAATATCCCATGCAAAACAAATGGTGTGTGCATTGAAATCTTCCCGAACTCTTCTTTGGAAACCGAGGTACCAGAAACCAAAAGTAAAACCTGTAAGCACAAAGCTTAATAAGTCTCCCCACACTACCACATACCATACACTGGGCCTTGCCCGCTACATCGGGCTCTGCCCGACATCCGAGCGAAATCCGGTATACATATAAATACATCAATAATAAAAATAACATAAACACATAGCAACACATACTGGGCCTTGCTCACTGCATCGGGCCACGCCCGACATCGGGCCCCTCCCAGTATCAAACCGAAGTCCGACATCGGGCCCCTCCCAATATCTGACTGAAGTTCGGAATATATATCATAGCAACAAGCACGTAATACATAAGAATATAACATATAAACATAGCAAACTTCCTCGGGCTTGCCCCGACATCGGACCGAAGTCCGAAACACATAACATATAAGCTATTTCTACATTAGGCTTACCCCGACATCAGGCTTTCTCGGAATACATAACACATAATATGCATGAGTCACAAAGACATCAAGCATATATATATATATATATATATATATATATATATATATATATATATATATATATATATATATATATATATATATATATATATATATATATATATATATATACTCTTCTCGGGACTACCCCGACATCAGACCGAAGTCCAAAATATATAAGATGCATCGAGCTACCCCCAACATCGAGCCTAAGCCCGACATACACTAACATACATAAATCGTCCGACATTGGTTCGAACTGTTCTTACTGGAGGAAAACTCACCTCACACTGCTGAAGTCCTGTTGACAAAACCCTAGCTGCTGTGTAAGGCCCAAATTTCATGATCCAATTTAGTAATCAATGAAGTTAATTATAATAAAGGAGAGATGTAGAAGAAGAAGAATTAAAATCAAGCATGCAAACATCTATATTCAGTAAATGTCAAGTACATCTTGAGAAAAGTACAACTGCAGCAGAGTTCTGACACCAGCAAAAATCAGTACAATCTGACACACCTCAGTTGCTATAAATAGTACTCCTCACACCAGCACAAGAGAGTGCAGCCAAACATATGTGTGCTGCCGCACACACATGTGTGGCAGCACACATTACACTACACCACATAGTCACTTCTAAAAAGTCACTATCATTTATACAAAATGATGCCTAGCTCAAACCACAAAATTATGTTCTTTCATGCTGGATGACAGATTCTCGAATCTGTCAACATCAAAATAACACCCAATTAATAATTGGTTTCAACACATATACCTATAAGTCCCTGCTTGGGGTAAAAGACTGCTTTACCCCTATCTTAGCTTGATTGAAGCCCAAGGCCCAATCCAAAGGCCTTAAAGTCCATTATGAGTCAAAGCCCAACATATCGCCTAATTTTCTAAATTGGGCCCAAACCTTTACATGGTCTTATTCTAAGGCCCAAATCATTTAGTCTAGTCCAAACATTTGGCACTTCTAATGGCCCAATATCTTATAATCATCAAGGCCCAAACTATGACCTAATTTTCCAAATTGGGCCCAAACCCCTTACATGGGCCTTACCCTAATTCCATTAAATTATTCTAGTCCATTTTCTTGCTTTTGGATGGTCTATTATTATCCCAATCACCAAAGCCCAATAGGAAAGCCCAACTCAAAGCCCAAGTGAAATTAGGGTTTCACATAAAATGACAAGTAGGGTTAAGTGTTTCTCACTTAACCCATTAAGAACTTAGTCCATTAAGTCCATCACTCTACTAATTAACTCATATGGTGTGATTGGGTGAAATTCACAATTTCGTTCCAATGACCCAAATGTGAGTCCTGATAAGTCCAAGCTAATGATTCCAAAATTAGGGTTTTCTAAACCCTAATTAGGGTTTCAAACCCATTCATAGCCCAATAGGCCCAAAATCAAGTCCTTAGATCAATTAGGGTTTACTAGGCCCATTAGGGTTTTAGTCCATTTTCCAAGCATCCCAAACAAATCAAACACAATAAGCACACTGCCACCGAACACGGCGGCTGGTGGCGGCAGCCACCACCCTACGGTGGTGGTTTTGAGTTTCATTTTATTATTATAATCTCTAATTACAATTTACAAAGCTTTAATCCCAAAAATAACACACACCAGAAGATAGACACACACACAACAACCCTTGTGGTGGCCGGTAGTGGTAGAGGGTGGTAGCCACCACGTCACGGTGGTGGTGGTGGCTTTTTTTGGCAAAACAAACCACCTACAACCTTATGAAAAACACAACAAGTCTACTCGAATACACACCCATACACAAACTCATAGCCACCTCTACGGTGGCTGGTGGTGTCAAGATCCTGCAGAAGACGACAGAAGGAAGCTATATGGCGGCAGCTACCATTGTTGGCCGCCATGGTGGTTGCCCATGTTTTCCAACCAAGAAATACATACAAACACATCTTAAAATCACGGAAAAACACCACCAAACGTACCCACGGCCACCATGTCTGTTACAGCAACAACCAGAGATATTCCTCGCGAGAAAAGAAACAACCGTGAGGGGGGGGGGGGACGTTGAGGGCGGACTACGGTGTTTGACAGCAACTCAAGTAGAACAACAACACACACATGAACAAAAAATGGAACCTCCGAGTAAGTTATCCACAGGAAGTCGACAACCAATTTATCTTCAATAGAACCGGGCAACAACGTCATAGCAGCCCCATTTCTTTAATGGCAAATATAGTCCCTCCTTTCCCATTTCTTTGAAATTCAGCCCCCATTTTACCCTTTTAACCTCCAACATTAGAATCTATTTCAATTCATGTACAATATTTACCAAATACACCCCAACTTCCATAATTCCTCTCAAATTCGATCCATAATTTACTGAACAACCCCTTAGTCTCCAAATCTCTTCAAACGAAGTCCCAGAAGTTACCAAGTAGTGTTTGCCTTAATAAATATTTACGAAACAAATCCGAAACTTACACTTTTAACACCTAACTTCTAAAATTGTAACATTTGGCTCCCGAAAACCATCACCCCACTAAAGTTATGGATTTAGGGATACTATTCATTAGTTAATTAATTAATTTATTTATTTAGTAAATGGGGTGTTACACTACCATTGCTTCCAGGTTGTAATGCAAACAATTGTGAACTCATAGAACTCACATGCATAGTCAACCAACTGGAATGGGCACAAAAATAAGAATATGTCAGCATGCTAGGTTACATACCTCAAGTCGTGTGCTAGTGATTGACAATAGGTTGAATCTTGATTAGTTCTTAAAAATTTTCAAGATCTTTAAGACTCCCACTGACCTCTTGACATATAAGTTTCTCTCTATCAAGAAACATTACTTGACAAACAAATATTCAAGAGTTAGTACAATTTCTTATAAAGAAAAACTCTTTTGACAATCAGTCTTAGTTTATCTTTGTTTTATCTAAAACATTACAACTTACCAATCAAGAGTAAAAAACATTTTACTCTACATTTGCTGATATGTCACTCAATATACAATCTTGGAGGATGACTCTAAGATTTGATTTTGGAACGAAGTATGATTCATTTTAATTGATTTAACCATTTCAACAATTCCTGATTCCTCTTCTTAACCAGAAAATGAACTACAACATCCTTAGAGGTTCAAATTGTGATATGGTTTTCATAATCATTAAGATGATCATAAAACACGATACTCAAGTACCCCCCCCCCCCTATTTTTAGATTGGAGAAACTTTAATATTTCTTCTGACTTTGATTCTTCTTATTCGTTCTGCTATACATTGAGACTTTTCAATAACTTAGAATTATACTTAATCTTGTAAGCATAACTATATTTACTAACTTTAGTAAACCATAACAAATAATCATATCGTTCTTTGTGGTGGACCTGACCAACACACAACCAAGTGTACCCGATCACCTAGCCCTTCACTTAACTCACCTCTTGATGAGAACACGAAATTAGTCCTAATTTCCTAAAGATGAAGGTTCTCATTCACCATACAATACAAGTTGCATGATCCCAAGTTTCTGTCCAATTGAAACTTGGGTGATGAGAATCTTTCATTATTTGGTAAATTTAGACACTACTACAAACAAAAGAATCAAATCCATATTGCTAAAAATACAAACATCAATTTTCACATATGTCATTGCAAGGAAATATAAAATAAGATAAAATAAATTTTTTTCTATATTTATATAATTGCGGAAAAACTTTTCCTTACAATGCAATTACAAATGAAAACAATGTTATTAAAAATTTCTAAGCAATCTATCATAACTCTTAAGCAGCAACTCAAAAATCCGATCATCGAACCATGCGATCGAAATCCATCTCTTCGCGATCAGATTCTGCATGTTTCCTTTAAGCTTCCTTTGATCCTACAAAACATCAAAATGCAATCTTATCACATCATGTATTAAGAATCTACCAATAAGAACTAAATAGAGTTACATAGGTGACTTACCTGAAGTAGAACCACGCAACTTGGTTCTACCATCTCTTAGATCTCTCAGGTAGTCAGGGGAGCTTTGCAACCAATGCCTCTTCTTTTGACAACAGAAAGATAGGGATTCTTTGGGAATGGTACACGGGAAAATCTAAAACTTAGCCTTTCCCTTTCCATTGGAAAAAGAAATATTTTCTGGACTTCCAATGTTTCCATTGTCAATGTCCATGGAAGTTTGGGAAGTAGATCTTCAAATCAAATTTGCTTTACCAGTACGCCAAATCATTGTTGATTCGGTATCAATTAGCAAATAGGTAAGATTAATAAGGCTTATGTCACGGTCTGTCATATAGTAGTCTTTAACAAACTGACTATACGACTTGGGAAGTGACTGAAGAACCAAGTCAACAACCGAATTCCATGAGACATCGCCTCCTAACATTCCCAGCCGGTCAATGTGTGACTTCATCTCCAAGACATGTACATACATAGATCTTCCATCTTCATGTTTGTTTGCCAATAGGGCCTGAGTGACCTTGAACTTTTAAAGTCTTCGAACACGTGGGTTAGGGAGAATATTTGGAGGAGGTGGAGGAAGTGAAGTATGATATTGTGGAATATCATCTTCACGTGGAAAGCCTTTTCCAACAGATTCGGGAAGACCATAGTTGTCTGACCTAGACAACTATAAAGGGAGAAATTCAAGTTAGTTGATTTAAGTCCTTAATGTAACACCCAAAACAAAATATTAAGGATAGGACCCAACAAAATATTTTACAATTGAAAAAAGGGATGCCGTAATCCAATTGTAAAATATTTGAAGGTAAGTAAATGATGATTTACCAATTTCCACCATGAAAAATGAAATGGATTATTAAGTTTTAATTGGATTGAAATTCCTAGATCCTTTGGTATTTTTAAAACTTTTCCATGGCATGTTTAAATCTCGATTGTGCCCTTCAATTTTGCAACTGGGATTTCGAGGATCACAAACAAGGTGTGAATAACCATGCAAATTAGCTTGGTACACTCAGTGTTACATATCACCTAATCAATGTGCCGGATAACCACACATGCTCCATTGATCTATGATTAACATCAAGCTACCCTTTTCCACACATTGTCAGTCCCAAATTAGTGGGCCGGTTAATCACACACGATCCACTAATGGCTTAACAAGGTACAACGTGCGATGTCAAGGGTTAGCACCAAATTCACATTTTTCCTAACTAACTAAGATTGAGAATTTATATGTAACGACCCAATTTTCAAGGCCAAAAATTTCATTTTTGGTTTAATGTATTTAACAAACTTTTTACCAAAACATTGTTAATAAAACATCCAATACAAAATCATAATGTTGTATTTCAAAGCATAACATCATAAATATTGAAAATCAGAGTATAGTCCCAAAACTTCTTGCGGAACATGTGAATGTGTGTGATGCGCTGCTACGCTGCCGAATCTTTCCCCTTCGACGAAGAGGTACCTGAAACCAAAACCAAAACTGTAAGCACAAAGCTTAGTGAGTTCCCCTATCATACCACATACCACACAATATCATCGGTATCTTTCAACCGGTAACATTCATCGGTATCTTTCAACCGGTAACCTTCATCGGTATATTTCAACCGGTAACCATCATCGATATCTTTCAACCGGTAACCATCATCAGTATCTTTAAACCGGTAATCAGCATCAATATCTTTCAACCGGTAACTGGGGACTATTTCACCCTTACTACTAACATGCAATCAACAAGTATAAGCATACAGTCAGGCATATCCGGGTACTGACCTACCCTTGGGTCCTATGGACCACTATTAGGGAAACTAATCCTTACTAAATACATGAAATATAATCCAGATAAATCACATAACCAGACTAAGATAATTATCACAAAGACCATTATCTTATAAATACCCCTTTTTGGTGGGTCGGCACTGTGACCTTAGACCCACCCCTACTGGAAGGTAACTCACCTCAATGTCGTGCAGTGTCTGAAATATCTTCGGCGCACAAGTCGACTCCCTACGACTCCTCGATCCCTACACAACAACCTCCAAGTCAACACTCATCACATACAACCCTAAACATTATCGGTCCAAGTTCAGTCAAAGTCAACACTGGTCAAAGTCAACATTCAGTTGACCTGACTCGCTGAGTTGGCCTACTAACTCATCGAGTCCATGCTTCACTAAACCCACACAAAACCCCGACTCCACTCGTTGAGTCTAGCGAAACTCGATTGGTTCTCCTTCAGTCATCACATTGGGACCATATTCATCCGACTCGCAGAGTTCCTTCTTGAACTCGTCGAGTTCATCTCCAACTTAAGAACTTATCCAGTCTATGACTCGCTGAGTTGTATGAACAACTCGTCAAGTCCATCTTCAAAGATTGGGAGATTGCTATGGACTCGCCGAGTCTGCTCATACCACTTTCCGAGTCCCAAGGCTTCCTGGTCCCTTTTCGCGTCTAAACCCACAAGGGACTTTCTTCCTATCATTTATCCATTTACAGGAAGGGTTTGGTGCACAATGGTCACCGACTCGTCAAGTGATGAGAGCAACTCGCCGAGTCCAGTCTTGACCAACTCCATACAGTCAATTTAAATGAGGTTTAACACATCAAAACCATAGATATGGCCTCCCAATATTCATTTTATACATAAAGTTCCAAACTTGATGCACATGCATGGGGGTTTTTAGCGAAAAAATCCATATAAAGTGTCTTACAATGTGCATGGGGCTCTCATGGCCCTAATGTTGGCACCTTTATGCCATGGGACCCCTCTTAAGGCTCAGATCTGAAGTTAAAGTCCACATAGCACTCCTTAAATCCGAAAATGGCTTGAAAAGCCCTAAATGCACCCAAGAACCACATTCTAAAGATGAACAGCCAAATGAAAGACGAAGGCATGAGCATTTTACCTTGATTAAGCTGGAAATAGAATGAGATTTCTGGATCTACAAGCCCCAACTCGAATACTCAAGTTCCTTTTCTTTCTTCCAAGCTTCACAAGTCAACAGAAGCACCAAAATGGCCTTAACACACACATATACGACTAAGTTTTCGATATGCAGCTCTAGGGGAGTGTTAGGGACAAGGGAGGCCGAGTTAATGTGTTTATATAGGGTGTAAACCCTGATATTAGGGTTTTTGTCCAGACAGCACGGACTAGCCGAGTCCGACTTCTGACTCGCCGTGTCAGCCACTTGACTCCCGGGTCCAATTAGCTTCCATTCACCGAGTTGGGCCACCAAGTCGCCGAGTCCTAGGCCAAAATGAAAAATTCTTAATTTAAATTATGTGCCAGGAACCAGGTGTTACAAATCTCCCCCACTTATTTTAGACTTCATCATCGAAGTCTGCTGCTGGATCCTGAAACAGCTCAGGGTAATGCTCCATCATCTCGTCCATCGGCTCCCAAGTCCACTCCAAGCCCTTTCAGTGCTTCCACTGAAGCTATACCAGCTCCACTCTCTTGTTCCTTAGATCCTTTGACTTCCTGTCCAGGATCGCCACTGGCCGCTCGATGTAGTTCAGGCTGTGATAAACCTGAATGTCTTCTAAAGGCACTACTGCTGAATCGTCCACCAAACATTTTCAAAACTGGGAAACATGAAAGGTGTTATGAATCTGACTGAGTTCGGCTAGCAGATCCATCCTATATGCCACCTTGCCCGCCCGGGCTACAACCCTGAAAGGTCCAACATACCTAGGGCCCAATTTGCCTCGCTTCCTGAATCGAATGACACCCTTCCAAGGTGACACCTTCAGGAGGACCATATCCCTAACCTGGAATTCCAAGTCGGATCGGCGCTTGTTGGCATAACTTTTCTGCCGAATCTGAGCAGTCTGAAGCCTGCTCCCGACCTGCTGGATCCTCTCCGTAGTCTGGAGTACTACTTCGGTACTCCCCATTACCCTCTGACCAACCCCACCCTAACATATCGGGGTCCTATACTTCCTCCCGTACAACATCTCGAAGGGAGGATGGTCAATACTCATGTGATAGCTATTGTTATACGAGAACTCAGCTAAAGGAAGGTAAGTATCCCAACTACCTCCAAAGTCTAAGACATACGCCCACAACATATCCTCCAAGGTTCGGATGGTTCACTCACTTTGTCCATCTATTTGCAGGTGAAAAACGGTGCTAAAATGCAGACAAGTTCCCAGCTCGTCATGGAACTTCTTCCAGAACCTGGAAGTAAACGGAACGTCTCTATCCGAAATCACCGATACTGGAACCCCGTACTGCGCCACCATCCCCCTGATATAAATTTCGTCCAACTTCTCGGCCGAAATACTTTCCTGAATCAGGATAAAATGGGCGCTCTTGGTCAATCGATCGACGATGACCTAGATCGAATCCGCTCCCCGTGCGGTCCTGGGAAGCTTTGTGATAAAATCCATCGTGATGTCTTCCCATTTCCACAACGGAATGTCCAACGGATGCATCTTGTCATGAGGTATCTGATGCTCGGCCCTGACCTTCCTGCTGGTCAAACACCTCTCTACGTACGATGCCACATCTCGCTTCATGTAGGGCCACCAATAGTCCAGAAGAAGGTCCCTATACATCTTCGTCAGCCTGGGATGAATGGAGAATCGATATTTGTGCGCCTCCTCCATCAATACCTGGTGCACACCCCTATGATACGGGACCCACACCCTACGGTGCAAGTCAACAACCCCTGCCTGTCATAGTCAAAGGAGGAAACCTGACCCACAATCCGCTCGCTTTTCCGATGTTCCTCCTTTATGGCCTCCTGCTGGGCCTCCCGAATCCGCTCCAACAGTGGAGTCACCACTGTCATCCTCAGACAGATATCCCTGATCGGTGCTGCCTTGCGGCTAAGCGCGTCAGCCACCATATTGGCCTTCCCCGGGTGGTAAAGGATCTTACAATCGTAATCCTTTACCACATCAAGCCACCGACGCTGCCTCATGTTCAGATTTGGCTGGTCCATGAGATACCTCAGGCTCTTGTGGTCCGTGTAAATCGTACAACGAAACCCATAGAGGTAATGGTGCCAAATCTTGTGGGCGAACATGATAGCCCGCAGCTCCAAATCATGCGTCGGGTAATTCTCCTCGTGAGGCTTCAGCTGCCTTGATGCGTAGGTGACGACATGCCCTCTTTTCCTCAGAACTGCACCCAACACTGAGATAGACGCATCGCAATAAACCACAAAATCCTCCATGCCCTCTGGGAGGGCTAAGATTAGTTCCTTGCACAATCTCTGTCTCAGAGTCACGAATGCGGCCTGCTGCTCAGGCCCCCAACGAAAGACCACGACTTTCCTCGTTAGCCTGGTCAGGGGTACAACTATCTTGGAGAAATCCTGGATGAATCTCCGATAGTAGCCGGCTAATCCTAGGTAACTCCGAATCTCAGATGGAGACTTCGTAACTTCCCATCTCATCATGACCTCTACCTTGGCCGGGTTCACTGAAATCCCATCTTGGTTGAGGAGGTGCCCAAGGAATTGCACCTCACTTAACCAGAACTCACACTTGGAGAACTTAGCATACAAGTTCTCCCTCCTCAAAGTCTCCAGAACCTCCCGCAGATGCTCCTCGTGCTCCTCCTGCGTCTTGGAGTAAACCAAGATGTCATCAATAAACACTATCACAGACCGGTCTAACATCGGTCTACACATGCAGTTCATGAGATCCATGAATGCGGCAGGAGCATTGGTGAGCCCTAAAGGCATCACCACGAACTCATAGTGACCATAGAGTGTCCGGAACGCCGTCTTCTGTACATCCTCCTCTCTTACCCTCATCTGATGATATCCTGAGCGCAGATCAATCATGGAGAACCAAGATGCTCCCTGCAACTGGTCAAAGAGGTCATCAATCCTCGGGAGTGGGTAACGTTTCTTCACCGTTACCTTATTCAGCTCCCGATAATCTATATACATCCGCTGTGACCCATCCTTCTTCTTCACAAACAAAATTGGGGCTCCCTAGGGAGAACTACTCGGTCTAATGAATCCTTTGTCTAACAGCTCCTGCAGCTGTATAGACTACTACTGCATGTCAGGAGGAGCCAGCCGATACGGTGCCTTGGCTATCGGAGCCGCACCGGGGACTAGGTCGATCCTGAATTCTACCTGCCTCTCTGGAGGTATCGCAGGCAACTCCTCGTGGAATACGTCCGTAAACTCACGCACCACAGGCACATCGCCCACCACTGCCTTACCCGCCTCCCGGGTGTCCATAAGATAGGCGACATATCCTGTGCAATCCTGCTGAAGGTAATGCCAAGCCCTCGCAACTGAACATACCGCTGGTCCTTGCTGTGGCCTCTCGCCCTGATCTACCAACTCTCCCCCACTTAGGGTCCTGCTCCAAACAAGCTGCTGTGCGCAATCTATCATTGCCCCATTAGGGCTCAACCAATCCATGCCTATAATCACTTTGTTCCCCCTCAATGGAATAGGAACCAGGTCCACCAGGTAATGCTCCTCGAACAGCCTCAAAACACAGTCTTGATAGACCTCTGATGCTCGCACCGACCAGTTGTCCGCAATCTCGACCTCTAGAGGGAAATCCAACATGCCTGAGGACTCCAGAAACCTCTTACTAAGCGCAAGAGAGACAAAAGATCGGGTGGCACCCGAATCAAACAACACTTGAACTGGGATTCCGTTCACATGGAACGATCCTAAACAAGGCACATGATATATCAAAATCATAGTGACATGATATAAAAGCATGAGGATAAGAATTCATACCCGTCACCACATCGGGTGCAGTGCGTGCCTCCTCGGCGGTCAGCTGAAATGCTCAGCTCCGAACCACTGGAGCTTCCAATTTGGCCTTTCGGCCATCCACAACCCGTGCTGTCTCTGGAATCGGCGCCACAGCCGACGCCGCTGCTGCTGTCAATCTAGGGCAATTGGCCTTTTTATGGCCATTCTGATTGCAATGAAAGAAAATAAGGTCTGACATTTGTATCGCCGGAGTAGGGGCAATACAATAGCTGCCGAAATGCCCATCCTTGCCGCACTTATAGCAGCCTGACCCTGGCCCAGTGCGGCAAGCTCCATCATGTGACCGACCGCATTTTCCACAGCGGTCCTGCCTAAACTGGCCTTTCGGCCTACCATCGGATTCCTTGGGCTTCTTCACCAAAGCCCCCACCGTCTGCCCCTCCACTACCTTCCTCTCCCGGATGTGCTCCAGATCAATCTCCCTCTCCCTAGCCCTGGCAATCATGGAATCCAGGGTAGGGCAAGCTGAAAAATTGACATGCTCCCGGATGTCAGCTCGTAACATGTCATGGTAGCGGGTCCTCTTCATGTCCTCATCACCCGCATACTGGGGCACCAAAAAATCCTTCTCCCGGAACTTGGTAGTGATCTCCGCCTAAGCCCATGTAGTCTATCTCATATCCAAGAACTCCCTGGCCAGCTGCTGAAGCTCCACAGCTGGCGCAAACTCTGCTCTGAACCGGGTCATGAAATTCGACCATGTCATAGCCTCAACAACCGAGGCTCCCAGAGAGTCGCCAACCGACTCCCACCAGTCCCTAGCCCGGTCCCTCAAACACCCTGCCGCAAATCGTACCTTCAACCCCTCGGGGCAGAAGCTGGTCAGTTGTGCAGACTCAATGTACGCAATCCATCGTCTGGCAGCAATGGGGTCCTTTGCCCCGTGGAAATCTGGCGCACCACTCCGTCTGAAGTCCTTAAAGGATAGTGTGCGTAGTCCAGACTGGCTAGCCGCCATGTCGCTCTGGAACACCCTGAGGCGATCCTTCATCAGCTCAATGATCACCTCCTTGATTGATCCGAAGATATCTGGCATCGCATCAAGGATACCCCTCGTGATATCGGATGCAATGAACTTGAAAAACCCATCATCCACATGCTCAGATCCTGCCCCCGAGCCCGATCCTGACCCGGATCCTGAACCTCCTACTCCATGTCGTGTGACCACCATTCTGAAAAAGTAAACATACAAATGTCAGGGCCACATATACTTTCCAAGTTTCCCGGTTCCATTTAGGCCCTCCTTGGTTCGAGTACGGATCCTCTGCTTTCAGTAGTACAGGCCCATACTACCTCCCACATCTATCCGTACTTTCCCCAAGAATTGCTTCGACTTCACCCAGACCCTTTTTCCGATACCCTTTTCACTGACCTCACCCTAGGCTTCCTTAGGGCACTTTCCGACCTACTCTCCGCCATCAGCTGCACTAGGAGTTCCCCACCACTTCCCCCTAACTAGCTTGCGGATAGTGCTACATATCCGTTCCTTAGTTAGTTGAAGCTGGTCAGAACCCCCATAGCACAAAGCAAGCATCATATGTGCATTGAGTAACCAAACCAGACATAACCTACACATGCCATCCTACTGGTGACTAAACAGTCGTAGCACACAACTCATACAACAGGCACAGAAGGCATCCTTCCTAGATTCATAGCCATAACTAGCATGCAATTCTCAGAATCATATATAAGGCACACAGGGCATCCTCATAGATCCTTATCCCTATTCTAGCATGCAGTTCTCTGAATCAAAACCATATAATATAACATACCAAGTATGGGTATCTTGGGGAAAAGTTACTTGAGCCCGACCGATCGCACGTCTCACACACTTCGTCTTTCTTAAACTTTCTCAGTTTATACTTTATAAAACTATTTTTCATTGAAAGATCTTTTAGTCCATCGGTTTGAGTCCAAACACCCCCGAGGGTGTGTCTGAATCCCTCAAACCAGGGCTCTGATACCAACTTGTAACGACCCAATTTTCAAGGCCAAAAATTTCATTTTTGGTTTAACGTATTTAACAAAGTTTTTACCAAAACATTGTTAATAAAACATCCAATACAAAATCATAATGTTGTATTTCAAAGCATAACATCATAAATATTGAAAATTAGAGTACAGTTCCAAAACCTCTTGCGGAACATGTGAATGTGTGTGATGCGCTGCTACGCCGCCGACTCTTTCCCCTTCAACGAAGAGGTAGCTGAAATGAAAACAAAAACTATAAACACAAAGTTTAGTGAGTTCCCCCATCATACCACATACCACACAATATCGTCGGTATCTTTCAATCGATAACATTTTTCGGTATCTTTGAACCGGTAACCTTCATCGGTATCTTTCAAACGGTAACCATCATCGGTGTCTTTAAACGTTTAATAAGCATCAATATCTTTCAACCGTAACTGAGGATTATTTCACCCGATACTACTAACATGCAATCAACAGGTATAAGCATACAGTCAGGCATATCCGGGTACTGACCTACCCTTGGGTCCTATGGACCACTATTAGGGAAACTAATCCGTATTAAACACATGACATATAATCCAGATGAATCACATAACCAGACTAATATAATTATCACAAAGACCGTTATCTTATAAATACCCCTTTTTGGTGCGCCGATATTGTGGCCTTAGACCCACCCCTACTGGAAGGTAACTCACATCAATGTCGTGCATTGTCTGAAATATCTTCGGCGCACAAGTCGACTCCCTACGACTCCTCGATCCCTACACAACAACCTCCAAGTCAACACTCATCTCATACAACCCTAAATAGGTTTGGTCCAAGTTTAGTTAAAGTCAACACTGGTCAAAGTCAACATTCAGTTGACTTGACTCGCCGAGTTGGCCTACCAACTCGTTGAGTCCATGCTTCACTAAACCCACACAAAACCCCGACTCCACTCGTCGAGTCTAGCGAAACTAGACGGGTTCTCCTTCAGTCATCACATCGGGACCATATTCATCCGACTCGCAGAGTTCGTTCTTGAACTCATCAAGTTCATCTCCAACTTAAGAACTTGTCCAGTCTATGACTCGCCGAGTTGTATGAAAACCTCGTCGAGTCCATCTTCAATGATTGGGAGATTGCTATGGACTCGGCGAGTCTGCTCATACCACTCACTGAGTCCCAAGGCTTCCAGGCCCCTTTTCGCGTCTAAACCCACAAGGGACTTTATTCCTATCATTTACCCATTCACAGGAAGGGTTTGGTGCACAATGGTCACCGACTCGTCAAGTGCAAAGAACAACTCGTTGAGTCCAGTCCTGACCAACTCCATACAGTCAATTTAAATGAGGTTTAACACATCAAAACCATAAATATGGCCTCCTAATATTCATTTTATACATAAAGTTCCAAACTTAATGCACATGCATGGTGGTTTTTAGCGAAAAAATCCATATAAAGTGTCTTACAATGTGCATGGGGCTCTCATGGCCCTAAAGTTGGCACTTTTATGCCATGAGACCCCTCTTAAGGCCCAGATCTGAAGTTAAAGTCCACATAGCACTCCTTAAATCCGAAAATGGCTTGAAAAGCCCTAAATGCACCCAAGATCCACATTCTAAAGATGAACAACCAAATGAAAGACGAAAGCATGAGCATTTTACCTTGATTAAGCTGGAAATAGAATGAGATTTCTGGATCTACAAGCCCCAACTCGAATACTCAAGTTCCTTTTCTTTCTTCCAAGCTTCACAAGTCAACAGAAGCACCAAAATGGCCTTAACACACACATATACGACCAAGTTTTCGATATGCAGCTCTAGGGGCGTGTTAGGGACAAGGGAGGCCGAGTTAATGTGTTTATATAGGGTGCAAACCCTCACATTTTTCCTAACTAACTAAGATTGGGAATTTATATGTAACGACCCAATTTTCAAGGCCAAAAATTTCATTTTTGGTTTAACTTATTTAACAAACTTTTTACCAAAACATTGTTAATAAAACATCCAATCCAAAATCATAATGTTGTATTTCAAAGCATAACATCATAAATATTGAAAATCAGAGTATAGTCCCAAAACTTCTTGCGGAACATGTGAATGTGTGTGATGCGCTGCTACGCTGCCGACTCTTTCCCCTTCGACGAAGAGGTACCTGAAACCAAAACCAAAACTGTAAGCACAAAGCTTAGTGAGTTCTCCTATCATACTACATACCACACATTATCGTCGGTATCTTTCAACCGGTAACATTCATCGATATCTTTCAACCGGTAACCTTCATCGGTATATTTCAACCGGTAACCATCATCGATATCTTTTAACCGGTAACCATCATCGGTATCTTTAAACCGGTAATCAGCATCAGTATCTTTCAACCGGTAACTGGGGACTATTTCACCCTTACTACTAACATGTAATCAACAGGTATAAGCATACATTCAGGCATATTCGGGTACTAACCTACCCTTGGGTCCTATGGACCACTATTAGGGAAACTAATCCTTACTAAATACATGAAATATAATCCAGATAAATCACATAACCAAACTAAGATAATTATCACAAAGACCATTATCTTATAAATACCCCTTTTTGGTGGGCCGACACTGTGACCTTAGACCCACCCCTACTAGAAGGTAACTCACCTCAATATCGTGCAGTGTTTGAAATATCTTCGGCGCACAAGTCGACTCCCTACGACTCCTCGATCCCTACACAACAACCTCCAAGTCAACACTCATCACATACAACCCTAAATAACATCGGTCCAAGTTCAGTCAAAGTCAACACTGGTTAAAGTCAACATTCAGTTGACCTGACTCGCCGAGTTGGCCTACTAACTCGTCGAGTCCATGCTTCACTAAACCCCCACAAAACCTCGACTCCACTCGTCGAGTTTAGTGAAACTCGATTGGTTCTGCTTCAGTCATCACATTGGGACCATATTCATCCGACTCGCAGAGTTCGTTCTTGAACTCATCGAGTTCATCTCCAACTTAAGAACTTGTCCAGTCTATGACTCGCCGAGTTGTATGAACAACTCGTCGAGTCCATATTCAAATATTGGTAGATTTCTATGGACTCGCCGAGTCTGCTCATACCACTCGCCGAGTCCCAAGGCTTCCAGGTCCCTTTTCGCGTCTAAACCCACAAGGGAGTTTCTTCCTATCATTTATCCATTTACAGGAAGGGTTTGGTGCATAATGGTCACCAACTCGTTGAGTGCTGAGAACAACTCGCCGAGTCCAGTCTTGACCAACTCCATACAGTCAATTTAAATGAGGTTTAACACATCAAAACCATAGATATGGCCTCCCAATATTCATTTTACTCGTAAAGTTCCAAACTTGATGCACATGCATGGGGTTTTTAGCTAAAAAATCCATATAAAGTGTCTTACAATGTGCATGGTGCTCTTATGGCCATAAAGTTGGCACCTTTATGCCATGAGACCCCTCTTAAGGCCCAGATCTGAAGCTAAAGTCCACATAACACTCCTTAAATCCGAAATGGCTTGAAAAGCCATAAATGCACCTAGATCCACATTCTAAAGATGAACAACCAAATGAAAGACCAAAGCATGAGTATTTTACCTTGATTAAGCTGGAAATGGAATGAGATTTCTGGATCTACAAGCCCCAATTCGAATACTCAAGCTCCTCTTCTTTCTTCCAAGCTTCAAAGTCAACAAAAGCACCAAAATGGCCTTAACACACACATATACGGCTAGGGTTTTGATATGCAGCTCTAGGGGAGTGTTAGGGACAAGGGAGGCCGAGTTAATGTGTTTATATAGGGTGCAAACTCTCATATTAGTGTTTTTTTCCAGATAGCACGGACTCATCGAGTCAGCCACCTAACTCCCGGGTCCAATTCGCTTCCACTAGACGAGTTGGGCCACCAACTCGCCGAGTCCCAGGCCAAAATGCAAATTGCGTAATTTAAATTACGTACCATGAACCAGGTGTTACATTATAAGTGTTTAGTTACTTGGTATTTTTATTATACTTTTAATGAGAATTAATGTCCTATCCTACCGGTTCGGCTAACGACCCTCCACCAGTCAAGGAAGCAGTAGGTGAGAGTGGACACACATTAAACCACCATTTTATAGGCACTAACCTTATACCCCCCCTCTTATAAACCGACTTCGTGAATGAGGCCTACTAACGGTAAGTCTAAATTGTCTTATACATATACGCACACACACACACACACACACACACACATATATATATATATATATATATATTTATATATAGATTACTTATAATATTATAAATTATAAGGGTTGATATTTAACTTTTAAAACTCTAGGGTTTGGAATTAAAGTTGTATTAGTGAGACTTTACAAATTCCAAAGTTTGAGGGCAAGTTTTGAAACTTTTCAATACTCTTCAGTTCTATAACTTATGAGTTTAATGTTGGTTTTATGAAAAAACTCTTGATTTTTCATAACTTGGGGACAAGTTCTGGAGTTCATTAAAACATTTATGATAAGACTTTTCATGTTCGATAACTTTAGGACAAGTTATGGAACCCATTAAAGAATATTTAGACTAACCCATAAGGCAAGATAGTTTCAAATAAAATGATACAAGTAATTTGCTTAACATATAAACTAACAACTATCATAAGAATTTTGATAACTATTTTTTTAATGACTCTTGGAATTCATAACATATGAGTTTAATGTTATTTTAATGGATGAGACTTTTCATTTTCCATAACTTGAGGTCAAGTTATGGAGGTCATTAAAATCATTAAGATCAATTTTCAACAACTAAATTATCATATATTTCAAGATTGATCTTGCTACGCTCATAAACAATATAATATCAAGTCAACAATTTTCAAGCAACTTTGATTATCATATAAATCAACAATTATCTTAAAAATTTGACAATTATCTTGTGATTGGATGAGCGTAATCACTACCATATCATAAAAATTGATTTAATGAAGTAAAATAGTTTGTAGTAGTGATTCCAATCCAATCCAAGCCAAGCCAAGAAAACTCAAAGTTCTACAACCAGAGCCATGGACTCGACTAGTGCATGAAATGACTCATCAAGTTGCCTTTGTTACAGAGTGGACTCGTCGAGTCAGCTAGTGGACTCGGTGAGTTCATCAGTCAGAGGCCAGAAAATCAATTTTTTCTAACTTTGAAAATAAACAAGCATAAAGTATAACAGAAAAACAACCCTAGGCTCTGATACCATTGTTTGGTTGTGAGCACTATAAGACTTCTATGGTGCACATGCAACCCTAGATGCTCTGGATCTATGTTTTTCTCTAATTATACATGCATATTTTCATTTTTACAAAGCATACATCCTAACTAGCATACAAATTGACAATTGAGCAATACAACTAGTTAGATAACTTACCTCTTAGAAGGACTTATAGTTCTTGACCTTTGGAAGCTTGAGCACGTCAAGTGTGATGCCTCTAATGGTTCACAAACACCAATATGCAAGAGGAGACTTGAGAGAATAATTTACTTGGCACAAAATTAATATCAAACTTCTTAGAATGATGGTGTGTATGTGTGTGTCACCGATTTTTGGCCATGAGAGGTTCCTTTTATAGTGCTAAGGTTACAACTTTGCAAACCCTAATGACCTTTCATATTACTTATGCTCCATGGGATAAAACCTCCATGGAATATTTATGGACTATCACATTGGCTTAGCCCATCCTAAATAACCATGGATCATTAGCCCACATTATAAGAATCATTAATTTACATAATCAATCCCTATATATTTAATTAGTCTCTTTTGATCAAAAACTTAATTGCAAACTAAATCTTGATCAATACTAATTAAATAATATGATTTTATATTAATATATTATACTTGTAATATATTAATAAATCACAAATAACCTTATTCTCAAAAGTCAATCCTATCAAATTTCACTGGTGAAGGTAAGCTAAAAGGATTGTGTTATAATCGGGTCAAGTACATCCCAGTTATAGTTATGGGCTTAGACACCAAATCCAACACTTATTTAAATGGATCCAAAGGTAAAGCCTATTTTTCCACTCCCCTATCTGATCCTACAGACGCAACATGCTTCTACTATCACGGGAAGGGGCATAAGAAACGAAGTTTCCTGAAACAATTGAAGGACATCAAGGATAGGAAGATAAAGCCCACCTTCACAGATATTTATACTATTCTATCTAATAACTCATCACATGCTAGTTCTTGGGTCCTTGATACAAGGTGTGTTTTTCACATTTGTTCTTATTTGTAGGGGCTAATAAGAAGTAGGGATGTGGAGAATGGGACGATGAACTTGATAATGGGGAATAGGAAATCATCATATGTCACCAAGATCGGGATTTATTCTTTAGTGTTTTGCAGTGGGTTAGGATTATAATTGGATTGTTGCTACTCGTCAGATGATGAGGAATATTATTTCTTTTCATGGTTTATATAGACAAGGCTTTGGATTTTAATTTAATAATCAAGTTGGTTCTATTAAAGCTTTCTATAATGGTACTTTTATATTGGAGCATTGCTTTGTAATGGTGTATATGAAACTATGATGGTTGTAGATAACTTAGGAAATAATGTTTTGCATATCGATTCGTCTAATGCTTTAGACAAGGCATGATTGTGGCATTTGTTGGATTAGGTGTCTAAGCTCATAATTATAATTGGTATGCACTTAACATGAGAGTAGCATGGTCCATTTCGGGTTGCCTTCACCAGAACAATTTGACAGGATGGATATTTGGGAAAGAGGTTATTTGTGAACTATTACTATATTATATTAATTGAGAAATCATATTATTTAATTAATATTGATCAAGAATTAATTTGGAATTAATTAGTGATTAAAATAGATTTATTAAATTAAGGGGACTGATTAAGTAAATATGTAATACATATAGTTTGGGCCAATGATCCAAGACTGATTAGTGATAGACTAAGTTTATGTGAGAGTCCATGAAATGTTAGTCCATATGGCTTATCATATGGATTGTTGGATTAAAGGCCCATGGAATGAATTAGGGTTTACAAGTTGAAAGCCTAGGAATTCCGCATTATAATAGTAACCCCTTAGCTCCAAATTTACCACCACAAGGGTTCAAAGACAACCCTAGTTGATTTTGGTGGTTCTAGCCTCTCTCTCAAATTCCTCCATTTGTTCATGGTGTTTGTGACTTGTTTGAGGCATCACACTTGAGGTGCTAAGCTCTTGAAAGGCCAACAACTACAAGCTACAAATAAGAGGTATTCTTCTAACTAGTTTTATGATTCATGTTACATATTTGTATGCTAGATAGGTTTCATGATTTGGATAATTTTTGTTGCATGTATAATTAGAGAAAACTTAGATTGAAAGAATTAGGGTTATATGTGCACCATAGGAGTGTTATAGTACTTAAAACCCAATAGTGGTATTAGAGCCAGGATGTTTTCTATTATATTGATGTATTGGTTGATTGTTCAAAGCAAAAGAAAATCATTTTTTGGAATCTGACAGATGACCATGATGTGGACAAAGTTACCACGATGTGGTGGACCATATGTATGCAGATTTTCAAGTTTTTGGCCTATTTTAGATTAGGATCACTACTACAAACTGTTTTGGACTGTTGAAATTTGTTTTTCTTATTAGGTAATGATTATCCTCATCCAATTAAAAGATAAAATATCAAATTATAAAATAATTACTAGATTATATGATAAGCTAATTATTTATATTATTTATGAATTATCTACATGAATTGTAATTAAGTCCAATTAGTAAAAGATAAAATGATTATTTTTATTGGTTAAAATTTGATCCAATGGTTTTGAGAGGTTACAAAACTTGCCATAAAGTTTTGGAACTCAAAAGTTACTTTAAGGAGTTACAAAACTTGTCATCAAGTTTGGAATCCAAAAGTTTTTCAAGAGTTACAAAACTTGCCCTCAAGTTTCGGAACTTAAAAAGTTTCTTTTATTAAACATTAACTCTAGTAATTGAAAGGTTTCAAAAGGTGCAACTCTTGGGTTCATAAATTAAAAAAATTAATTAAATAGTTTTAATTTTGAATTTTGTATTCAGAGCCTGGATGTTTCCTTTGAATTGTTCAATTACACTCTTCTGGAATTTATTAAGTTAATTAAATGTTTAATTAAGAGAGTATTATTAAATCCATAATGATATGGTTTAAGTTTAATTAAATTAAGGGTATAATTTATTAATAGATTAAACTACCTAGTATTTTAAATGTATAAAATACACCCTTATACTATATAACATTAAAAGTATAATATATTATATTTTATAAGTTAAAAGTCAGTTTTACCATTAGTAGGCCTCATTCACGAAGCTGGTCTATAAGGGGTGTTTAAGGAAGCGACCTGTAAAATGACCGCCATTAGGTATCCATTCTTACCTACCACACTCTTGACTAATGGAGGGTTGTCAGCCGAACAAGTTTAATAGGACATTTAAATCCTCAATAAAAGTATAATGAAATATAAAGTAACTAAAGCTTTTATAAATTTCAAATCTTAGTTACTTTAGGAAAAATGTGAATTTGATGCTAACCATGAAATTACACTTTGCACCTTGCCAAGTCGTTAGTGGAGCGTGTGTGGTTAACTGGCACACTAAGATAGACTAGTAAGGATGGCAAAGGGTAGCTTGATGTTTATCATAGATCAATGGAGCGTGTGTGGTTAACTGGCACATTTATTAGGTGATAAATGACTTTGAGAGTACCAAGCTAATTTTCATGGTTATTCACACCTTATTTGTGATCCTTGGTATCATATTCACAATCTTGAAGGGCATAATTGAGATTAAACATGCCATTGAAAAGTTCAATGAATATCAGAAGATCTAGGAGTTTCATTTAAAAATTAATTTGTTTAAAAAATTTCGTTTTCATGGTGGAATTGGTAAATTGTCATTTACCTACCGACAAATATTATACAATTGGATTACGACATTCCTCTTATGAATTGTAAATTATTGTGTTGGGTCCTAGCCTTAATATTTCATTTGGGTGTTATATTAAGGACTTAAATCAAATAAACTTGAATTTCTCCCTTCTAGATTTCTAGTTCTAACAACTACGGTCTTCCTAAATCTTTTGGAAAAGGCTTTCCTCATGAAGATGATGTTCCCAGAACTCATTCTTCACTTCCTCCACCTCCTCCAATAATTCTCCCTGACCTACATGTTCGTCGACTTGAAAAGTTCAAGTTCACTCAAGCCTTATCGGCAAGCAAACACGAAGATGGAAAGTCTGTATGTTCTCACATCTTGGAGATGAAGTTGCATATTGACAAGCTGTGAATCTTGGGTGTCGTTTTACTGAGGAAGTTGGCTGTTGACTTGGTTCTTCAATCACTCCTCAAATGGCATGGTCAGGTTGTTAATGACTGCTATACGAAAGATCACGATGTGACCCTTATTGATCCTACATATTTGCTAACTGCGGCTGAATCAACAATGATTTGGTGCACTGGTAAAGCAAATTTTATTGAAAGATCTGTTACCAAAACTTCCATGGACATTGAGAATCGAAACATTGGAAGTATAGAAAACTCTTCCCAACGGAAAGGGAAAGACTAAGTCTGAGATTGTCTAGTGTGCCATTCCAAAAGAATCTGTTTGCTTCTTTTACCAAGAGAAAAGAAATTGGATGCGAAACTGTCGTATCTACCTGAAGAACCATAGGAATGGTAAAGTCAAAAGTTATGACTCTGCATCAGGTAAGTACACTATATAACTATGTTAAGTTCCTATTTCTAGATTCTTAATACATGTTGTGATAAGATTGCATTTTGATGTTTTGTAGGATCGAAGAAGAGAAAGGAAGCTTAAAGAAAGAGTAGGCTGAGTCTGATCGCGAAGAGATGGATTTCGATCGCATGATTTGAAGATCAAAATTGTGAGCTGGTACTTAAGACTTATGATAAATTGCTTAGAAATAGATAGCAACATAGTTTTCAAATGTATATCCGTTGTAAGGACAAGTTTTCTGCATGTTATAAATAAAGTAAAATTTTGATTCTATCTTATTTTATATTTCCTTGCAATGACATTTGTGAAAATTGATTTTTGTATGTTTCTATTCTTAGCAATATGCACTTGATTCTTTTGTTTGTAGCAGTGTCTAAATTTTCGAAATAAGGAAAGATTCTCATCACCAGGTTTCAATTGGACAGAAACTTAGAATCATGCAACCTGTATTGTATGATGAATGAGAACCTTCATCTTTGGGAAATTAAGATTAATTCCTTGTTCACATATAGTTTTGAGTCAAGTAAAGGACTAGGGGATCTAGTACACACTATTATGAACTAATCAGGTCCACCATAAAGAACAATAAGAGTATTCGTCATGATTTACTAAGATTAAAGTGAATATGATTATGTTTACAAGATCAAGTGTAATTCTGAATCATTGAAAAAGTTTCCATGTATAGCAGAACGAATAAGAAGAATTAATTAGGTAGAAAGATAAAAGTTTCTCCAATCTGAAAGGAAAGTAGAGTACTTTAGTATCATGTTTTATGATTATCTTAATGATTATGAAAACCATATCACAATTGATCCTCTAAGGGCACCTTAGGGCATTTTATGGCTAAGAAGAGGAATCGGCAATTGTTCACATGGTTAAATCAAAAAAGGTAAATCATACTTCCTTGCAAAATCAAGTCTTAGAGTCATACTCCAAGATTGTGACTTGAGTGACATATCTTAAGCAGGTTTATAGCATATCATAGGATGTGGAGCATAAATGTTTCATGCTCAACCACTTGGGTTGTGGTGACTTGGTAAGGCATGTGGAAGATATGGTGGATAACTTATTGACCCATGTTCAAATCCTGGCACTACTAAGCCCTTGTGGCCATGGAGGTTCGCCTGCAGTGACTCTAGGGCATGAGGCAAAGCCTCATGTTTGCAGCGGGGGATTAGTCGGTGCGCGAAAGCTGGCCCGGAAACCCTCGTTAGGGAAGTTCCCTTTCCAAAAAAAAATGTTTCATGCTCTTGCACATTTGAAATTGATAGTTGTGATGTTTAGATAAGACAAAGACCAACTAAGACCAATTATATGAAGTGTCATTCTTGGTAAGACTCCGCACTAACTCTTGGATATTTGTTTGTCAAGGAATATTTCATGAAAGAGAATCTTATATGTCAAGAGGTCAGTGGGATTCTCAAAGACCTTGAAAATTTTCAAGAATAAACCTATCGTTAATCACTAGTGCACGACCTGAGGTTCGTAACCTATCGTGTTGACATATTTTTGTTTCTATGATCATTCCAGTTAAAGTTGACTATGCATGTGAGTTCTATGAGGTCTTAATTTTTTGCTTAAGGCAAAGCACCTTAATCAGTGAAAGTTCATAGATTAGTAAGGGTGATCTGCTCAACAACTTGGAAGACATGGTAGGATCTTGTGCTACCAAGTGGCAAGAAATTAAGATTGAACATGTTCAGTCCATATGAGTTTGAATCTTCTATAGACCTTATCTAATGATAATGGTTGGAAATGATAGTTTTACATGGTTAGGAACACATACACGATAAAATCTAAGTAACATAAGGTTTCTCTCCAATTCATGAAAATGATTGTGAGGAAACGCTTTCACTAAGTATATTTTAAGGAGATAGGAGTTATGTTAATTGCATTCCCAAATTCGATTATGATTACGACATCCCTCTTCATAGTTCGAATTGTGAGAAATGGTAAATAGTTTGAACATTCAAAACTTATTGTTGTAAGTTCTGAATAGCTTAGAGATGCATATGATCTTTCTAATAAAAGGTGTATGAGGTTAGGTAAAGGCTTATCGAAGCATCTCGTATTACAAATGTGAACTTTGGTAAGAAAGTTAAAATGTATTGATTTCTAGAAGTCCAACTAATTTCTGGATACATGTTAAAGCTAGTGGGAGCATAATTGTTATACTGCTACAAATATAATTATCATGATAGTGGGAGCATGATTATTATGTGAAGTGTTGCTAGTAAGCAATACTGGTAATAGGAAACAAAGGTTAAGAATTTTCAAAGTTGCAAAAATTTGAACAGTTGTTTTGCCATAGAAACGGAGAGGATACTTATACTTTATTTCGAGTCTAAAAGTTTAGATTGAAGTATTAATCAAACTTAGTCATGGATATATGAATAACATGTTAAAATATTTCAACATTGGAAGTTCTATATATGTAAATATTATAGCAAAAGACTGGCTAGGTATCATGTCTTCATGTAAGACATTATGAATCGTGCTCCATATGCTTCGGGTATAAGATCGATTGCATACGCTATAATATTCACCCGTTCTAATTTTCTAAATGCCTAGGGCATTGAGAGGGAAAGGGAGCAGAACTGGTTATGACTGAAAGTTATTACACAATTGTTAAGGACAATCCAAGGTTCGCTAAGGATTGGTTATTTGTGGGCAGTTGGAAGTATTGTAATAGATGGACCATGTTGACATTATTATGAATATGCAAGATTCTATTTATAATGAATTGTCATACGACATATATGGAAATGTTTCCATAATGGGATTTGGATATCAAGAATCTATGAGTAAGTTAGAAACTTTTATGCGAGAAGGATGTTCAAAGGAATGTGCTTTGAATATGAGACTTCGTATCTTTGGAATTGTCTTGTAACAATTTCTATGGAAAGTTTTGTAATTGGAAAAATCTTTATGACTTATGTACATAGCCGTTACAAAAGGATCACTACATATAAGGTTAGAATCTTACAGATTACAGTAGTGGCAAGGATATGGTATTCTTACACTTGCGATAAGGATTTGGAATTGTGAAATGAGTGTCATTAGAAATGTTTGCAATTGATATATTACACAAAGTAAGGACCATAGGTAAACATAGTGTGCATGCTTGGAGCATGGGGTGACTATTGTTTTAATTCAAGTATTAAGTTGATCAGTCGAAACATTATACAATGAATAATATGTAATCGATATGGTGATTAAATAAAAGGTGTATTATTTATATTCAAAAGTTTTTAGACCATATTGGATTCAATTATTCTTGTGTTTCATTTTGCATGTTTTAACTTCCCGAATTATAAGATCCTTCAAAACATCCACAGTTGATCATACTTTGGAAGTAGGTATTGAAGCAAGATTATCATGAATCCGTCTTTATATTGTCTAAGTGTTAGACATAGCACAAGTTTGTTGCAGTATTCATGAGTACTCCTGTAATAAGATTTGAGTATTGGATTAAACCCACACTCATCTGAATCACTTCATGGATTTTATCATCAGTGATTATGAGACGATAATATCTTATATTCTTCAAATAGAGACATATGAGTTGTAGTTTGCAAGTCAGTTGCACATTGATAATGGGTAAACGCATTAGTAACTCGGTGTTATAAAACGTATTGTTATGTGTGATTTGATGAGTAAATAGAGAAAGCATATGAGTCGAAGTTTATCCGTTCCTTTTAACCTAAGAGGGATAAAAGCGATATCTGTGGGCCCCTCGATGATTTAGCGATGACATCCTAAGCGCTTGGCCAAGCCTGGACTAATTTGATTTGTTTAATTAGTCGGTCGTCATAAATCGGAAACCATGAAGCAATACATGGAGATACATAATGATTATAATCCATGTCTCATGTCCATACAATATCTAGAATGGACGAATATATGATCCCTTATCTAATGGATGCATCATTGACTAGGTTAGAGTTCGACAACGACTTTATGAGAGCTATGATTGCTAGTCGGGTTTTGAAGTCGTACTTGCAATTATAGTTATTAGACTTATCCAAGTAGGAGACTGTTGGATTTGGTGTCTAAGCCTATAATAATTGCTAGTCGGGTTTCGTAGTCGTACTTGCTAGTCGGCTTTTTGACAGGATTGATATTTGAGAAAGAGGTTATTTATGATTTATTAATATATTATATGTATAATATATTAATTGAGAAATCATATTATTTAATTAATATTGGTCAAGAATTAATTTGGAATTAATTTAGTGATCAAAAGAGATTAATTAAATTAAAGGGAATGATTAAGTAAACCAGTAAGACATATAGTTTGGGCCAATGATCCATGATTGATTAGTGATGGACTAAGTTATGTGAGAGTCCATGAAGTGTTAGTCCATAAGGCTTATCATATGGATTATTGGATTAAAGGCCCAAGGAATGAATTAGGGTTTACTAGTTGAAACGCTAGGAATTCCACACTATAAAAGTAACCCATTAGTTCCAAATTCACCACCCCAAGGGTTCTAAGAGAACCGTAGCTAATTTTGGAGGTTCTAGCCTCTCTTTCAAAGTCCTCCATTTGTTCATGGTGATTGTGACTTGTTTGAGGCATTACACTTGAGGTGCTAAGCTCTGTAAAGGCCAACAACTACAAGCTACAAATAAGAGGTATTCTTTTAAATAATAATATGATTCATGTACCATATTTGTATGCTATATAGGTTTCATGCTTTGGATAATTTTTTGTTGCATGTATAAATAGAGAACACTTAGATCCAAAGCATTAGGGTTGTATGTGCACCATAAGAGTGTTATAGTACTTAAAACTGAATAGCATTGTCGTCTTGGACATGTCAACAAGAAACACACAGCCCAACTCCAAAAGGATGGAATCTTTGAGTCATTTGACCTAAAGTCAGATGACACGTGCGGATCTTGTTTACTTAGAAAGATGACTAAATCACCTTTCACTATTTCTCATGAAAGAGGTGAGGGATTGTTGGATCTCATACACACAGATGTGTGTGGGCCCTTCAGATCCACCACAAGGGAAGCTAACCGCTTGTATGTGACTTTATCGATGATTATAACAGATATGGGTATATTTACTTAATCAAGCACAAATCGGATACCTTTGAAAAGTTCAAAGAGTTTAAGAAAGAAGTGGAGAATCAATTGGGCAGGAGGATAAAGATGCTCAAGTCCGATAGGGGTGGTGAGTATCTTAGTATCGAGTTTCGCGACTAAGGTTCGTGCTTACCGTATTATGTGTTATGTGCTTCAGGTTTTTCTCAGGATCGCAGGAAGGCACCGACTTGATTGTACACACAAGCGAAAGAGTTATGTTTCGAGGATCCTGGATTTGTAATAAAAAAAGAAGGATTTGTTTTTGTAAATTAAATAAATGAGATTTTTATAAATGTGTTATGAGAATTATATGATCTTAAATGAAAATTTGGTTTTAAAAATTTACGTTGATAGAAATTGGTATCAGAACCTTGGTTTGAAGGATTCGGATGCACCTTTGGGAAATCGGGACTCAAAATGAGGATTTGAGAAAATTTTCAAAGGAAATGTTTTTCTATAAAAGAGCAAGAGTTTTTAAGAGAACAACGAGAAGGAGCAACATGTACAATCAACCAAAGCATGAAAGGTGATTTCCTAAAATACCCTTACTTTTCTGTTATGAGATATGTTGTGAGATATTACGCATGCTAGAGATTGGCTTGGTATTTCATATTTTCATACTAGAGTGGCCTGATTTGTGATGCCTTAGCCTAGGAGGTGCTGTTATCTGTGTTGCACTTTCTAGTATGTGCTGAGTGAGAGTATCTAGCAGGAATTATTGTAGAGAGGGATTTGAGTAGTGGAGTAATCTAGGAGAGATACCTAGATGAGCATTATGGAGCCTATCGAGAGAGTAGCTAGATACCCGCGAGGGGTAGAGTTGCAGAATTCAGTGATATCTTTTGAGTATGAGAGGAGCAAGTGGAGTCATCACCGGGAGTGGGTTTTACGTGTTGATAGAGATTATTCGATGCCTGAATGCTGTTTGCTTCATGCTTTGTGGAACTCTCGGTGATGGGAGTCAACTACTAAGTGAATATAACGATATTCAGGAGGTAGATGACTGGCATCATAAGGAGTTTCTCAGCAGCTAATGGCAGAGAAGTGTGAGCACCTTGGAAGAGCCTAGGAAGTGACCTTGGTCAGACGGGTACGATAAAAGAGTAGAGCATTTTGTTGGGAAGCGAGAACGCGTGTTGAGATTGGTGATTGAGAAGGTTGAGCAATTACTTAGGGAATCTGGGATGGTCCGTATAAAGGGTATGTGTAGATGTGGCAGGTAGTATGGGCCCGTACTACTGAAAGCAGAGGACCCATACATGATGCAGGGAGTATTCTAGAAGATCTAAGTAGCAGATTGAGAGGTGATATCATGGTTCGATTACCGTGATAAGTAGCAGATCGAGAGGTGGTGTCATGGTTCGAGTACTGTGATAAGTAGCAGATCGAGAGGTGGTGTCATGGTTCGAGTACCGTGATAAGTAGCAGATCGAGAGGTGGTATCATGGTTCGAGTACCATGATTTAGGGCAGATTAAGAAGAGAGATCATGGTTCGAGTACCATAAGATTAAGTGGAGGTAACATGGTACAGGTACCATGATTCATGGTAGATCGAGAGGTGGCCACATGGTTTGAGTACCGTGACACGTGGCGATTAGTGCTTCTGGTTTTACCAGTTATTCCATGATGATTGTCTGGAACGAGAGCAGATGTGAAAGAGTATGGTGCTAGTGGGCCATGATGAATGAGTTTTAGTGGAGCATCCCTGGAGAGGGAAATCGAGTTAGCTCCGAGGGATTGTTGGTGGTATGCCAGTTGGAGTCTCAAGACTCATGGATGAGTAGGGATGGTGCGCTATGGTAGGATACAGTCTCGTTTGGGCGACCGACCGATAGTGGAGATGTCACTTTCGATGACCTTAGTGGTGTAAATTCTGTTTCATGTGGGAGACGTAAGAGGTGTTGTGATTTCGGTTTCTGAGTTTGGGGGTAAGCCCCATGGGATTGCACTGATAGTGATCTTTAATCAGAGTATATGGCAGTAGGTCTGTCGCGAGGAAAAGACATGGCTTAAATAGGGCGTCAGTGGGGATTGAGTTGGTCAAGTACTAAGATACAACCTGCTTGAGTATAGTAGGGCATGTGTTAGCTGCATCGTTGGTCGATCAAGAGGAGAATATCAGAGCGGTGGATCTTATTATCTTTGATGAGTATCAAGAGTGGTAATGTGGGTTCTGCTCTTATCATAAGTGTCATGATGGAGCGTGGGTCGACGAGTCGAGAATGAGGAGAATGATAGTTCACTATTTCCAGACTAAGAGTCATGGTTGATACTGGACAGTTGGACATTCCGGTGAGGGAATGTGTGGAATTATGATTGATCGGAGGTGGTCATGATGGGAAGTTCTAAGGATTTCATCTATGATTCGGAGTAATTGGTGATGCCCGTTTTGTATCTGGAAGAATCATCGAGCGCTGCGTAGCTCTTTCGAAGGGTAGGTGCAATTTTGCGGATGAAAACAATCTGTGTGATAGATTGATAGTGCACCAATTGGCGATGGTTCAAACCCTAAGTGGGAGAGAACTGGATATTTTTTGAGGGGATCTGAGATTTGTTCAAGAGCGGTCGGGGGACTCATCATAGTGACCTATGTTTCGGATACATGACTTTAAGGTTATTTGGTGATTGGGACGAGGTGCTAAGTGAGTTAATGCAGGTCGCACGTGTTCAGGGAGGGAGGAGTGTCTCCATGGTAGGGACCATTGGTTGGGGACCCTGTGGTAGTCAGATAAGGATAATTCTACTGTTGAGAATCCCCGGTTCAGTGTATAGGAGGTTATGTACGCTCAGGGAAGGTAGAAGTTGATTAGGCAACCAACTTTAAGGTGGGTATGTGTTTTTTTTGCGTGGGTTCTGAGGAATAGAGGAAGGGGTTCCGGACGGATGACGACGTGTTCTAAGACATTGACGATTCCTCTATGTTTCAGTGGAGAGTTGGAGTATTGCAGGATTACGAGTTGCATGAGAGAATGATCAGTTATGAGATTCTGAAGAAATGCATTGTTGTATCCGAGCATGATGTTGTAAGCAGGAGATCAGTGGTTAAAGCAAGACATCTTGAGGCGCTGTGATTGTGCGCCTGGGGTACCCGAGTTTGATATCCAAAATTGTGGATTATTTTGAGTTTTGAGTTGAGATGGAATGTGGGTATCAAGTAACTATGGTTCTAGTAGGAACCCTACTGCCACTTGGCATCAAGCGAGGTTATTCGGGAATGTTGTTTGCATCAAGGAAGGGTCTTTTCTTATAGTAGATGTCGTCATACATAGTAGTGCTTAAGTTGAATAGGTGTGTACACCTATATGCGGTTGTTCCGCGGAGCATGAGTTAATGATCACGATATGGCGTTGACATGAGGATGAGATTGTGGGGAAGTTGCTGTGATGCTACGGGGAGCCGTAGTACTCACTATTTAGTAAGAGGTTATGGTGATACTACGGGGAGCTGTAGTACTCACTATTCAGTGAGAGGTCGTGGTGATGCTACGGGGAGCCGTAGTACTCACTATTCAGTGGGAGGTTGAGGTGATGCTGCGGGGAGCCGTAGTACTCACTATTCAGTGAGAGGTTGTGGTGATGTTACGGGGAGTCGTAGTACTCACTATTCAGTGAACAGTGTTGTGATATCACGGGGAGTCGTGGTACTTACTAGTTAGCAGGAGGTTGTTGTGGTGCTGTGGGGAGCCGTAGTACTCACTAGCCAGCAAGAGGATATTGTGATGAGAACTCTCTGGTAAGGATCAAGATGTAAATGAGTTTTAGGCTTGGATAGCCTTAATATTTGAGCTATGGTTGTCGCAACTCGAGGGAATTGGAGAAGTGGTTCACGCACGGGTAGTGGGTCATGAGTCATGAGTTGAGTACTTCATCGAGTTGAGTGGTTCTAAATCTTGGTCAGACCAAACTCTTGAGTTTGAGTTTGGCTCTGATGGTGTGTTGGGTGGTATTGTTTATCATCTGATGTGTTATACTTGTGGAGGTCAGTACTCGGGTACGGGAGGTACCACGAGATGCATGGAACTTAGGCGAACCTCATGACTTGTGTGTCACAATGGGCTGATGTAGTTGTTATGAGAAGGAAACCATTGGGTCGGTTGGGTTAATGCAATGGGGAATATTTGGAGGTTCTAGGTTGGAAAGTGAAAGTGAACTGGTACTCAGAGTTCAAGGGGATACCTAAGAAGAAGCTGAGGCTTATGACTACTAGATGTCAGAGGATATTTTGAGCATTTCCCTGAGTTTGAGGGCAAAGTGTTGAAAGTCCTTTGTTCAGATGGGATTTTGATGACAGTATAGTGGATGGATCCCTGGTGTAGCATGACCTTTTCGCTCCTTTGAGTAGGATATGGGGCACTTAGTACGAGTGGTATGAATGATCGGTAGCCGATTGCTGGTGTTCGTTTGTAAGAAATCAGAGAAGCAGTAAGATACCAGGGTTTGGTGATTCGAGTAGCAAATAGCATGGTGATAGTTCGAATGGGTGGTCTGGCGGCGGGTCAGGCCACAAGAGATTCCATATTTTTTTTGGGAATGTCAGAAGGGAGTATCTTGGCGGAAGAAGGGTTGGTTTTGTTCTGGACTTGAGATTTCTGTGTGGATTCAGGAGCCCATGGGAAAGATATCAGTGTGGTACGACATCCTTTCGGTGGTGCCTTTGGGTTGTTATATTCAATCTATGTATGGTTAAGGAGCGATTTCGAGGACGAAATCCAATTCAAGTGGGGGAGAATTGTAACATCCCAATATCCTAGGTATAACATTTGTTATATATCCATGAGTTTGATTGGGTGACTCGACGAGTTGGATCCTTAACTCGTTGAGTTGGGTCGAGACCTAGGGACGTATCAAATGGATGGGCTCAACGAGTCGGGTATCAGACTCGCCGAGTCAGCGCTGTGGATGGAAACACTAATTCATTGGACTTGAAACCTATATAAAGAACCTTATGACCTCCCAATTGCGGCCATATCTTCCAGAGAACAACCCTAAAGAGTCCTTGATCGTGTAGAGTGAGAGGGGAGAGCTATCTTGAGCTTATCAGTGTGATTATGCAAAAGAGGAGGAGGTTATAATCAAGAATGCCAAAGTAAATTGCTAGATATGAAGATTTCATTCAAAGGGGCTTCAGGTGGAGGTATTATATTCAACCCCTTTCCTTCCCTAATTTTGTAGATCTATTATTTTGGAAATTAATGCTTATATTATCTTCATGATGGGGTTTTGGATGCATCAAATCCCTTTCCAAGATTAAGTGGTAGATCTGGACATTGTAAGGTCCAGAGAGTCCGGAAGTATGAGATTATAGATGAGCAAACATGGAGTTTGGAAGCTATGAAGCTTTAATGGAGTCATAATGGTATAATGAGCAAAATATACCATGAATTGACATCAATGTCGAGCCTTTGCATGACTTTTGGGTTCTAGGATGTCAGATCTATAGATTGGTGAAGCAGATCTGACCTTAGGCGGTCGATTGAGCATGTACATGGAGGGAACTCACCGAGTGCCTTGGTAAACTCGACGAGTCGGATCGGGTTGTCCTGCGACTCGTGACCACTGGTGACCTGACGACTTGGGTGAGTGGCTTAGTGAGTCGAGTGAGACCTTAAGAAGAATCTGAGTACGCGTATGGACTCGATGAGTCGTCGCATGAACTCGATGAGTCTAGTCAGAGTGGACTGTTAACTTCAGTTGACTTTTGGGTTTAGTCAACCCGTGGACCTTTGGAGCAGTAGAGGGGTAGAATGGTCTTTTACCCTTCTAGAGATTATAGTAAGAGACTTATGTAGCCTTTTTGAACCATTATTGAATTAAAGTAATTTATTTATGTGATTAGCCAGAGGCTAGATTAGTATTCCGAGTTCAAGACTGTTTGAGATTTCCCGAGGTGAGTCTTCTCACTATACGTTACCTTTAGTGGTAGTTATGTGTGACCGGAAGGTCTTATGTGCTTACGTCGAGTATTATGTTATCCAATTGTATGTTATGCATTATGTCTTTGTGATTGATGTTATGTGAAGTTTATAGACCGAACCAGAGGGTCCAACGATTTATGAGGCCGAAAGGCTCAAGCAGACCGGACCGGAGGGTCCAACGAGCTTTGGACCGGAAGGTCCACAGAGTTAGGACTAGAGGGTCGACAGAGTTATAGCCTCGAGTGGATGATATGTGTTGTACGTGGTATTTTGGGGAACTTACTAAGATTCGTGCTTATCGTGCTATGTGTTATGTGTTTCAGGTTTTTCTCAGGATCACGGGAAGGCACAACTTGAATGTACACACCAGTGAAAGAGTAATGTTTTGAGGATCCTGGATTTGTAATCAAGCAAACAAGGAGTTGTGTTTGTAAATTAAATAAATGAGATTTTTATAAATGTGTTATGAGAATTATATGATCTTAAATAAAAATTTTGTTTTAAAATTTTACATTGTTACAGTAACACTTCAATCCAAGTGTTTCCTAGACCCTAAGGTGGTTCCCTATCATGATTAGTTGCTATATACACTAACTATATACATATATGTGTCAATGTATGCTCAATAGGATTCGTTTGTGCTCGAGGCTTTACTTGACACTTAGCTTCCTACATCGATCTTACATTCGAATCACTCACTACATGTGAGTTCATAGCCCTGCAATCAACCTTTTAACTGTTTCACATGATTTTAGGAAGGAGTTCATGTGGAACCTCGCAAAATTAAGGCCATTGAGAACTGGTCAGCACCTAAGACGCCTACAGAAATTCGTCAATTTTTAGGCCTCGCTGGCTACTATCGCAGGTTCATTCAGAACTTCTCTAGGATCGCGAAACCGCTTACTACATTGACCCAGAAAGGAGTGGCCTTTGACTGGGAAGAGAAACAAGAGAAGGCGTTTCAAACCCTGAAGTGAGCATTGTGCAGCACACCGATACTATCCCTCCCTGAAGGGGTAGAAGACTTCGTGATTTATTTCGATGCATCCAACCAAGGGTTGGTTGTGTTCTTATGAAAGGAGGAAAGATTATCGCCTATGCCTCAGTACAGCTAAAGACATAGGAAGTCAACTACACCACCCATGATCTTGAGTTACTAGTAGTGGTATTTACTCTAAAGATCTGGAGGCACTATCTGTATGGAACAAAGAGCACTATCTTTACAGATCACAAAAGCCTGCAACATATACTTAACCATAAGGAGATCAATATGAGACAAAGACGGTGGGTCGAGCTACTCAATGACTATAAATGAGAAATTTTATATCATCCATGTAAAGCCAATCTAGTAGCTGACGCCCTAAGTCGGAAGGAATACTCTGGTAGTAGAGTCAAATGATTAACTATGACTATCCATTCGCATATGTCCGTGCAAATAAAGGAGGCTCAACTAGAAGTCTTCAAACCTGAAAATGTGGTGGGTGAATCTTTGAGAGGAATAGATAAAAACTTATTAGTCAAGGGTGGCGGAGCCTTATACCTCATGGACTAGATCTGGACACCGAAACACGGTGGTTTCAGAGACTTGATCATGGAAGAAGCGCAAAATACTCGATATTCCCTCCACTCAGGGTTGGATAAGATGTATCTCGACCTCAAAAACTTATACTGGTGGCCCAACAAGAAAACAGAGATTGCTACTGTCACACCCCCAAACCGGAACGGCGGAAACGTTCGCTGGCGGATGACTTCATGTGGTAACGTAACAAATAAATACATAGTAAAGAAAGCAATACAACCATCATATATATAATTGAAAGTTTACATTGTTCAAAAGAGTACATGTTCAAAACCAATTACAATATGATGCCAAAATATGAATTTAAACTAGTGCCGCAACGTTCCTTCTTCAAAAGCTGTTTAGTACCTGTAATTACTGAGTCCCTGGGACATACAAGTAGTTTTGAAAGAGTAGATCAGCATTTAAGTTGGTGAGTTTCATAAGCATTTAATGATAGTATTTGTATGAAAATGAAATGGTTCGTTTTTGTTTGTTAGTCTCTAGGAAATCCCATATTTCCTACTGGTGTAAGCGTAGCCTTAAATCAATACCAATATATGTGAAAAAGTTGATGTTTTCCCATCTATGAGTAGTGGTTAGAAGTTCCAATCTTATGTAACAATTGGGTTTTTCATGCATAAAGTAAATGAATTTATGTGCGTATAAAGCCTCCATTACATCTGAAAAACCCCGTAAATCATTGTGTTTTTAATACTCTATGTGAGTTTTCTAACCATGCTATTGAAAAGGAATGCTTATACACAACATTCTTCAGACGTTGGAATGTTCTGACGTTTGTCACCCCAGATGGTGTACTATAGCTAACAGTCAGGGTGCGGGGTTGTCAATCACGTATAGATCTATACACAAACACCATGCTCCCCCTCCAAGGGATTCTGGTATATAATACAGGACTTGAAATGTGTACTCGAGCGTAAGTGAAGTTTAATGTCTCACAAAACTTAGTATAAAACAGATTTACGTGTGAAAATGTTCGTTTGTCCTTGTATATGAAAGTAAATTCTTGAAATAGTATTTCCATGTATGTAAAAGTTTGTAGTATTCTCGTAAAACTATACCTATTATAGTTTTCTAAAAGTGCGTTTCGTTAGTATAGTAATTCCTAGTGAAAATGTTCACTTGTTATGAAAAGTTTAGTTTTTGTAGTGTCAAAACCGACACACATAAATATAGTATAAGTAGAGTGGTTGATTTACATAAATACATAAATAATTTCTTATTTCAAAAGATAAAACATTATTGTGGTATAATTTGCATATGAAAGTTTTGATATAATAGTTATAAATCACATATGATTCCGTTGATAAAAAGCGAATAATGAAACTTTATATAACACACAATAATAATCGAGTGTTTTACTTGTATCCCCCCTTAAAAGCATATAAAAGTACTCATAAAACGTTTAAAAGTGTGAATTATAGGGGTATGAACTCACTTGAAAGATCGGAGAAGGTGGGATGAAAACCGGATAGAATTTCGACTCGAGAAAGCGGGTTTTCTCGGGATTCTTAGGAATCTCGGGAGCACAAACGACCCTCGGGACTTGAGCAATGTGACGGGGACTTCGGGATAGCACGGGCATGGAAAACGAGGCAAAAACGCAAGAGAGATGAGAGAGAATGGCCCTTTTCTTCGGAACCCTCGCATCCCTTTTATAGGGGGTGTTAACCGCCCTCGTACGCTAGGCGTACCCATGCGTCACGCATGCGCGCATCCTCGACTTCTTCGGACTCCGGATGGGACGTGACCTAGCTCGCATAGGGTGCCACGTGGACGATCCGAGGCCAAGGCCTTGAGTACGCTGGGCGTACCCGTGTATGCTGGGCGTACTCGCGTGACTCAGCCTTCAGATAATACCGAAGTTGTCATAAAAAAAAATATATTTAATATTTAATAAAATTCATATCTTCTTCATACGAACTCCGTTTTCGACGTTCTTTATATCCACGCGTAGGTGAGACTATACTCTACAACTTTCGTTTAGATTCCATCAGCAAATTTTGATATTATTTTTATTATTTATTTTTAAAAGTTCGTGGTAAGAAAATTTCTTTAAAAATTCATAACTTCATTATCTGACGTCTGTTTTTGCTAGACTTTTTACCGTTGAAAAACCATTATCAAGACCTTCGATTCTCATTTAGGTCATTCTGGTCAAAAGTTGCTCGATCTCTGTTTCGAGTTTTTAGCTGTCCGTTGCTAAGTCGAACTTGGAAAATTCATAACTTTCGTATATGAAGTCAGATTTGGGCGTTCTTTTTACGTACAATCACGGTTTATTGACATCTAACATAATAAGTAATTTAATTAGTGATTTTTGGATATTTTATTTTCAAAGTTAATTTCATTATAACGAACGTGGTTACAATACTTGACTTTTTAGGTCGTTTACATAGAGTTGAAATATCGGGTTGTCACAGCTACCTTCGTGAGTAAGTGCCTTACTTGCACCAAGGTTAAGGTCGAATACCAGAAACCATCATGTTTACTACAACAACCAAAAATACTGGAATGAAAGTGGGAACGGATCACAATGGATTTCGTAACCAAGTTGCCCAAGACGACGGGTGGTCTCGATACCATATGGGTGATCGTAGACAGGTTAACTAAGTCCACACACTTCCTACCGATCAAAGAGACAGACAAGATGGAGAAACTAACAAGGACTTACATTAGGGAAATTGTACGACTACATGGTGTTTCCATATCCATTATCTGTGAAAGAGATAGTAGGTTCGCTTCAAGGTTCTGGCAGTCGCTACTAAGTTCTCTAAGGACTAGGTTGGACATGAGCACAACCTATCATCCTTAGACCGATGGACAAAGTGAGAGGACTATTCAAACTTTGGAAGATATGTTGCGAGTCTATGTGATAGGCTTTGGGAAGACATGGGATACTCATTTACCCCTTGTCGAGTTCTCCTATAATAACAGTTATCACAAGAGCATAAAGGATGCTCCATTTCAAGCCCTCTATGGTGGAAGTGCAGATCCCATCTGTGTTGGGATAAAGTGGGTGATACACAGTTAGCCAAAGGATGAGTTCCTGACAGCACTCTTACAACAGAGAAGATCATTCAGATTCTGGAACGATCAAAAGCCTATAGAGACCGACAGAAAAGCTACGCAGACAAAAGAAGGAAACCTTTGGAATTCCAGGTTGGTGACCGTGTTCTATTGAAGGTCTCACCTTGGAAGGGATTGACACGCTCCGGAAAGCGTGGAAAGCTAAATCCAAGATACATAGGGCCTTTTGAGATTCTCGCTAGAATCAGCCCTGTAGCTTACAAACTCAAACTACCTCAAGACCTTAGTGACGTACACCCTACCTTCCACATGTCGAACTTGAAAAAGTGCCTATCCAATGAGATTCTTGTAATCCCACTCGACGAGATTGCGATCAATGAGAGCCTAAACTTCGTGGAAGAACCAGTAGAGATCATGGACTGAGAGGTCAAGCGAACGAAGCAAGCTCGTATCCCTATAGTGAAGGTTCACTGGAATGCCAAACGAGGACCTGAATTCACTTGGGAGCGTGAGGATCAAATGAAATTGAAATACCCTCATCTGTTCACATAGATAATTGTAATTGCTTAAACTCTAATTTCGGGATGAAATTCCCTTAACAGGGGATGATGTGACAACCCAAAATTTCTATCTTGTATAGTCAATCAACTTAGTCAAAAGTCAGACTCATTTCTACTATCTTTTAGCCCTGTTTAGAGTCTGTTTGAGTGTTCAAAGACTAGTTCATTCAAGGATTGTATGTTAAGAGGTATCTACTAGAGTTTGTCGTGCAACATTTAATTCGGAAAACTCCGCTATTTGGAGTTTACGGACGTAAACCCTTGCTTGGCCATGAACTCCCCCCTAAGTATGATATTCCTTCATTTTTCTTCATTTTTCACACTTCCAAGTCAAGAAAAGTCAACTCTCTCTCTCAAGTATCATCAAAAACATTCATCTTGATCTTCAAAAATATAAATGATCCTTCCATTTATAAGTTGATATCCTTCATAATCTAGTAGAACTCTATGATTTCATCCAAAAATTCATCTCATTTGAGTAGATCTTCAAATCTTCATCACTTACACCAAGAACACCTAGAACACCCACTAGTTCTTTGGAATGTGAACACACTTTCAAGCTTCAAAACGTAAGTAAGAGTTTACGTCCATGAAATGCACTTCCATGTACTAGTTATTAATTAGAAGCTATAGAAATGCACCCTGAAAACAACCATTTCCCAAGAACAATAAGAGTTTACGTCCATGAGCATCTCCCTTGACCATGAACACTCTGGCCGTGAACACTCTTGTGTGGCTGTAAACCCCCTTAGAACAATCATATGTGATTGTAACACTTCAATCCAAGTGTTTCCTAGACCCTAAAGTACTTGCCTATCATGATTAGTTGCTATACACACTAACTATATACATATATGTGTCTATATATGCTTAATAGGATATGTTTGTACTCGAGGCTTTACTTGACACTTAGCATCCTACACCGATCTTACATTCGAATCACTCACTACATGTGAGTTCATACCCCTTCAATCAACCTTTTAAGTGTTTTACATGCTTTTAGGGGGGCTGGGATACAGGTTTAAGACAATTGAAATTGTGTTAGTATAAACATTACATACTTGTTAAACATCTTGTTTCAAACCGTTTTCAAATACATTTTCTGCTATTTGTAAACATTGTAGACTTCATTATAAAACCCTTTTTAAATAACTTTCAATCTCCCTTTAACTCTTTTAAAACTCTTTTACTTTCAAAACCATATTTATTTATGTATTGGTGTATAAGTATGTTTTAATGGACTTAGGACTATTGTTAATGACCTTGACTCATGTTCCTTGTTTGGTTGTGGGCTTAGGGTAGGATACACTAGTTCGACTATCGATTAACTCATAGTTATACATGTTAAATACGGATAAGAATATTAAATCTTACTTTTAAAGTTATACTTAACTCAATTATTCAAGTTGAACTATTGAGTCTTTCTCTACAAGTCAGATACAAAAAAAAAAGATACTAGTAAGCTATAATAGGTATAACTTAGAAAACATATACATATACAAGAATAGGAATGAACATATATATATATATATATATATATATATATATATATACAAGAACAAGAAAGAACACATACATATACAAGAACAGGAAGGAACACATACATATACGTTCATAAGTACAGAATGGAAAATACATACTATAACAACTATATAATAACTAGAATGTGAGATACTACTTATGGTGAAACAATACATTTTTGTATCACATTGTAACCAAAGTCTCCTGGAAGGAGAGCGGGTATTGTGTGTATAGATCTATACGGGACAGAGACTTCCACACCCCTACAGCTAGCTACAGTCCCAACCGGTAAGACCAAGGGGTGAAAAAATGTCACCTCACTATTTTCAATGCCAGAAGGTTGTCGTGTTTCCAGCCGTCAATTAGCATGGTTACAACTACATCACATTTTAAATCTTTAATTAACCAAACCGGTTTTAAAGGCAACAAGACTCCCCAAAGCATATAGTACATTTAATACAACTATGAGTCTTCATTTTCCCATTTCATTATATAGCAGTGGTAGTGCTGGGTTAAAAAAAACTATTTTCCTAGCAAAAGATAATAATAATACGGGAAAACATACTTTTATACAGATAAAAAGTACTACTATACTTACTACAAGTACATATACAAACATTACATTTTTACATGAGAACAAGCATACAAACAGTCAGGCCTTGAGCAGAAGGTCACATTTCATTACAAGCAGAAAATATAGGATTTTCTAGAAAAACTTTATAAACAAAAGAGCAGATCATATACATGAAGGGGTTTGAGCATTCTAACACTCCTATGGTTTACATGCAACCCTAGAAAACTTGGATTTATGCTTTATCTATGATACATGAAAAACTATATTTCCAAGGTTCATAACCTATCTAGCATACATGGGAAACTTTTAAAAATAAAAGTTAGTAAGAAATACATACCTTGTAGTAGTTAGGATTCTTTGAAAACCTTCTGAGCCTAGAACGTCAAATGTGATGCCTCAAATGTCTCACACAACACAAAATGCACTTGGAATAACTTAAAGAGCCATGGAACACTTCTTGAAATCAGCTAGCCCTCAGTTGTATATCTTAGTGGCCAATTTTACTGAGCAAAGTGTTACTTATATAGTGTGTCACAATTAGGGTTACACCATGTAAACCCTAATTGTCATGAATTTTCATTTCCATGACCCATTGGTTCTATAAACACCATGGAGCATCTTATAGGTTTTAACCCAACTTGATAATCCATGAAGCATTAGCCCATTATATAAGTATAGATGATTTACACAATCAACCCATATACTTAATTAGTCTTCTTTTTATCACTTAATTAATTCTTGATCAATACTAATTAAATAATATTATTAATCTATTAGAACTTATAATGTATTAATAAACCTTAAATGTTATTTCTATCATTTTTGTCTGTCCAAATGGATGATGCCATGCATTCCAAATGGAACATGCCAAACCGGGTCAAGTAAATACCAGAAATAGTTATGGACATAGACACCTAATCCAACAGTCTCCCACTTGGATGAGTCTAATAACTATAACTGCAAGTATGAATTCAGGAACCGATTAACAATTGTAGCTCTTTCAAGGTCTCTTGGAACTGAGATGACGATGATACGCCATTTAAGATAAGTGATCATATAATCCTCTGTTCTAGATATCAGCTGGACAAATACATGGAACTATGTCTTACTTTTGACCTACAGTTGGTTCCTGATTTCCGATTTGTTTGACATAGAACTTAATCGAACACATCAATTTAGTTCTGACCGGGCCCGGTACATAGGTCAAAACACAATCATCGAGGGGCCCAAATATCGCTTCTAATCCAAGAAGGAATAGATAAAGTTCGACTCATATGCTTCTAATCGAGTTACCAATGCGTTTTCGTACAATCAATGCATAACCAAATCATAGGAAATAAGTCATATCTCTAGGTTTGAAGACTTATATGATATTACCATCTCACGATCACTCGAGATAAATTCCATGAAGTTATACAAGTGAGTGTGGGCTGGATCCAACACTCAGAACTTACGAGCACTCATAAGTGTTGTAGCACCTCTTTGCTACATCCAACAACTTAGACATATACAAGCCATGTCATGACAAACTTGATTCGTATCTACTTCCAACATATGACTAACTGTGGAGAATTTGAATAATATGATATACCATAACATAATTATTCTGGAGGTCAAAACATGCAAAATGAAATTATAGTAAATGATTGAAAAAATATTGCAACACATTACTCATAAATAAACAACAACTTTTACTCATCATCAAATGTCAAATACACTTTATAAATTTCAAAGGTATCTAACTACTAAAACTAATATCATCCTTCAGCCGTATACGCCTCACATGCTGGAGATGATCAACCCTTCCCAGTCCCTTCGTGAGGGGATCTGCTGGGTTCTCATCTTATGATACCCTCTTTTCCACAAGGAGTCCTTATTCTATATGATGTCTGATGAAATGATATTTTCTGTCGATGTGTCTAGATCTCCCGTGATCCCTTGGTTCCTTGGCTAAGGCAACTGCACTTTGACGATCATAGAAAATTTCCATAGGCTCCTGTATAGCTGGTACAACTCCAAGGTCTCCAATGAAGTTCTTTAGCCATATAGCCTCTTTTGCTGCCTCGCTTGCTTCTATATACTCTGATTCGCAAGTTGAATCAGCCACTGTCTCCTGCTTGGAATTTTCCAAGTTATTGCTCCTCCGTTTAAGGTAAAGAACCAACCTGACTGAGAGAGGAAATTATCCATATTAGTCTGGAAGCTAGCATCACTATACCCTACTACGCTCAAGTCATCACTCCCATCTAGGGTAAGGACCCAGTCCTTAGTCCTCGGTAGGTACTTGAGAATGTTCTTCAACACAGTCCAGTGAGCCTTACCTGGGTTACCCTAATATCTGCTGACCAAGCTCAAGGCAAAGGCCACATCAGGGCGAGTACAAGTCATAGCATACATGGCCGAACCTACAGCGGAAGCATACGTAACTCGACTCATCTCAGCTATCTCTTCCTTTATACTCGGACTCTGAGTCTTACTTTGCATCGGTAACTATCCTTTCTTGGAATTCTGCATGCTGAACCTATTCAACACCTTATCCAAGTAGGTATTCTGAGTAAATCCAATTAGTTATTTACTCATGTCTCTTAAAATCCTTATCCCTAGGATATAGGCAGCTTCTCGAAGGTCCTTCATAGTGAAACACTTCCCAAGCCAAGACTTAACCTCCTGTAAAGTTGGGATGTCATTTCCCATGAGTAGTATGTCATCCACATATAGCACCAAAAAGGTAACTATACTCCAAGTAGCTTTTACATGTACACAAGATTCATATTCGCTCTTCGAAAAGCAAAACACTTTGAATTTCTCATTGAAACAAAGATCCCATTTGTGAGGTGCTTTTTTCAATATATAGATGGATTTCTCAAGCTTACACACTCTATTAGGGTATTTTGTGCTGACAAAACCCTCTGGCTAAATCATGTAAACATCCTCAGCCAACTTTACATTAAGGAAAGCGGTTTTGACATGCATTTTCCATATTTGATAATCATGAAATACAGCAACGGCTAACATAACCCTAATGGACTTAATCTTTGCTGCTGGTGAAAAGGTCTCATCATAGTCAACTCCTAGAGTTTGAGAAAAGCCCTTTGCAACCATTCGCGCTTTATAAGTGTGTACATTACCATCCATGTCGGTCTTCTTCTTGAAGATCCATTTGCACCCAACTTTCTTACGACCTAGTACATTGTCAATCAAGTTCCAAACTTGATTGTCATACATGGACTGTATCTCGCTGTCCATAGCCTCTTTCCATTTAGTAGCCTTAGGGTCTGCCATGGCTTTCTTGTAGTTGTTAGGTTCATCTAGACCAATGAGTGTGTTATCACTGATAAGTGTATCACCTTCCGCTGTAATATGGAAACCATAGTAATGGTCAAGAGCATTCCTAACTCTCGTGGAACACCTCAGAGGTACAAACTCATCAGTCGGATCAACAGGAGTTTATTCCTAAGGTTGATTGCTAGTGTTTGAGGTTCCTTCACCATTTGACTCTTGAATTTTTTTCAAGGTCAATTTTCCTCCCACTGTTTCCTTGGTTTATCAACTCTCTCTCTTGAAAGACTCCCCTCCTTGCTACAAAGACCACATTATCACTGGGTCTGTAGAAGAGGTAACCGAAGGACTTCTGTGGGTAGCTAATGAAAATACACCTCTCACTTTAGGGTTCGAGCTTATCGAGAGTCTCGCGCCTCACGAAAGCCTCGCAACCCCAAATCTTGATGTGGTCCAGATTTGGAACTTTTCCGGTCCACATCATGAGGTGTTTTGGCGACCTTTTTGTTAGGGACTAAATTAAGAATATGGGCATTGGTCTCTAATGCATACCCCCAAAATGAGATTGGTAGTGAAGCTCGACTCGTCATGGAACGAACCATGTCTAACAAATTTTGATTACGCCTCTCAGCCACACCATTAAGCTATGGTGTTATGGGGGGTGTCAATTGTGAGACAATCCCACATTCCTTAAGATAGTCAAAGAACTTTGTACTAAGATACTCACCACCTCGATCGGATCGAAGCATCTTAATTTTCCTACCCAATTGATTCTCCACTTCCTGCTTGAACTCTTTGAACTTTTCAAAGGTTTCTGACTTATGATTGATTAAGTAGACATATCCATATCTACTAAAATCATCAGTAAAAGTCACATAGAAGCGGTTAGCATCCCTTGTGGCGGTTATGAACGGTCCACACACATCCGTGTGTACCAGATCCAACAAACCTTCACCCATAGCACAAGAACCAGTGAAGGGTGATTTTGTCATTTTTCCAAGTAGACAAGATTCATAACTATCATCCGACCTTAGGTCAAATGACTCTAAGAATCCATCCTTTTGGAGTTGGCCTATATGTTTCTTGCTTACATGTCCAAGATGACAATGCCATAATGATGCTTTATCCAAGTTAGTGGAAGAATCAATACACAACACATTATTTCCTATGTTATCTACAACAGATACAGCTTCATACACACCATCACAAGGTAATGCTTTAAAATGAAGAACATTATTAAATAAAGCATTAATACTATCATATTCATTATCAAAAGAAAAGGTAAACCCTCGTTTGTACAAAGCATGAAAAGAAATAATATTCCTCGCCATTTCAGAAGAGTAACAACATTTATTCAAATCTAAGTTAACCCACTACTTAGCAACAAATTATAAACTCCAATTTTGGTGATAGGTGATGCTTTCATATTCCCTATGATTAAGCTTATCTTCCCATGCTCCACATCCTCACTTCTTCTTAGTCCCTGCAACTCAGAACAAATATGAATACCACAATCGGTATCAAGGACCCAAGAATTTGAATGGGGTGAGTTATTAGACAATATAGTGTAAATACTTGCATGGTTGGGTTTCACTTTCCCATCCTTCATATCTTGTAGATACTTTGGACATTTCAACTTCCAGTGTGACTTTTCATGGCAATATAAGCATTGAACCTCTTTAGGGTTAGCAGAAGGAGTGACAGAACCTTTCTTGGTTCCACTTGAAGAGGAGCCATCAAGGGAATTTCCCTTGGTACCCTTCGAAGGGCTCTTCCTCAGCTTCCCATTCCCTTTCCTGATTTCCAAGACAGGGGCCCCGGTAGGAGTAGGAGTGGTAATAACCAACTTACCCTTAAGACCACTTTCAATGGTCTTCAAGAGTCCTTGAATTTTGCTGAGTGTAACATCCTCCTTGTTCATGTGATATGTCATTCGGAATTGATCAAAACAAAAAAGGCAAGGAGTGCAAAATGATATCAATTGCCAACTCCTCAGGGAAGTTCACATTTAGCTACAACAACCATTCCACATACCTTTACATTTTCTGCAAGTGGCCGGTGATGGGTTCACCATCCTTCATTCGACTTGTTATCATGGAGTAGATGATTTCGTACCTGTATTGGTAACACTTTGATGATAGCGGTCCATCAAGTCCTAGTGCATCTCACAAGGGTAATAGTCCTCATAGGACTTCTGGAGCTTGGCTATCATCGTGGCCATCATGATACAAGCCACTTTGGTGGCTTCTCTCTCATGAGTCAGAAATTCGCGATCTCCTTAAGAGTAGCAGTTGACTCATAAATTTCCTTTAGCTCCTTGTCGAGGACATAGTCCTTGTCCTCTTAGCGAGTGACTATCCTGATGTGCTGGATCCAATCCATAAAGTTGGAACCCTCAAAGATTACTCTCCCACAAAGGTTCATGAGAGAGAAGGATCTGGTAGGGTTTAGGCCAGAAGCAACATTGTTTGAAGACATCTGAAAAAGAAGAAAGACAATTTTAGATTAGATATAAAGATAGCCCTTAATAAAACACCCAAATGAAATATTAAGGCTCGGACCCAACACAATATTTTATAACTTAGAAGCGGGATGTCGTAATCCAAGCTATAAAATATTTAAATGTAGGTCAATGACAATTCGCCAATTTCCACCATGAAAAACCAAATAAAGTATTAGGTTTTAATTGGTTTTGAAACTCCTAGATTCTTTGAGATTCATTGAACTTTTCAATGGCATGTTTCAATCTCGAGTGAGCCCTTCAAGTTTTGTGACTGGGATGCCAAGTATCACAAAACAAGGTGTGAAGTAACCATACAAATGACTTAGTACCTTAATATTTACCCCTCAATCGATGTGTTGGTTAACCACACGCACTACATCGATACTATGATAAACATTAAGTTACCCTTTGCCTACGTTGTTAAGTCCAACTTAGTGTGTCGGTTAACCACAAACGCTCCACTAATGACTTAAACAAAGTGCAAAGTGTAATTTCATGGGTTAGCACCTTATCCACATTTTCCTAACGTAACAAAGATTGGGAATTTATAAAAACATCTATTTACTTTGGTATCATTATACTTTTAATGAGAATTTAAAGTCATTGTCCTACCTATTCGGCTAATGACCCTCCACATGTCAAGGAAGCGGTGGGTGAGAGTGGACACCCATTAAGATTCCATTTTATAGGCAACAACCTTATACCCCCCCCCCCCTCTTATAGACCGGTTTCGTGAATGAGGCCTACTAACAGTAAAACGACCGGTAAAACGACTTTCGTTCTTATATATATATATATATATATATATATATATATATATATATATATATATATATATACTATTATTATTATTATTATTATTATTATTATTATTATTATTATTATTATTATTAACTTATAATATTATAAGTATAAGGGTTCAATTTTAACTTTTACAAATTTAGGGTTGGAACTAAAGTTTTTAAAGTGACTTTACATGTTCCAAAACTTGAGGGAGAGTTTTTTTAACTTTACAAAATCTTTCATCTTTCATAACTTATGAGTTAATGATGTAATAAAATGAGTGACTTTTCATTTTATGGTAATCCATAACTTGAGGAAAAATTATGGATTCCATTAAAACACATAATAATCAAGAATTAAACTAACAAGCAAGTTACAAATAATTCATATGATCTTTTAAACTGATAAGTTCATGAGCATGCATATCAACAATTTCAAGAATCATAAATAAACCATATAAAACTTGAAATTTTGATACTAGACATTGTAAATGGATTACAACAACCATTACACCATCTAAAATAAGTTTTAAAACACCAAAACAGTTTAGGGTAATGTTTCTAGTCCATTTCCATCAGCAAAAGTCAAAAATTTGGAGTCAGAGGCTCCTACTCATCGAGTAGGTTCACTATCCATACAACAAGATTTTCAGTTTGTTTTTTCACAATTTTGCATCATATATCAAGCAAACAAGCCTAGGGTGTAATACCAATGAAAGGTTTTCAGTATTCTAACACTCCTATGGTGTACATGCAACCCTAGAAACCTTGGATCTATGTTTTATCTATGATACATGCAAAATTGTTTTTCCAAGTTTCATATCCTATATAGCATACATGGGGAACTTTTAAACATAAAAGTTAATAAGAAATATGTACGTAGAAGTTAGGATTCCTTGAAAACCTTGTGAGCCTAGCACCTCAAGTGTGATGCCTCAAATGTCTCACAAAACACCAAATACACTTGGAATAACTTAGAGAGATATGGAAAACTTCTTGAAATCGGCTAGCCCTCACTTATATATCTTAGTGGCTAATTTTGGTGAACAAAGTGTTACTTACATAGTGTGTTACAATTAGGGTTACACCATGTAAACCCTAATTGTCATGACTTTTCATTTCCATGACCCATGGGTTCTATAAACACCATGGAGCACCCATGGAGCATCCTATGGGTTTTAGCCCAACTTGATAATCCATGAACCATTAGCCCACTATATAAGTATGGGTGATTTACACAATCAACTCATATATTTAATTAGTGTCCTTTTGATCACTTAATTAATTCCAAATTAATTCTTGATCAATACTAATTATATAATATTATTAATATATTATAACTTATGGTATATTAATAAACCTTAAGTGTTATTTCTCTCATATTAGTCTCTCCAAATGCATGATGTCATGCAACCCAAATGGACCATGCCAAACCGAGTCAAGTACATACCATAAATTGTTATGGATTTAGACCTAATCCAACAATACAAAGATTTTAAAGTTTTAAATACACACAAATGACACTAAACACTTATGGACTTACCATCATTTCTACTGATACTCCCTTTCAAAATAACTTGTATTCTCAGGGAACTAGTAGACAGGTACACCCATGCAGCTTTTGAAGGACAGAGTGGATTCAAGACTTGTCATTATTTTGTTTATACACTTTTGGTGTCAATTAAACTTTACTAAAGAACACACATGTATTTAACTATTCAATTAATGCAATGGATGTTGTTGCTTTTTTTACTATTATGCGTTGTTATAATACTATACATGACGTCCTCCACCCCCGAATGTTTCCACCAATTCGGTTTGGGGTTGTGACATTTACATCCAAAATAATTAGATTGTTCAAATTATACTTAGTCGATCATACTATGGGAGTAAGTAATGAGTCAAAGACTGTCGTGAATCGGTTTGTAGATTGTCTATGTGCTTAGACATAGCAAAGGTTTGTTGCAACGTTCATGAGTGCTTCTGAAATAAGATTTGAGTATTGGAATAAACCCACGCTCAAGTTAATCACTTCATAGAATTTATCACGAGTGATTGTGAGACGATAATATCGCAAAATCTTTAAACCGAGATATATGATTTGTTGTTCACATGTTAGTTGTGTATTGATAATGCGTAAATGTATCAGTAACTTGATGTTATAAAACATGTTGTTGTGTACAATTTGATGAGTAAATAGTACACGCATATAAGTTAAAGTTAATATGTTCCTTTTATCCTAAGAGGGTAAAAGCGATATCTTGGGAACCTCGATGATTTTGTGTAGAATTATGTGTTGGACCTGGTCAAGACTGAATTGATGTGTTCAATTATGTTATATGTTAAAAAAATTAGAAATCGGGAAACAAACTGTTGGACATTAAGAATGGTTATATCCCATGTCTTTGTCCACACGATATCTTGTAGAATAGAGGACTATATGATCCCTTATCTAAAGGACGCGTCATTGACTAGGTCAGAGTTCGACAACGACTTTTGAGTGCTACGATTGCTAATTGAATTTTAAAGTCATACTTGCATTTATTTTTATTAGACTTATGCATGTGGGAGACTGTTGGATTAGGTATCTAAGCCCATAGCTATAATTGATATGTACTTGATTTGATTGTAGCATGGTGTTTTAGGGTTGCCTTCACCATAGCAATTGAACATGATGAGTTTTGGAGTAAGAGGTTATTTAATGGTTTATTAATATATTATAAGAAATATATGTTTAATTGAGAAATCATATTATTTAATTAATATTGATCAGAAATTTATTTGGAATTAATTTAGTGATCAAAGGACCTGATTAAAAGTAATGGGATTGGTTTTGCATATAGTTGAGAGTTGCAAAATAGGTTGTTAGATCACCTTGGAAGGGTTAAACGAAATCTATTGGAAGCCCATAGAAGATTTCGTCCAAGGGGACCTTCTAGAAGGTTCCCACGGACTGCTTAAGGCTTAAGCAATCAGATTTGGGTTTCCACCTAAAACCCTAGCAGGCACAAGTATATAAGGACCCTTTAGCCTCTAGAAACCGACTACTTGATTCCTAAGAAAAACCCTCGCCGATTTCTTACTCCTTCAACCTCATTCTTTGCTTGTGGTGTTTGTGACTCCATTAGAGTTGCAATGCTTGGGGCACTAGGCTTTCGAAGGTCATGGAATTCAAGTGAGGATTACTTATTACTACTAGCTAACAAGAAAGGTATTCTTCTAAACCCTAATATGTATAGATTTCGGTTTTATATAGTAGATCTAGGATTCTTTCTTTGGACATTTAATTTGTATGTATAACTTGATAAAAAAAACTAGATCCAAAGAAAATAGGGTTTCATGTGCACATAGGAATGTTGTAATGCTCAAAACCCATCAACTATGACCCACCTCGCCTAGCGTACCGGGGTAGCACATTTCCTCCTATAGAGAAGCTCGAAAGGTGGTGCACCGATACTGGAGTGATAGCTGTTGTTGTAAGAAGACTCATCTAGGGGGGGGGGGCAACTCCCACCAAAATCTATAAAACAAGCTCTCAAGATGTCCTCAAGTGTTTGAATGGTTTACACTATCTAGCCGCCAGTGTGTGGATGATAAGTAGTGCTAAGGTGCAACCTCATACCCAGTTCCTCATGGAACTTCTGCCAAAAACGAGATATGAATCAAACATATCGATCAGATACAATGGAGACTAGAATTTCGTGTCGAGCAACAATCTCGCGTACATACAAATCGACCAATTTCTAGGCCAAAGAAATCTCTTAAATATCTACAAAGTGGTCACTTTTGGTCTGACGGTCCATGATAACCCATATCGCGTCAAATCACTTAGCCGACCAAGGTTACTTGGTGAGAAATCCATAGTAATATGTTCCCATTTCCACATGGGAACCTCCTATGGCTGCAACTTGCCATGCGGCCAATGGTGCTCGGCCACCAATAACTGAGTTGCAAATCTCGATACATCTTGGTGGATCCAAGGTGTATCGAAAATCTAGACTTTTGTGCCTCCTCCAACACAGCCTGTCTGACCCCACCAAAATATGGTACCCGTACCCGACCATACTGGGTCAATAATCCTCGGTTGTTAGTAGAAAACTTATCGATATCACCTCTGAGTCGCTCCTACTTCTAGTTATTTTTATTAACTCCCTCCCCCCAAGCCTCTTTGATTATACCCAACAATGGTGAATCAATATAAATCGTCATACAAATGTACCCAACTGCATAACTAGCCATCTTGAAGCCTAAGGCATTAGCGACCACATTCGCTCCCCCCAAGCCTCTTTCATAGTCCTTGACCACGTCATAGTCCTTGACCACGTCAAGCTACCTAGGGTGACTGATGTTCAGATTCGGTTGATCCATGAAACATCTCAAACTCTATTGATCTGTTTAGATGGTACACATGACCCCATACAAATAATGCCACCAAATATTGAGAGTGAACACCACTGCTCCCAACTCTAATTCACGAGTTGGATAGTGAACCTTGTGAGACTTCAGCTACTGAGAATCATAAGCAATAACCCTCCCTCGTTGCACAAGAACAGATCCAAGGCCAGTGATTGATGCATCACAAAATAGCACAAAATCCTCAACACCCTCTGGGAGGGTCAACACTAGGGCCTCACACAAATTCTGTCTCTGTCTCTTGAACGCAACATGATGATGAGGCCCCTAGAGGAAATCCACACCCTTGGTTGTCAGACGAGTGAGGGGTGCCATAACATTGGAGAAGTCTAGAATAAATCTTCGGTAATACCCTGTCAATCCCAAGAATCTCCTGATCTCTAAGGGAGACTTCAGAACCTCCTACTGCATCTGAGACATCCCCAATTTCTCGGCCAGAAAAGACCGATTTGTTTTTGCTTGTTTTCAAAATCAGATTAATCTTTTAAAGAAAACAGTTGCAGAATTTGTTCCCAAAATATGATAAAGATTTATCAAAGCATTTCTTTAAAGAAATGTATTTTCATTATATAACAAAATCTCGGGATGTCATCTTCCGATACAGACACATAAGCATAAACATAACTTACATTATTTACACTAAATATTTTACAGCTCCTTTAATCTCTCCGTGAAATATATCTTCGTATCGATACCTGTGATACAAAGGAAACTGAGTGGGTCAGGCTTGGGAGCCTGGTGAGCATATAGGGTTTTCATCCCACAAGGTTATACCATATATTTATAAAAATAGAACATTCAAACTTGTACAATTTAACATATTCTACCTCTTTCATTTAGATCGCTAAGGTCAAATATCTCTCTATTTACGTCGCGTTGTGTTGTGCCGGTTCTGTAGCGAAACTTTGACATGTCATAACTTCTTCGTTATAACTTGGATTTCGACGTTCTTTATATGCACAGAAACCTTGTGACATAAACTAAAACTTAGTTAAGATTAATCTTTCTAAATATTATTCCATAAAAATGTCATTTTTGGTGTTTATCGTCTCTAATTGACTAGCCCTGATCTACGGGCGTTACAATTATCTCCCCCTTAGGATGATTACGTCCCGGAATCATCAACGAAATAGGACTTTTATAATGATTCCATACATTATCTCTTCATCCTAGGTAATAACTCTAAGTTCTATGTTTCCTCGAAAGAGTATCTAACTCTTGGACTTCTCGATAGCAGTTAGTGCTCAATCCTGCGTCTGCTCTTCGTACTATGTTGTACTTTCAATTGTAACCTTCGAGTTACAAAATAAATCCTTATTGAGGACTCATTCTTCTTCTTAGGATAAGTACTTTCCTTTATCTAATGTAACAGACCGATGGGTCGTGTTCTAATGACCTCTCATCGCATGATGCAATACTTAGACTTAGGTCTTTTAGAGTTAAATTCCAGAATGGAATATACCTTCATTCATATTCTAATGTGATATAATCACATTTCAGCATGTAGCATTTCTAGCTATAAATTTCATTAACAACAAGCGCGATACAATCGATCATATTAATTTCAACCTTCTGACTTACGTCAGATGTTACCTCGAAATTGGTTCTCTAAATCACGTAACATACTCACCGTAGTCGGACTCAGTTTGATATGACCACTAGGGTTGGAATAACAACCATCTTACTAGTCACTACTGAAAAAAGGGTAATGACATACTCGAATAAAATGGAATCAATCACTAGCTTCTTGGTAACCTTGTGACTTTCCCTGATCCAAGTGTGAGTCATGTGCTTTCGGTAGTATATGCATCTACTACCTATCACACCTACTCATACCCGTCCCAAGTATTGTCCCGCAGTCGACCAAGTCACCATACAAGAAAATCACACAGCAATTTAACACATACGGAAGTGTCCAATAATCATAGAAATTTCCCTAGACTCTACTAGGATTTCTTCATTGCTTTATCTAAAATCATCAATTCTACTTCAACTCGATTGGTGATGGAAATTTCAGACGATGGGGTAACTTCAAGAATTAGACCAACCGTTCCATCATCCAGCCAATCGATGGTGTCCTTCAGACGTACCGTACTCCTCTAAATGTTCCATTATTTTATCAGACATAAACTAAAAGCAATACACCACTCTTACGATATCTTCTGATAGGTGTCATTCACTATCATCAGCCTCCTTTATTTCCTCCATTTACTCAATTTCTCTACGAGTCTTCACCATGACCTCTTGTACATCCAAGTAGACATTCGGTGTACCAAGTGAGAATTTAAGATAAGAAAGCTTTAATTACGATAAACACATAAATCTCCTTATCATCCCGAAACGTTTACATGCTAATTCTAATATCGTAGTCATACGCTTAGAATCCTAAACACATAAGGTTTCCAGATCCGGTCGGCAACAGACCATAGATCCGAACAAATAATAGCATCAATATAGCCATCCCACAAAACGTTTAGGACATAAAAATATTTTAGGCATCATTCCTAACATAAACTAGTGCTTGTGTCAACTTAGGTGTACTACCTAACATATTTTAGACACACTCCTCACAATCATTACTTAGCATTCTAAGTTTAAGTCTAGAAATTTCCTACAAATTCCTAGTTCGCTTAAACTAGTTCTCTGATACCAACTGTGACACCCCCAATTTCTCGGCCAGAAAAGATCGATTTGTTTTTGCTTGTTTTTAAAATCAGAGTAATCTTTTAATGAAAACAGTTGCAGAATTTGTTCCCAAAATATGATAAAGATTTATCAAAGCATTTCTTTAAAGAAATGTATTATCATTATATAACAAAATCTCGGGATGTCATGTTCCGATACAGACACATAAGCATAAATAGAACTTACATTATTTACACGAAAGATTTTACAGCTCCTTTAATCTCTCCGTGAAATATATCTTCGTATCGATACCTGTGATACAAAGGAAACTGAGTGGGTCCGGCGTGGGAGCCTGGTGAGCATATACGGTTTTCATCCCACAATGTTATATCATATATTTATAAAAATAGAACATTCAAACTCGTACAATTTCACCATATAAAGGCAACTCTTATCCCACCCCATATATGTAGATATAAAATACATATACAGTTTAACTCATTTAAAAACTATATAAAACATCCATTCCACACTCATCTCAAATAAACAACAATATATAAACACATATCACGTATTTTATAACAAATACTTCATATTTATGTGTTAGAAGAAAGTAGCCACACACTCACTTGATCAGAAGATGACCGGGCAGCGCCTCGTCTCTTGAAATAATCTTTTGCGATGAAACCGGGATGTTTTCCTCCAAAACCGGGCTTCACGCGGGCAGAGCTTCGGCTCAGGAATCTTTCTTCTCGGGATCTTCGAGCTTCGGGACTAGCTTCAGGTCTCGGGAAGGATACTGGGGCTTCGGGGGGTTAAAATAAGGCTTAGAGAGAGTATCGGGATTGGGAGATTAAGAGATGAGCAACCTAAACCGGCTGACCCTTGAATTCTATTTATAGGGAAAAAAATGCTAAACTCACCTCGTGAGTTTTTAATTCTCACCTCGTGAGGTTGCTCACCTCGTGAGTTTCTAATATTCACCTCGTGAGCTCGATATGGCATTGCGTTCGTTATGGCTACTTGCCCTGGAAGACGTCCATCATCTGATCACCTCGTGAGCCATTTAATGCTCACCTCGTGAGCTCTGACAGGGGTGGAAGTTCGTGCCCCAACTTCAGAAATTCATATCTTTCGCATACGAGCTCCGTTTTCAATGTTCTTTATATCCAAGCGTAGGTAAAAACAAGATCTACAACTTTCATTCAGACTTCGTCGGCTAATTTTGACTTCCATTTTAATGTATTATTAATATATTATTTTTAGTAGGCCGGGACAGGAAAACTCTGTTCAAAATTCATAAATCCTTCATCTGAACTCCATTTTCATTTGTCTTTTTATCGCTGCACTACCATTGATGGGATCTTCGATTCTCGTTTAGATTGTTTCGGCTAAAAACCGCTCGATATCAAATCGAGTATTTGGGCTGCATACCACTAAGTTAAAACTTAGAAAAATCATAAGTTCCTCATACGAAGTCAGATTTGGGCATTCTTTTTATGCACACTTTCAGTTTAATGTATTCTACGACTTTCATTTAGATCACTAAGGCCAAATGTCGCTCTAACATAAATTCACTATTTACGTCGTGCTGGTTCTGTTACGAAACTTCGACAGGTCATAACTTCTTCGTTATAACTCGAATTTCGGCGTTCTTTATACGCATGGAAAAATTGTGACACATACTACAACTTAGTTAACATTAATCCTTCTAAATAATCTTCCATAAAAAAGTCGTTTTTGATGTTTACCATCTCTAATTAACTAGCCCTGATCTACGGGCGTTACAGCATCACAACCTCAATCTTCGCTGGATCGACCAAAATTCCATTCTTGTTGATGAGATGTCCCAAGAATTGGACCTCTCGTAACCAAAACTCGCACTTTGAAAACCTGGCATACATCCATTCTTGCCTTAAAAATCCTAGAAGCTCTCAGAGGTGCTCTTCATGCTGCTCTCGGGTCTTGAAATACACCAAGATATCATCAATGAAAAAAATGATTGATCGCTCTAGCATCATCTTGCATATATGATTCATCAAATCCATAAATACCGTAGGCGCATTGGTGAGCCCAAATGGCATCACCACAAACTCGTAATGACCATAAAAAGTCTAGAACACGGTCTTCTGCATGTCCTCCTACCTAGCGCTCATCTGAAGATAACCTGATCTATAATCAATATCGAAGAACCAACATGCAACCTGCTACTGACCAAAGAGATCATCAATCCGCAAAAGTGGGTAAAGGTTCTTCAATGTCAACTTATTCAACTCCTGGTAATCAATGCACATATGGTGTTAACCATCATTCTGCTTGCTGAACAAAATCGGTGCTCCTTACAGCAAACTGCTCAGTCTAATAAACTGCTTGCCCAACAGCTCCTGAAGTAGAGAGGACAAGTCCTACATCTTAGGTGGTTCCAATCGGTACGACGCCTTGGAAGTTAGAGCTGCACCCAGAACCAAATCAATTCTAAACTTAACTTGTCTCTCAGGAGGCACGCCAGGGTAACATCTCCAGGAACACATCAGGAAACTCTCTAATAGTAGGCACAGATGTAACCGAAGCCGTCTTCCCAGCTTGAGTATCAACCACATAAGCGAGATAACCCATGCAACCATGCTAAATATACTATCGAGCCCTAGAAATAGAACAAAAGGTTGACCTAATCATGTCACCCTCTCCATAGATAACCAGTTCTCCCCCACTTGGGGTTCGAACTACTATCCACTGACCCTTGCAGACAATAATAGCCCAAAATCTGGTCAACTAATCTATCCCTACTATCAAGCACACCTACCCCATGGGTATATGAATTAGATTAATCGGATAAGGCACCCAAAAAATCTTCATGACACAACCTAGATAAATGCTCGATGAAAATATCTCATGTTCTTTGGTGATAGAAAGCCGCAACAGACACCTTAACTCTCCAAGAATCATATCAAAACCCCTACTAAAATATTGTGATACAAAGGACCGACTTGCAATTGAAATAAAAAAGTATAAGAACAGGTAGATAATTCTCTAAGAAAGTACCTAGTAGAATCATAAACATAAGCATACCATAAAGTAAGTGATAGAATAATAGATAAAAGCATACAAATGACGTCTGCTGCCGCCCTAGCCTCCCCTGTAGTAAGCTAGAAAGCATGATCTCGAGTCCTCGGGGGCTCCGCCTTACCCTGGCGTCCATCTGTGATCTTCATAGTAGCTGCCATTGGGGCTTGCGCCGACCTTGCAGTAAGCAAGGGACAGTTGGACCTCACATGGCCAACTTGCTCATAGTGATAACATATCTGAGTGCTCGGTACTGGGACCTGCTGTGGACAATCATTAGCATAGTGCCCCTCCTTACCACACTTGTGGCATCTAGATGAAGATCGACAAGCCCTATCATGAACCTTTCCGCACTTGCCACACGTGTGTCTCCTCTGCAGGCTGAGACTGAACATGATCCAGCCTCAGCTCCTTAGATTAGTGTTGTATCTCAATCTCTCACCTCCTTACGACCTCCTGTAGCTCAGTAAGAGTACCATAACATCAGGTGGACAGAAATAAGTGTACATCCGTCTTAAGCATGCTCAAGTACCGGGTCATCTGAGTTTGCTGACAAGCTAGATACCCATAGTATAAAAGAGCCCTCTCGGTAAACACCTTTGTGATATCAGTCACTGTCTCACTCCCCTACCTCATATATAGATACTCCTGAGCCAACCTCTTAGTCTTCGCCAATGGAACATACCTCATGCGAAACATCTTAGACAACTGCGAGCCATTCACCAATCCCCACCAATCCTTCGCCATTGACTAAAGAAGGTTCAGGGCTCACTTGACATTATGGTCAGTAGGGAAAGAGCATGTAAAGAAACACCCCCAGATTAGAAAACTACCTCATCGCCACAATAGGTACTTGGACTACATCGAACACTGGGGGCTTCATAATTGTTGAAGTCCTGATACTGAAAAAAACTCTCTCTTTAGAAATCCCCATAGCAACAACAGTCGCGGTGGCTACAACAACATCAGCTTCATCAAGTGCAACATAACGATCTTCAAAGAGCTCAATCATAACGGTCATGATAGAACCAAATGTCTCTAGCATAGACATCCTGATAGAAACCACCACCTCAGTGGCGATGATCTCCCGAATCTGATCATCAGTTAAACCTGGCATGTCCTGGCCACTAGCCCCAGATCCTAATCCTCTCGTGTCCATCATTATGAAATTAAATCAAAACACATCAGAAAATCCATGATACACATTAGTACAATCACGAGACGATGCTAAACCCTTGGGGATTATGACTTCCTTGCTATGCGAACGGGTCTTATGCCTTTAGTAGTATGGGCCTATACCGCTTTCCACACATACCTGTACGTGTCTCAAGGATGATCACAACCTCCAAACACAATTACAACAAATAGGATACACATAAATCCAATATTCACTCTCCTAAGAATGTCTAAACATTTCTTATCTAGATGACTGCTCACACATATACTCGTCCATGAAACTTCCACCAACCCTACAACACTCGAGTATGCGAATCATACATAACACTGGATCCTATAGACAGTCGAATACTTCGTTCTAACCTAAGAATTTCAACAAAAAAGAACAAGAAATAAGGCTAAACAAAACATTATCAGGCTATATAATCTTACTTGTGTACAACTATGATGCATACACTAAGGAACTAATGTAATGATGTCAATTCCATATAACAAGTAATCCTACGCTATTAGGCATCATACATTACGAAATTCAATCATGCAATTCCTAACGACCCCTATCCATCACTAGCATACTGTTCTATCATAAATATCATAACAAATAACAATGTGGTAACTTGGCGTATAGTTTCTTGCTCCGACTGATCGCACACATCGCATCTTCCTTGGTTACTTTTGAAAACAATTTTGAAAACCGTTTTAAAACTTTTTGCATTTCCTTAGTTTGAGTCTGGATTCAAATGAATGTTCATCTGATTCTCTCCAAACCAAGGCTTTGATACTAACTTGTAACATTCCAAAATCATAAAAAATTATAATTTTCATAAAAAACCCATTTCAACCATAAAAGTGTTTCATAACCACTGTTTTAAAGGTATAAACATAATCAGGGTTTTTCCTAAGATCAAGGCTTTGATACTAACTTGTAACATTCCAAAATCACAAAAATTTATAATTTTCAAAAACAACCCATTTCAACCATAAAAGTGTTTCATAACCACTGTTTTAAAGGTATAACCATAATCAGGGTTTTTCCTAAGAACAAATATCAAGAAAAAATTGGAAGATGTGCAAGATCACGTCTTCGCTTTTCCATGATCATCAGAAGTACCCAAAATAGCAAACTAAAACTGTAAGCCAAAGCTTAGTAGTTCCCTTAAGTTACTTACACACAACATATAACAACATATACCGGGTCTACAAATCAAAGACTAGATTACCCCTGAGCCTATAGTATGAGCGTGGCTTGCCTTTTAGGCCCACAATTCAATTCTGGCTTGCTCCAAATCCCACAACATAAGTTTGGCTTGTCGTTCAAGCCTGCAACATATAACTGGCTTGCTCCTAGGTTTGTTGGTTGCCATATGAAACAGCACCACCTTAACCAAACCAAACTATGTCAACATATACATAACAAATAAGATATATCCAACAAGAAGATACAATATAAACAATCATCAAACAAACAAGTAGATCTAAAACTCACTATCGCATAACAACATCCTAGACTACAATTCATGAACTATTGGGCCGACATTGGTGCCTTCGACCCCCCAAGTACAGTGAGGAGGACTCACCTCTTAGTCTGAACAAATAGTTGAATAGATCTCTACTCTGAATCTCAGCTCTACTCATCACCTATACAACAGATAAGGACCAATCTCAAATACAACACAAAATACCCAAAATACCCTTAGGCCAACGTGGTCAAAGGTCAATTTCTAAAGTCAACCTACAGCTGACCGCCACAACATGGCATTAAAATGCTAAAACAGAGATGACTTAGTCTAGTCGCCACGCCGTGGTGGTCCAGACCCTGTCATGGTCACTGCTCCTTGAACCTCTTGATGGAATAAGCTGATTTCTTCGACCTGAGGGGCTTCAAAGCCCAAATCTGATCTATTTTAGGGTCTAAATGGAAAAAGCTCAAACATTATCCCTGAAGCCCCACAATGAGTAAGGATCTCAAATTCTAGTCATAGAGAGAGAGAGAGAGTATGTATGTGTGTGTGATTGTGTATGTGTGTGTCTGTGAGAGAGAGAGAGAGAGAGAGAGAGAGTATGCAGATAAAGATAAAAAAAATATAGATTATTAGTATATAAATAGTGAAAGATATAGTGTGAGTATAGAGATAAAGAGATATAGAGCATGTGTATAGATAATGAAAGATAAAGTGTGTGTATATTGAAAACAGAGGGAGAGAGAGAGAGAGAGAGAGAGAGAGAAAAAGAGAGAGAGAAGATATATATATATATATATATATATATATATAGAGAGAGAGAGAGAGAGAGTTAGGATCATATATAAACTATAAATATTGTGTTAATGTATGACCAAATATGGTCCAATCATTTGATAAGGGTATTATAGTAAATTTATTATTTAAATTAATTATATTATTAAATTAAATGTCTATAGATTTGGAAACTTAATTAATATAGTTAATTTAAAATCCACCCTTTTAGAATTTGTCGTACTTTTTTTTATCTCAATCACCATTATAATCGAGCATAACCGACACCACCTATTCTGCATCAAGTAACGATATTGAAGATTCCAATGGTGAAATCAGGATTATTGTCCTTTATTATTAAGAGTAGATGACATCTATTCTTCCCCTTATTCCCTCTTAGTCATCGACATGTTTTTTTCATAGGGACGACATGTTTCGGGGAGATATCATTTGATCTAAACTTCCTCTTTCTCAATTCCCTATGTATCATCATTGTTTCTCTATTCTCTTTAAAAAACGACACAACAGAGCTCGAACTGATGGTCTTCTTATTCTATTTTATCTTTATCTCTTATTCCAGGTAAATCATCCATGTCTATCAAATTTCATTCTCTTTTGTTTTATATAATAATATTTTCCCTCAAATTTTCAATCCTAAGCTCGTTAATTCATGAATCGTAGAGTTTATTTTCTAATGGAATTTGTATATACCTCAACATATATACCACAGTACTCGATGATGCCATATATGTTTTCTGATTTCTTGTGAAAATCCAATAAAATTGGTCATGGTAAATTTATCTGATATTTTTTTTGTCATTCCAAAAAAAAAAAAAATTTATAAATGATTTTAGTTATAGTGTTCTAGTGTCTTGTTTTTTTGTCAAAAGATTTCTATGTGGATGTTTCTATCTTAATTTTTTACTCTGATCTATAGTAATTTTGATATGCCGTGTATGTGTTTGATGAAATGTGACAGAGAATATGGTTACATGTTTAACTACTACAACTTGTTATACTCTGATTTCATAGTATTAGGTACTTCTGAAAATCCTTTTCTTTTATATGTGATTTATTTTTATTATTATAGGAAAACTTAATTGACATTTTGTGTGGTGAAGCTTACGAGTGTTACTTTTATCCGTTTGGACACATATAAATATTAGATTTTTACATTGGCGATGATCTCCCGAATCAGATCATCAGTTAAACCTTGCCTATCTTGGCCACTAGTTCCAGATCCTGATCATCTCGCCTCCACTATTATGAAATTAAACCAAAACACATCAGAAAAGCCACAATGCACATTACTACAATCACGAGACAATGCTAAACCCTTAGGGTTTATGACTTCCTTGCTACACGCACGTGTCATGTGCTTTTAGTACTACGGGCCCATACTGCTTTCCACATATACCCGTATTTGTCTCAAGGATCATCACAACCGCCAAACACAATTACAACAACTAGGATACACATACATCCTATATTCACTCTCCCAAGAGTGGCTAAACATTTCTCATCTGGATGGCTGCTTAAACATATACTCATCCATGAAATTTCCACTAACCCCACAACACTTGCATATACTAATCATACATAATACTGGATCCTATAGACAGTTGAATATTTGATTCTAACCTAAGACATTCAAAAAACAAGACCAAGAAATGATGCTAAAAAAACATTATCAGGCTATACAATCTTAGTTATGTACAACTATGAAGCATACACTAAGGAACTGATGTAATGATGTCAATTCCATATAAAAAGTAATCCTAAGCTATCGGAAATCAAACATCAGGAAATTCAATCATGAAATTCCTAAAGACCCCTAGCCTATCACTAGCATACTTTTCTATCATAAATATTATAACAAATAAGAATGTGATAACTAGGGGTATAGTTTATTGCTCCGACTGATCGTACACATTGCATCTTCCTTGGTTACTTTTGAAAATCATTTTAAAACTTTTTCCAGTTCCTTAGTTTAAGTCTGGATTCACATGAATGTTAATCTAATTCTCTCCAAACCAAGGATTTGATACTAACTTGTAACATTCCAAAATCATAAAAATTTATAATTTTCAAAAACAACCCATTTCAACCATAAAAGTGTTTCATAACCACTGTTTTTAAGGTATAAACATAATCAGGGTTTTTCCTAAGATCAAATATCAAGAAAAAATTGGAAGATGTGCACGATAACGCCTTTGCTTTTCCACGATCATCAGAAGTACCCAAAATAGTAAACTAAAACTGTAAGCCAAGCTTAGTAGTTCCCTTAAGGTACCTACACACAACATATAACAACATATACCAGGTCTACAATTAACAGATTGGATTACCCGTTAGCCTATAGTATGAGTGTGGCTTGCCTTTTAGGCCCAAAATTCAATTTTGGCTTGCTCCAGATCCCACAACATAAGTTTGGCTTGTCGTTCAGGCCCACAACATATAACTGGCTTGCTCCTAAGTTTGTCGGTTGCCACATGAAACAACACGACCTTAACCAAACCAAACCATGACAACATATATATAATAAATAAGATATATCCAACAAGTAGATAACATATAAACAATCATCAAACAAACAAGCAAATCTACAACTAACTATCGCAGATAACATATAAACAATCATCAAACAAACAAGCAGATCTACAACTCACTATCGCATAACAACATCTTAGACCAGAATTCATGAACTTTTGGGTCGACATTGGTTCCTTCGACCCCTAAGTACAGTGAGGAGGACTCACCTGTCAGTCTGAACAAATAGTTGAATAGATGTCTACTCTGAATCTTAGCTCTACTCAACACCTATACAACAGATAAGGACCAATCTCAAATACAACACAAAATACCCAAAATACCCTTAGGCCAACTTGGTCAAAAGTAGTCAAAGGTCAATTTCAAAAGTCAATCTACAGCTAACCGCCACATCATGGCATTAAAATGCTAAAGCAAATAGGCCTTAGTCTAGTCGCCACACCGTGGTGGTCCAGACCCTGTCATGATCACTGCTCCTCGAACCTCTTGATGGAACAAGTTGGTTTCTTCGACCTGAGGGGCATCAAAACCCAAATCTGGTCTATTTAGGGGTCTAAATGGAAAAAGTTCCAAGTTTATCTGTTAAGCCCCCAAAGAGTAAGGATCTCAAATTCTAGTCATAGAGAGAGAGTGTGTATGTGTGTGTGTGAGAGAGATAGAGAGAGAGTATGAGTATAAAGATAAAGAGATATAGAGCATTAGTATAGAAATAGTGAAAGATATAGTGTGAGTATAGAGATAAAGAGATATAGAGCATGTGTATAGATAATGAAAGATAAAGTGTGTGTATATTGAAAAGAGAAGGATATATATATATATATATATATATATATATATATATATATATATATATATAAAGATAAAGAGAGAGAGGGAGAGAATATATATATATATATATATATATATATATATATATATATATAGAGAGAGAGAGTTAGGATCATATATAAACTATGAATATTGTGTGAACTGATAGGTTTTGAGCAATACATCATTCCTATGGTGTACATGCAAACCCTAATAGCTTTTGGATCTAGTTTGTCTAATGAACATTCAATTGAATATCCAAATCTATAAACCCTAGATCTAGTATATAATTAATCATATTAACATAAAATAGGGTTTAGATCTAACCTTTGATTGTTATATAGCAAATACAATCTAATCCTTGGCTTCATAAAGCTTAGTGCCTCAAGTGTTGCACCTTTAATGGAGTTACAAACACAACTAAGCAACTTGGATGAAGTGGGAGGAGGGAGGAGGCACCAAAAACGTCTGGAAACCCTAAGGGAACACTTAGCCACGTTTTTGGGGGCATAAGGGTCCTTTATATACATGTAGGCCATTAGGGTTTGCGATTAGGAAACCCTAATATGACTGCTTAGGCCCTAAGCAGCCCACCGACTCCTTTAACATATCCCTTGGACGAATTCCTTATGGGCTTATCATAGAATTTATCCAACCTATATATTACTAGGTGATCCATAGCCCAATTGTAATTATCTTATAATTACAATTCCAATCCCCTAAATTTAATTAATCTCTTTTAGTCACAAAATTAATTCTTAATTAATTCTTGAGTAATATTAATTAAACATTATGATTTCTCCTTTAATATATTATTCTTATTAATAAATCATAATTAAACCTTTCTCTCCTTAATTAATCTGACATATTGCTATGGTGAAGGCAACTCAAAAGGACCATGCTCATAATCGGGTCAAGTACATACCAAAATAGTTATGGACTTAGACATTAATCCAATTGTCTCCCACTTGGATAAGTCTAATAACTATTTTGCATAACTTCAGAACCTGATCAGAAATCGTAGCTTTTAAAAGCCGCTATCAACTCTGATCTTATCAGATACAAGTGTCCTTTAGATAAGGGATCATATATTCCTCCATACTCAAGATATCGTATAGACACAAGACATGAATTTCAATCATTCTCTCTCTACTGTTTCCCGACTTCCGATTTATGATGACTAATAACAGACCACTATTGAACACATCAACTTAGTCCTGGCTTGGCCAAGAACTTAGGTTGTCATCACTAAATCATCGAGGGGCCCACATATATCGTTTTTATCCTACTTTGGGTAAAAGGAATGGATAACTTTGACTCAAATGCTCGCTTGTACTCACTCATCGAATCACACACAACAATAAGTTTTATAACACCAAGTTACTGATGTGTTTACTTATCATCAATGTGCAACCGACCAACAAATAAGAACTTACACATCTCGGTTTCAAGAATATACAATACTATTGACTCACAATCACTCGTGATGAAATCCATGAAGTGATTCTTGTGAGCGTGGGTTTAATCCAATACTCTAATCTTATTAAAGAAGTCATGAACTCTGCAGCAAACTTGTGCTATGTCTAAACTCTTTAGACAATTTACAGACTCTTCATGACAGTCTTCCTTCATACCTACTTCCAACGTATGACCGACTGTGGAAGTTCGAATAACCCAATTATTCTGAAAGTCAAAACATGTAAACTGAAACACAACAATAATACTTAATCCTCCCGAGGACCAAAGGAGAGTACTTCTTTTTCCATTGGAAGCTGCTGTCAGTAGGCATTCTTATATGGCCCCAAACTTGTGGGAGTAAATAAAATACTTTCGTTTAAACACCATATTGATTACTCATTATTCATCGTTTACTGTTTCAGAAAATCAACTTATTACTCAAATTACAACAATGTTTCCTATGGTCCTTACTTTGTGAAATAGATCAACTGAAAAACTTTTCCCATGATGCTCATTTCACAATTCCAAATCCTTATCATTAGTGTTAGAACACAAGGTTCTTGCCACTACTAGAATATGCTAGATTCTAACATTTGATGCAACGATCCTCTCGTAAAGTCATAGTACAAAAGTCACCAAGACTTGACCAGCGAAATTAAAAAGTACTCTATCGGAAATTGTTACAAGACAATTCCATAGACATGAAGTCTCACATTTAAAGTACATTCCTTTGAACATCCTTCTTGCATAAAGTTTTCTAATCTAGACATAGACTCTCAATATACAACTCCCAATATGGAAACATTTCCATATTTTCCATATGAAAACTCATTCTTAATAGAATCTTATCTATTCATAATAATGTCGATATGGTTCATCCAATACCATACTTCCAACTACTCACAAGTGACCAATCCTTAGAGAACTTTGGATACTCCTTTGATAGTTGTTTAATTATTTTAGTCAAAACCGATTCTAGTGCTTTTTCCCTCTTAATGCGCTAGACATTTGGAAAATTTTAGAATGATCAACTATTATAGCATTTGCAATCGATCATATACCCAAAGCGTATGAGACACGATGCATAATTTCTTACATAAAGATATGATACTTTATCAATCTTCTGCCATAATATTTTATGTGTCACGTTCTCCCAATTCGAACTATGAAGAGCGACGCCATAATCATAATCGAAATTTAGGAACACACTTTGTATCCTTTGTCTAAATTTATTAAAATTTCTCAATCTAAGCTTTAGATTTTGAAATGAAGTAAAATATTCTCTCCCTTAATTATATCAAAACAACTTTTCAACCCATGCAACTTTGCAAATTTAATCTTTGTTTTTCTATAATTAATATTGCTAACTTGCAATACTTGCCATAATAACCATACAAGCATAACACTTATGCTCCCACTATCATGATGATTATTATCATATAAGCATAACACTTAAGCTCCTACTAGCTTTGACATGTATTCAGAAAACAATGCCTATTGAATTTTTGAAGTTCATATTTCTAATACCAGATGCTTCGATAAGCCTTTATCTAAGCTTCTTAAACTTATACACCTTTGCCTCAGATAGCTCATATGTGTGTCTAAACAATTCAGAAGTTATATCAATAAGTCCCAAATGTTAGACTAATTGCCAAATCTCAGAATTTGAACTATGGAAAGGGATGTTGTAACCATAATCGAATTTGAGAATACAAATTTCACAATTGCTATCTTCTTAAAATTTGTCTTAGTGAAAGCATTTCCTTATAGTTATTTTCATGAAGGAGGGAATCTTATGACACTTAGATTTTATGGTGTATGATTTCCTATCCATGTGAATTTGCCAAAACCAAGTTAGCGACAAATCCAAACTTATATGGATTAAACTTTCTTAATTTATAGCCTTATGGTAACACGAGTGCCCACCATGTCTTCCAAGTAGTTTAATAACTTATCCTTACATATCAATGTACCTTCCATCGATCAAGGACCTTTGTCTTTATGCATTCAAATGAGAACTAATAGAACTCACATAAATAATTAACTCAATTGGAATGGCACAGAAACAAAATGATGTCAACACGATAGGTTGTAAGCCTCAAGTCGTGTGCTAGTGATGATCGATGAGGTTTATTCTTGATTTGTTCTTGAAACCTTTTTCAAGATCATCAAAACTCCCACTAACCTCTTGACATATATGATTCTCTTGTCTGGAAACATTCCTAGACAAAACAAATATTCAATACTTTGTGTAGTTCTTATCAAGACAAAACACTTCCCATAATTGGTCCTAGTTGGTCTTTATCTTATCCAAGATAGCACCACTTACTAATTTTAAATGTGCAAGAATAAGAAAACTTTTCCAAATTCCACATTTGTTGAGTGTTATAAGCTTACTTAAGACTTTTTCACCCAAGTCACAATCTTGACTCTAAGACTTGATATTGGAACGAAGTATGATTGACTTCTTGATTTTTAACCATTTCTACAATTCTCGATTACTCTTCTTAGGCACGAAATTGCACTAAGACTCGCTTAGAGGATCAATTGAGACATGGTTCTTAATCATTAAGACTTATCATAAAACACAATAAAAGTTACTCTCCCTTCTTCTTAGAATAGAGAAACTTTTATCTTTCTACCTATTAGATTCTTCTTATTCGTTCTGCTATTGATTGAAACTCTTTTAATCAACACAAAACTATACTCAATCTTATAAATATAACCATATTTACTAAACTTTAGTAAATCATGATGAATATCTTTATCACTCTTGTGGTGGACTTGATCAATGCACAACCTAGTGTACTCGATCTCCTAGTCCTTCAATTGATACTTTGTCAAAGAATTAGTCTAAATTTCCCAAATGTGAAAGTTTTTCATTCATCATACAATACACGTTGCATGATTCCAAGTTTATATCCACTTGAAACTTGAGCGATGAGAAACTCTCCCTAATTGGTAAATTCTCGACACTTCCACAAATAACCTAATTAAGAATCAAATCCATTTTGCTAATAATAGAAACCTTCAAACATCAATTTTTCATATATGCCATTGCAAGGATAAATAAATAAGATAAAATCAAATTTTATTTTACTACGGAAAAACTTGTCCTTACAATGCAATTCAACTGAAAAACTATGCTATTACATATTTTTTAGCAATCCACCCTAAATCTAAAGTAGCAGCTCAAAAATCCGATCTTTGAATCCATGAGATCGAAATCCATTTCTTCGTGATCAGATTCAGCAGCGTCTTCCATAAGCTTCCTTTCTTTTCTTTGATCCTGCAAAACATTAAAATGTACTTATCACATCATGTATTAAGAATCAAAAATAGGAACTTACAGAGTTAGTTAATGGATTTTACTTGAAGTAGATCCATACGTCTTGACTCTCCCATCTCTTAGATCTCTCAGGTAAACAATGCAGCTTCGTCTCCAATGCCCCTTCTCTTGGCAATAAAAGCAAATGGGCTCCTTTGGAATGACACAAGGGACTATCTCAAAGTTCACCTTTTCTGGATCTCCAATGTCATCATTTTCAATGTCCATTGAAGTTTTTGAGTTTGATTCACCAGAAAAATTTGCTTGACCAATACGCCAAATCATTGTTGGTTCAGTAGTTATAAGAAAATAGGTGAGATCAATGAGGGTCACGTCGTGGTCCATCATATAGTACTCTCTAACGAACTCACCATATGATTTAGGAAGTGACTGAAGAACCCAGTCAACAGCCAACTCACTTGAAATCTATACACCCAACATGCTTAACCTATCAATGTGTGACTTCATCTCTAAGAATGTGTGCACACACATGTTTCCCATCTTCATGTTGACTTGCCAAAAGGGCTCGAGTGAGCTTGAACTTTTCAAGCCTTTGAACTTGTGGGTCAGGGAGAACAATTGGAAAAGGTGGAGGAAGTGAGGCATGACTCTCATTTCCTTGATCGTATCTCTGAACATCATCTTCATTTGGAAAGCTTGTTCCAAAGGATTTGGGAAGACCATTGTAAGATTCAGACATCTACAAAACGGGAGAAAATTCAAGTTATGCTGATTGAGTCCTTAATAAATCACCCAAATGAGTTATTAAGGCTAAGATCCAACACAATATTCTACAACCTAGAAGAGGGATGTCGTAATCTAGTTGCATAAGATTTGATGGTAGGTAAATGACGATTTACCAATTACCACCATAAAAAACAAAAAGGAAGTTTAAATTTTAAAAGAATTGAATCTCCTAGATCTTTTGAGATTCATTGAACTTTTCAATGGCATATTTAAATCTCGATTATTCCCTTCTATTTGTGACTGGGATGCCGAGGATCACAAATAAGGTGTGAATAACCATACGAATCACGTGGTGCAGTCAATGCTACTATCACCTAATCAATGTGCCAGTTAGCCACACACACTCCATTGATCTATGACAAACATCGAGCCACCCTTCGCTACCAATGGCATCCCCAAATTGAAGTGTAATTCCATGGATTAGCATACAATTTCACATTTTTCCTAAAGTAACTATGATTTGGGAATTTGTAAAAGCATTTAGTTACTTTGTACTTCATTATACTTATAATGGAAGGTTTCTGTCCTATCCTACCCGTTCGGCTAATGACCCTCCACTAGTCAAGAGTGCGGTGGGTAAGAGTGGATACCCATTCAATCGCCATTTTATAGACAATTTCCTTAAACACCCCTTATAGACCAGCTTCGTGAATGAGGCCTACTAACAGTAAGACTGAATTCTACATATATATATATATATATATATATATATATATATATATATATATATATATATATATATATATATATATATATATATATATATTAGACTTTTAATGTGTGACATCCCCATTTTCACGGCCAGAAAAGACCGATTTTGTTTATGCTTTATAAAAATCAGAGTTCTTCTTTTAATAAAAATGTTGCGGAATTCGTTCCTAGAAAAACACGATAAATACGTTATTAAAACATTTTCGAAGAAACGTATTTTATTCATTTTAAAACGTTTGGGATGTCATCGTCAATACAGGAACATAAGCATAAACAGAACTTACATTTATTTACACTAGTGATCTACATCTCTTTAATCTCTCGGTGTAATGTGACTTCATATCAACACCTGTGCTATAAATAAACTGAGTGGGTCGGGTTGGGAAACCTGGTGAGTACATAGGTTTTTAAACCCATAATAATATAATTATTATGTTTAAATGATCAAACAATCAACCCAATTACCCATCCCCGTTATCTTCTTTACTCTTAAGGATTTATCCTAAGAGTCATCTATTCTGCATTCGTTTATTCTGAAGTCCCTTACTTCCAGGGTTATAGGACTGGCACTAAATCCATAGCTGCCAATGTTCGTTCATAAAGCACTAATTCCATAGCTGCTATAGTCTATTCATCGGGTACTAAATCCATAGCTATCAGTGTTTATCTAATAGATACTAAGTCCATAGCTACCAATTCCTTAACAGGTACTAAATCCATAGCTACCGGTGTTTGTCCAATAGGCACTAAGTCCATAGCTGCTGATGTTTATTAGTTAGGCACTAAGTCTATAGCTGTCAATGTTTACTCACATTATCTTTTATCTCTCATCATTCATCTACCCATGTCATACCCAACATACTTGTATATTTAAAATACGTATACAGTTCAAATCATTTAAAACATGTATAAAAAAAACGTTCATCCAGCATAGACAGCAAGTATTCAGATAATATGCACACATAGCATGTAGTTTATATAAAATATTTCATATCTATGTGTAAGATGAAAGTAACTATGCACTTACTTGAGAATGTGGTGACTCGGTACTCGGACAGCGCTTCGTTTACGTTAAAATAATTTCCTTCGACGAAACCTAGTATTATCACCACTAGATTTTAGTCTAATATTTATCATGACTAATTATTAGTCTAGCTATTATTACTATTATATAAGCGTTAAAAAATACTTATATAACCCATAATAATAGCCCAAGTATTTATTAGAAGTTCCTAATAACGTTACTATAATTAAATAAAACTTATATTAAAAATAGTGTAGGCGTAGCTCACTTACAGCGGGTTTTATAGAAAACCAGGCTTTGCTTGGAGCAGCGTTTCTGTGCCGAAAAGCTCTTCTTCTTGGAGCCGTCAAGCACTCCGGGGCTTCCGCCTCGTGCTAGGGAGGTTACCTAGGCTTTTCGGGGGATTTCGGGGCTAGAGAGAGGTTCTAGAGAGAGAGTAAAGAGAATAAAGAATAGGAAAGGTGTGAAGAAAATGAGGGTGGGAGAGGTGGTATTTATAGGGTGAAAATGGCTGAACTTGGTGCCACATGTCACCATCTAGTGGCGAGACTTGGGGAGAACGCAATGGCCAAGATTGTGCCACATCACCCATTTTGGCACAACACACTTCTGACTTCTAAAATCCGTAACTTTCACATACGACCTCCGTTTTTTACGTTCTTTATATCCACGCGTATGTAAAAATAATATCTACAACTTTCATTTTGACTCCATCGGCTAATTCTCGACCGATCTTAAATTTAACAGTACGAGGCGTTTAGACTGTTAAATGACTGCGAAGAATTCGTAACTCCTTCATACGGACTCTATTTTCATCTGTCTTTTTACTTTTAAGTTCCTATTAATGTGATCTTCAACTCTCATTTAAGTCACATAAGCCAAAAACCGCTCGAACTAAAATTCGAGTTTCGGGTCGTGCACTACTAAGCCGAATCTTAGAAAAATCATAACTTCTTCACACGAAGTCAGATTTGGGCGTTCTTTTTATGGATTTTCTTGGTTTAACATATTCTACGAGTTTTGTTTAGATCACTAAGGCTAAAAAATCCTCCATCGTAAAATCACTATTTACGCTTCCCGGTGTCGTGTCGGTTCCGTCGCGAAACTTCGACGAGTCATAACTTCTTCGTTATAACTCGGATTTCGACGCTCTTTATATGTACGGAAACCTTGTGACATATTCTACAAATTAGTTAAGATTATTTATTCTAAATAATCTTTTGTCGAAAAGTCATTTTCGACCCCTATTACCTCTAAATTGACTAGCCCGGATCTACGGGCGTTACATAATGTTATATATATATATATATATATATATATATATATATATATATATATATATATATATATACACGGTGTGTTTTACACTTTTAAAATACTAGGTGGTCTAATTTAATAAATTATACTTTTAATTTAATTAAATGTAAACCAAAACTTTATGTTTTATTAAATCTCTTTTGATTATACACTTTAATTAATTAATAAACACATTAGGGTGTAATTTGAACTTTCAAAGTACTAGGGTTTTAGAATTTAACATTACAAAATTAAACTTTTAACTAAATTTTAAATTCCAAAACTTGAGGCCAAGTTTTGAATATTTCTAAACATTATGGTTCAACTATTTAAATTTCAAAACTTAAACTATTAAGCTCAAATTTAAACTATGAAACCTAAAGGGTTAATTTGAAACTTTTTCAAACTTTATCAAGAACATTCTAGATCACAAATTCAAATAAGGAAATTATCTAATTTTGACCTAGTCCAATTTCTTGCAAGATAATTCACCAAATAATTCAAATAATTAAATTTTATGATATAAGGAAATAATTATTTAATTAATATGAAGTTATCTTTTATTTTGGCAAGGATAATCATCAAATATCATAAAAATCTGATTTATATCAATAAAAAACATTTTGGTAACTATCCCACAGCGAAAGGAGCACAAAATCCGAAAATTACCTCTTTCTGTCCAGCTGACTCGTTGAGTCAAGCATGGACTCGTCGAGTTCACCATCGACTCGGCGAGTTCAGCCATAGACTCGACGAATCCAGCCCCCAGAAACCCTAATTTTTTATTTTAAAGCATGTATAATCAACTATAGCATCAACTGCATCAAACAAACAACCTTAGGCTCTGATACCAATGATGGGTTTTGAGCAATACATCATTCTTATGGTGTACATGAAAACTCTTATAGATTTTGGATCTAGTTTGTCTAATGAACATGCAATTGAATATCCAAAGCTATAAACCCTAGATCTAGTATACAATTAATCATATTAACATAAAATAGGGTTTAGATCTAACCTTTGATTGTTATATAGCATTAACAATCTAATCCTTGGCTTCACAAAGCTTAGTGCCTCAAGTGTTGCACCTCTAATGGAGTTATAAACACCACTAAGCAACTTGGATGAAGAGGGGGGAGGGAGGAGGCACCAAAACAGTTGGAAACCCTATGGGAACATTTAGCCACGTTTTTGTGGCATAGGGGTCCTTTATATACATGTAGGCCATTAGGGTTTGCAAGTAGGAATTCCTAATCTGACTGCTTAGGCCCTAAGCAGCCCATGGGCTCTTTTAACATATCCCTCGGACGAATTCCTTATGGGCTTCCCATAGAATTCGTCCAACCTATATATTATTAGGTGATCCATCTCCCAATTGTAATTATCCTATAATTACAACTCCATTCCCCTAAGTTTAATTAATATCTTTTAGCCAAAAAATTAATTCTTAATTAATTCTTGACAAATATTAATTAAACATTATGATTTCTTCTTTAATATATTATTCTTATTAATAAATCATAATTAAACCTTTCTCTCCTTAATTCATCTTACATATTGCTATGGTGAAGGCAACCCAAAAGGATCATGCTCATAATCGGGTCAAGTACATACCAAAATAGTTATGGACTTAGACACTAATCCAACATGAACGTATCACCAAATATGGTCCAATCATTTGATAAGGGTATTATAGTAAATTTATCATTTAAATGAATTATTATATTAAATTAAATCTCTATAAATTTGGAAACTTAATTAATATAGTTAATTTAAAATCCACCATTTTAGAATTTGTCGTACATTTTTTTTATCTTAATCACCATTATAATCGAGCATAACCGACACCACCTATTCTTCATCAAGTAACGCCTTGAAGATTCCAATGGTGAAATCAGGATTATTGTCCTTGATTATTAAGAGTAGATGATATCTATTCTTCCTCTTATTCCCTCTTAGTCATCGACATTTTTTTCATAGGGACGACAAGTTTCGGGGAGATATCATTTGATCTTAACTTCCTCTTTCTCAATTCCATATATATTGTCATTGTTTCTCTATTCTCTTTAGAAAATGATACAACAGAGCTCGAACTGATGGTCATCTTATTCTATTGTATCTTTATCTCTTATGCCAGGTAAATGATCTATGTCTATCAAATTTAATTCTCTTTTGTTTTATATAATTAGGTTTTACTTCAAATTCTCAATCCTAAGCTCGTTAATTGATGTATCATAGAGTTTATTTTCTTATGAAATTTGTATATACCTCAACATATATATACCACAATACTCGATGATGCCATATATGTTTTCTGATTTCTTGTGAATGTCCAATAAAATTACTCAAGGTGAATTTATCTGACATTTTTTTGTCATTCCAAAAGAAAATATTATTTTTATAAATGATTTTAGTTATAGTGTTCTAGTATCTTGTTTTTTTGTCAATAGATTTCTATGTGGATGTTTCTGTCTTAATTTTTTACTCTCATCTATAGTAATTTTTATATGCTTCTTATATCTTTGATGAAATGTCACAGAGAATATGGTTACATGTTTAACTATTACAACTTGTTATACTTTGATTTCGTAGTATTGAGTACTTCTGAAAATCCTTTTCTTTTATATGTGATTTATTTTTATTATTATAGGAAAACTTAATTAACATTTTGTGTGGCGAAGCTTATGATTATTACTTTAATCCGTTCGGACACATATAAATATTGGATTTTTACATTGAAATTTTATGTTTCAATATATTTGTCATTTTTCATTATTTGTCATCTGATAATACTTTATCCAACTATGAGTAAGCTCTTATATATTGATTTTTTATGTCTTTGTTTTATGCATTTTTGCAATTGCAGTTGATACAATGTCAAAGTATGATGGAACGGAGAAATGTGCTTCCTATACTTGAGTCGTAGGAGTAATTGGCACCTATTGTTCAATCTTTATAAATCTCATAAAAACATTGGATTGAATGCACTTCCTTCAAATTTAGAGTGATAAATATGATTGAAAACAAATATTTAAGCAGAAAAAGGTTTGGAGTACCTTCATGAAAATGTCAGCCCTCCTATAATTCCCATATATTTCAAAAGTAACAACATCCTTCTTAACGTATCTCTCCATTTCAAATTGAGCAACACTCCACAACTCTATAATTGAGAAATAATAGGGTCTTTAGGTTTTTTCCTGTTTACAAGGTAATTTGAATGTGTCAGTTTGTAGTGTATGATTTTTTTATATTTTTCATTCTCTTGAATGTTCTTTAGCTATTTTGCATAATATGATATATCTTATGTGTTTAGGTTCAAACAAGGAGATCTAAAGATAGAGGAATGAGAAAGCCATCAAAAAGCAAAAGAAGATTATTCAAAAATGATGACAAATTCTTTAAGAATGTTGACAGATTCTTCAAGAATGAAGACAAATTCTTAAAGAACGTATTATATATCATAACTTTTTGTAAATTCTTCAAAAATGATGATAGATTCTTGAAAAATGTAGTATAGAAAGTTGTGTATATTCTTTAAAATGTTGTATATTTTCTTGTTTTATGTTATTTATTCTCTTTCTTAACCATTCTTTCTCATTCTTTCCTATTTTTATAAAATATGATATAAAGAATACAAAGAATGCACCTATTCTCATAGAATACTCTTGCCTTTGTTTAATTTTGATTTTTATATTATTTTTTACATTATTATCAAGTAAATTTGTCAAATTTGCAATAAAAATTATTGTTATTTTGATCCGACTTCTTATTATTGTAATATTTAGACAAGCCTATTATTTAAGAATGTCAATTCTCAATCAATCACAAGATTGGAGTCAGACTCTTTAAAATTAAAGACCAATATGTTCACAACTATATAATCTGAAACATTATTCTAAATTTTTTTAACACATGTATATGAAAAAAAAAAAGAATTGTAATTTCCAAAATTATAGCATCTTCCTTTCTTGGTGATGAATAAAAATGTTTATAATACCCTTATATTCAAACTTTTCCTGATAAAATGGTTGTTAATATGTGATGTGTGACATAGTAACTATGGTATACCATCACAATCTTAGTCATTAAGAATTATAATCCAATGGTCCAAATCTAGTTATACAATTATACAATAATTGTATAATTCACATTTAATCCTTACCATATATATATATATATATATATATATATATATATATATATATATATATATGTGTGTGTGTGTGTGTGTGTGTGTAGAGAGAGAGAGAGAATGTGAATAAATATATAGAATTTAAAAATGAGAATGAGTATCCTGTGAAAATCTAATGAAAGCTTGAGTAGCTATAAGTCCATTACTATTGTAATTAGAGAAAAATGGTTGAGTTGCTATTATTATGTGGAATGAAATAAAGATTACTTCCTTAGCTCTTTGTAGCTTAATCTTTTTGTGATGCGTATTTTGTGGGTAAATTTATATAAACAATGAAAGAAAAAAAGAGATTGTGATAAGTGACTCGGATCATTATATTTAATTTTCTTTGAAATGGTCATGTTGATAACTATTTGTACAGGATTGTTAACGTAAACGTACACCAATGTGTTTATTTAAATAAAAAGTATAATTTTTTGGTTTACCTTGTGTTAAAAAGCTGACTGTTACAATACCATATCCGTATGGACCGACGTGGCAAGTTGCAAGGAGAAAACCGATGAAACATATTCTAATTATAGATGGTGATAATTTATAGTCTTTAAGGATTCAATTAGTCCAATTTGATGTTAAAATGACCAAATGATGACAAAATTACATTTTCAAGACTAAGTTTATAATAAATCCATATATATATATATATATATATATATATATATATATATATATATATATATATATATATATATATATATATATATATATATATATATATATATATATATATGGGTAAAGTGAATATACCTAACAACCTTATATAGACTTAGGTACCTAACCATATTATACTACTTTGTTTAGCATTATATTTCCATTGTAATCATCTAAGGTTCTTAAACTTCAACCCTTAACTTGATTTACTTCAAAGATTTTCAGATATTCACCATTATATTCTTCCTACACCATTGGATTTGTAATGGTAGTATATGAAGCCCACCATGGGGTCTCCGATAGAAAGACGTCATTTGAAGGAAGATAATGGTGGAAGTCCAAAGATTTTGGAAGCAATCAAGTTATGAGGTTGAATTTTAAGAACTTTGGGTGATTTCAATGCAAATATGATACAAAATTACATAATATGATGTGGTTAGGTACCTAAGCTTATATAAAGTTGTTAGGTATATTCACTTTACCCTATATATATATATATATATATATATATATATATATATATATATATATATATATATATATATATATATAGATATGTATGTATGTATATATATATATATATATATATATATATATATATATATATATATATATATATATATATATATATATAAGAGTATGATCAAATGAGAACACCAAAAAGGTTGAGAACGCGAGAACACTGTATATTCATTTGCGATTCCGTGTATTCATTTTGTGGAGAAATGATAAATTTTTACGTCTTTAATTTTAATTGAAAAGAAAAAATATATTCATGTTGATTGTTCATAAAAAACTTATCATTCTTCCACAAATGAATACATGAAATCACAAATGAATATACTTGTTCTCGCGTTCTCAACGTTTTAGGTGTTCTCATTTGATCCTTTTCCAATATATATATATATATATATATATATATATATATATATATATATATATATATATATATATATATATATATATATATTGTTTACCAATTAATCAACGACTAACACTACAATACAAGTCATATTTATGGATGAACTTTTGGGATTTGTTTTCTTAAAAAATGGATCAAATTTGGGATTTTGTATAACTCACAGACACCATTTTTTTAATTTACTTTTTTATATTTATGTTAAAAAAGTAGGTAATTCTTTTTAACTTTAATGTTTTAACATCGAGTTTTGTACACATGTAATCTTTTCGAAAAACATTTACTAATCTAATGTTCTTTTAAAGCTAATCTACCTCTCTAATAAAAGACTCCTAGATTGCCACATGTCCTCTTCTAAACCAAAGTTTTGCCACATGGCACCTTATTGTTTACTCTTCAAAAAATTTTCCCGCTCAACGATTTTACTCTTTCCTGTTTTTTTATTTGATTCAAACTTAAAATATTACTCTTCAAATCGTTTCCTATTTTTTTGATCCAGTTCCCATAAATCTGCAATTAGTTGTTAGTTTCCAAACCCAAATAAAGAATATGAATCTTCTTTCTTCGATCTTTCTCTCTCTTTCTCCCAACAAATCTAACAATTTCTTTTGCCACCAAGTCGCCATTCCTCACGAAACCACCACTACGATCATCCATCTCCACAGCCGCCATTGCACCCCACTAACCTACAAACTCACCCTCATCGATAGATCTAGAAATTAGCAAGAACAGAAAAAGGTGTATGTCTTTAAATCATCTCTGTTATTATGAGTGTATGTGTGTTTAACTGTGTGCGCATGTGTTTTAACTATGTGTGTATGTCAATTTCATGGGTATGAATTTAGATCTTGAAACCACCATTATCAATTTTTGATTTATAATTTGATTGGATTCAATTTTGATTTTCTAGGTTCGGATTCTTCTCCGTACATTGTGTTCTTAAACTTAGGGCAAGGAATTTGGTGGTTATTTTTCTTCTCGATGCATCTAATTCAACTTTATGCATTCAATTGTGGTAGTTAATACACTCAAGTTTCTTTCCATGTTTGTTATATACTTCTAATTAAAAGATGTTACCCTATATTGATTATTTAGTTTAGTTGTTACTTTATGTTTTAGGTTGTATCATGTATGAAACTTCAAGATGAAACTCCAAAGAAAAAAATAAATAAATAAGAAGGCAGAAAAAACCCAAGAGATTGAATCTTACAGGGTTAAATGAAAAAAAAAAAACAAAACAAGGATTGATATTACTATTAACATCATTATCTCTTTGTACCTAAATCTAACTATAACATACATACGGTCTGTTAATGATTGTGTTAATGACATTTAATAGGTTTGATATTGCATTTTGGTTATTATATCATTTCATGTAATCTTGCTTATTAAGATGTAAATGTTGATACCTCACAAGTACAAGTGTTTTTTTTCATTATTTAACTTTTCAGGTAAAAAGTCCTGCACATTTACTATTTGACATATCCAATGTCGATTCATTACATTTCAGTGAAGTTGATGCAAGTTTATGGTACATTAATGCAATCACTCGGAGACACAAGCTTTACTTTAATAAAGATTATCATTACACCAAGTTGTATAAAGGTATTTCATTCAGTATATGAATATGTTCTTTTTAAATGTCTTCACTGTTAAAAAAAAAGGTTAGAGGACTACTAATTGATTTATGCTTCCTAAGATTTATATAAGTTTTTTTTAGATTTAGATTTTTGTTTTGTATTTTGTTATTCCTATGCATACACTTAAGGTTTGTTTTAGATTTTTGAGAGTTCAGATAAATTTGAAAGGGTTCTGGAATGGGTTTGGTGAAAAAGGGCATTTTGGTAAAAAAATAAGGAAAGAAAGAAATGTATATTGGGGTTTCAACATTTGATGATTCAAGTCTTATTGTTTGATGCATGATGTATTTAAAGTTATTATGCTTGCACTGTTTGATGTAGGACGAGGTTAATCAAACAAAGATTTAGAAATATTTATTCAAATTGACGAGTCTACCCTTAAGGCTAATGGAGTTATTTACACAAATGAAGATGGTGAGATTTTCAAAAATAGAATGTTATACTAAGATAAAAGAACGTACAACTATTTTAATAGGAATAAATGAAAGTATGCTCCTATAATCATAGGAAGATGTTATTTCTTGCCTTTTGTCTTATCAAAATTGAATTGCTTCTCGGATCCGGACAAACTGATAATATTATAGCATTTAACAAAGTCGGTAAATAACATCTTTCTATCTGTCAACCACACGTTAAATGCGGAAGTAGCAACATACTTGCATTTATTTTTCAATCATAGTGTCCTACTTTCTTTATGAAATAGTGGAACTGCTGAAAATGCAAATTTCTATACAAGCATTTATTACAAGTTATAAGTTAGCATTGTAATTTAATATTCAAATTTTGAATTATAACATCCTATTTTCATATGTTTTCTGTTAAAAACGTTTGTAGTTTTAGTAAATATCTTTTTAAAGAATTGTACTTTGGAAAACAAATATTGTCAAACATTTTATTTTTTAGTTTAGTTCTTACAGAGGTGCAAATGTCAAAAATATAATATTTTTATTTTTTTACACATAATGTCAACTTACTTTCAGTTTTTCATCCATAATAGTAATATACTTACATGTCTTTATTGATGATTTTGAGTTTTATATTTTTGTATCTGTATGTGTTGCTTCAATTATTTTGCTTTTTTTTTTTTTTATAAATTCATTTTATTATCATGCATGTTTGTCGTGTTGTTTTCATATTATCATAATTTATATATCATGGTATACCATTATGAATTTCTTATTAGTCATGAATTAAATAAAATTATTGACGTTCTTTAATCATTTTCAATATTATTTTTAGACAAACATGTTACATTTTATAATATTTTCATTCGCTGGTATACACAATTCATCACTTTCACATTTATTATGACTTATCATATTTTTAAGCATGTGGAAAATCTAAGTGTTAGAAAAATTCCGATGGCATTTTAATAAATCCTATAAAATATGGATTACATTATTATACATACCAACTAGCAAAATCAAACTTATGCTACATTTTTTGTTCAAATTTAATTTTTTTTTTTTCCATATAATATTTATAATAATAGCAACCGTGGTTTCCACGGGTTATAACCTAGTTACCATAATATAGTAGATATTTTATTTAAGTCTGAATTATTTAAATTTAGTAACGTGCCATAAATGTCATGTGATTATATACACACCGTTATTTTTGTAGTTAAAATTTTATGAACAACTAATCTCGTTATTATTTTACTTGTTTATAACCCGTGGAAACCACGGTTACAAAATTAATTAAACTTTAATAATAAAAAAATTCAAAATTATTAATCATTTATTTTAAATAAATTATTAATTAAGAGATTTTTTTTAGTTATATAGAATTACAATCATTGATTTAAATAAATATATAAAACTATATCACTTTATAATTTGAATTAATTTTATTAAATTTTATCCTAATGTTAATTTAATGTAATTAGAGTGATAAATTTAAAATTTTAAATTTTAAATTGATAATCAATAAGTTGACAAGTATCATGTACTAATTACGAGATATAATAGGGTGATATATGGCAAAAGGGAATTAAAATATGCGTTAATTAGAATAGGGATTAACATATAATCATACAACATTAACAAACGCTTAATTATAATGGGAAGACTTGTTTTTTTTTCTAAATACTTTATCGCAAAAGTAAATGTATATATAATCATGTATTCATATGGAATTTAACTCATGTTAATAACTGTAAATAACGTAGACTTACCAAAAGATAATATCTATTGGGTTTTGATAATTAATTTTGAGAGTACAATGAATCTGTAAACATTTCTTAAAAAGAGAATACATTGGTAGAAAACTCTTTTAAGATGACCATTTAATACAAAATCATCAACCTCATAATGTCGTTAAGTGACATTTAATGGCGAATCACTGGCTTTATTGCAGCTACATTGTAGATGTCGCAAGCAGTCGACACTATAAATATGAGTATTCGTCAAGCATCTATATTGCGATTCAAATAATATATCCTCAAACAATTTACCTTGTATTTCACTATATATGGAGAAAATTTTGATCAAATTTAACTTCTTATTTGTTCTCCTCATTACATCAGGTATACTATTTCTTATATTTTAAACTGTGTTAGTTAGCAATTTAAAAAAAAGTTTTATAAACTTAGTCAACCATTTGGTCAAATAGTGTTCTTTCATATTAGTTGAAATAGAAACAATTTATGATAATATATTTGCACATCTATAATTATTTTCAAGTATCCATAAAATATTTGATATAAGCTTTAAAACCTATATCAATATTTATTGTGGAGATTGAAATTGGAATGGATATTTTGAGCCATATAATTTTCTTAAGTTGGCATTTTGTTGAAAACTAGTACATCCATTTTATAGAAATCATATAATCGTAGTACAATAATGTTACCTGTGTTTCCTTTTGTATTTTTGTTTTTTCGGACTAGGGTCAAGCACACAATAAACATGATTATTCAAAAAATGTTTTACTTTAAGTTTACTTTTGCAAAAAAATATTTTTTATTTTCAATATACATCAAGTCTCATCAACTTAGATTACTTGTAAATATTGTTGATATCAAAAATAACGTAGACATCATGTTGGTGTATGTAACGGAAGGAATTGTCACCAAGGCTCAAGTGCATCCAACAGGGTCTTGTAATATGTCATTGGGGCCTTGTTCTGTCGAGTGTTATGCAAAATGTTGTGCTGCAAAATGTGAAGAAAAAGCCGATGGAGTGGGGATTTGTGTTAGCATTGGACGAGGTGTTTCATTATGTCAATGCACATATCCATGCATTTGAACTTATAATGGAATGTATAGAATATAACAAAATTATCATAAAGAATGCGTTACATTGCTAGGGGTTGAAGAACATTTCTCGATTTGCTTGTTTGGATAATTTTTGTTGCTAAATGTTTCTAGAGAGTGATTACAAATGAAATCTACTTATTGAACCTTTGTTTTGAGAAAAGAGCTATATTCCATAAATAACATTAGATATTAGGTTTTTAAATAATTTATATTCCAACCTTATTAAATTTGGAACATTGGAAACTGGATTAGAAGTGGTCAAATTAGGAGCTACTATTTCATATACCTCATCAAAAGAAGAAGTTAACTAATTTTATATTTGATCAAGGTTTCTCATGGATTTGTAACTAAACCATCACCCACCTTTTCTAGGGTATTCGTTTGAATTGATCGGTTCGATCCGTTCTAGTTTAAATAAATCCAAATTGATTTCAGTTTTTAACATATGGATCCGAATTGTCAAAACAAAATTCAAATATGATTTTATTCAATCCAATTATAGTTCGGTTAGATCGATTTTTATAATTTGTTTTTCAACAGCCAAAATATTTTAAAACGACATTTAGTTTGTATAGACGAAACAAAAACAAATTATTTAGTAGTGACTTAAAATTTATTAAAAACTGGTAAGAAGATATGTTATAATTTAATATTTGATAAATAAAACACTTTTGAAAGAAAATGCATATTAATTTTTTTATTATGTGAAAATTTTGAAATTTTTTGAAAAAACTAAATTATAAAATTATAAAATAATTATAGATATATTAAAATAAATAAATAATAAATTGTTATTCAATTTTTTGGACTACGTAGTTCTAATTTATAAACCAAAACCAACCCGAAATCCAAAATAATAATTCGGTTTTGGTGAAATCCAACAAAAATTTCAAATATCCAAACCAAATAGTTCATCCAAATTGTCAAATTAGACAATTCGGTTTTATTCAAATAGTGAACAGTTCTAACCTTTTCTCCATGTTTCACATATAGGAGGAGAGGTTGAGCAAATTTTGTTTTCTTGTTTCCTTTTTTTAATGAATCTGTTACCAACGAGAATGACAAGGATAAATAGAAACAACTACTTCAATAGCTTAAGTTGTTAACCAAATTTTCTAATTAATTTGAACATGTTTTTCATAAGTATGGATAACTTTATGTGATGAAGAGATTAATAACTTCGTATGGTTTACAAGACCCTTATATTTAGCTTCATTATGATCAGAGTGCTTTAAAATCTTCATATGTGTCTTTGACTTCATACTTTACCCACCCACACCTCGACCAACCTTGTCTCCACCTACCCACCCCTATATAACCACCTACACACACCTATTGTAAAACCTAGTTTTTTTTATGTTTCTATTATCGAGACAGCGGGCCATAAATGGATCATGTAAAGGTATTAGGCTTTAAGGAAATATCGTTTAGATCCTATTGGATGATGATAATGTTGTCATAAGTGATTAAAGCCCTCAAATTATGCTTTGAAAAAAGGGGTAAAATGGGAAAGTTTGTATATCAGGCTTCTTGCATGGATTATAGTTTTTAGTTAAACATGTATTAAGCCAAAAACAATTAGATAAGGTTTTGGGGCTCTCCAATAAATTTATGTGCATATAAAGATCATCTAAAATGGTGGTGAAACGAAGGAGTTCCTAGAAAGTGTTAAAGTATTTTAATACATGCATGTGTGTGAGAGGAGTCCTAGAGGAATAGTCTTGGAAGAGCGGTAGTGTGTGCCTACGGAGGCATGTGTATCTATGGTTGATAGTGATCATCTGTAGGGACTTGGGAACTTTGAGACAAACATGTGGACACATATGGATAGGTGTCGAAGGTAGTATGGGTCCATACTACTAAAATCATAGGATCCGTATGGGGATAAGGAAGGGTCAAAAGGATCTTTAAGGAACTAATGGAGGGAAGTTAAAGTGATATAGCATTAGCATAAATTGCAGTTGTCTCTGTCGTTGTTGTCCTGTCAGCTGTGATTGCTCTGGATTAGGCTGCTAATTGATTGGGCCTTAGTGTCCGTGACGATTGGGGTATGATTGGTGTAAAACCATGTGAGTTGCAGATTCAAAGGTATAGAGGGCCTTACTCAACATAGTGCCAATTTGTGTTGCATGAGTCTGATGGGTTTTGATCACTCTAACAAGCTTAAGGTACACAAACAACCCTAAATGCTTTGGATCTATGTTTTCTATAATTATACATGCAATTTGATTTTCAAGCATTATCCTATCTATCATACAAAACATGGGTACTTATATAACAAAAACTAGTTACATGACATACCTTTTCTTGTAGCTTGATACGTTGGACCTTTAAGAACCTAGCACCCCAAATGTGATGCCTCAAATTATTCACAAGACATCACCAACAATGGAGGACTTGAGAGAGAATAACTTGCATACAAAAATCGGCTCTGCTCTTCCAAGGACCACTAGTGGCTGATTTCATGAGCTAAGGGATTCCTTTTGTAGTGTGGCAAGGATTAGGGTTACACCCATGTAAACCCTAATATGCATGACCTTTCATCTTACTTAGGATCCATGGGTTAAACCTCCATGGACTATCCATGGAATAGCATTTTGGTTTAGCCCATCCTAAATAACCATAGGCCCACACTATAAGAATCATTAACTTAGCAAATCAATCCCCTTACATTTAATTAGTGTCTTTTGATCACTAAATTAATTCCAAATTAATTCTTGATCAATACTAATTAAATAATATGATTTCATATTAATATATTAGAGATTATATTATATTACTAAATCATATATAACCTCTTCTCAAAAGTCCATCCTTACAAATTGTTCCGGTGAAAAGCAACCCAAATGTACCATGCTACTTTCGGGTAAAGTACATACCAAATATAGTTATGGACTTATACACCTTATCCAACAGTCGCCCACCTAGATAAGTCTAATAACTATAGCTGCAAGTACGACTTTAGGAACCGACTAGTAATCGTAGCTCTTAAAAGCCTTTGTCGAACTGTGACATGCCATTTTAGATAAGGGATCATATATAATCCTATGTTCTCAAGATATTGGCTAGACAAACACATGGAACATAGTCATTCTTATTGTCCAACATTTGTTTCCTAATTTCCGATATGTTTGACATCGAAATAAACCGAACATATCAATTGAGTTCTGACTGGGCCCGACACATAAGTCAAAACTTAATCATCGAGGGGCCCAAGATATCACTTTCAATCCTCCGAGGACTAAAAGGAATAGATAAACTTCGACTCATATGCTTTTACTAACTACTCGCGAAACTTAGGCACATGCTAGTTACTCCCAGAAAAAATGTAGTTGATCAGGCTACATCCCTCCAGATGTGACCATATGTCTCTAAGCCCAATTGTGTTGTCCAACAATCTTAATACTTTTTGTTCTGTTCTAGTGCGATACTGACTTCTGTATTTTATAGTGGTGTGTGTATATATATACTTAGTTAAATCTTTTAGATACTTAACAGTATATATTCTTGGTCAGAGTGTTTTAGTCCCAAAGTGTTTATAGTTCGTATATCTTTTATAGGTTGATATACTTGATTCACTATAAACAATGCTATGATACCAATCTGTCACACCCCAAAACCGATAACGGCGGAATACGTTTCGGGGTGGAGGACGTCATGTACAGTATCATCACAATTGGATAATAGTAAAAACAAGAAACATACAACCATTTCATTGCATAGTGAATTAATTACAAGCGTGTTCTGTAAAGTTTCAATAGACACCAAAAGTAATACAAAAATAAGAGATGTATCTTGTATACTCCATCTTCTCCAAAATGTTGCACCTGTACCTATCTATCTTTGTCCTGAAGATACAAGTTATTTTGAAAATGAGTATCAGCATAAAACTGGTGAGTTCATAAGAGTTTAGTGTGAATTTTGATATAAAATGCATTAAAACATATAGTGTGTAAAGCTGCAATTTACAGTTGAAAGTAGTAGAAAAACCTTAGAAAATCCTATATTTTCCAGAAAATACATCGTGAGTGAAAATCGTTAAGTTGCATGTATGTTTCATTATTGAAAACCATTTATTATAAGAGTATATTAGTAAATTATCAATACGTAGTGTGAATGAGAAGAGGTTATGCCTGTCGTCCGTAATAGTGGTGCAAACTCCCATTAGTAATAGATATTTATTTACTTCGGGGTATTAGCTTAGACTTTATTTTTAGTATTTTAGTGTGGATATAGTGTATTCTTTGTATGCGACTGATAGTATGAGTAATATAGGACCCCATGACCTTCCCGGTCATACACAGTGTAGTGAAATAGTGTCATCCCTGGGCTTGCTCGGCTCAGACTGAAGTTAACAGTCGAGATGTAATAGTGTCTGCCTCGTATAGATCTATACATGTATCGTCGTCTTCCTATCGGAAAACTCTGGGCATAGTATGTAGCGAGTAGAGTATCTTCTAGAGAGTTAGTGTGTTATCGTCCTGATTAGTGCTATCCCTTGTATCATAGTGTAGGAGTCTTTTATATAGTTCGTAGTGTGTTCTCTTATTCGTGTATCGTCTAGTAATGACATGTATTATAGTATGTAAAATAGTAGCAGTAACGAATAGTAGCGGCCTTAACTATACCTATTATAGTTAACTTAGTGTATATGGTTCTTAGCAATTGTGTAGTATAGGCATCGAATGGAATGAAAATACTCGTATCCAACACCAATATATATGATATATAACTAAGAAATCAACGACAGTTGGACGGATAACAACTACCCTAAGCCCACAATCAAACAAGAACAGGAAATAAGGCGAGCTATCGGTCCTAAGTCCTTCAAGTCTTACTTATATAAATATATTAGTGTGGTTACATTTTATAAGAAAATTTATTTAATAACAATCTTTTCCAAATAAAACATTTAGAAAATAGTTTATTTATCCAAAGTAGTTTTGAAAACGCAAAGTTCTTTTATAAGGCATAGTGATAAATTACATGTGATTTGAACTACGAATAGTGAATCACATGTGATCAGTTTTCATAAACATGTATATTTGACTTGTATCTCCCCCTTAAAACATATAAAAACATTTGGAAGGTTCATAAGGGGTATGAACTCACCTGAAGTCGGGTAAATCGAGTAAGAGTGTCGGTTGAGTGTTTGGTGTCAATTAAGGACTTGTTCACCGTTTAGGACCCTATTAACATATGAGATATGTATTTTACAAGATATTAGTCATTTTATGCTCTTTATTAAAACATTTACATATCCTAACATTGATTCAGGGTCTTATGGATTGGAAGTGGTTCTCGGGGATTGTACAAGACCAAAAGGGGTTACAGGGGAGTCCAAGAGTTTACTTCCTTGGAGTTTACAGCCCAAAGGCCACTCCTTGGGAGTTTACAGCTGTAAGCCTCATGGCTTGGCCGTGAACTCTTGTTCACTCTCCAAAATTGATGCCAAAGGTCTTAAATCGATCCCTTAGTTTTTCTAGTGAAGGTCTAGGGCCAATTTGGGGATTTAAACCCTCATTTGGTGATGTTTGGGGGATTTTACGGTCCTAGCTTGTGCTTGGTCCGTAAACTCTAAATTGCCCCTCAAATTTTGATGTTTAATGGTCCCAAACTCAAAATGGAATTTCCTAAAATTATATCTCAAGCCTAAACATGCATTGGAAGGGTTTTTGGGGCATTTTACATGGAAAAAGGGTGTTTACGTCCTAAGCATGTGCTTGGGCCGTAAACCCTTCTTAATGCCCTAAAACTTATGGTTTTGATGTTAAAACACACCTACGTAAAACCCCTAACTAGTATCCAAGCTTTTAAGAAGGAAATTTGGGACTTTTTGGCACATTTTGGGGTGTTTACGGCCGAAGGAGCTTCTTAGGCCGTAAACTCCTTTTCCATGTCTGAATCATGTGATTTTTGAGTTATAAAGACAATATTGTATGTTTAGAACAAGTTAGGGTTGAAGATCTTACGTTTAGGAGCCGGAAATTGTGGTTTTGGAGCTGAAAACGAGCTAGAGAGAGAAAGTAGTGAGAGAGAGTGTTTGATTGGTAAAAAGATTTCAAGAGGTGTTCACTCTCCTTATATATGCCTCGGGTATTGCACCCGGTACACGACTACCCGATGCTAAAGTTTAACGGGGTTTAAACATTTTACCCGGGTTAAGTGGTTGAATAATATAACTCTATTCCATTAAATGTAAATAACAATAACGGGTTATCTTTAATTTACTATAATAATGATCACATGAAATATAAATAAATGATTAAATATCCATTTATTTTACGACTCCAATTTACGAAACTTTTGTAAATGACGTGATGCGTTAGCGGAAACGGAATTATATAACGGATTAACGTTGGGTTGCCACAAAGCACTTGCAGCATGCTAGGAATATTGGGCTGAAGGAGGATATTAGCATAGACTAGATAGTAGTAGAAACGTGTAATAGATAAATGTAATTAACATTTGATGATTAAATAAAGGAGTTTTATTTATGAGTAATGTTACTGTCTTATGTTAATTGTTTAACTATTGTTTCACTTTGCATGTTTTGACTTCCAGAATAATTGAGTTTATTAAGAATAATCGAATTATTCAAATTGTTCACAATCGTTCATATGTCGGAAGTAGATATGAATGAATATTGTCATGAATTGGTGTGTAGATTGTCTAAATGGTATTAGACATAGCAGAAGATTGTTGCAACGTTCATGAGTGTTTATGAACTTGTTTTGAACATTGAACAAACCCGCACTTGCTGGAATCACCTTATGGAATGTGACAAAAGGGTGATCGCAAGACGATAATATCATATGGTCTTAAAACCTAGATATATGGTTTGTTATTTGTTAATTGGTTGTACATTGATAATGCGAAACCGCATCAGTAACTTGATGCTATAAAACACATTGTTGTGTATAATTGGTTAATGAATAAGTAAATGCATATAAGTCGAAGTTTATCTGTTACTTTTATCCTAAGAAGGAAAAAGCGATATCTCGGCCGCTCGATGATTTGATTTAACTTATGTGTTGGGCCCGGTCAAAAATGAATTGATGTGTTCGATTAAGTTCTATGTCAAATAAATCGGAGATCGAGAAACCAAATGCTAGACTAATTATTCGATAAAATTGTCAGCATGATATCTAACAGAGGACTGTACGATCCCTTATCTAAAGGACAAGATTGATTAGATCAGAGTTTAACATTGTCTTTGAGAGCTACGATTGCAAATCGGATTGTACTTGTGCATATAGTTACGAGACTTATCCAAGTGGGAGACTGTTGGAATAGTGTCTAAGGCTGCAACTATATTAGGCAAGTACTTGACCCAATTGTGCATGGTCCTTTTGGGTTGCCTTCACCAAAGCAACTTGACTAGAGAAATAAATAGAGAAAGAAGTTATTATGATTTATTAATATGTTATAAGAATAATATATTAAAGGAGAATCATATTTGGTTAATTAATATTGGTCAATAATTAATTAGGAATTAATTTTGTGATCATGTGTAATTAATTAAACTAGAGGGGCTGAATTGTAATTATGTGATAGTTGCAAAATAGGGCAATGGTTATCCTCGTTAAAGGATGGACGAATTCAAGGATAATGATATCCTTAAAATCATCCAAGGTCCAAGAGATAAGGGTTTTCAAGGCTTATCTTGTGGTTGCTTGGTGGGCAAGTAACTGAATAAGGATAAGGACTAAAACCCTAATCCCAACCCTATATAAAGACCCCTAAGGCCTTAGAATTTCTCCCACTTGATCCCTAGAGCATCTAAAGACGATTTCTACCTCCTCCCTTCTCTCTCTATAGCCTCTCCAATTGCTTGTGGTGTTTGTGAGCCATTAAAGGCACTACACTTGTGGGGCTTGCTTTCAAGACTAAGGGTTTGAAGATTTAAGTTGTTATTGCAATATAACAACAAGAGGTATGTGATCTAAACTTATATATGAATTTCTAAAATAGCATGCTACATTAGGGTTTTATCCATGTGTTCATAATGTTGTGTATCTAATAGTGAAACATAGATCCAAATTAGGGTTGCATGCACACATAGGATTGTTTGTATAAAACCCATCAAAACTATCATGAAGCTAGTTTGTAGATGTTTAAGGTATTGGACATAACAAGAGTTGCTACAACATTCATGAGTGCTCATAAGTTCTGAGTATTGGATTCAACCCACGCTCATTTGAGTCACTTCATGGGTTTTATCACAAGTGATCATGAGACGATAATATCATATATTCTTCAAACCTGGAGATATGAGTTGTTGCCTATGAATTGGTTATACATTGATTGTACGAAAACACATTGGTAACTCTATGTTATAAAACGTGCCTTTGTGTATGATTCACAAAGTAGTAGAACAAGCATATGAGTCGAAGATTATCCATTCCTTTTACCCTTAAAGGGATAAAAGCGATATCTATGGGGCCCTCGATGAATTAGTGATGACACCCCAAAGTGTTTGGCCAAGCCTGGACTAATTTGATTTGTTCAATTAGTCGGTCGTCATAAATTGGAAATCGGAAAACAACAGATGGACAAAGAAAATGATTATAATCCATGTCTCATTCCATATGATATCTAGAATAGAGGAATATATGATCCCATATCTAATGGACGCGTCATTCATTTATTCAGAGTTCGACATCAGCTTTTGAGAGGTAAGATTGTTAGTCAGATTTTGGAGTCATACGCAATAATAGTTTTAGACTTATCCAAGTGGGAGACTATTAGATTAGTGTCTAAGCCCATAACTATAATTGGTATGTATTAACCTGACTTGGCATGGCCCATTTGGGTTTCATGGCATTGGAACAATTTGGATAGACTTTTGTGAGAAAATGATATTAATGATTTGTTAATATATATTATAAGTTCTAATATATTAATATGAAATCATATTATTTAATTATTATTGATCAAGAATTAATTTGGAATTAACTTTGTGATCAAAAGGAGACTAATTAAATGTATGGGGATTGATTGTGTAAATCATTCATTCTTATATATGTGGGCTTATGATCCATAGTTCTTCATGTTGGGCTAAACCAATGGAGTAACCCATGGATACTCCATGGAGGTTTTAACCCATGGAGCATTACATGGTGTAACCCTAATAGCCATAATATATAACGACCCCATGGCTCAAGAAATTGGCACTAGTGTGTGTACACATGAGGGCTACCCAATATGAGCATATGAACCTTTTCTCTCAAGTTATTCCAAGATTTTGGTGATGTGTGAACCATTTGAGGTGTCACATTTGAGGCACTAGGCTCTTAAGCTCTATGGAATCAAGCTAAAACAAAGAGGTATGTAATTCTACTAGAAGTTTTATTATATGTACTTCATATTATGCTAGTTAGAACAATACCTTGGAAGTTCAAGTTTGCATGTATAATAGAGAAAACATAGATCCAAGGTATTTAGGGTTGCATGTACACCTTAGGAATTTTAAAATGCTCAAAAACCTTCAGTTTAGACTAATGGGTTTCCAATTTTGTGAAGTACATGGACGGAGGTGGTTATTAGTTCCAATTCTGGGAGTTTCAGTTTTAAGTTGTTTTTGGTATGAATTTGGAATTTGAGTTTTGAGAGAGATGTAGTTATTACAATCGAGTGCTACAATTGTCCAAGTTAATTGTTGGCATTAGTTGGGTTCTGGATGGTCTCTCGAGTTTACAATGGATGTGTTGATTATATGGAGTGATTGGAGGGAACATTTGGGTGGTGTTAGTATAGATTCCATATAATTCTAACCGAGTCCAATTTGGAGGACGAAATACAATTTAAGTGGGGAGAATTGTAACACCTGATTTTGAAATGTTTCTAATTTCAGAATAATGATCCGTAAATGCATAAAGCAAAGGTTTTGGCTTCAAGGGAATAGAGTTTAGACCCTATCAGATGTTGAAATGGTTGGTTAAGTGATTAAAGCTTTTCATTTTTTTCTTTAAAGAAAAGGGATAAAATGGGAAAAGTAATATCCCAGGCTTCGTACATGCATTATCATTTTAGTTCGGAATTTATTAAGTCAAAATAAATTAGAGAGGGTTGTAGGGCTCGTCAATACCTTTCCGTGCATATAAAGATCACCGAAAATGGAATTGAAATGAAGAAGTTATGATTGTTTGAAGTTGGAATGTAAATGGGTGAAACTCCATTGTCACGAGGTGAGAAGAATATTCTCACGACGTGAAGAGCATATTCTCACGATGTGACAAACAGGTTGTCACGAGGTGAGAACTGGGCAGCCCTAGCTCACAAATTTTAGAGTTTTCTATGTATTTAAAGGGTGGTTTCATACTTTTAGGGTATTTTTCCACCCTCCTTCATGCCTAAAGCTTTTTGAGAGAAAACCAAGCCTCCCTTTCACCATTTTGAGCCACCTCTCTCTTCTTTTTCATCCATTTTTGGAGTTCTTGGTGGATTTTGGTATGAAGCTCTTTCAAGATGGACTTTTGGAGCCTTTCTTAAGAAGATCTCAAGTCCTAACTATCTTTTAGACCTTGAGTATGATTCTAGTTTCCACCTTAATGGGTATAAGTTGCTAGATCTAGCCTCTTTTCCCCCTTTTCTCTATGTTTGTGAAGTTTTAAGTGACAAAGTTCCATAAAGTTGTTAACCTTATGGATCCTTGGGGGCCCTTTTAGGTTGTATGTTCTAGTTCTATGTCGTTTTGATGATTTTGGATCTCTAGTTCAAGTTTAGGTCTATTTCTTCTATGATTATGGCCTAGTGTGAAGGGGAATGCATTGGACATGTATATCCATAAAGAACCGATTTTTATGTTGTATTTAGAGTAGGAAAGCCACTGGGAAAGTACAAATGAATGGATAGAGCGATTAAGGACTTAATGAAATTAGGAAGTCATATCAGTTCTCACGATGTGAAGGGTTGGCCTTCACAATGTAACGGAAGGCTAGGTGTCCCGATTTTTTTTTTTTTTTGAGGATTCTCATCATGTGACAGAAGCTCTATCACAATGCGATTATCGATTTGAGGATGATCGATTTGAATCGGGACTGAGGTACAAATCGAGTTGGACTCACTTTCTCACGACGTGACCAAGGATTGGTCACGCATGAGGATTAGTAAATGGGAGATTTGGTTGTTGACTTTGACCATTGATTTTTGATCATGGTTGATTTTTGGTCAATTTAGATGTTTAAGGGTGTAGACTGATTGAGTACTTCTTTATAGGTATTTAGGTGTCTTTTAGTACCAGTCTTCACCATGTGAGAGTTGTTGTGATTTACTTGCTAACTGCAAGGTGAGTCTTCGCACTATACTTGCTTGTGTAGTAGTATGTACTTGTTGACTAGATGGGTCTTATTTTGTTGATTTTTGTTATGTGTGAATCAAGTTCCTAATAACACCTAGACTCATGTGAATCTAAGGGACTGTTGATAGTCCCTAGGTTGTTGATAACCCACGAGGTGTCCTATTAAACCATATGGTGTGTTGTTAACCCACTAGGACCGCTGAAAGTCCCTAACGTTGTTGATAACCCATAGCTGCTTATTATGCTGTGATGCATGTGATGTTTTTGGGAACTCGCTAAGGTTTGTGCTTATAGTTGTGTATTAAATATTTTGCAGGTACTTTTTGGATTGTAAAGGTGAGATTGTACATATGCAGCAACAAATTTACGATTTGAGATTCCACACTGTCTTCCTTTTAACTCTAATTTCTAATGGATCGTAAACCAACAGGTTCCAAAAATTATCCTTGTGGTTTGTGAATTTCTTTCGGTAAGGTCCAAAAAAAGTTTATTAGCAAAAAACTCCTTATTTGGTGGTTTTGTTATAGCTTTGGTCCTTACCTCATTAAGTTTAACTCCTTCGCTGTTAACTTTTTGAAAATGATAGTTTTACCCTTCTGGACCATTTCTACCGTTTTTTTTCAAACTACAAGGACCATTTATGCAATTTTTTCTTTTTTATCTTAATGAATTAGTGTACATTAATTCTTTTAATTAATTTTTTTAAATTTATTTCTTTTTGTATTATTTTTAATATGATTATTATATGTTAATCAATACTATTATATATATATATAATTTCATTGAATTAATTTTTTATTTTTTTTTCAATTACGTTAATTCTTTTTGTTGGATTGTTACTTTAAATTTATTATTTTTATTTATAATAAATATTATTTGTATAATTGTTTTTATTTTCTTTTAATTGTTTTCTTTATTATTTTAAATAAAAATACCTAAAAATCTCATCCACTCCATCTCTCATAATTTGTTTTAAATATTTAGAAGATAACTTATTTTAGACACCATGACCACCATCACTTAGTCACCACCACGATGGTTGTCGGACCGTCTACAACCTCTGTTACTATATATATATATATATATATATATATATATATATATATATATATATATATATATATATATATATATATTAAATTTTTAGTTACTATTTACCAAGTGAGATCATCGTGCGTATTTTAGTTTTTATGTATTCACATTATCTAATTTTGTTTTATATGTTAATAAACTTATCATTTTAATTTATAATTTTGATATATATAATTTTCCTAAAACTACTTTTACATGAATTAGCAAATTTGAGTACTCCCGAGTACTCACTATTCGACAGTCGACCGAACAAATATAAAGTAGCAAGTTCTTCAACCTTGCCACCACCTTGTAATATCATAAAATTTAAGAATTTCGATAAACTTTTGGGATTTTGGATAACATTTTTGTAATTTACTTTTTTATATTTATGTTAAAAATGAGAGTCATATTTTTAACTTTAATGTTTTAACACCGAGTTTTGTATGCATATATAGTATTTTCGATAAATATTTACACCATTATTTTTGTATTTAAAATTTTAAGAACAACTAGTCTCGTTATTATTTTAATAACATATAATCATACGACATTAACACACATTAATAGGAACATGAGTACTTGTTTTTTCTAAAAACTATATTGCAAAAATAATGGTATATGTAATCATATATTCATATGGCATTTAACAAATGTTTTAAAAACCGGTTTGAACCGGCCGGTTGAACCGGTTGGACCGGAAACCGGTTGAGACAGTTGTTCAACTATTACTGGTTTTACATTGATTTCTGAACCGGATTGAACCGATCAGTTTTTAGAAAAACCCGGTTGAACCGATCAAAATAAACCAGTTGAACAGGTTAAACTGAATAAAAACACATAAAAAAGAACCATTAATTATATTATAAACATTGATTATTTTTTTTCCCAAATCTATTTAGTTTTCACTAAATAAAAACATATACTAAAAATGTTATAAAGTTTTTTTGGCATATATGGTTGATATAAAACATTAAAACCTATGGTTATGTGTTATTTTAATGTATTTGGATTCATTTACAACTTATTTTTATGTGTATTTTTAATGTTTGAATTTTTAACATCAAATTCATAATTTACTAGTTGTGATACCCGTATACTATACGGGTTGATTACAACAAAATTTTAAATACAAATGATTAAACATGAAGTTTATTTGAATTTGAAATTTGAAATAAGTAAAAATTATAAAAAAAAAAAAACATGAAAAATTAAATTAAAATTATATATTTAGTTGTCAGACCCGTATATTTAATATGCTAATTATAACAAAATGGTAAATACGAATGTTTGTAAATTTATTTAAAATTGAAATTGAAGTTTAAAATTTTAAATTTAAATTTTGAAATTAATATGGTTATTATAGTATGTTTAATTTATAGAAACTAAATTAATGATGTATATCAAAAACGAAAAATGAAGTAAATGACAAATGAAAAATAAATATATCTCAAAATCATTACAAAATGACATGTGGCATAATCATGAGAGTGTGACAAGTGGTAAAAAAACATTTATTTATTAGAAAGGATATATGTATATATGTGTAGGAAAATAGAAAAAAAAAACATGAAAAATATAGAAACCGATTCACTCGGCGATCGAACCGATTAAACCGGTTGAACCAAGAACCATATCGGTTCAATTAAAAAACCGGTTTTTAAAACATTGCATTTAACACATGATAATAATTGTAAATAACGTTGACTTACCAAAAGAAAACCTAAATTTGGTTTTGGTAATTAATTTTGAGAGTACAATGAATCATTAAATATCATCCCTAATAAATAAAAAACATTTTATCATATGCTACACTATAATTGATTTTATCACATGTTATTTTGTGATTATTTCTTAATTAATTTTCTACCACATGACATTTTGTGGTATTTTTTTTATTAATTTCCACATGATATTTAAATGTAATAATTTCAATAAATGCAATAATAAATGCATATCAATTTCATCAATTGAATTCCTTTAATTTCAAATTTTCTAAATTAAAGTTGTATTAGTTTACTTTATTTATTTATCTAAATTATTTGTTTAATTTAAAAGAAAAACAAACAATTTAATTTTAATAATTCAATATTTTTTTATTTTTCTCTTATAAATTCAAATTTATCAAATGTTTAGAATTTCATATTTTTTTTCTTTAAAATGAACTCATGTAATACATGGGTCTTATACCTAATTTTCGAGAGTACAATAAATCCATAAATATTTTTTATAAAGAAAATAAATTAGTAGAAAATTCTTTTAACACCACCATTCAATACAAAATCATCAACCTCATAATGCCATTAAGTGACATTTAATGGCGAATCACTCCTTCATTCCACCTACATTGTAAATGTTGTAGACAGTCGACACTATAAGTATGAGTATTCATCAAGCATCTATATTGTGATTCACATAATATATCCTCAAACAATTTTCCTTGTATTTCACTATATATGGCGAACATTTTGATCAAATTTAACGTCATATTTGTTTTCCTTGTAACATCAGGTATATTATTTCTTATATTTTAAAGTGTGTTAGCTATTAAAAGAAATATATATGTATGTGTATGTGTGGATGTAAATTATAAAACTCATCATTTGATGATGTAGTCTAAAAGTGACCAAATTGGTTTTATAAACTTAATCAAGCATTTGGTCAAATAGTGTTCTTTCATGTAAGATTCGTTGAAAAATGAACAATTTATGATAATTTATTTGCACATCTATAGTTATTTTCAAATATCCATACAATATTTGATAAAAGTTTTAAAACCTGTATCAATATTTATGGCCGAGATTGAAATTGGAATGGATATTTTGATCAATAAAATTTGCTTAAGTTGGCATTTTGTTGAAAACTAGTGCATCCATTTTACGGAAATCATATAACATGGTACAGTGATGTTAATTGTTCTTCCTTTTGTATTTCCGGACTAGGGTCAAGCAAAGAGCAAACATGATTATTCAATACTTCTTTTATATTAAGTTATATATATATATATATATATATATATATATATATATATATATATATATATATATATATATATATATATATATATATATATATTGTATTTTCAATATACTTCAAGTCTTGTCAAATTAGTTTACTTTTAAATATTGTTGACATGAAACATAACACAGGCTTCATGTTGGTTTATGCAACGGAAGGATCTGTCAACAATGCTCAAGTACATCCAACAGGGTCTTGTAATATGTCACTGGGGCCTTGTTCTTTTGAGTGTTATGCAAAATGTTGCGCCACAAAATGCCAAGAAAGAGCAGGTGGAGTTGGGATTTGTGTTAGCATTGGACGAGGTGTTTCATTATGTCAATGCACATATCCATGCATTTGAACTTATAATGTAACGTCTAGAATGTAATAAATTATATTAAACAATGTGTTACATTGCTAGGGGCTGAAGAGCATTTCTCGATTTTTTATTGATTTTTATGTTTGGAGAATTTTTGTTGCTAAATGTTTCTAGATAGTGATTACAAATGAAACCAACTTATTGAAACTTTTTTTTTGTAGCAAAGAGCTACCTTCCATAGATAACATTAGACATTACATTTTTAAACAATTGCAATTCCAAGATTTTTAAATTTGAAACATTGGAAACGGGATCATAAGTAAAAGTTAGGAGCAACTATTTCATTTACCCCGTCAAAAGGAGAAGTTAATTAATTTTATATTTGAAGAAGGTTTCTCATGGATTTGTAACTAAACCACCAACTACCCTTTTCCCATTTTCCACATATATGTGGAGGGGTTTAGTGAATTTTGTTTTCTTGATTCCTTTTATATTGAATCCATTACCGATGAGAAAGACAAGAATAAATAAAAACAACGGCTTTAATAGGTTAAGTTGGTAACCAAATTTTCTAATAAATTGAACATGTTTTCCACTAGTATGGATAACCTTATGTGATGAAGAGACTATTACCTTCCTATGGGTGCAGAGAATGAAAATGTAGAGAAAAAGAATTAAGTTGGAGAAAGAAAATTGACTCCTTGTTTGGTAGAACTGAGAATCCACTAAAGCAATGTTTTTGAGAATCATCTCTCTTGTTTGGTTGTATTAATCAATTAAATAGGAATGAGTGTTTTTACCTTGTATATTCATTTTCAAGTAACATTTATTTTATAACAATGCATTATGATGTACATCATAATTAGTCAAAACTAGGGAAGAATTATGCGTTGCAGGTGTTGGAGTTGCGGGGGTTAAAGGGTATTTTATAATCTTTTATTATGAAACAGGAAATAGCAACAAACTTACAATACTTTACATATAATGGCTCTAATATTTTCTGTGGTGCAATAACAAAATGTAATCTTAAATGTTGGTAATTTTACAAAGAATCAAATTTCAATGCTCTATATGCTATACTTGGTATTTCTAATAATACAATGCCAAACCTATGAAAATGCTCAAGTAAAATCAACTGAAAGTATAATGTCTTATCTTGTAGATAATCTCAATGTGTTGAGCACATCCAATGATTTCATTTAAGTTCCCTACACAAAAGTTCTGGTGGACCATCTTCAGTTTCACCTTCCAGCTATTCTTCTCCAATCCTGAAATAAGTTCGAACAATTACCCATATTGAGAATATGTGTTTAGAATAAATGAAAGGATGAGGGAATTCAAGTGTTTTAACATGAGTATCAGTTTAAGTACTTGTTTAGGTCCCACGCCATCAACCTTCTGTCATCTGCAGAAGATGCAATCACAGTTTTAATGGTTTGGATCCCACTCAACTTGGAATACCTCCTCATGAAGTTCAGGAATGAGAAGAACCTTAAAAGAATGGAATAAGTCATTCTTGTATTTGCTCAATGTGATTTTAACTGATTATGCAGGAAAACAAAGTCTTTAATAAACTTTAACATCAAAATTCATAAAAACATTCAAATCTCATATTTTTATGTGTATTCAGTAACCATTGGATAATTCTTTTTGGGGTTAATCGAGACCCATTGAAAGCAAGTTAACAATACACATATCAAAAGAAAAATCCATGGCTCAAGCTTAAATTTCTTGACAAAAATTTTATATAAAGCCGAAAATACCCTTGGGATAATTTTTTTTTTGTTCCTTCAGGTAAGCAAAATTGTCATTTTTGTAAATAGGAATACAACTATAGTAGATTTGTAAACAGGGACGACATAAATAAGGGCACCAACGAAACTTTCTCGCTAAAGAAAACAACATAAATTTTCATTTTCCTACTCCACATAAAGTTAATATTAGAAAGCCTAAAGGTGACGTGAAGTTGAAAAAGGTAAAACGACATACCTTATGTTCTTTCTCTTTCTTCCTCTTAAGTTGCTCCTCAGAAATAGGAAAAACTTGATTTGTGTTTGTTATGCTAGATGTTACGGTGGAAAGACTGCAACATCAAGGTTAGCATGCTCAATAAGATCAAATGATTATAATTATAATAAAAATGAGTTAATTAACAGGAAAAAGTGATAAGAAGCAAACTGTTGATGAAGTAAAAGCACCATTTTCCATGCTTGGAAGTGTAAAAATTATATATATATATATATATATATATATATATATATATATATATATATCAGGTATTCAATGGAAGAAATGTATGGGTAATCAATATTCCTCATGTAGTGTAGCTTTGTCGGAGTGTACATTTAGTGCATTATATGCAACACTCTCAGGGTGAGAGGAAGGTCTAGCGAATATATGCAACAAACCAATCCTATCCTCTGAAGCTTCACCAAGCCCTTTTATTCTTCCTATATATATGGATCTAAAAGTTAAAAGAAAATCTAATCTTTAACCTAATTACCAAATGTCAATACCTAAACACTTTTAATTTAACCAAAAGTATGCTTGATGGTTTCAAAATGTTCATCGTACGTTCTTGGTGTATTCATATTAGGGTAATACAAATCTCCATTCACATACCCCTATAAACCATTACAATTATGAGGTTTCATATGGAGTTATAAGATACTTTTAGGTTAAAAATTAGAGATTACGTACCAGAAAATTGTTCAAAAGGGCTTGAAAATACATCCCAAACTACACATTTCATCGAACACATAGAGTGCATTCCTTATCAGCCTTTCTTCAACATACAACTTCAAGTTGATGTTAAAACACCTTAGGAGAAAACCCAAATTCCTCATAAATCCTAACTAATTTATGCGAAATACAGAATCCTAAGTGACAATCTTCCTCATAGAACCCTAATACGATACCAAATTCGAACTTCTCAAAGGAATTAAATATATATATATATATATATATATATATATATATATATATATATATATATATATATATATATATATATATATATATGGATATTATTTACCTGTGATGAAATAATACCTCTGATAATCCTCTTTAAGAGTTTTGATGCCGATGGTTGAAGCCTTGAAACAATGGTGAGGACGGTGTGGGTGGTTACAGTGGCGCAAGAAGAGATCAGTGAACGAATGGAATATAACTTTATGTTCCACGATTGTGAATATCGATAGGCATCATGGATAGTGATAGTCATCGGGGAGCGTCAATGACTGGAGTGTAGAGCATTTGGCATCTTTTATTTCAAAAATCACACCCCACAATAAGCATGGTTCACCACTTCCATAAATCTTCAATATTTGATATGAGCATAATTAGTTACAAAATTCATGCATGATCTTAATACTTTATGTTGATTTTATCTCATTTAATGAACAAAAGGTGCTTATTTAGTTTATAAATTCATTTTTCAGCAACAATTACATGCTCGGATGGAAAAGGAAGCGGAACTAGCGATTGGAGGCTTGGATCTTGGATTTTGAAAAAAGAAGGATGTTGCTGGACAACTTGACCCCTCGTCAATGTTTTGGCCATATCTCATGAACCGTAACTCCGATTGACAAGATTAAAAATGTTCTGAAAGCTAGACACAATTTCAGACGACTTTCATGTTTTGAGAAAATGTTGATTCCAAACGGAATTGGCGAGTAGACCATCAACTCGTCGAGTTGGTCAGAAGTTTCGCAATTCTTGACTTTGCCTTGTCGTACACGGGATTTTAAGTCATGGACTCGCCGAGTAGGTCACTGTAATCGCCGAGTAGGGTTCTTAGAAGCTGTGGTTTTCGAGATTTCAACCTAGATATCAAATTGGAAGAAGATCAAAGGCAATAACACTCTACTTTTATCTTAATATTTTGCATAAACCATGTTTGAATCATTAGATTATGTTTTTAGTTTGTTATTTGCTGTAGATATGAGCTAAAACTCATAACTTCTGTTTAGGAAAGATGAATTTGTGATTATGGTTTGATTTTATGGTAGGATTGATTTAATATTGGTGATTTTGTTGATTTTAGCTTGTTAAAGAACCTTATGTATGAATGATAACTATTTTTCTGTTAATAGGAAGATAATTGAGCTGCATGAACATCTCTTAGTTGTTAACCTCATATGTTTATGTGACCACTTTATCATATGTCTAGGATTAATCAACATGAAACTAGAATTAATAAGAAAAATAGGTAAATTCATGTGTGAGCTTGTGTGATGACCATCAACAAGAGGTTAACTAAAGGACCAAATTAGTTAACTATTACAAGTCGAAATTAACCCGAATAAATAACCTAGTGAATTGAATTAAATTAGACAACTGGCTACTGTTTGAGTTAGTTTGTTCTCTAAGGATTAGTGCAGTGAACGTGAATCTAATCACTTGAATCGGTAGTCAATAAAAGAATTAATCCATTTCACTATTACCATAATATTAACCATATGATCAATTGAGTTGAACTAAACAGAAGTTCCCTTTGTTATTGAATTTAGTTGAATCTTTGTTTATCTAGTTCTTAGTTTCTTGGTTTAAATGTTAGTTAATTGTTTAAGTTTCTAGTCTTGCAAAACTAGTGAAAACCCATTTTCTATTACTTGTTTTATTTAGATAATATTAGCATTTATTTTAATTGTTTACTGTTCCCTGTGTTCGATACCCTACTTTCTTGAACTATACTACTAATCGATAGGTACACTGCCTTTCGTTTGTTTATTTTGTGTCTAAGTTAGTAGGATTAAAACTAGTTTGTTTCACACACATCAAGTTTTTGGCGCCGTTGCCGGGGAACGGTTCTAAGTAGTTAATTTTATTTGCTAATTGTTATTATTATTATTTTTTTTATTTGTTGATTAACTTTTTTTTATTTAGTTTAATTTTTTTTATTTTATTATGTAGTTTACAAATCTCGATGCTTTTGATGCTTTTCTTGAGGAAGTAGTGCAGGAAATTGAGCAAGAAGATGAGGAGTATGACTCAGATGATGATTTGAAGAAATGTGGAAGATGGTTAGATAACTTCTTGACTAACAACCAAGAGAAATCTGAGTTACAAGAGCTAGTGTTAAAAGATGAAGAATTTAATCCAGAAAGAGATTTAGAGGATCTGGAAAGATTGTTGGCAGAGGGGTCAGACAAAGAACAAGAACAAGCAAAATTGCAAGAACCAACCCGTGGTTTGACCATTACCACGACATGGTCCCCTGTTCTTCTAGTTTGTGTTTCGAAGCATGGGGTGATGATTCTAACTTTGGAGAAAGTTCTAAATCATGATCCATTTATGATTAGTATCCAACCGGTTCCAACCCTTGTCAATATTCTTGGGTTTTATGAATTCGATCTCATTTGGCCAATTTTTGAAGCACAGAGTCAAATTTACAAATTGGTCCAAAGAAAATATTTAATGCAATAGATGGATGGGCATCGAATTTATTAGAAGTTTATTAAGTTGGGAGTCCAGCTAAAGACTCGCACAAAAAGAAGTGCTTGCGGGAGGCAACCCATCATTAGAGTTTACTTTTCTTTTTCTTTTAAACTTCTAGTATTTAGAGATAATATAGGAATTTTTATTTTTATTTTAATTTTTATTAAAATAAAATAGTTTTTATTTTAATGTTTGTTTGATATTAGAGCGAATTCTTAAAGCGTGAGGGAATTAAAGTGAAGGGTCGAGTCGTTTATGAGAAGATTAGAAGACTTTGAGCGATATGTTGAGTCTGATGTTTATATCTGATTAAAAAGAGTCTCGTCCCTGAAGAAAATGAGGAGTAGTATTACCTTGATACTCTCCTTGAACACAAAATTAAAGCTAAGGCAGAAAGAAGAAAAGACTTGATCAGAGTCAAGAACTCGTGGAGTGCATAATACTAACTCGACGAGTCCAAACGAAAAATCATGATTTTTGCAAGTATAGCAATTCAACTCGGCGATTTTACTGTTAACTCGACGAGTTACTCTTTCTCTTACCTTCAAGATTGGCGATTTGATTCCATTCGACATGGGCATTGTCTATATTTTTGAAGTTCATTTCCGAGCATTTCCAAGAAGCTTTTTCCTCGATATTTTGGAGCTGTCAACCACACGATATGAATGACACCCAATGCATGGATGACCTGTTCCTATGTCTAAAGTCAGCTGAAGATGGAGCTTTAAATGAAGAAGTTCAACCTGGCAACTACTATCCCAGGGGAGTTTGTTCGAATTCCCTCTTTATTTTATTGTTCTTTATCATGCATAATATGCAATGGGGACATTGCATAAATTAAGTATGGGGTAGGGGGTTGGTTACATTAATTAAAATTTTAGTTAATTTTGAAATTTTTGCATTAAAATTGTTAGGGCTAATTTAGAAAATTTTGGTAAAGCAATTAGGGATCATGCTAGTATTATATTTGATGATTTCATGAAAACCCAAATGTTTAGTCGAGCCTATATACGTTCTAGTGCATTTGTGGCTTCCTTATTCCAGTAAAATCATGGGACAAATACACGACCTCACTTAGTTTGAAGGATGCAATATGTTTAGCATCGTGTACCAGAAATGTATCCAGGAAAATTATTATCTTTAGCCAATAAAGGTTGAAGTTGAGCGCCCTTGCTTAAGCATGTAGGGTTTTGAGTGAAAAAAAGTGAGTTATATGTTAAAAAAAGAGAGAGAATTACAAGAAAAGTTTGAAGAATTTTTGGAGCATCAAAGTTAAGTATGAAATTAGAAGATCGAAAATTCCGAAGAAATTCAAAAAGTTGAAGATACCAAAAATCAAACAACGAAGGTGGAGAATTCAAAGAAATCAAAGATCAAATATCAAAGAAGTGAAGAATTCCAAAAGAGGTCCATAGTGGTATCATAAATTGTACTTTTCTAGATTATGTATGCTTGGGTTGCTCAACCAAAAATACCTTGAGGTTAGGAGGTTTTCTGGTGATGGATTCGGAGGGATGCATAAAATGAGCATTGTTCAGAAAAAGTGGGTGAATGTTTATGAGGGTTGTGAGTATTTAGAGTGTGGGGGTTCCTTAGGAAAAACTTTAGACACAAATGCATGTGTTGCGGTCTTGGCATAATGGCTGTGTAGTTTTGTTCCAACAATTGGTATCAGAGCACCCAGGTTCACACTTGGTTCAAGCAAGAAAGAGAGGATGAAAGCAAGAAGTTGATGATGTGATGACCAATTGATCTTAATCTGAAGCAAGAAAGAAAGACAGAAAGAAGAAAGAAGCAAGAAAAACAAGTCTGTAGCAAGTAGCAGACAAGAAAGAAAGAAGGGTTCTCACCAAGAGAAGACCGAGAGAGCAAGAAAGAAAGCAAGTAAGAAAGCAAGAATGAAAGATAAGCAGCAAGTCTGATCAAGTTTGGTGATCAGAAGAAAGAAGCGGCAGAATTTTCTGTAAGAACAATTGCAAGTGTAACAAGCAAGAAGGGTTGTCACATAGTCTGTAGCAAGTAGCATGTTGAAAAATGTTCTTATGTAACCTTGTATGTGACCATAACTGAAATAAGATGAACTGCTTTTATACAATCTAACAAATATTATCAGTTATTTCAGGTTGCATGAATGCGTGATAAAACGGAAAATACGAAAACACGCGAATGACGAAAACACATATGTGTGACTAAACAGTTTCAACAATATATATATATATATATATACATATATGTATTAGATACATATGTATGTATTATATATGTATATATGTATTATATATGTGTTGTGTATGTATTGAATAGTCAAACAAAGAAGAAGTCAACAAAAGTCAAAGATGAAGAAGCCTAAAACCTTCCCACGTTTTTTGCTCCTACTACTACATCAACTTGCAGCCTCTACATCATCTTTCAACTTACACTCAAGTTCACTACTACAAGATATTTGTTTCTCATATATATACATGTGTATGTAGTGTGTGTTTGTGTTGGAGATAATAGAAGATAGTAAGAGAGATAGATATGATATAGTGAGTTTTCCTTTGTAAAACTAAACCCTCTCAATCTTCATCCCTGGAGCTAAATGAAGAACACCAAGATCAAACAAGAAGCTAAGTGAAGAACACCAAGATCATCAAAAATGAAATGAAGAACACCATCAACCATCTTCATCTTCTTCATTGAAACTAAAGGTTTTTCATCTTCACCACCTTTGATCATCACATCATACACCACCAAACACTTTCCTTACATCAAAACACCAAAACACAACCATGAAACAACCCAAAACCTTCTGCATCAAGATCAACCACAAAACCCATCACTATTCATCATCATCTTCATAGAAATTTCACCACCTTTACCACCTTATATCAACCTCCTTCCAACCTCTAAACAACCTTGAAAACATCCTCAAAACACCATAATACCATTACCCTAGACAAAACATCACAAACAAAACTTACCTTCAAATCACAAAAATCCCGAAATTGACTCTGACACGAACACGCCCCGTGTTGCCCTCTGATTGCCTTCTTCATACTTTTGAACCTCAACACGCCCCGTGTTCAACAAGGCTAAATCAACACGCCCTGTGTCAGCATCAACATCATGAACACGCCCCGTGTTCAGCAAGGCTAAATCAACACGCCCCGTGTCAGCATCATTCATCAAGAAAACCCTCCAAAACCCTCCTACACGACCCGTGTCACTTGTGCCTTATCTTACACGACCAGTGTGCATGTTTTTACCCAAAAATACCGCAAATACAAATACATAAACCCATGTATTTTGTACCCTTTTGTAAACACTTGTTTTACATAAAATCGAGCTTTAAATGAACTTTTTGTTACTTATCCAATGTCGGATTGATCTTTGAACAAATATCGACCAGTCGCTCCAAGAGTCATAATATCGACCAGTCCATTCAACGAACAAATATCGACCAGTCGCTACAAGAGTCCCAATATCGACCAGTCCATTCAAAGAACAAATATCGACCAGTCGCTCCATAAGTCCAGTTCAGTCAATTTATTGACGAACCTACTTGATATATATATTTATATATTTATATACTTTATTATAGCTTTATGTCATTTAAATATAGTCATTTATATTATTTATAGCTTTATGTCATTTAAATACAGTCATTTATATTATTATAGCTTTCAGTCATTTATAGCTTTCATATTTATACTTATTCCGCAATTATTATTCTTTATATATATCTATATCTTATACCTTTAACTCATATATCTGTGACACAGTAACTGGTAACCGCGCCTTTTGTTGTGGTGATCAGATTTTTATATTTCCAACAATCGGTATCTGAGCTGATATAAAAGGAATAATATCCAACAATTGGTATGTAGCAGGCAAGACAATAATAAAAAGGAAGAAAGTTTCGGGTTTGTAGCAAGTAGCAAACAAGAAACAAGAGGCAAAAAACTTGATGTGTGTGAAACAAACTAGTTTTAATCCTACTAACTTAGACACAAAATAAACACACGAAAGGCAGTTTACCTATCGATTAGTAATATAGTTCAAGCAAGTAGGGTATCGAACATAGGGAATGGTAAACAATTAAAATAAATGCTAATATTATCTAAATAAAACAAGTAATAGAAACTGGGTTTTCACTAGTTTTGCAAGACTAGAAACTTAAACAATTAACTAAAATTTAAACCAAGAAACTAAGAACTAGATAAACAAAGATTCAACTAAATTCAATAATAAAGGGAACTTCTGTTTAGTTCAACTCAATTGATCCTATGGTTGATATTATGGTAATAGTGCAATGGATTAATTCTTTTATTGGCTACCGATTCAAGTGATTAGATTCACGTTCGCTGCACTAATCCTTAGAGAACAAACTAACTCAAAAAGTGGCCAGTTGTCTAATTTAATTCAATTCGCTAGGTTATTTATTCGGGTTAATTTCGACTTGTAATAGTTAACTAATTTGGTCCTTTAGTTAACCTCTTGTTGATGGTCATCACACAAGCTCACACATGAATTTACCTATTTTTCTTATTAATTCTAGTTTCATATTCATTAATCCTAGACATATGATAAAGTGGTCACATAAACATATGAGGTTAACAACTAAGAGATGTTCATGCAGCTCAATTATCTTCCTATTAACAGAAAAATAGTTATCATTCATACATAAGGTTCTTTAACAAGCTAAAATCAACAAAATCACCAATATTTTATCATTCCTACCACAAAATCAAACCATAATGACAAATTCATATTTCATAAACAGAAGTTATGAGTTTTTAGCTCATATCTACAGCAAATAACAAACTAAAAACATAATCTAATGATTGAAACATGGTTTATGCAAAAGATTAAGATAAAAGTAGTGTGTTATTGCCTTTTATCTTCTTCCAATTTGATATTTAGGTTGAAATCTCGAAAACCACAGCTTTTAAGAACCCTTCTGGCCTCAAAAAATCGTCCTAAACTTCCCCCATTCCTTAGGGTTCGAATGAGAAGCATTTCTATATATATTTTATAAAAACAGCGGCTACTCGGTGAGTACAGTGAAGTACTCGGCGAGTGCATCACTTAAAATCCCGAGTACGGCAAGGCAAAGTCAAGAATCTCGAAACTTCTGACCAACTCGGCGAGTTGATGGTCTACGCGCCGAGTCCGTTTGGAATCAACATTTTCTCAAAACATGAAAGTCGTCTGAAATTGTGTCTAGCTTTCAGAACATTTTGAATCTCGTCAATTGGAGTTACGGTTCATGAGATATGGCCAAAACACTGACGAGGGGTCAAGATGTCCAGCAACATCCTTCTTTTTTCAAAATCCAAGATCCAAGCCTCCAATCGCTAGTTCCGCTTCCTTTTCCATCCGAGCATGTAATTGTTGCTAAAAAATGAAATTATAAACTAAATAAGCACCTTTTGTTCATTAAATGAGATAAAATCAACATAAAGTATTAAGATCATGCATGAATTTTATAACTAAATATGCTCATATCAATATTCAACCCTGGTCACGCACAAAAAGACCAAGATATCCCACCACCATAGCCGATACCCTCAAAGTATAAGAAAACATTACCTTCAACTCGTTCTGAAGCAGCCACCAAGAAGGAACATATGCAAAGAAAATATTAAAAGAACATTGGTGAACAGTTATGGCGGGGGTCAATCGGAAGAGAGATTAACTTAAACCCAAAGAAACAACAACGGTCGTCGAGAATCTGACTCCGCCTCTACGAACAAAACTCCGTCGATGTCGCAATTAATCATGATTCAAATTGTCGATAAGGCTGATCCAAAAGATCCCTCGCCCATTAGGAGTTAGGATTTAACAGAGAATGAAAACCTCATGCCGTTTGCAAGAAAAACAGCGGTGGACAACTAACCATGCTAACTTAATCGATGGTCCTTTCGTGAGGGCTTAGTCGGTGGAGAGAAATGGATCGCCCACGTCTTTGAGATTGAACAGTAGGGGCAACGACCCATTATAATGGGAAAATACAGTTACAGCAAATGGGTAAAAAAAAAAAAAAGAAATTATAGAAGTCGTCCAATCATAGCTAAATACTGTTCACCTGACACTTCAAAATTAATATATATATATATATATATATATATATATATATATATATATATATATATATATATATATATATGTATTTATGTATGTATGTATGTATGTATGTATAATATGGATCTTTTTTTTTTTGTTTTTTTTATATTAATTGTTACTATATAATTTATTTTCTAATCAATTAGTATTATTTTTTATACATATTGTTTTGGAAAACATATTTCTAATATCAAGGAATAATTTACAAATAGATTTTAAAGAAATACGAAAATCATACTATTCAAAAACTATGTCCAATGAAAGATACACAAAAAGTATAATTCAATATTTATAACAACTAAAAAAGCATAACTATGTCCAATACAGAATGTGCAAAGAGTCAACTTCAATATTCGTAAAAACTAAAAAAAAACATAACTTAAAATAACCTAATCATGATATTGATCCATCCCCTATCATGTCCATGTAACAAATCTTTTCTTCTTCTGTCCTCTTTAAAAACGACCTGGCATGAAATTTATCTTTGCTAAACATGTCAATCACCGTAATTCACTGTTTGACATCGATATTTGGCATGCGTTGTATATCTTTGATTACTTTATCTATCATATCACACATTTTCTTATTTTCTTGTCTTCCTATATTGTATATTGTTTCAATAAGTTTTTCACCAACCTCCTTGAGTGTTTCTTTCATTTATTCTGCAACTTCTTTATAAGATCTTTCAATGTCATCTGTTGGAGGCCTTTTGCGTTTACTATTTCCACGAGCATTTTGTTGCGTCTCTCCAACAATATCTTCCAACCCTTCCACATCAACAGGCGAGTTTCTTTGTGTCTCTTCAGTTACATCTTCTCCAAGATCAGTAGCTCTATACTTACCAAATATTTTACATAGGTTATCGAATTGTGGAATTGGTTTATCGCGAAAACATGCTGCAACTTTATAACTCTACAAGAATTACACAAAATTAATTGGTTACTATTCATTTACAATACGTTTTAATGATGCAAAAAATACAACAAACATAATCATTATAGTACCTTTATGTACTCATCCCAAACTTCAGCATCAGCGGTAACAAAACATTTATCCGTATCCCAGCCGAATCCACTCGTGTTTGTTCCGTATACCATACCGTTCATGATGATGAAATGGTTTTTTCATGTCTTCATCCTCGATTTAATATGAGGCTCTACTTTCAAACCTGAGTTAGGAAGACTTGTATCTAATAATTGTTGCACGACCTACATATAAACGGGTTTGAATCCGTTGTCGGCACCACCATACTTTCTAGATACATGTAACTCCAACAATGATTCAATCAACATTGCATCCTCTTCGGTAGTCCATGTGTATTTATTTCGCCCTGCCATGCCTACAAAAAATGTTTACATAATAGATGCTTTAAATAGTAATTCAACCATTAAACATAATATTATCACACCACAATGAATACAAAATATTATACAACAATCCAGATAGCCCCTATTTAGGGTTGTATAACTCAGGAATAACTTAACCAAATAAGCTATTTTTTATTATAAACCGTAGACAAGACAGAGGACTACAATTAGGAAACAAATTTGCCTAATTTTGAGCTCATATGAAACTTTTATGATTGTTCAAAGTTTGACGAAAATTATAAAAAATGTAGTAACAATGTACAACAGTTGTAACAGTCCCTGCTGAAGGCTGTATAAGTCATCCATATCTTAACCAATTAAGTTGTTTTATTATGCTAACGTTTAGACAACACAGAGGACTACAATTTGGAAAAAAAATTGCCTAATTCCGAGCTCATATGAGACTTTTATGATGGTTCAAAGTTTGACAAAAATTATAAAAATGTTGTAACAATGTACAATAGTTGTAACAGCCCATGTTTAAGGCTGTATTAAACAATTAAGATATTTTATTATCCTAAAGTGTATACAACACAGAGGAATACAATTTGGGAAAAAATCTCCTAATTCCGAGCTCGTATGAGACTTTTATGATGGTTCAAAGTTTGACAAAAATTATAAAAAATGTTGTAACAATGTACAACAGTTGTAGCAACCCATGTTTAAGGTTGTATAACTCATCCATATCTTAACCAATTAAACTGTTTTATTATCATAAAGTGTAGATAACATAGAGGACTACAATTGGGAAACCAAATCGCCTAATTCCAAGCTCGTATGAGAAGTTTATGATGGTTCAAAGTTTGACAAAAATTATAAAAAATGTTGTAACAATGTACAACAGTTGTAAAAGTCCCTGTTTAAGGCTGTATAACTCATCCATATCTTAACCAATTAAGTTGTTTTATTATCCTAATGCGTAGACAAAATAGAGGACTACAATATGGAAAACAAATCACCTAATTCCAAGCTCGTATGAGACTTTTATGATGGTTCAAAGTTTGACAAAAATTATAAAAAATGTTGTAACAATGTACAACGGTTGTAAAGGCCCCTATTTAAGGTTGTATAACTCATCCATATCTTAACCAATTAAGCTATTTTACTATCCTAAAGCATAGAAAACAAAGAGGAATACAATATGGAAGAAAAAATCGCCTAATTCCAAGCTTATATGAGACTTTTATGATGGTTCAAAGTTTGAAAAAATTATAAAAAATGTTGTAACAATTTACAACAGTCCTAATAGCCCCTATTTAAGGGTGTATAACTAAGTCATATCTTAACCAATTAAGTTGTTTTCTGAGCCTACATTGTAGCCAATATAGAGGACTACAATCTGAGAAAAAACTCTACTCATTCCGAGATAGTATGAAGATTTTATTGTTATTCAAATTAGGGTAAAAATTCCAAAAAAAAAAAAAAAAAAAAACAAAACTGCAATAGTAAAGCAACTTTCAGTTGTAAATACATAACCAATTAACAAATTGCAATGAATGAAAGGATTTGTTGTTTTCTTTTTGAAAATCAACACTTATCTGTTGACACACGATTTGTTGAAAAATGTTCTTATGTAACCTTGTATGTGACCATAACTGAAATAAGATGAACTGCTTTTATACAATCTAACAAATATTATCAGTTATTTCAGGTTGCATAAATGCGTGATAAAACGGAAAATACGAAAACACGCGAATGACGAAAACACATATGTGTGACTAAACAGTTTAAACAATATATATATATATATATATATATATATATATATATGTATTATATACATATGTATATGTTATATATGTATATATGTATTATATATGTGTTGTGTATGTATTGAATAGTCAAACAAAGAAGAAGTCAACAAAAGTCAAAGATGAAGAAGCCTAAAACCTTCCCACGTTTTTTGCTCCTACTACTACATCAACTTGCAGCCTCCAAATCATCTTTCAACTTACACTCAAGTGCACTACTACAAGATATTTGTTTCTCATATATATACATGTGTATGTAATGTGTGTTTGTGTTGGAGATAATAGAAGAGAGTAAGAGAGATAGATATGATATAGTGAGTTTTCCTTTGTAAAACTAAACCCTCTCAATCTTCATCCCTGGAGCTAAATGAAGAACACCAAGATCAAACAAGAAGCTAAGTGAAGAACACCAAGATCATCAACAATGAAATGAAGAACACCATCGACCATCTTCATCTTCTTCATTGAAACTAAAGGTTTTTCATCTTCACCACCTTTGATCATCACATCATACACCACCAAACACTTTCCTTACATCAAAACACCAAAACACAACCATGAAACAACCCAAAACCTTCTGCATCAAGATCAACCACAAAACCCATCACTATTCATCATCATCTTCATAGAAATTTCACCACCTTTACCACCTTATATCAACCTCCTTCCAACCTCTAAACAACCTTGAAAACATCCTCAAAACACCATAATACCATTACCCTAGCCAAAACATCACAAACAAAACTTACCTTCAAATCACAAAAATCCCGAAATTGACTCTGACACAAACACACCCCGTGTTAAAAACCAAGGCAAAATCAACACGCCCCGTGTTGCCCTCTGATTGCCTTCTTCATACTTTCTAACCTCAACACGCCCCGTGTTCAGCAAGGCTAAATCAACACGCCCCGTGTCAGCATCAGCATCATGAACACGCCCCGTGTTCAGCAAGGCTAAATCAACACGCCTCGTGTCAGCATCATTCATCAAGAAAACCCTCCAAAACCCTCCTACACGACCCGTGTCACTTGTGCCTTATCTTACACGACCCGTGTGCATGTTTTTACCCAAAAATACTGCAAATACAAATACATAAAGCCATGTATTTTGTACCCTTTTGTAAACACTTGTTTTACATAAAATCGAGCTTTAAATGAACTTTTTGTTACTTATCCAATGCCGGATTGATAATTGAACAAATATCGACCAGTCGCTCCAAGAGTCACAATATCGACCAGTCCATTCAAAGAACAAATATCGACCAGTTGCTCCAAGAGTCCCAATATCGATCAGTCCATTCAAAGAACAAATATCGACCAGTCGCTCCATAAGTCCAGTTCAGTCAATTTATTGACGAACCTACTTGATATATATTTATATATTTATATACTTTATTATAGTTTTATGTCATTTAAATATAGTCATTTATATTATTTATAGCTTTATGTCATTTAAATATAGTCATTTATATTATTTATAACTTTATGTCATTTAAATACAGTCATTTATATTATTATAGCTTTCAGTCATTTATAGCTTTCATATTTATACTTATTCCGCAATTATTATTCTTTATATATATCTATATGTTATACCTTTAACTCATATATCTGTCACAGAGTAACTGGTAACCGAGCCTTTTGTTGTGGTGATCAGATTTTTATATTTCCAACAATCGGTATCTGAGCTGATATAAAAGGAATAATATCCAACAATTGGTATCAGAGCTTGTGTGATTTACCTTGAAATTTTTGTCGAAAAACTTTTGGTTATAGCGTTTATAAACCTTCCATAAGCTTTTCTTTAAAAATTTAATTTTAATATCACTTGTTCAAAATCCTTTCAAAAAAAATGTCTTTGGGAAATTACTCCAACATGAACTCTGTCTCCATTGCAAATAGCTTAGGATCTGGTTCACTGGCACCCATACTTGTTCCTGAAGAGTATAATTCGTGGGTTGGCCGTATGAATCTTCATCTTAATGCTATAAATGAATATGTCTGGAAGTATGTAGAAGGAGCATTTGTTACTCCAGAAAATATGGCTACTCTTGCTACAAATCAAGCCACTCAAGCTGAAATTACAAAAAAGTTGGAACTCCAAGCCAAAAAGGAACTTCTTTCTGGAATACCTCATAGTATTCTAAGTCAAATGGATGACATTATACTGTTAACCGCAAATCAAATTTTGGAGAATTTGAAAAATCGTTTTTGTGGAAATAAAAGAATTATCGGAAACAAAAGAACATCTGTTTTGAATGAATTCGATAATTTCAAAATATTTTCATCAGAATCCATCCATGATGCTCACGATAGGTTCAATTTGATTATGGTTAAAATGAACAATTTGGGTATCAAAAAGACACAACATGAGATAAATCTCATGTTTTTAAACAATTTTTTCGAAAGCTGGAAAATGGTTAAACTCATTATTCAGGGAAATCTAGCTATTCATACTGAAACTTTGTACAACTTGTATGGAGAACTTCAATCGTATGAATCCTCGATTGACTCACCAACCACTGCAGCTTTTGGAGGACCACTTGCACTTGTGTCCACAACTTCTCAAAACCAAACACCTTTCAATGATCAAAACTTTAATCATTTTAATCAGACTACATCTTTTCAAAACCAAGCCTTCCAGTCTGATTCAAATGATGAAGTAGATTATCAACAACTGTGTGCGTTGGTTGCAAACACAAATATCCAGAGATTTATCCCAAATCATGGTCAATCAAATTCTAGACCAAATTTTCAACCAAGACCATCTTTTGGACAAAATAACTCAAGTTTTCAACCAAGACCATCTTTTGGTCAAAACAACTCAGGTTTTCAACCTAGACCTTACTTTGGACAAAATTCTCAAAGACCTTTGTTGGGCTTTATAGATTGCGTCTTTTGGGCTCGTCTACTTATATTGTTTTGTATTACGGTTTGGGCCTGTCCAACCGTGAGTCTTTTATGCTTTGTATATAAGTTTATGCTTGCATGCATATTAGGTTAAGGTTTTATAGATCTGAGAATACAATTTTTCCAGACGACTAAAGGTTTCTTTGATCATTCTTGTAACCTTCCAATCCTCTACAGTTGATGTTCTTAATCGAGCTCTTCTGAGGATTTTGTTTTAATCATTCGACACGTTTGATTCAATCTTGTTCTGTTATTTTACTGTGTTTGCATCGTCGTTATTTACTTACTTGTTCAAGATCTAATCGATCTTCACAGATTAAAAGAAACTTTAATCTCATCAATTGGTATCAGAGCAGGAGGCTGTGTAATTGATACACATCTTTTCTGTGAAAAAGATTTTCATTAGGGTTTTTCCGCAATCATTAATATTTATTGAGCCTTCATCTCTTTATTGACGTATCTTGATAATTATTATTTTGCCCTAATCTGCTTTATTACAAGTCTGATCTTTGAACAGGTTTTTCGATCATAATGGACGCAACACAATCAAACATCATTAATATTTCCAACAGCATTGGTTCGACGACAAAGATTCCGATCTTATATACCCACGATTATGAAGTATGGGCACATCATTTCGAAGACTATGTTATTGGATCGGAGGAAAATGGGTATTTGATTTGGGAAGCCATCACAAACGGACCGTTTTCTCATTCTGCAACGTCCAGAATCATTAAAACTCAAAAAGAATACAATGATCTGCTCAAGGACGTGAAAGACATTGCACAAGATGAAAAGGATAAGTTCCAATGCAATATAAAAGCATTAAGATTGATCCGGTTCGCCCTTCAGTCCGATACATTCAGATTGGTTAGCTCGTGCACAACGGCGAAGGAGGTTTGGGACAGACTTCGTGAACTATATTCTACAGACGAAGATCTTGAACATTCTATTCAAACTCTGCTTCTATCTGAGTTTGGAGAATTCAGACAAGGGGCTGAAGAATCTGTGACCCAGACGTTCGATCGCTTCAATCATCTTCTAAGCAAGATGATCAAACATGATATCGAAAGGAAGCTCATCGAACAGAAGGTTACATTCCTGAATGGTTTAAGGTCTGAATGGAGAGCATTAGTTTCCACTGTTAAAGCCCATGAGCAATTTAAACCATACTCTTTGGCGAAACTGGTGGGAATTCTCAAGTCTCAAGAGAAAAACGTGGTGCAAGAAAAGAATGTCGTTTCCGGTCTCGGTTCGTTGGCTCTCTTGTCAAAAAGCAAAGCCGTTATGGAGGATGAAGACCTCAGCCTGGAAGAATATGATCTCACATCAGAAGATTATGCCTTGATGGTATCCAATCCCAAAAGGTTCATAAAGAAGAAATTTCCCAGCAACAAAAACCGAAACTGGCAGGGGAGTTATAGCTCTGAAAAGGTGGTTAATGAACCGAAAGCTGAGGAGCACAAGAAGGAACCGAAGGTTGACGGAGACTCTGGGGTGAGCTATTTCTACTGTGGTGGGAAAAATCATTATGCTAAGGACTGTGTCCTCAAGAAAATGGCTGATAAAGGTGATGGGAACGATGAGGAAGCTGTGTTGCAGAAAAGATTGGATGAGTTGAGAAAGAAGAAGTCTGCTGCTAACCCGCCTAGTAATGCTCTTATTGTGCAGGGTTCTGTTCCAGGTGATGAGTTCGGTAGCACGGAAGTTTGGTCTACCGACTCAGAAGACGAGGAAGTGAGGCAGCCTACTCATGGAAAGGCGTTTGTGTCTAAGGAAGAAGGCAGTGGTGGTAAATGCCTTATGATTTCTGACGTATCTCAATTGAGGGGGTACAACACCGATGGAGGCAATGATGGACAGAATGCAAAGGAGGACATGTGCTTCACAGCCAAACCGCTCAGTCAGCAGTTCAATGAGCTTGATGAACTGATAAAGAAGGTACAATCTGTTTTTATTTCATGTAAAGTACCATCATCCTCTTATGAGAAAGAACTAAAAAATGTCAATACAAGAATATCTCATCTAGATAGTAGCTTAACTCAAACTCGGGTCACAAATTCTAACCTAACTGATCAATTGAGCAGGGCAGCGTCGAAGAGTGAGGAGCGGAGAATGTGGATAGAGTTAAAGGAATCGGAATTAGTCAAAGTTAAAGATGAAAACATTTATTTGCAAAGAGACAATTTGAAATTGTTAAAACAACGAAATGTTTTTTGTTTAATTGCTAAACGTCTGTATTCTAATATTACTCAGCTTCACTTGGATTGTGAAATAGGCCAAAGGATTCACCGCATGATCTTGCCCTTCTTAGAATTTAAGGAAGATGAAATCGATGCCGAAGCCTATAATTGTGAAAGTGTGATATCGTCTGATGACGTAAATCCCACCTACATGTATGGACTGGACAAAATTGAGTCCTTCATTAAATCCAAAGACCACAAGCTCATGCTTAAAAATCTTTTGGATGAAAATGACAGACTTAAACTGAGAACCGAGATTTGACTCTTTAAACGCCAACGTAAGCTCAGAAAACAAAATTGATGTTGAAAATGCATCTGAGCTTAACGAGGACGATAATATGAGTGGAATTTCTGTAGAGGACACGGTTGACTGCTCAAAATTTATTAAAACCGAGCCAGAAAATCACAAGAATCTAATTTCTGAAAATTCTGTAGAGTTCGCTCGGTTGTCCCATCAAAAGTCCCCGAAATTAGTTGAGAAAGCCGTTATGTATCAAAAGGTCAGGACTACTCCAAATCAAGTATACAAGGTAACAGGAGTAACCGAACATCAAACAGCTGAACTTGCAGCCATTGTAAACGAAGACAATGCTGATGGCTGTGATGAGTACTTCTGGGAAGCTCCTATTGATAATGCAGACGAAACCATTGGTTTATCTGAAAGAACTTCCTGGAAGAGCAAAGGAAGATACATACCCGAACCGTTGAATAAGCCAAACAACTTCAATGAGCCAAGCACTAGTGGTACAAAAGATACTCCTCAGAAGAATGTTCACTCACCAAAAGAAGACATTCCTTCGGCTCCTTTAGCTCAAAGTAATTCTACTGCAGTTCAAATGGAACCGGTCAAGGAGTCAACAAAAACGAAAGCAAATGTTCATCATCAACCTTCTCAGATGCGGAATAGGAAGATAGAAAGGAATAATAGATACAGGAAGAACCTTTCTGAAAGGAAACAATTCTGGCGTTCCCAGAATGCATACTTCACTCATCAAGACAAGAATCTAAAGTATGAAAACATTCCTGCAGGAAAGCTTGAAAGTCACAAAAACCGAAAGCCAAGGTTCGGTTCACAAGAATATATCAACCGAAAACCAAGGTTCGGTTCACAAGAAGATATCAACCAAACGCAGAAGTTCGGTTCTGAAAAGGATATCAACCAGAAACAAAGGTTCGGTTCCAAAGGTAGCTCCAACCGAACGCAAAGGTTCGTTTCTGAAGACAAAAGAATACAAAACTCTAAGGTCGGTCCCTCCAATGATCGAAAACAAAAGGGTCACCTAGAGTCTCCTTCTAAGTCTAATTCTTCTCATTCTTCTAATTCTTCCTCACCCTCGGTTTCATCTCGATCTCGTTCTAAATCTCATTCATCAACTGAGCAAAAGTGGAAGCAGAAGGTCAATAAATCCACACCAGAGACCGAATCTAACACTACTAATCTTAACAAAATAAAAGTTTACACCATTAAAAGGAAAGATAAAACAACTCTCGTAAAAATAACTTATCTTGTTGATATCTCTCTCATTGCTCCTGTTTCCATGCAAAGCTCACGTGGACCCAAGAAACTTTGGGTTCCTAAATCTGTCTGATTTTTGCAGGTTATAAGTGACGAGTAGTTCGACGAAGAATGGTACATTGATAGTGGCTGCTCGCGTCACATGAAAAGGAGGAAAGAGGAGCTTAGGGAGTACAGATCTCTTGCAAATGGTGGCAACGTCAAGTTCGGAAACAATTCTTTCGGCACCATAAAAGGATACGGGATGATAACCATTGGGGACTTCTCCATAAGGAAGGTGGCTTATGTGGAAGGACTCCAACACAACCTCATTAGTGTATCTCAACTGGTTGGAGGTACAGGTCTCAAAGTCTCTTTCGATGATGAAGGTTCAGAAATCATAGAGAAAAAGTCAAATAAAGTGATTCTCAAGTCAGAGCGAAAGGGTGAAATGTTTCCCTTAAACATGAAACCCATCAAAGGAAACCCAGCTGTATGCTTATTGTCAAAAGCGCAATCCGATGAAAGCTGGTTGTGGCACCGAAGATTATCTCATCTTAACTTTAAAGATATCAACCGTCTTGTTACAGGAGGTCATGTAAGGGGCCTTCCTTTACTCAAGTTCGACAGGGATCATCTGTGTGCTGCATGTGAAATGGGAAAGCAGAGTCGTCAAAGTCATCCATCTATAATCAACACAAAAGTTGTTGAACCACTCGAATTAATTCATATTGATTTGTGTGGTCCTTCATCTATCGAAAGCATCGGTGGTAGCAAGTATGTTCTTGTTATCATTGATGACTTTTCACGATTTACATGGGTGTTCTTTCTAAAGCTCAAATCTGAAGCGACTCATAAGCTGAAAATGTTTATCAAGCAAATTGAAGTACAGCTCAAGAAGGTTGTTCGCAACATCTGAAGCGACAATGGTCTCGAATTCAAGAACAGGGAGTTTGAAGAGTTTCTTGCAGAAAAGGGAATCAGTCATAATTTCTCAGCTCCCTACACACCACAACAGAACGGAATAATCGAAAGACGAAACCGATCCTTGTGTGAAGCTGCCCGAACTATGCTAAGTTTCGCTTCTTTACCTCTTTATTTTTGGGCTGATGCTATTTCTGCTGCTTGTTTTACACAGAACAGGTCATATCTCAACAAAAGGTTCGCGCTCACCCCATATGAGATATTGAACAACAAGAAGCCAAATGTGAAATTTTTCCATGTGTTCGGCTCAAGGTGTTTTATCTTCAACTCTAAAGAACACCGCAACAAGTTTGATGTCAAAGCCGACGAAGGAATATTTCTGGGTTACTCTCTCACATCCAAGGCATACAGGGTCCTAAACAAGCGTTCAAGAAAAATTGAAGAAACGTATTATGTGACCTTTGACGACAACTATGTTAAGAAGCTGCACGCTAAAGAAAATATCACTGGGGAAATCTTTCCTCTAAATGGCATGGTTACAGTCTCGGTTGCTAATTTATTCGAGACATTTCTGGAGCTCTTTGACGAACCAGAGAATGCTTCACTTTCTGAAGCAGGTGCAGCAGATAACAAAGTTGATCACATGGAGCAAATTGTCGAAGATGCTGCAAGGAGAATGTATGAAGAAGTATCAATCTCTAACGACTCTCCTTCCCACGAAGCTCAAATCGAGGGGGAGCCAAGTGCTCAAGTCGAGGGGGAGCCAAACGCTCAAGTCCAGGGGGAGCCAAATTCCACAACTTCAACCGAAGAGGTCTCAACACCAGGAAGCTCAGGCTCACTAGAATCACACGAACCTCATATCTTCCAAAGTACACCAACTGAGGTGGAACATGATGATGTGATACTCGGTTATGACAGCCAATCTGAGCTAGACGAAATAATCAATGATGAATTAGACCCAACCTTTGATCCAAATTACCCCCCTCTTATCAAATGGACCAGAGATCATCCTATCTCTCAAGTAGTTGGGGATGTATCTGAAAAGGTTCTGACCCGATCACAACTGAAGGCAAAACAAACTTCCTTATTTTCAAAGGTAGAGTTTTGCATGTTCAATTCATTCGTATCAAAAGTTGAACCAAAGACAGTTAACACTGCTCTCGATCACTCTGATTGGGTTCAAGCAATGCAAGACGAGTTGAACGAATTTGAAAGGAACAAAGTCTGGCGCCTAATTCCAACTCCTCCAGAAGCTTCGGTTGTTGGTCTCAAATGGGTTTTTAGGAACAAAATGGACAAGGAAGGTAATGTTATACGGAACAAGGCCCGTCTGGTGGTAAAGGGATATTGTCAGGAGGAAGGGATAGATTATGAAGAGACTTTCGCTCCAGTAGCTCGGCTAGAATCTGTTAGAATATTTCTGGCTTATGCTGCCCACAAAAACTTTGAAGTTTTCCAAATGGACGTCAAGTGTGCATTTCTCAATGGAGAACTTGAAGAAACGGTGTACGTGGAGCAACCTCCTGGGTTCGTGAACGAAAAGCATCCAAATCATTGCTATATTCTGGATAAAGCTGTGTACGGCCTTAAACAAGCTCCGAGAGCCTGGTATGAAACGCTTACAAAATTTTTAAAGATGTCTAAATTCAAACAAGGTTCGGTTGACCCAACCTTCTTTCGCAAAAAGGAAGGTAACCACCTTATGATAGTTCAAATTTATGTCGATGACATCATCTTTGGCTCCACGAATCCAAGCTTAATGGCTGAATTCAGAAAGCTGATGGAGACTAAGTTTGAAATGAGCTCAATGGGTCCAATTAACTTCTTCCTTGGTTTAAACATAAGACAGGTACCCGAAGGCATCTTTATTAATCAGGAAGCTTACAAGAAGACTCTCCTAGCAAAGTTCGGTATGATGGGAGACTCGAAAGTTAAAGTCCCAATGGCATTCGGCACTAAGCTTACCCCATCTCTAGACAAACCAGCTGTTGATATCACGCTCTATCGTCAAATGATTGGATCGTTAATGTATCTAACTGCTAGCAGACCTGATATCATGTTTTCTGTGTTTGCATCGTCATTATTTACTTACTTGTTCAAGATCTAATCGATCTTCACAGATTAAAAGAAACTTTAATCTCATCAATTGGTGTTGGTTGGACGAGGAGGAGAGAAGTAGATCAATCTTCTCGTTGAGCTGTTTGAGATGTTTCTTAGTGACTGGTGCATCATCCTCCTCGTCACTCTGAACTTGAAACGGACTATAGTAGACCGAATCAAAGATCATGTCTTCTCCCCCGAGATAAGGGTTTTCACCCTCAGAGGCATTGCCATGAGATGAAGAGGGTGGAGAGGTGGGGGTGTGGAGGGTTTATTAGGAGAAGGTTGAGTGGGTGAAGGTGTAGTTTCGGTTGGTGGTTCTGTATGGGTAGTTTCGGTTGGTGGTTGTATATGGGTAGTTTCGGTTGTGTGGGTTTTGGGTTGAGGAGGTTCGGCTACATGGGGTGATTCAGTGGTGGTGGTAAAGATTTGTGGAGGAGAAGGAATTGGGGATTTGGGTATTTCAATCTCTGGGGTAGGGGATCGAGGTGGTGTATTGCCTCGTGGAGGAGATGCATCCCCTTGAGAGTCGTCAGAATCCGAACTCTCACTCTCAGAGTCACTCGAAGATGAGGGTATAATAAGCTTTCGCTTTGGTTGAGTCTTCCTCTTCTTCGGTGGGGGGGGGGGGGGGGAAGGTGCAGCTTTTGTCTGTTTCCTCTTCTTAGGAGAAGGCCCCTTTGAAGGTTTTGCTGCTTGCTTTCCTTTGTCCGCCTTTTTACCTTTGCTCAGTGGTTTATCTGCATCGTGGATAGATCTGAGCATGTCCGGGGTCAGAACCCTTGGACCAGAAGGTGTTAGCTCCTTGAGCTTCCGAATCAACCTGCTATCCGAAGGTACATTACCATACATGGACTCCGGAATAGAGCCAATAAAGGAGAATTTGGAGGCATCTGAGATGATGATCTTCTTGGTGTGGAAAGTACCAACAGAAGTCATCGATGCCCCTTCAGCAGTGGGAACGTCGAATCTGTCCATGGCCCATTTAGTGATCAGAATCCAGAATCGGGCCAATGAAACTTCAGAGTGTCTGGATGAAGAAGAGAGGCTCTGTAGAAGTTGTTGCCATAGAACAAACCCGTAATCCAGGTTGATCCCATTGTAAACTCCATACAGAATGGTAAGGAACAGACGACTGGCACCGTCGGAACCTGAACTTCTCTCCGACAGTCCCTTGAACAGGACTGTAAATAAACCGTTCCATTGAGGCGGTAAGCAAGACTTTTTGAATCTGGCAACGGATGTAAGAACCTCCGTGTATCCCATGTTGTAAAACATGTTATACATATGACCAATTTGAATGGACTCCGGATGGACCCTGGATGAGTCAGAAGCAAATCCGAGCAGAGAGCAGAAACGAGGGCGAAAAACGGAGGTTTTGTGGTCTCCAATCTCGAAAAATACTCGGTCGACAGCCCTGTCGTAATATGCAGTCGCGTAGACCTGCGATAGGGCCGTCATTGGCACTGATGCGATTCTGGATAGTGCTGGTTCGAGTTGTGAATATTTCAAGCACTCTATGACCGGCGACATGTAAGGATCGTATGCCTTTGGGTTAAGATCAATTACCAAGCATTGCTGTGGACGAATGGGAAGGATTTGGGATGTAGCATGAACTGAAGAGGAGTCAGCCATGGATGCAGGTGTGAAGAAGATGATGAACAGGAAACTGTATGGGAGAGTTTGTGTTTTGGAAATTTTGAGAGTGGTAAAGAGGTAAAAGGAGGTATAACGGGCTATTTATAGTAGGTGGGAAGAGAGAGAAAGATCGTTTCAAATCTCTTATGGATGACAGTTGGGACGGGCGATGATCACGTAGGAGAGAGAGTGTCAGATTCCTAGGACCACGCCTCCCAATAAGCGCCGTTTCATAGGGACAAGCCGTTACTGTTTAACCACGCGCATTAAATGCCACATGACAAAGAAAAACTTAGGATTTTAAAAGGAATGTCCGTTAATATTACGATCAACCATTTATAGAGAAATGTTGAAAGGCTTCTTTTAATTAGGCTAAAAACGACTGGGTTTTTTAAAAAAAAAAAAAATCTCAGAAAGAAAGATAAGGACAAGATCCCAGGGGAAGAAAAGTTATGGGTTAATAACATTTTCATAGGAATCACATAAAACTGGAGATTTTAATATGGTACTTTCATCAATTCTTTAGTAAAAGCTTGAACAATATAATTGTTCACCGTCAATTCGTTAGGTGTTGAATTTTGGGTTTCACTTAGTTCGTAGTGTCACAAAACTAAGATCATAAACACAGATGTTGTGCAACCATAAACCTCAGTGGTAAGTGCTGAGAGTCTCAAGGGTTACCATGATGAAATGAGTGTAGTGGAGAAGTAATGTAGAGATGGTATAAGAGAACAAAGTACCTCTGCTGCGAAAAGAAGGACCAAGCAGGAAACTCTTAACTCATGTGAGAAAAGAGTGAGGTAGCTCACAATTAGAATAAATGAATTGGCCTTATTGGGAAGACAAGGTTTGTGTATACCAGGTCATGAAGGCCATTATTCAAAATCTTATGAGGCTTGAGACACATACAGCAGCATGCTTCTAGGGACATTTAGGAAGTTCATAAAATGTATCCACATAAACGAATAATAACAAAAAAAAAAATTTGGAATTTTTGAGGTAAACCGAACCCGAACCTTCGGTTGGTTTCGGTTGAGAAAAGATTTGAAAAACCGAACCCGAACCTTCGGTTGGTTTCGGTTCTACAAAATTTTGAAAAACCGAACCCGAACCTTCGGTTGGTTTCGGTTCTGGAAAATTTTGAAAAACCGAACCCGAACCTTCGGTTGGTTTCGGTTCTACAAAATTTTGAAAAACCGAACCCAAACCTTCGGTTGGTTTCGGTTCTAGAAAATTTTGAAAACCGAACCTGAACCTTTGGTTGGTTTTAGTTAAGAGATTTATTTTATTTTATTTTATTTTATTTTTTTTTTTTTGAATCAAACTAGTAAAAACTGAATTGTACATACAATACACAACATTGAGAAACTATCTTTGAAGAAATGAGTGGGTTAGATAGTTGAAACGAACCCTAACGTTCGGTTGTTATGTTTATGTTTGAGAGGTAGCGTGAGGTACTGATTCAGATTCCATCATACCAAGTCCTTGCAATATTTTATTGAATGATGCTTCAGGAAGAGCTTTTGTAAAGACGTCAGCCAGTTGATCAGTGGTTCTTACGAAGTGAACTTCGACGTTTCCATCTTCCACGTGATCTTTGATGAAGTGATACCTTAGTGCTATGTGCTTGGTTTTGGAGTGCTGCACTGGGTTATGACAGATCCTAATTGCACTTTCAGAGTCACAATATAGTGGGATCTTCTTCATATTGAGTCCGTAGTCTCGAAGTTGGCTTTGGATCCAAATCACTTGTGATGTGCAGGATGCAGCTGCAATATATTCCGCTTCGGCAGTAGACAGTGACACGCATGTCTGTTTCTTGGATTGCCAGCTGACTAACTTCCCGTCAAGAAATTGACATCCACCAGTTGTGCTTTTTCGGTCGAGTCCACATCCTCCAAGGTCAGCATCAGAATAGGCTTGAACAAAGAAGCCTGAGTTGGATGGATACCATAGACCTAAGGAGGTGGTTCGCTTGAGATATCGTAAGATGTTCTTCACTGCAAGCATGTGAGGTTCACGAGGATTTGCCTGAAATCGAGCACAATAACACACAGAAAACATGATATCAGGTCTGCTAGCAGTTAGATACATTAACGATCCAATTTTAAACTTTTCGGTGAGGCGATCCCTTGCTGAAAAGCTCTCTCCAGCCATCGATCTACTTAACAAAGTCGAAGGCCTCCCAAGTTTTGTGTCCATTCCGAAACAAGGGGGAGATGAGAAGACAAGTTCAAAACCACCTCCTTCCTCCAAAGCTACTCACACAACTGAACCATCTTCAACTCATCAAATTTTAAGTTCAGGTGTGAAGAACAAAGGTAAAAATATAGCTGAGGATGAAGATGAAGAAGGCGAAAAGGAGACCATTGCCGACATTTTGAAACGAAAGAACAGTCGCAAGGTTGGTGATGATGCCAGTCGTGAGGCACGTGAGGCTGCCGAAGCCGAACGCAAGCAAAAAAAAGCCCACGATCTCCTTGAGAGCCGAAAGACTCTCTTCCCTGCCTGGACCAGGGAACGCTTAATCAAAGAGGCCATCGAAACACCCAGCATCTTATGGCTCGAGCCGGTCATATCGTTCGACTGCAGTAATACTGTCGATTCGCAATTCGATATGCCGCTGACTCGAAAGGCGTTTATCTTTCACGTCTTCTCTAATATCTTTGATGTCCCTCACCCGAACGCTGAGCTTGACAGGGAGCTCATTGACTTTTATCTGACGGCCGCTCGTCCTCAATTCCTTACATGGAGCGCTCAGAAGATTGTCAACGTTCGGGTGCTAAAACCTTACACTGAGGGACGTTTTATAAACGTTCGGTTCAAACGGATTTGGGGATCTGCAAAATCTGTTCATCTCATCTCTCTGGCAGATCTATCGAATCTAAATCCTCATGATTGGATCGTCCTGTATAATATCCTTTTGACCAATGAAGCTGAATATGGTCCCATTTTAGACCATGTCAAAAGGATGTTAGTCTGCTATATCATGGAGGTTGCTCTTATGGATCAGGAGGTCGCCACAGTCTTCAAGAAGAAACCCAAAATTGCTCCTGTGGGATCGGCCAGTGATCTCAATCAAATGCAGCTGGGCAAGATTGACCCAAGACGTAACACAGTTATGTTCACTAGAGCTGAAGGACAGAAATGTCTCTTCGCTTTAGCTGATAAGCATCTTTACACCACAACCTGCTTGGAGCATGTGCTATTTATTGTTAAACGGTGTAAAGAGAACTCGGCCGATGATGTTAAGTATTTTGAAGATATGATTAACTGGTACATCCGGTTTAGACAGACCATTCTTTCCATCACCAAGTGTCTGTTTAATACTGTGAAGAAGGTACCAGTTTCGGCTGCTGGACCAAGTAATAAATAAAGATCTCGCTCCAAATTGACGCAAAGGGGGAGATTGTTGGGCTTTATAGATTGAGTCTTTTGGGCTCGTCTACTTATATTGTTTTGTATTACGGTTTGGGCCTGTCCAACCGTGAGTCTTTTATGCTTTGTATATAAGTTTATGCTTGCATGCATATTAGGTTAAGGTTTTAGAGATCTGAGAATACAATTTTTCCAGACGACTAAAGGTTTCTTTGATCATTCTTGTAACCTTCCAATCCTCTACAGTTGATGTTCTTAATCGAGCTCTTCTAAGGATTTTGTTTTAATCATTCGACACGTTTGATTCAATCTTGTTTTGTTATTTTACTGTGTTTGCATCGTCGTTATTTACTTACTTGTTCAAGATCTAATCGATCTTCACAGATTAAAAGAAACTTTAATCTCATCAACCTTCTTTCCAAAATAACTCAAACCAAGGTTTTCAAAACCAGGGATTTCAAAACGATCCCAACTCAGGTCATAATCACAATCCAAACAATAGTTTTCAAAATCAAAACAGAGGTTTCCAAAATCAAGGTTACAACAATCAAAACAATGGTTTCCAAAACAACCAAAATTTTGGATTCCAACAAAACCATTCTCAACTTTCCCAACAAGCCCAAACTCAAACACCTGAAAGAATTCCGATTAAAAGTCAAAAGGATGATAGTGATGAAGAAGTGATCATTTGTCACAACTGAAAAGGAACAAATCACTATGCCAGAGAATGTCGAGCCAAAAACAAAACCAAAATCAAAGACTCAGCATACTATGCTCAAAGAGCCGATGAATTGAAGAAACTGGAAAACCAAGAAAAGCAAAGAGCATTGATGACAATCCATGAAACAAGTGTGGAATACTGGCCAACTTCTGATGACGAAGCTGAACATGAACTAACACAATCAAACTTCTGCTTCGTAGCTGGTGTTGAAATACCTTCAAGAGCTCCCAACGTCATAGAACAGGTATGGTCTATGATCTCTGAACTTGGTTTTTCCAAAACAATTTTTGAGTCGCACATAACCAAAATTGAGACTAGTCTGGAAGCTGATCTTAAAACATATAATGACACAATGGTCAATTATGATATTTGCAAATCTGAGTTACAAACCTTGCAACTCAAATTTGGTGAATCAACAAGAACAAAAAGCAAATTGGAAATAGACGTTGAAAGAAAATCAGAAGATTATAATCACGTCTTGGAGCAATTAAATCAGACCCTAATTCAGAAAAGGGATTTGGAACTAAAAAATCAGTCAGTCATTTCTTCTTAAATAAAAGATGTTTTAGAAATGGAAATCCTTCAGTTGAAACAAGACTTTCAAGAATCAACTGACAAATATAATGTTTTAAATGAAAAATTGACTGATTCTTTAAAACAAATCAATTCTCTTGAAACCGAGAATAAACGATTGATATGGAATATGGATTCTATCAAAGTTGCCAGAAAACTAAGTGATGATATTTTCACCAAGGCAAACACCTTAGGAACTAGCAAAATTGATACGAATTATAGACCAGGAATAGGAAGAGAATCCTTTGAAATTGAACATGCAAAACAGGAAAGCATGACGAATTGTGAAAACTCTGAATCTACTCTACCTAATCCTTTCACATCTGTTAATGAGGAAGATTCAGATGACGAAACAGTTATCAACTGTAGTCCAGATGATACTGCTTTCAGTGTTTCCAAAAAGTCTTTCAAAAGAGTTGTAATTCTGAAACAGATTCTGCAACTTCTTTAACTCACCAAATCAAACATACCGATGGAACCACTAAACTCAAAAACTTTTTGAATGGAGAAAATTCCTCTTATGAGGATGGTAGTACTTCTATACCAACTGCTTTTCCTACAATGACTTCATCAATTGTTGGAAAAACTAGTCTGGGACAAAAATACTCCAAGAAACAACAAACAAGCAAAAAAATCCATTCAAGTCACCAAAACCCCACTAATCAAGCCAAACATTTTTGAAAAACAACCAAAGAAACCAGTTAAACCTTACGTCATACCTCATAAACAGGTTTCCAAACAAAAACCAAAATCTTTTCAAAAACCTTTTGAAAACCGCTTTCAAGATATTACTTTTAATCATTCAAGGAACTTTCAAAAACCATCACATCAGAAAGTTTCAAACCATCATCATCAAAAAGCTTTTCAAAATTGTCCATCACATCCAAGATATGAAGAAAACTTTTCAAACAAACCTTCACATCTAGGATATCTTTCACCAAATCACAAATCTTATCAACCCACAGGTTTTCAAAAACAAATCACATTTTGGGTAAAATTGATAGATCAAATCAAACCTCAACCATTCCATCGTTATAAACCAAACCATTAAAATAATGTGAAGTCAAATGATAAAAGAAATTCATTAAGAAAAGCACCCAAAATAACAACTGACAAACCAGGACCCATTCAGATTTGGGTACCTAAACTTTTTGTCTGATTGCAGGTACTTAATGCTGGAGAACCCAATGATGATACATGGTATATTGATAGTGGTTGCTCCAAGCATATGACAAGAAACCGGAACTACTGACGTGACTTCAAACCAATCAAGATGTTACCTTCGGCAACAACATGAAAGCAAAAATCAAAGGTTATGGAAACATAACAAATGGTAATTTTACCATAAAGAAAGTTGCCTTCATCGATGACCTGAAACACAACCTCATCAGTGTTTCTCAACTGTGTGATAACAATCTTGAAGTTCTTTTCACCAAACAACGAAGCTTGATCATGGACACCAAAACCAAAGATGTTATAGTTGATTCTGACCGTGCCGGAAATATGTATCCACTTGACATGGATCTTATCTATGGTAAACCCGATATATGTCTGCTATCTAAAGCCCTAGCAGATATTAGTTGGTTATGGCACCGCCGCCTTTCCCATCTAAACTTTGGGTATATCAACAAATTAATCGGCGATGATCTTGTTCGAGGGCTACCACTTCTGAAGCTTGATAACGAAACTCTTTGTGCCGCATGTGAAAAAGGAAAACTTTCCAAATCCATTCACAAAAGCATCTCAGAATCTAGCGTATCCGAACCACTAGAGTTGTTGCACATAGACCTTTGTGGCCCTACCAAAACCCAAACCATACAAGGGAAAAAGTACATTCTTGTTGTCGTTGATGGTTTCTCGCGCTTACTTGGGTCTTTTTCTTAAGACTAAAATCATAAGCACCTGAAGAGATGATCAACTTCATCAAACAAATCGAGCTGAAGCTGAAACGACCTGTTCAAAGAATCCGAAGTGATAATGGTTTAGAGTTCAAAAACAATACTCTAGATTCATTTCTCAAAGACAAAGGAATTGAACATAACTTCTCAGCCCCATACACTCCACAACAGAACGGTGTTGTCGAAAGAAGGAACCGAACTCTATGTGAAGCTGCAAGATTAATGCTTATCTTCGCTAATCTACCACAATACTTCTGGGCAGAAGCAATAGCCACAGCTTGCTATACTCAAAATCATTCCTTAATCCATAAACATCTTCATAAAACACCATATGAAGTCATTAACAACCGAAAACCAAACATCAAATTTTTCCATATTTTCGGTTGTCGATGCTTTGTAAAAAATAATAAAGATCACCTTTCAAAATTTGAATCAAGGTCGGACGAAGGAATTTTCCTTGGTTACTCTTTTTCTTCAGCTGCTTATCGAGTACTGAATAAACGTACTAGAGTAATTGAAGAATGTACCGATGTTCATTTCGATGAATTTTATGTTAGGAAATTGGATCGTGAACATTTTGGTTCAAAAATGATTGAAAATATTTTTCAAAATCCAATTCAACAAACACCTTCTCCTGACATAGACATTGAAATCGATCTTGATTTACTTTTTGAACAACCAAAAACCGCTTACAATTCTGAACTTCTAACTACTTTAATTGACCTTACAGGAACACCCAGTGAAGTAATTCCACAAACAAACCAAAATGATGCAAATCAATTCGAGGGGGAACCACCAACACATACTTCCTCTTTGGAACAAACACCAAATCCTCCTTTAAACACCCTATCCCCAAATAGCCAAAAGAATCCCGATGCATCATTTATGGGGGAACCTTCAAACCTATTCCAAGATGAAACACCCGGAGAAGAACAATGGGATACTGAAACTCCAATTATTATAGCGGAAGAGAATCGCTTAATAAAGTGGACCAGAAATCATCCAACAGACCAAATCATCGGAGATCCCAACTTAGGCATTCAGATTAGAGGCGCATCCACAAATGAATGTTTATTTGGAGCCTTCTTATCCACGACTGAACCCAAAACCATACATTCTGCTATAAAAGATCCAGATTGGGTAAAAACTATGCAAGAAGAGCTAGCAGAATTTGAAAGAAACGACGTATGGAATCTTGTTCCTACTCCACCCGATGTTACTGTTATAGGTTCAAGATGGGTATACAGAAACAAGACTGACGATCAAGGAATCATTTGTCGAAACAAGGCACGTCTTGTAGTCAAAGGATATTCACAACAAGAGGGAATCGACTACGATGAAACATATGCTCCAGTTGCCCGAATTGAAGCAATTCACATCTTTCTTGCATATGCTGCACATAAGAATTTCAAAGTATTCCAAATGGATGTTAAATGTGCATTCCTACATGGAGAGATAGATCGTGAAGTATACATCCAACAACCACCAGGTTTCGAAGATCCCAAATTTCCAGATCACAGCTTTAAATTGCAAAAAGCTGTCTACGGCTTGAAACAAGCACCTCAAGCTTGGTATGCCACATTGTCAACCTTTCTCGAAGAATCAGGTTTTAAAAGAGGTTCAATTGATCAAACCCTCTTTCGTAAAATCTTTAATAAATATCTGTTAATCGTACAAATATATGTTGATGACAATATTTTCGGTTCTACTAATGAATCTTTAAGTGTTAAGTTTGCAGATCTAATGAAGAGCAAATTTGAAATGAGCATGATTGGGGAGATGACTACTTTTCTCGGACTTCAAATCAAACAGTCAACTGATGGCATTTTCATCAACCAAGAGAATTATGTCAAAATTGATGCACTCACTCGTTTTTCAATGGAAAAATCCAATACCGCAAAAACCCCAATGGCTTTTGGATACAAAATTGATGCAGACTTAAATGGCAAACCCGTTGACCAGAAAAGATATCGTGGAATGATCAGATCACTCTTGTACCTCATTGCTAGCAGACCTGACATCATGTTTTCTACATGTGTCTATGCTAGATACCAAGCAAATCCTATGGAATCCCATGTAGTTGTTGTGAAACGCATCTTCAAATACCTTAAAGGCACTCCCAAACTTGGCCTTTGGTATCCAGCTAAATCCGATTTTCAGCTGAACGCTTTCACCGAATCAGACTACGGAGGATGCAAGCTAGATAGGAAGAGTACATCTGGTAGCTGTCAATTCCTAGGAGGTAGACTAGTGAGTTGGACTTCAAAGAAATAGACTTGTGTGTCCACATCAACAGCAGAAGCTGAATACGTCACGACCGCCAGTTGTTGTTCACGAGTCATATGGATGCAAACTCAACTGTGTGACTATGGCTTCAAAATCTCACAAATTCCCATATTTTGTGACTCAACCAGTGCAATTTCCATTTCTCACAATCCCGTTCACCATTCCATGACAAAGCACATCGACATTCGATATCACTTTATCAAAGACAACATTCAAAAGGGTCATATCGAACTACACTTCATTAACTCCGAAGATCAAATTGCCGATGTCTTCACTAAGGCTCTCGATGAAACAAAGTTTCAATACTTCCTAGGCCGTCTAGGAATGTTAAATCCAGATAACATCCATCCTTAAACTTTTACTTTTTGTTTGTACAAAAGTGTGTTTACTTTCACTCAAAAAGAAAATTCAAAAACATTTGAAAACTGCTTTCTTTTCAAAAAAACCAAAAACATTGAAATAACCAATATTTCCAAAAACATTCAGAAAAACAAATATTCAAAAATATAATAAAAGACTTGCCGTAATAAGATTTTATAGAACCTTGTGATTAATCGTCTTTTGACTTAATTTTCAGATGCTTATGCTCGATGAAGATTTTAAGTCATATTGATTCTCAATTGGAGTGAAGGTTCAAATCTCCTACTTTTCATAATGTACATAACTTTATTTCCTTCAATTTTATTTCATTATTGATGATTTTAAAAAGGGACATAAGGTTAGGAGGTTCAGATGAAAACAAAAACCCATGTGAGAATTTGTGCCTCATCAATCTGAATCATTGTGGAATTCATTTCTTGTGAGCTTAGGTGTGTCACTATTGCTTATAAGGTATATCCGATTATACCTTGTAACGGTCTCATTTTTGCTTAGATATCAAAATGACCAAGGACGATACATTCATTTCTTACATACTAGACAAACTGTCTTTTATGCCACTAATCCCTACCTAGATATAAGCCAACCAAAAATGATGTCTTGAGATCCCGTGATCCATCAACAAGAAAAGACGAAACAAGATAAAGAAGAATCAACAAGAAAGCCAAATCATTCACCGAAGAAATACCAAACAAAACAAAAAAAAACTCTACATTTGGTATTTTCAAACAAAGTTCAACCAAATGGTTATTTCAAAGTAAACATCAAAAGATCTCGTGATCTGTTTTTAACCATTTTTCATAAAAAGGGATATCTTAATCCCGCAAGATAGATACTCTCAAAAATCCCAATTTTCTCAAATGTAGCAAATTCTCGATGCTAAAACAAAATATCCTTATACAACGAATAGATATTGATCAACAAAAAGGATACCATCAAAGAAAAAGCTGCAACAACAATGGATTTCCCGGGATACTGTAGCCTTCATCACTGAAGATTCTTAGTTGCAAACTACACTATGAAAATTGCTAAACCCCTCTACATGTATTTCCCGACGGAGAGAGAGTGAACTTAAATGGTATGAATGAAGAAACCCGCTGAGTAATGCTGAAACCAGACTTATGTGATTGATTATCTAATAATGAGACTAAGTGACCTTTCGGGAAAAGCATAGTTGAACACCTCCAATATGAGTGTGAGTTGTCAGAGAGAGATATCACTCGTTTTTAGTGATCATTAACTTGTTCTGGTGCCAGAACAACCAACAACCCAAGTGAAGTGTGAGCTATACCTATGAGCGTTCATCTGAATCGACCTGTTAAACCACTTGTCGTCATTAATAATGCTATAAAATCTTAAGAAATTTCTTTAGATACATATATGGCTACCCTTTGATAACCGAACCCGAGACTTTGATTCGGAAACAAATTTCTGAAAATCTTTTACATAAGATATGTTAAACCAAAGTCACAAACTTTCAAATCAATTGCTATGGTTTTATATATATCTTATCTATTGACAAATCTTTTATCTCGAATCTTCAAAAGTTAAACTGTCAATATGATTATATCATACCTGTCCTTATTTCAGCAATGATCACATAGGGGGAAATTGTTTAAAAATGTTCTTATGTAACCTTGTATGTGACCATAACTGAAATAAGATGAACTGCTTTTATACAATCTTACAAATATTATCAGTTATTTCAGGTTGCATGAATGCGTGATAAAACGGAAAATACGAAAACACGCGAATGACGAAAACACATATGTGTGACTAAACAGTTTAAACAATATATATATATATATATATATATATATATATATATATATATATGTATGTATTATATACATATGTATGTATTATATATGTATATATGTAGTATATATGTGTTGTGTATGTATTGAATAGTCAAACAAAGAAGAAGTCAATAAAAGTCAAAGATGAAGAAGCCTAAAACCTTCCCACATTTTTTGCTCCTACTACTACATCAACTTGCAACCTCTACATCATCTTTCAACTTACACTTAAGTGCACTACTACAAGATATTTGTTTCTCATATATATACATGTGTATGTAGTGTGTGTTTCTGTTGGACATAATAGAAGAGAGTAATAGAGATAGATATGATATAGTGAGTTTTCCTTTGTAAAACTAAACCCTCTCAATCTTCATCCCTGGAGCTAAATGAAGAACACCAAGATCAAACAAGAAGCTAAGTGAAGAACACCAAGATCATCAACAATGAAATGAAGAACACCATCGACCATCTTCATCTTCTTCATTGAAACTAAAGGTTTTTCATCTTCACCACCTTTGATCATCACATCATACACCACCAAACACTTTCCTTACATCAAAACACCAAAACACAACCATGAAACAACCCAAAACCTTCTGCATCAAGATCAACCACAAAACCCATCACTATTCATCATCATCTTCATAGAAATTTCACCACCTTTACCACCTTATATCAACCTCCTTCTAACCTCTAAACAACCTTGAAAACATCCTCAAAACACCATAATACCATTACCCTAGCCAAAACATCACAAACAAAACTTACCTTCAAATCACAAAAATCCCGAAATTGACTCTGACACAAACACACCCCGTGTTAAAAACCAAGGCAAAATCAACACGCCCCGTGTTGCCCTCTGATTGCCTTCTTCATACTTTCTAACCTCAACACGCCCCGTGTTCAGCAAGGCTAAATCAACACGCCCCGTGTCAGCATCAGCATCATGAACACGCCCCGTGTTCAGCAAGGCTAAATCAACACGCCTCGTGTCAGCATCATTCATCAAGAAAACCCTCCAAAACCCTCCTACACGACCCGTGTCACTTGTGCCTTATCTTACACGACCCGTGTGCATGTTTTTACCCAAAAATACTGCAAATACAAATACATAAAGCCATGTATTTTGTACCCTTTTGTAAACACTTGTTTTACATAAAATCGAGCTTTAAATGAACTTTTTGTTACTTATCCAATGTCGGATTGATCTTTGAACAAATATCAACCAGTCGCTCCAAGAGTCACAATATCGACCAGTCCATTCAAAGAACAAATATCGACCAGTTGCTCCAAGAGTCCCAATATCGACCAGTCCATTCAAAGAACAAATATCGATCAGTCGCTCCATAAGTCCAGTTCAGTCAATTTATTGACGAACTTACTTGATATATATATATATATATATATATATATATATATATATATATATATATATATATATACTTTATTATAGCTTTATGTCATTTAAATATAGTCATTTATATTATTTATAGCTTTATGTCATTTAAATACAGTCATTTATATTATTTATAGCTTTACGTCATTTAAATACAGTCATTTATATTATTATAGCTTTCAGTTATTTATACCTTTTATATTTATACTTATTCCGCAATTATTATTCTTTATATATATCTATATCTTGTACCTTTAACTCATATATCTGTCACACAGTAACTGGTAACCGAGCCTTTTGTTGTGGTGATCAGATTTTTATATTTCCAACAATCGGTATCTGAGCTGATATAAAAGGAATAATATCCAACACGATTGCTTATAACATAGAGAGAATCAATTTTAACATCAAAAACCTTATACAAACTTGTATAAAGAATCAATTCTTAGCAATATGTTAACAAATTTTAAAAATAGATAGGAAGATTACCTTGGATTGGAAGATGACGGTTCCAAAGTCGACTAAAGAGGAGCTACAAAGAAGGCATGAATTGAGAAACACAACAGTCATGAATGATTTTTCGATACGTATCAGCTTATATAGGGCAAACGAGATTAAATATGTTCACTTACGTGGGCCGATTGCATGAAAATCCTTGAAAAATATTGATCGATTGTATGTATTAAGGTTCAAATGGAGGGCAAATTGATTTCTCCGCTTTTTTTTTTGGATTCTCGGTCACGCCCTCTTTTTTGTTTTCTCTCCTTTTTCTTTTAAAAATAGAGAATGGATTTAATGGAAAAGGAATTAATTTATTTCCCAATTCCATAATTTTTGTATTAACCAAACAAGAGAAAATGAATCAATTCTTTTTCCCAGCTTTTATTTCCCTGTACCAAACACCTCCTTATATTTAGCTTCAAGATTACGATCAGATGGCTTCAAAATCTTCACAAACATTTTTGATGTCTTACTTTTTGAGTTACTATTCATTGATAATAAAATTGATTTTATATAAAAGCTTTTTTATTGATAATAAAAATTAATTTAGTTAAAAAAAACAATATGAATATTATGTCAGCACCATGGGGATGAAACTCGAACGGAGTTTGCCTATGTGGCATGCCATGTATAATAGTTTACCTGCTTAACATAGTACATGATATCCCATGTAGATGTTAGAAATTTGGGCACATAGATTTATTGGACTCACTGACAGTCATGATGCACTTTCATATTGCAATATTTTGATGGTACCGTCGAAATCTCCATAGGATAAAACTTAGTTATTTTTAGAACAGAGAATGTATAAGGTTATGATCTTCTTGCGTATTGGATTCAAATGAAAAAAATAGGAACATTAACAAATGTCTAAAAACTGAAAAAAAAAACTGTTTCATAACCATCAGTTAATTACTATAGAATCGGGTCTAAACATAAGGTAAAAAACAGGTATCAAACATAATTTCATATTTTCATGTTTTTTTCGTTAAAGCAATATTAACCAATCATGGGTTGCCATCCCTGGGACCTCACTAATAGGGGCACTACCCACATACTCCCGAGGTTTAGGGGGTTGCACCTAAATAACAATGTACTTTAAATCAAAATAAACTCAAATAAGTGTGTACATTGCATCACTATTACTTGTTCAATATTTATCAAGTTTACATTTCTCAACAAACTTATCCCATTACACTTAAATGATATTGGTGATACAAATCACTAACAGTAGGCAGGTTTAAATGTTTAATATAGAAGAAAAAAATGGCCAAACTATTATATTTTTAAAAAAATATGATTTAATTTACACAACATTTGAACTTACATGACTTAATAGAAGCCAAAACCTCATCAATCAATATGCTCACTAGCCCTTTATTCAACGGTGCATTTTTCCCGACCATGCTTCTATTGATGGACTTGGTAGTAATTTCATTTACCAAAATATTTTTCCCTATTTTCCAATTGATGGAGGATGTTAGTGTTGACAATTTATCTAGATAACCATTACCAACACTAGTTTGTATTGGATTTTTATTCAAAAACCAGTTTCAAAACATAATATTTTGAAACGGAAGACTTGTAATTTCGAATAACATAAAGCGAGTTTAAACCCACTAAGGATCATCTTGCAAGTTGTAGAAAGATTTAAACAAGCACCAATAAAGAAGATGAAGAAATCACAACCTTTGTAGTTTTTTGGATCCTCTTGGGAGGCTTGGAAGTTGATGCAGAATGATGAACTTTAGAGACACAAATAAGTTGTCAACTTGATTTAAGATGCTAGTCTTGTAAGAAAACTCTTAATCTCTTAATCTTGAAGTTCATAACCAAAGTATGAACTCCAAGAGAGTATAAAAGCAAGTAATATCATCAAGAGATAATCAAAAGTGATAGAACATGCATCATAAGATGCATGTTATGGGTTTTACGTAAGAAGAATAAGACAAATGAAAGCCTTCCTTTTATTTATATAGCATGCACGATATGCATCTTTCGTTAATCATTAAGCACCCATGCTTCTACTAGCTAGAATGTCTCCCATGATTCTTATTACTTTTGATTAAATAAGTCAAAAATCCATTACCTTGTCTTCTTGTCAATTTTCAGCCATGCCTCTAAAAGAAAGAGAATTTGTTTAAATTTTATAAACAATAAGTTTATAAAAAATAAACTTTGTCTTTTGGTAAAAGATAAAAGGATTCAACTAGTCCAAAAGTTTGTACATGACTTATTAATTTGTACCATATGAATTACGTAATGTTACTTGCTAATGAATATTATTATTTCCTAGTAATAAATAATTTCCAGTTTAAATATAAGAGTTTATTGAATATTTATTAAAATAAATTTATAATAAATAATCAATTGTATCAATTTGCTTTTAGTATTACCCATTAGAATCATATGTTAATTAACAATATCACTTTAATATGAATCTTAAGCATACTAGATCTTTCAATCTCCCACTTGCGCAAGATTCATATTAGATTGATATAAATACTGGTGAACGTCTATCAACATTTCACTACCCCCATCAACATATGAATTTGTGTCATTCTATCAATTCCGAATTCCTAAAAATATCTAAGCTGCAATTGGTGTATAAGGTAAGTTAATTAGTTATTCCTTTGTCGCAGACATTATATTGAATATGAGATATGAATCGCAATTAATATCATCTAGTGTTCAACTTTTGGCAACACGCCTTAGATGTCTAACTCTCAACACATAAGAGGAACAAATCCAATCTTAAATATATAAGCCTCTTGCATGGTTCATAGCATACCTGAAAATGGATTTTATAATTGTCCGATTAATGACCATCGTTTGAACATATCTAAGCATAGTACTCTCCACACTTAAGTCCTATTATATATCTCAGTTGTTAAGGACACATAGATAGTACCTTTTAATAAAGTATCTTTCATGATAGCGATCCATGAGATGATCTTGATGCGGGTAAGTTTAATACTAGTTCTCTGAGAAGTACCTATGAAACATGGTTACAACCCATTACCTACCTGCATCTAGTGAAATCCAACCATCTAATTCATATTAGTCTTACTTCATAATTTCTTCCATAGTTATATCCGATTATGAACTTTTAGAATAATAAGATTATTCATAGAATAAACATGTTAATATAGAACACAACAAGTACTGATGTTATGATCATATCCCAGTATATCAAAACATTGTATAATAGTTGTTGCAATATTCAAATACTAAATCCAAATCAATATCCTATTTATAGAATAATAAAGTCTTATAGTTGAAGTGTGACCATTCATACTTAGCTTAGAAGAAGGAATTTATAAATGGGTTCGACTACACTTAATTTGTGTGAATTTTGTGAATGCTATCATCTCCATATTTGACTTTAATCAAGGAATAATTAAATATCTTGGAGTATATGATTGGTTTTCTTTCGTGATATAGAGTCTTTTATCTAGAAGAAGTATACTCTCGACGTCACAAATATTTCTATGTGATCCTTGAATGGCAGAGATCAACATAGCTTTTTAATGAACTCATTCATCCAATCATATTAGATTTCAACTTCTAAAGTAGTGTATTCTTATTTTGTAGTATATTGTGTCATTTTGTTTTGCTTGGACCTCGTTCCATCTAAACTTACTCTTAATCCCTTAATGAAGTCATAATCCAATTATAATTCATAATTATATACATTTGTTTGGAATAAGAATCTTATGTAGCTCTTTACAAGAAGATTTTATTCTAAGCTATATGTACCATATACATTCTCTTAGCTCTTCCAAACTACTCTTATAATGTTTCTATAGTCATCCGGTGACTTTAACCATGTATTCAATTGTATATTATGATATGGTCATATCATGATTATATATTAGGTCATATGCATAATATGGCATAAGTCATGAATTTACTTTTTAAGTAAATCAAATAGAAATTGTTTCAGCTAGTTGAAACCTATGAGCTAGGTCCTTTTGAGGTTGGCTCAAACTTAGTTCCATGTGACAATACTATGATTCCTCCAAAGGAATTTTGTGTGTTGATCCCTTTCAATATATTATCTATATTTGCATAAAGATATAAATCATTTAACATTCATTTTATCTCTCTCCATAGATGTTACATTCCAAGAATGTATCTTGTTCTTCATAAGTCTTTCATTTTAGAAACAGATTCCGAGTCAAGGTGAAAAGGCATGGCATGGTCAGAATGTAACATGATTCAGTATATGTTAATCATACAAGATTAGGAATGTCACTATTCTCCCACTAGTTCATAGTAAACACACTTGTCTATTCATTTTTATATAAAAGCATACCTTGTGGTTTTACATTAAAATGATGATTGCAACATTGAGATCTTTACTTTGTATCCACATGTAGATCCCAAGCTTTACACATTTTGTTAGGATAATAACATGGATTAAAAAAATACCAGGCTAATCTATATATATATATATATATATATATATATATGTTCTAGTAGATGTCTATTAAGAATAACAATCTTTCTTGAAATCTATTTTCTATATTTCATATTGCGAATATGAATTTATAGTAAACAATATCATTATTGATCTAATCATAGCAACTTGTGAAAAAAGTTTGATCATAGTCAATTTCATGAGTATCATAAGAACCATAGTCAATAACATGAGTATGAGAAAATCCTTTTATAACAAGTTTTGCTATAAATGTGTATGGTTATCCGTGTAATGTATTCTTTCTTGGAGAATCACTTACTCCTAGCCTAGCGATAGGGAGGAAGTTCAACTAAGACCATTATTAATTATCATACATGGATTACATCTCATGTTCATGACTCTAAGTCATTAATCAGATTTGAGATTTAACATAGCATCTTGGTATTTGATAGAGTTTCTAGATATCATCAAAAAAGATCATCAATGAGAGATTCCACATTTCTCAAGTTATAAATGATTTCTACCACTAATGTGAACAATTTGTGTTTGTGAATAGCTATTATTCATGTTTAACAGTCCTTGTTAAAACTAGTGCCAACTATAACTACATGAGGTTCTGGTCTTGAGTTGCTTCAAGTTCCATGTACCTCTAGCTTGCTTTGTCATTAGAAGCTTGCTTTCTGCTAACTCAGCTATCAGAGGGATAAGAAAACTTATTATTGGTAGGTTTGCATATAATTATCTAAGCCACATTTATATTATTATACAAATATGTATCAAGTCGATTTTGGGATCAAAAGATTTAGTCCAACATAGGCTTTAGATCCATAAAACATTTAATAAGATAAGGATGGAGCCTTTCCATACAAAATCTTGTGAAGAAAATGCTATATCTACTACTTAGTTGTTGTTTCTACTTAAGGTAAAATTGATAGTGTTCTAGGAGTTATCCCAAGGAAATAAAAAGAGGACATTTCTACTGATTAGAAAGAAAATCATACCAAGTAAGATTTAATTCATCCTTTATTATCATTAACGCCTTATATAGTTCTTACCGGTTTGTATTCCAGCTTTATATTTGAAAACTTAAACAAATATTTCATAATTATGCTTTAAAATCTAAAATATAATTTATAACCACTATAGTTGTTAATAAAGTTGATTTGGTATCTTGTGATAAATCTTAGACATTCATTAGAAAGGAAGTCATACACTATAGTGTATAATCCCTTAATAATTTGTTTTCTCTACTACTTAGTGAAAATATCATTAGGAATACTTTATACATAAATAAGAAATACATATGCCAAATAAACTACATAATTTTCCTTCAAATATCCATTTCCTGAATTTGGAATATGTGAAGGGTATTTATATAATAAAGATAACAATGTCAAAGTTGAGTTTAATTTAATACAAGTTTAAGTCAAAAGTATATGGAATATAGAACTTTTCCTTTATAAAATATTTATATTTACCTTATAATTCTTATTAGTAGATCTAGTTTTACGAAAAAAAAAATTAATCATTTCCAAATATGAAAGTGATCGTTATGAAAAACGATTTAAGTAAATAGTCAATCATTCGTAAATTAAACTAAGACGTATATTTAGAAAACCTAAATCAAAACATACATTGTTCCACAAAAACATTGTTTTATATTACAAGTACATTATGTTCCTAGCCTAATTAATAAACTAAACTCTGAGAGTATCATTTCAAGTTGATTGTGCTCAGCTAGTTACTCTTCTGTAAATATCTACAAGAAATTTACAAATATTAGATTAACATTTAAGTACCAAGTACCTAAGTGTTATATTAAAGTATGAGTTCTATCTAGTAGATACCTGAGATACTAGTCTCTTCCTGACTATTTTCTAGATAAGAGGAGCATATCGTCTTCCAATGTCCAGTTTCTCCATAAAAGAAACAAGATTCATCTATGTGGGCCTCATTGAATTTATTGGGATTAGAGGTGTTCAGTCCTTAAAATCTGGGCCTCTTAGATCACACAAGGTGATTCTTTTGGGGCTTGAACTATTCCTAGTTTTATCTTAGAAACATCTTTAGCATCACAATGATGCTTTTACTAGGTATCATTTTCAGGTTTATTACACAAAACAAATAATTTAGGACTAGGACCTTTAAGCTTATACAATTTCATATCTCTTATGAGTTTGTCTCTTAAGACATGAACCCATTCATTGAAGTTGTATCTAGTTGTTGAGTCTATTTGTGTTGCGTCTTGGACTATGTATTTTGTATCCGGATTGGGCATGTCCACCCATGTCTATCTAGATTAGTTTCGTTGTTATCTAGATTAGTCGTTAGGGTTATAGTATATATATATATATATATATATATATATATATATATATATATATATATATATATATATATATATATATGCATGCATGTATGAGTATATTAACAAGTTGTTCATTATGTTGATTCTTCTAACCCTAAACGCCTCTACAGATTGAAGTTCTTTATCGAGCTCTTCTGAGGTGTTATTGCATTAATCATTCGACATATTCAGTGCCATACTTGTGTTCTTTATTACGTTCTTATTTAATATCTTGCTTAGTATCATACGATCTTAAAAGAACTTTGTTCTAACAATTGGTATCAGAGTAGGAGACTGTGTGATCAATACACATTCCTTCTGTATTCGTAATACTTTAGGGTTTCCGCTTTTATCGTATAAATAGAAGCCGTCGTCTTCATATCGACGACAACTCTATTTTTGATAAAACCCTAATCTCAAGTTTACAGGTTTGATTCTAGCAGCTCACAATGTCTCACGATGATTCAAATACAAACCCCATTAACATCTCAAACAGCATCGGATCAACAACAAGAGTACCCATACTCCATACTCAAGACTACGAAGTATGGGCTCATCACTTTGAAGATTACGTGGTTAGATCGGAAGACAATGGCTATCTCATCTGGGAAGCTATCACTCTTGCACCGTTTGTACATTCGGAGACAAACACAACTGTTAAGACGCAAAAGGATTACAACAAGTTGGTGACAGATGTTCAGAAGATGCAACAGGATGAGAAGGACAAGATCTTGTGTAACATTAAAGCCATAAGAATGATAAGATTCGCCCTGCAATCTGACACCTTTCGACTTGTAGGTTCATGCACAAATGCTAAAGAGATATGGGATAGGCTGAAGGAACTTTACTCAACTGATGAAGATCTGGAACACTCCATTCAAACTCTGTTCCTATCAGAATTTGGAGTTTTCGAACAGAAACCTGAAGAGAAGCTTGTACAGACCTTTGATCGGTTCAATCATCTCTTAAGTAAGATGATCAAGCATGGGACAGAGAGGAAGCTGATCGAGCAGAAAGTAACGTTCATGAACGGGCTGAGACCAGAATGGATGGCTGTGGTTTCCACGGTGAAGATGCATTAACAGTTCAAATCGTACTCGCTGGCGAAACTAGTAGGGATACTGAAGTCCCATGAAAGTGTTGTAACCAAGGAAGCGAAGTGGTCTCTGGTGTGGGATCGTTGGCTCTTGTTTCTAAAGGAAAAAGTACTACTGGAGAAGAAGAAGATTCAGACATGTCAGAGTGCGACCTTACAAGTGAGGAGTATGCCTTGATGATCACAAATCCAAAGAAATTCGCAAGGAGAAAATTTCCCATCAACAAGAACCGAAACTGGCAGGGAAGTTATAGTTCTGAGAAGATGAAAGACGAACCGAAAGTCTCCTCTCAAAAGGATGAAGAGAAAAAGGAGAACAAGCTTGTAGGAGACACTGGATATGACTGCAACTATTGTCACGGCAAGAACCATTTTGCCAAAGATTGCATGTTGAGAAAGATGGCTGAGAAAAGAGAGGGTGAAGATGATGAGGCGTATTATATGCACAAATTAGAAGAATTCAAGAAGAAAAAGGCATCCAACAACTCAATGAATGCCTTAATCGTATAGGAGAATGCTGGGAAGATGAGTTCGGTGGCGTAGAAGTCTGGTCAACCGAATCTGACGACGAAGAGGTTAGAAAACCCACTCATGGAAAGGCGTATGTGGCAAAGAATGAAGGTTCAAGCGGAGAGTGCTTTATCGTCACTGTTGGTCCATCAACTGAAAGTGCTGATACGGAGCCGAACCTGACAAAAATCAAGTGTTTTGCGGCCAAGCCGGTGAGTGAGAAGATCAACGACTTCAATCGATTGATCAAACAGGTACATTCTATTCTTGAGTCTCTTAAAATTTCAAAAACTGATTATCAAGAAGAATTAAATGAATTAAACTTTAAATTTTCTAACCTAAGTATTAGACTCATGCAAACCTACTTAGCAAGTTCTAACCTAACTCACCAACTAGGTAGGGTGTCTTCAAAAAGTGAGAAGAGGAGAATTTGGATTGAGCTAAAGGAAGCAGAGTTAGTTAGGGCTAGGGATGAAAGTATTTATTTGCAAAGAGACAATTTAAAGTTATTAAAACAAAGAAATGTTTTATGTTTAATTGCTAAGCATCTTTATACTAATATTTCTCAATTACATTTAAATTGTGAAATTGGTAAGAAAATTCATAAAATGATTTTGCCCTTTCTTGAATTTAAGGAAGACGAAGTTATAGCAGAATGTGAATCAGAAGTGTCCTCTGAAGAAACATCAATGTCATATAGGCTAGGTTTGGATAAGATAAAGCTTTCATCGATTCTAAGGAACATAAAAGTATGTTAAAAGATATCTTAGATGAAAATGATAGGCTAAAGATTAAAACTGAAACTATACAAACATTAGATCTGTCAAATGCTAAAATTGTTAAAGATAATAAAATAAACTTAGATAATTCCTCTAAATTTGATGCGGAAAGCGAGATGAGTGAAATCTCAGTAGAGGATGAAGGTGATTGCTCTAAGTTTATGAAAAATGATACCGAGAATGAAAAACCTCTTATATCAGAAAACTCGGTTGAGTTTGCTCGTCTGTTAAAAGAACATAAACCAAAACTCAAGGAAAAAGCCTTAGTCTATCAAAAAGTTCAGACCGTGCCAAATCAGGTTTATGCTGTGACTAGGGTCACTCAAAGGCAAACGGCAGAACTAAGAACAATAGTTGATGAAGATAACGCTGAAGGATGCGAAGACTATTTCTGGATTGATCCTATTTATAATGCAGACGAGACTGTGGGACTATCTGAGAAAACCACATGGAGAGTCAAAGGTAGATACATACCAAAACCCATCAACAAACCCTCCAGTTTTGATATTCCAAGAACAAGTGGAACCAAAGATGTTCCTGAGGAACCAATGGTTGAACTTGATGTTCCAATCAAGAGGGAAGAACCGAAAGTTCTACTCAAGAGAGAGGAAGCACCGAAAGTTCAAAATAAGAAGAGTACAGAATCTAAAATGGAAGATAAGACAACTGTAACTCAGAAGGAGAAACCAAAGGCCAGCTTCAATGTTCACAAATCTCAGAATGAGCTAGCAGAACAAAAACGCCTAAGAAATCAAAGATACGCCACGAATCTGAATGAACGGAAAAGGCATTGGAATTCTCAAAATCTCAACTATGAGCCTCCCAGGAAAGAATCCATAAACAAGGGAAAGGAAAAGTTGAAGGAAAATTTCAGTCCAAATTCCTATTATTCCAAATCCCAGAACCGAAAGTCAAGTCTCGGTCCTCGACCCAGTTTCGGTCCTCGACCCAGTTTTGGTCCTAGACCTAGTTTCGGTCCAAAACCCAGATTCGGTCCTCGATCCAGATTCGGTCCTAAACCCAAATTTGGTCCCAATCCTATTTATGGATCCTCCAAGTCCCAAGATGAAACAAATTCTTTAAAGGACATCAAAGGAAAAGGAAAGCTGGTATCAGACTTTGAGAAGGAAAATAAGAAATCCTCCACTAAACCTAGGAATCAAACGAAAAATACTAAACCATCAAAAGCAACACCAGCTGATACACTAAAATTTAAAGAAGATAAAACAAAAATCAAGGTGTATACCATTAAAAGAAAAGATCAAACCACTCTTATTAAACGAACTTATTTAGTTGATGCTTCTATAGTTATTCCTTTTTCTGTGAAAAACTCACCAGGACCCAAGAAACTTTGGGTTCCTAAATCTGCTTGAATTTGCAGGTAATTAGTGACGAGCAGTTTGACGACGAATGGTATATAGACAGTGGCTGCTTGCGTCACATGACAGGGAGAAAGGAGGAGCTAAGGGAGTTTCAGTCCCTGAAAGATGGTGGGTCTATGAATTTTGGAAACAATTCCTATGGAACAATCAAAGGATACGGCATGATAACTAATGTAGACATCTCAATTAGAAATGTGGCTTATGTAGAGGGATTGCAGCACAATCTCATCAGTGTATCGCAATCAGTTGTGGGCACAGGTTTGAAGGTATCATTCGATGATGAGGGGTCTAAGATAATTGAAAAACAATCCAAGAAGGTTCTGCTGAAATTTACACGAAAGGGAGAGATGTACCCTCTGAATCTTAATCCAATTCGAGGGACACCAGCTATTTCTCTGCTTTCAAAGGCAAACACTGATGAAAGCTAGTTATGGCATCGACGTCTATCACACCTAAATTTCAAAGATATCAACAAATTAGTGATTGGTGATCACGTTCGAGGCCTTCCTCTTCTCAAGTTCGATAAGGAGCATTTATGTGCATCATATGAGATGGGTAAGCAGAGCAGAGGAAGCCACCCTACACGCATCAATACTAAGATAGTGGATGCACTTGAACTGTTACACATTAATTTGTGTGGACCTTCTGCTATAGAGAGTATCGGTCAAAGTAAGTACATTCTTGTTATTGTAGATGATTTTTCACGCTTCACTTGGTTTTTCTTTCTTAAACAAAAATCAGATGCAACTCCCAAGCTGAAGGTGTTCATCAAGCAAGTGGAAGTGCAATTAAGGAAGACGGTCAGAAACATCAGACGTGACAATGGACTGGAATTCAAGAACAAGGCTTTTGAACACTTTCTGGCTGATAAGGGGATAACTCACAATTTTTCGGCCCCTTATACACCACAGCAGAATGAGATTGTTGAAAGACGAAACCGCTCGTTATGTGAAGCAGCCAGAACCATGCTCAGTTACGCGTCCCTACCTTTATACTTCTGGGCTGATGCCATTGCTGTTGCTTGCTATACTCAGAATCGGTCCTTGATTAACAAGAGATTCTCCATAACTCCTTATGAGATCTTAAACAATAGGAAACCGAACGTCAAATTTTTCCATATTCTCGGTTCAGGGTGCTTTATTTTTAATTCTAAAGAGAACCGAAATAAGTTTGATGTTAAAGCCAATGAGGGCATATTTCTGGGTTACTCTCTGTCATCAAAAGCATATAGGGTGTTGAATAAGCGTTCTAGAAAAATTGAAGAAACTTATTATGTCACCTTTGATGACAATTATATGAAGAAGGTTCAAAGGACTGAAAGTGCTTTAGGAGACATATTCCCAGAATCTGGACAGGTCTCGGTTCCAATATCCAACCTGTTTGAGGAATATATTCGGCTATTCGATGAACCAGAAAAAGCAATTCATTCAAAGTCAACAACAGCAGACAACAAAGTAGATAATCTCAAGAAGATCATAGATGAAGCTACTAAAGAGATGGAAAGCGAACCACCAAGTCATAAGTCATCCACATGCTCTCCAAACAAAGATTCAACGTTCCAGGGGGAGAGCTCTACAACTTCAAAGACAACCGAAGTTTCTGTTGAGGGGGAGAATCCAAGTTCATCCCCAACATCTAAAAGTTCAGATGATAGAGAAACAACTGATCCAAAACTAACAAGTGAAAGTCCAATCGAGGGGGAGACTCCCACTTCCACAAGAAATGCAGACTCTGATGTTGATGGAGATTTCACTTCGCCAGTCGAGGGGGAGAAGGAGAAAGCAAGTGATAGTTCTACTGACGAAGGTGAAGGTGATCAGTCAGATGTTGAAATAGAAGTAGAAGCTGAATTGAATTAAGAATATGATCCAAGCTATCCTCCATTAGTAAAATGGACAAAGGACCATCCCAAAGCGCAAATTATTGGTGAAACTTCCGAAAGTGTTCTTACTCGGTCTCAACTGAAGGCGAAACAAACTGCATTATTCTCTAAAGTGGAATTTTGTATGTTTAATTCGTTTATCTCCAAAATTGAGCCGAAAACTGTAAATGCTGCACTTGATCATTCTGATTGGGTTCAAGCAATGTAGGATGAGATCCATGAGTTCGAACGCAACAGAGTTTAGAGGTTGATTCCTACACCGAAAGATGCCTATGTTGTCGGCCTGTAATGGGTGTTTACAAATAAGTTGGACAAAGAGGGGAATGTCATTCGCAACAAGGCTCGGTTGGTTGTAAAAGGTTATTGTCAAGAAGAAGGGATAGATTATGAAGAAACGTTTGCTCCAGTAGAAAGGTTGAAATATGTTAGAATCTTTCTTGCATATGTTGCTCACAAGAACTTCGAAGTTTTCCAAATGGATGTCAAATGCGCTTTCCTGAATGGAGAACTAGAAGAAACCGTCTATGTCGAGCAACCGCCTGGTTTTGTGAATGAAAAATACCCTGATCATTGCTATGTGCTGGATAAAGCTGTCTATGGGCTAAAACAAGCACTGAGAGCCTGGTATGAAACGCTAACTCGCTTCTTAAAAATGTCAAAATTTAAACAAGGTTCGGTTGACCCAACCTTCTTTCGTAAGAAGGAAGGCAAACATTTGATGATTGTTCAGATTTATGCTGATGATATCATCTTCGGCTCCATGAATCCTAGCTTAACAGCTGAATTCAGGAAGTTGATAGAGACTAAATTTGAAATGAGCACAATGGGTCCAATTAACTTTTTCCTTGGTTTGAATATTAGACAGGGACCAGAAGGTATCTTTATAAACCAGGAGGCATACACCAAGAACTTACTGACAAAATTTGGAATGAAGGGTGATTCAAAAGCGAAGGTTCCTATGGCATTTGACACTAAGATAACCCCATATCTTGAGAAACCTGTTGTGGATATAACACTTTATCGTCAAATGATAGGGTCCCTTATGTATCTAACAACTAGTAGACCAGATATTATGTTTTCTGTTTGTTACCGTGCCAGGTTTAAAGCCAATCCAAGAGAACCTCACATGCTTGTTGTGAACAACATTTTTCGATATCTGAAGAAAACTTCATCTCTCAGTCTCTGGTATCCTGCAAGATCTGGATTCTTCATTCAAGCCTTTTCTGATGCTGATCTAGGAGGATGTGAACTGGACAGAAAGAGTACTACAAGGGGATGCTAATTTCTTGACGGAAAACTTGTGAGTTGGAAATCCAAAAAACAAACCTGTGTTTCCTTATCCACATCCGAAGCTGAATACATTGTTGCTGCATCTTGTACCTCTAAAGTGGTTTGGATTCAAAGTCAATTAAGAGATTATGGGATTAGTATGAAGAAGATTCCTCTCTATTGCGACTCTGAAAGTGCAATTAGGATTTGTCATAATCCAGTGCAACACTCAAAAACCAAGCACATTGCACTTAAGTATTATTTCATCAAGGATCATGTAGAAGACGGGAACGTGGAAGTACACTTTGTTCGATCTGCTGATCAACTGGCTGACATCTTTACTAAAGCCTTACCCGAAGCAACATTTAACAAAATCTTACAACGCTTAGGAATGATGGAAGAAGAGTCGGTAGCAAATCCTCAAATCTCTCATTAAAAATTAGACAACCGAAATGGATAGACCGCTCGGTCTATTTTGGCTCTAGAATTTTAGGGAACAGAAATGGACAGACCGCTTGGTCTATCTCGGCTCCGTAATTTTCTGGAACATAAATGAAACGAATGATTGGTCTATTTCGCTTCACTCATTAAAAGATAAGGTTTCGGTTGTATATTTTGTGCATATCTTTCTTTTGCTTTGAACTTAATTATTTTATCTTTCTGTTTTTATTCTTTTTCAGAAAATTTCAAAAAATCCAAAAATATTTTATCTTTCTGTTTTTATTCTTTTTCAGAAAATTTCAAAAATCCAAAAACATTTTATATTTCTGTTTTTAGTATTATTTTTCCAGAAAAATTCAAAACTTTCTGCAAGTTTTATCTGTCTCTATTATTTGTTTGGTTTGTTTGGTGTATTTCTTTATTCTTCTTAGGTGATACAAATACAAGTATAACCGACTACGGATCTAAGGCAGGTATGATTCAATTTCAAAATGAACTAGTTAAGGTTCCCTAGAAGCATGTTGTTGCATGTTGTCTTAAGCCTCTACGATCTTGAGTAGGTCTTAATGATTCGATCTATACCTATCGTTTCTTCCAAAACAGGCTAATTTACACTACTCGGTCTAGAGCTACCTTACTCTTCTCATATGAGTTAAGAGTTTCTATGCTTTGTCAGGATTATCTAGCAAAAGGTACATTCGGTTCTTAAGCCACTTCCTTATATTCTCCATCTACTTTCGGTTCACCACCGTAACCCTTGAGACTCTCGGTCTTTACCACTGAGGTTTATGGTTACACAACATATGTGTTTGTGATCTTAGATACGTTTACCACGTGCTGAGTGAAACCCAATATCCAACACCAAAAATGAATTGATGGTGAATTATAAATTCAAGAACTTACTAGTTACATAAGGAAATCTCTTTTTATTTTTGTGTGATCTGTTATGTAATTGTCTACAGCCAAGGCATTTCTTCCCAAAGAGATCCAGTTTTTTTTTTTTTGAGATTTATGATTCCAATATAGTCACTAAAATAATATATCCCACCTACTTGTTCAACAGACCACATCGGTCTCACAGGTACTTCTTCCAACGATCGGTTTTATGTTAAAACTCGAAGTTCGGTTGAAGACAAGCTACCCTAAGCCTATGATTAAAAGAAGCCTTTCAATGTTTATTAACAAACAGTTGATCGTATTTTTTCGGAAACCGCACAAGCACTTCAAGTCTCTCTTGACTTTGAAGGAAGTGATTCTTGCCCGGAATCCTCTGCTTTCTGTCTAATAAAAATAAGACATGACTCTCATCCCATACACATTTGATTTATTTCTTTATCTTTGTCATACTTATGCACGGAAATTTTATTTTCCAACATTCTAGTTACTGTTTGGTATGAGTTTTGGTTATCCATTGTAACCAAACAAGGGGCAATTTGGAATTTCAAACGCCAATTAAAGATAAGATTTAGGCGCGTGAATTTGATCGGTTTCTAAACCCATGCATGTTGACGTATTCCTGGGAGTAACCACACTGTCACATCGCGCTTTTTCAGGCGACGTTTTAGCAACCTCATCATCACGATTTTCTCTCTCCAGGCAATGGTATATAAAGGGTTGAACGTTTTATTTTTCATTTACTAGCCTCAGCTCTCTCAAACGTAAACAACAAGTACACGTTGTTCATCTTCTTCTTCACTCATCCATGGCGACTTCTTCTTCAGCACATGATCAGACGACATCATCGTCTTTGCTCACCATTAAACCTAACCAAAATATGATCATTGAACTTAGTCCGTTCTTATATGACTCATATATGCTACGGTTTGTGGAATGTTTAAAATATCCCCCTGGTTTTAACCCTAACCCAGGTTGAAGTAGTTCGAATGTCGCTCTTATCACAGGTTTATTCCACGACAACTTACGACAAGAACAAAGATCGTATCTATTTTACCATCCACAACAAGAAATCTTCGATTTCAAAAGTGAAGTTTTGTTCGATTTTGGGTCTTGCAGTCAATTCTTCAATCATCTCCCCAGATTTTATCACGACATCATAGTTCTTCTCAATGATGTACGAGATGGGGTATACTGATGTGCTCATGACGATTACAAAAGTGAAGAAATCCTGTTTACCATTTCAATGGAATGGCTTGATCACTCTGCTGATTAAGGGTTTGGCAGAACGCAGTGGTGGTTCCGATACTACCAGCAAGGGTTTTCTTGCTATTCTTTATGGCCTCTACAACGGGATCAATCTTGATTATGGCTCCATAATCTGGTCTCAAGTGGTGCAGAGTCTTAATACTTCGACACACCATTCAGAAATTTCATGTGGGCGTTTTTGGACATTGATTACAAGGAAGGCCATTGATTCTTTAGAGATTCCAATCATGAAGGATGCTCTACTTGCTACTATTTCCACATTCCATACAAAGAAGATCATTCTCTCTAATCCACGTAAGTTTCTTCATTGTGGAATGATTCCTGAAACGATGTATAGGTGTGTTTCGGAATAGAGCAACGTTTTGGCGGACTATAGGAAACTTCCTCCTATTGGACTGAGAGTTTTGTCTCCTGAGCAGCAAGCTGCATTGGATGCATTGGAGAAGCCTGCCAATAGAGGAAAGAGAGTTACAAAGAAAGAGGATCCCGAGGAATGCAAGCCCAAGTCCTCTAAACGCAAATCTGGTGAAGGAGACTTTTCTCAAACGAAACAAAAGAAGATAAAGAAGTTGGCTCGCCGACCCAGGGAGAACACTCCTCCAAATACAGATCCTGCTGATGAGCAAACTGAGGAAGAGGAGGTTCGTCATGTCTCGCTCCGAGAGCCCACTCCTCCATGTTCTCCTACTCCACCAGAATCTCCAAAACAAACCAAAGTTCCAACTCCACCACAATCACCGTAACAGACAGTTCAGCTTTCTGTTCCTACTATTACTCCACTCATTATCACTCAAACAACAACTCTACCAACTTCATCACCAATTACTTCAGTTCCTATCTCTACTATACCCTTATCTACTCCACTCGTAACCGAATCAACAACTACTACCATTCCCAAACCCACAGTAGAAGTCAATGTATCTGATACAAGGGCTACTACTGTGACTGAACCTCCAGTTATCAACATACCACCTTCACCAACCCCATCCTCCAATTCTGGTGCTACTCTTTGGGGAGATGATGAGGATTTTGACTCCATTTACTATAGTCCTTATAGACTTCCAACCGAAGATGAAGTTGATGCTCCTATCACAAGTCAACAAATACAGGGCATTCATGAAAAGTTGGATCGATTGCTTGCAGATAGTAAAGTCTATGGTGGTGTTGTTCTCAAAGCATTTTTGGAGACAACCATTAAACAATACACTGACTCAATTGATAAATCTACAAGGGCAGTTATCGAGTCTACATCTACGTGTAAGAAGGCTACCAAGGAAGTTTTTGAGGTTGTTCATACAAATCAGATTTTTCTTGATTCTTTGAAGTCTCATGCTGACACCAATGCAGCAAAATACCAATCATCCGTGGATTCCTTTTCTAAGTCTCTTCATGAAGAAACTGCGAAGTTTGAGGCTGTTCGCACTGAGCTTAAAATAGAAACCACTTCCTTCTTAAAATCTGTGGATTCTCGTTTTGATGCTCTTGCTACTAATCTGGCAACTGAGAGTACTTTGAAGGAAGAGCTGGTTAAACAACAAGCCACTATTGATGTACAGAAAGTGCAGCTAGCCCAGGCAGAGAAGGAAATTTCGTTCTTAAAAACTCAAAGGGTTGTGTATAAAAGTTGTGCAGGAGATGTAAAAGATATGCTGACCAATCTTCTTGAAGCACATGATCCAATCTTAACCTTGACCATTCGGAAACATCTTCAATCTAAACTCCTTCCTGCTATTGCAATTCTCAGTGAAATGAAGGGTGTTTCGGAGGGATACATACCTCCAAAACAAGGGGGAAAGGGTAGTGCACAACAAGTCAAAACAGAACCAAAGGTTAATTTAGCTTCGGTTTCTGGTTCTCAGTTAAAACAGAAAGAGGTTTGTATTGACAGTGATAGTGATACAGAAGAAACAATTGCTGATGCTCTCAAGAGAAAGAAGAGAGACAAAGACCTTGATGAAACAATGCAAGTGGCCAAAGAAGCAGAAGAAAGGGAAAGGAAGAATAAGGAAGATGAAGATGCCTTGCAATGCAAGAAGACTTTATTTCCGGTGTAGAAAAAAGATACACTTATCAATCAAGTGATTGAGTTTCCTTCTATCTATTGGTTGGAACCAGTTGTTTCGTTTGACTGTGATAACTCCAAAGACTCGAAGTTTGACATGCCTATCACCAGAAAAGCTTTAACATTCCACTGCTTTGAGGAAACTGCTGAGGTTCCATATCCACATCCAAAGGTTGACAGGGAATTAATTGATTTTTACTTGAAGAATGGTCAACCGCAGTACTTGACTTGGAGTGCACAGAAGATTACAAAAGTCAAGGTACTGAAACCTTCACCTGCAGGGAGATTCATAAATTTCAATGTCAAGATCAACCGTGGTTCAGCAAACACGGAGTCTTTTATCTCTCTGGCAGATCTTCCTAACCTCAATCCGCATGACTGGATTTTGCTATACAACATTCTGCTCTCTAATCTTAGGGAGTATGTGCCAATTCTTGAACATCTTAAAAGAATGTTGGCCTCCTATATTCATGAGCTTGCAACCATGGATCAGGAGATAGCAAAGGTTATGAATAAGAAGCCAACTGTGAAGCCGACATCTAAGCTTGGTGACGTAAACAAAATGAAATTGGGACAGATAGATTCAACAAATCTGACTGTTATGTTCACTAAAGGTGATAGACACAAGTTTCTGTTTGCTCTGGTCGATAAGCATCTGTTTTCAATAGATTGTTTAGAGCATATCATTAGTATCATACATCGATGCAAGCAGAACTCGGCGGCTGACAAGAAGAACTTTACAGACATGCTTCGGTGGTATATTACCTTTCGGCATCATATCTTGGCCATTATACCGAAGGTGTTCAAAACAGTGAAGAAGGCTTCTGCAGTTAAAAAGGAATGAAGTTTCTGCTCCAAGGACGCAAAGGGGGAGATTGTTGAGTCTATTTGTGTTGCGTCTTGGGCTAAGTATTTTGTAGCTGGATTGGGCCTGTCCATCCGTGTCTATCTAGATTAGTTTCATTGTTATCTACATTAGTCGTTAGGGTTATAGTGTGTGTATGTGCGTGTGTGTATATATATATATATATGTGTATATATATATATATATATGTGTGTGTGTGTGTGTGTGTATATTAACAAGTTGTTCATTACGTTGATTCTTGTAACCCTAAACGCCTCTACAGCTTTATCGAGCTCTTCTGAGGTGTTATTGCATTAATCATTCGACATATTCAGCGCCATACTTGTGTTCTTTATTACGTTCTTATTTAATATCTTGCTTAGAATCATACGATCCTAAAAGAACTTTGTTCTAACACTAGTGAATGTTATGTTTCATTAAGTCATTAAAGAAAATGACAATTCATGGTAATGACAGTGGATTATTTAAAAACAAAATTTAAAAAAAAAATCATTTAGTGTTTTCAATATTTACACTCCTTGATAATTTATACCCTTTTAGTTTCCAACAACATTAATTATCATAGTCTAGGATCCAAGTTGCAAAACAAATAAATGGTTACGTATCCTTTATCACATCCATTTGGATTTAACCAAGTAGATATCTATTATAAATTATATCTTACTGTATAATTCCTAGATTTATGGGGTCGCTAAGAACAAATTTAATTAGACATGTTTGATCTCGTCTATGCCTCAGAACTCTCTTGCTTAGGTATCCTTTATCACAAAGGATTCCGATCAAATCATCCAATTTGAAAAACATGTGTAATTGGCCTATAACTTGGTTATAGAAATCGTGAATACACCCTAGCCATCTAATGATAACACTAACGGTTAGGTATCCTTTATCCCACTAGTACATATAAGAGAAGTGCAAGTACTCTTAAAAACGGATTGCATAGATTTAAGGTTTGTAAAAATGGTCTTTTATATGTTTTATAATTCTAGTTTTAAAAACATATGGTATCATGGTTATTACATGTATATATTAAAACATGGTACCAATTTTCAAAAGAATCCCGTTTTAAAGGTTCTATATAAAAACTAGTTTTTATATAATTCGATGCGATTCAATTTTAATAACTGGTATTAAGTTCGAGTGCATTTGAACATTTTATATCTTTAATAAAACTGTCTTTTACTACTTATGTATTTGGAGTTTGTATAAGTTATAAAAATCACCAATTTAAAATCTATATTTAAGTATTTCAAAATTTGACGTTATTAACGTTATATAAAAGTGCATTTTATTTTAAACCAATAACTTGATACATCTTATATCCACATTAGAAATTTTGAAAACCAAACTCCTTGTGATGTTTATTATGTCTAAAATTATTTTAGCATGTGAAAAACTAATTTATCAACCACATGTAATAATTGTGTAGAATAAACAACACAAATATGCATAAAAAGATATGTGTGTAAACATAACTAACTAATGACATTGTTGTGAGCAAACACAAAAATATCAAGTTCATTCCTAAAGGGACATTTTAAGGGACCAAAAAATTTTCTTGTAATGTTATTGTAGAAGCTCCAACTTTAGAAAACATCCATTGCTTGCAAAATATTGGGAAAACTTCTTTAAAGTAATAAGAAACACTTTCAGAAATTGCTACAGAAAGTGTCGCAAATGCTCAACAACCCTTTGAGAAATCAACCAACAGCAACAACAACATTTAGCGACAGTTTGCAAACTATCACCGAAAATCCTACACACCTTATACTTGCGAAAATTGCACTCAGGTCTTCAAAAAATTGCTCCAACTTCATTTTTGTTACATTTTTGTACAAATAAATTATTTCTAACAACTAATCTATTGTTTAGAAAAATAAACCAAGAAAACTAGCAAATTTAATTTATTATATACCATATGAATAAATAAATTTCTACAACCATTTTTTAATAAAAACATAAAACACGACAACACAACAAACATAATGGTTCTTGGCTAGTTTATGCACATCATACATATCAACATACACATTAAACAATCTTTGTTTTTTCTAAAACAACTTTAAATGACAAAAGATGCATGAAAATTTTGTGACATAAAAAAATAACAATGATAAAGTTGTCATAGAAAATATGTATTAACTTGTTTTTATACAAAACCAATTTATCCATATTCTCCAAAAACTAAGATTTCCAAAAATCAAAAAATCTAAACAGACTTGCAAGGTGACTCTGATACCAATTGTTGGATTTTTATTCAAAACTAGTTTCAAAACATAATATTTTGCAATGGAATACTTGATAATTTTGAAAAACATAAAACAAGTTTAAACCCATCAATGGTTTTCTTACAAGTAGTAGAAAGATTTAAACAAGTACCAAAGTAACATATGAAGAAATCACAACCTTTGTAGCTTTTTGGATCCTCTTGGGAGACTTGCAAGTTAATGAAGAATAATGAACTTTAGAGACACAAACAAGTTGTCAACTTGATTTAAAATGCTAGTATTGTAAGAAAACTCTTAATCTCTTAATCTTGAAGTTCATAACCAAAGTATGAACTTCATGAGAGATATAAAAGCAAGTAATATCTTCAAGAGATAATCAAAAGTGAGAGAACATGCATTAAAAGATGCATGTTACGGTTTTTGCATAAGAAGAACAAGAAAAATGAAAGCCTTTCTTTTTATTTATATAACATGCATAATATACATGGATCTTTAACCATTAAGCACCCATGCTTCTACTAGATAGAATGTATCACATGCTTCTTATTACTTTTGATTAAATAAGTCAAAAATCCATTCCCTTGTCTTCTTATCAATTTTCGGCCATTCCTAAAAAATGAAGACAAATTGATTAAATTGTATAAACTCTAAATTTATAAAATATAAACTTTGTCTTTATGTAAAAGACAAACTGATTTAACTAGTTCAAAAGGTTGTACATAACGTATTAATTCATACAATATGAATTGTGTAATATTACTTGGTGATGAAAATTATTATTTCCAAAAAATAAATAATTTCCACTTTAATTATAAGAGTTTATTAGATATTTATTAAAATCAATTTCTAATAAATAATCAATTGTATCAAGTTGTTGTTAGTATCACCCATTAAAATCATATGTTAATTAGAAATATCAATTTAATATGATTCTTGAACATACCAGATCTTTTAGTTTGCACATTGATTTTTACTCGTTAACATTTAGGCTCCGATTAGTTACGGAAATCTATTTTCCATTTTCCATTTTTAGTTTCAGAAAAAAAAAAACTAACTGAGTTTTAATTTCTATAGAAAATTTAAAAAATATGTTTAGTTAAAATTGCAATATGATTTACCAAATAAAATTCTCGCATTTTTCAATTGATGGAAGGTGTTGGCGTTGACAATTTATCTAGCTAGCAGCACCATCAACGCTATTTTGCACATTAATCTTTATTCTCAAATATTTTGGCTTCGGTTAGTTAAGTTACTGAAACTCTTTTAAATTTTCTATTTTCTAAAAAAATCATATTTAATTAAAACGCGGTTGCAATTTCATTTACCAAACACAATTTTTCCATTTTCCAATCGATAGAGTTTATTAGAGCTGACCATTTATTGAGTCAATAGCATCTTAACTTTTAGTTTGCACATTAATTCTTACTTTCGAACATGTAGGCTCTTGTATTTACATTTTCAATTTTTGAGTTTTTAGAAAAATGAATTACGTTTAGTTTTCCGTAAAATTTTTAGAAAAAAGCGTTTAGTTAAAAATGATTGAGTTTTTATTTTTTCAATGGATTTTTATTTTTTCTATCTGTTTTCTTATTTTTATTTTTTGTTATTTCAAATAATATAATATTTAACATAGTTATAAATATTTGAACCCTACTCCATCCTACCCGAAGCCCACAACCACATCTACCCCTCAATTAAATATTTACCATCCTACCTCACCCACTCACTTCGTGCCCACCTACCCACCCCGTTGTCACATTGTCACTACATACATACAAACCCATATTTTCTAAAATTATTTACATTTGTTTATACTTTCATGAAATTTTAAGATAATATTTATTTTATAAATCAATAGTATTTCTAAAGAATGTAGCAGCTCAATAAATAAATCTGCAATAGTATTTGAGCCAGATTTAAAATGGCTACAGTGAGGTTCGTATGTAGGTGGAGGTGGGTGTGAGGGTGGGGATAAGATGGGTGAGTATGATATAAGTGGAGGCAGGAGTAGGTAGGTAGGGATGAGAGTGTGATAAGGATAGAGGTAGGGTAGGGTAGTCGGTGGCTCGGGTGCGATTAGGGTAATGTATGATAGGTGGTGAGTGGTGGATAAATGGGTGGGGTGGGTATGAGGTGGGGGTGTGGATGTGTGTAAGGGTGTGTATTGGTGTGAGGATGGAGTGTGTGTTTATATTTTAGAATTTCTTAGAATTGAAAAAGTGTGAAAACAATAATTATCACTTTCGAAATTCTTTTTCAGTTTTGAAAAATGGAAAATTTTAGTTTTCTTGAAAAATTAAAAAAAGAATTTATATTAAAGATGTGCGTTTTTAAGGTTTCCACTGTTCTTATATTTTTTTTCAATAAAACAAGCCATTTACACACTCTTATCTTTCCAAATTTATGATTATATTATGAAGATTTTGAAATGCAATGACTATATGAAAATCAAAAAAACACATCTTATATGCTCACACATTAAACATTATATTGAATCAAAACTTATAGTATTAGTTTGAAAGTTTCAGCTAGACATAAGTCCTATAAAGTACAAAATGACGTTTTATACGATGATAGTGCTCTTAGAATATAATACTTATTAGATTTTTATAAAATGCTTAATAAAATTGAGATGATTTTGTATCTTCAATAATTGGATGAAAAATAAATTAGTTAACAAAAGTTTTAAAGATTTAATTTATAGACGATTATTTCCCTTTAAACATGTTATTATAAGTATGTTGCATTGTCTTATAATAGTTTAATAAAAACTAGTAGATACTTCAATATCTTTCATAATACCTTTTCTTAATTTATTCTTTCCTTTCAAGTCTAATATATTTTGAGAAATTACATAAATATAATTTAAACAATGTTTTTTTAACATTATAAATATAGGTATCCTATTATATTTTCTCAATATTACAATTCTAGAATATTGCTTTTTAAGTGATCATCATGGATATTACTAAACCTATGTACATCATTTTCATTCATTTTAGTGTTTCAGGTATACACAACTTCTTTTATTTTAGTTTGATGAAAGTTTAGATCCTTTTATGTTCCACTTTCACATCGGGTTCATATTTTATCTTTATTTATTACACATGTATAAATACTAAAGGTTTTAATAAAATGACCGACTCTCAATCAAATATCTAAAATTTGTGTTTTGTTTCTGTATAACAACATATATTAGTTTTTGATAAGAATGGACTCTCTGTATGTAATGTAAGTCAAGTACGAGATATTAAACTGTTAGTTGTTTTAATTTCGCTTTTCCTTTTTTTAACTTTGAAATGGAACATAGCACAACCATGGTATTGGTGAGTGCAATCGACAAATCTACCATCAAAGCTCATATGCATCTTGTCGGTGCTTGTTATTTGTCAATGGGGGCTTGTTCTTTCGAGTGTTATACCAAATGTTGTGATGAGAAATGTAAAGAAAGGACAAGTGGTGTGGGATTTTTTGTTAGCACCAGAAAGGCTTTTTCATTATGCCAATGCACATATCCATGCCATTTATCTTGACACATACTATTTAGAGTGTAATATCAATAACAATAAAATATGTTATATTTCAAAGGTTAAAATACTATGTTTCAATAATCGATAAATCCTTATGGGTGTGGTATCACCACATCATGTAGTAATCTGGCTTTTACTGCGTTAAGGTGCAGACATGCACTGAATGCCCCCTATCCATTTTGGGACCTTCCGGATATTCTCCTATTTAATCCGTAATTTGAAGGTTTAAGAAGCCATCGATACATAAAAGAAAACTTCCATAATCATTTAAAACAAAAAAGAAAATATGGTTGGGCTACGATTAATCTTGTTCACTAAATAGCCAACTCCAAGTTCAAAGGTGCAACTTCCGCTTTCATGTGAATGTCTTCCACATTAGATATAAGCTCTTCTAATTTTCCTTTTTCGAGTTTTTTCATTCAATGTCCAGCCACCACTACAAAAGGAAAAAATACGATTACGATTCGTGAACCTGGGGAATAATGTTTGATATCTTCCTGATGCAACCTTATTGCCTAAGAAAAACAGAACATTGTTGAAGTGGCAATTAATGCAAAAACAGCCGATTGGAAAACACTAGTCGGGAAGGAAGAAGTGAACATGGCAAAACAGGGGAATAAGAAAACACAAGAGAGCTTTCTAATTACTTGTTGAACAAGAGTTTTTATTGCTGGAAAACTTAGATAAATAAACCTAAACCTATACCCTTATTTATACTAAAACAAATAGTATCCTAAACTAACACAAATAACGTTTAAAAAAAAGTTTCCAAAACTACCCCCTGGACTTAAATTGTCCCATATTTCGGGATTAACTCGAAATTTTCCCCCTTAATCTAGAAACTTGCACCATTTTTACTCCTAGCATTTTTCTTATGTATTTAAACTTGTTTCTTCTTCTAAAAACCTTCAAATCAGTGTCATCTTTCTTCGCCCTCCATTTTCTTTTCCTAGACTTCACTAGAATCTTTTCACAAAATTGACTTTAACTATCCTCATTGAGTTGTTCTTTTCTCTTTCGAGGTTTCAAGCATCCATAAATATAAGATTTAGGAATAACATTTAAAACAATATCTTTTCCTTTAAAGTCTTTTTCATCACAGATGTTTGATGACCAATCCTTAGCATATGCAAGGTTATCACCTTAGCCCTAGTAGTCTTGCGAAATACATTTTTCTCAATTGACTTTAGCTCATCCTTCATTGCATCTTCACAATCGTCATTCACACCATCCATGATGTATGTTGTGGGTTCATCACTTTGTAGTGTACCAGATTAGTTGAAATTGTTTGAAGTGTACTCATTCCACCTTTCATCTTTATGACAATTTGTCACATGTTTTCTCATACAATGATACATAAAATTGGATCAAGTAACTGTTGCGACTTCGATCTTTTCTTGTGCAATAATTATGAAGTTTGAGTAGCATATTACATAACCATCTTTTCTTTCTCACATTCAGCCAACCTTCCTAAGATATTCTTTTCTTGTGGTGAATCTGAATCATATTTTCTTTCAGATTCGGGATGAGTGTTACGGGTAACATCCTTAACTTGAAATTCTCCTACTTCATTACCTAATAGTGAGTACTTATTTCATGTTCCTCCAACCGATGTACATAGTTTTTTATGAACTTTATTTTCTACCAAACATCCTTCATACCAACTGGTGGTAACTTCAATCATCAGTTTTCACAAACCAATCCTTTTTCAAACATTTGATTTTGATTGAGTAAATATTCTTCAACTTCATTAAATAAACATCGTGGTCCGATTTCATTCAAAGTTATTTGATAGAGTTGGTTTTCAGATTGCTTTACCTTCATGAGCAGCGGATTCCCTTTATCTTGTATCCATAGGTATAGTCCAAGCATAATTAGATGATCACCGTTCTGTGCTAGTTGGCCAATGCTAATAGTATTACTACATAGTTTCCGTATGTAATATACTCCTTGAAGCATCTGTTGCTCATCATTCTTACACATGAATATAATTGGCCCTTTTACCTCAACACATACCTTCGAGCCATCTCCAAACATCACATACCCTTGAACCGCTCGATTAAGCTCATGGAAGTTGTCTTCATCCCTAGTCATATGGTTACTCGCGCCGTTATAGAGATAGCAAACCTTAGAATGATTTTACTTTTTGTTATCCGATTTAAGTTTTGTATTCACTTTTTCTTTGTTTAAGATAACTTCTTCTTTGGGATCAGTATTGTGGAGTACTACCAGTAGTAAATCCGCTCCATCGATGTGACCTTGGGATAAGTTTGCTTCGTATTTTTGTTTTTCTCATCTTGGGTTCCTGCATTCTGCATCATATTGCCTAAACTCTTGGAAATTGTAACATTGAATGTGACTCTTATCTCGACCTCATCCTTTTCCCCCGTGGTTATTATTGTTGTTTCGCTGCTTTGATTTCGAGTCTTCTTGGTTCTGTTTCTTGGCTCGTTCTTCGTTGTTATTATTGTTGTTTCGTTGCCTTGATTTCGAATCTTCTTGGTTCTGTTTCTTGGCTCGTTCTTCCCGTTCTCCGTGTGTTAGCAATAATTTTTTCTCATCGATTTTTTAGTGAACCTTGATTCAAAGTTCATGTATCGTCAATCTTCCTACCACTTATTCAAAAGTGATAGTGTCGGGATCACCAAATTTTTCAATGGTCGATGCCAATTGAAAAACTTTGAAGGTAATCATCTAGTACTTTCTTCACTATATGCTTATGGTTGTTTCCTTGACCTCATCCGTTTTCCCCACGGTAATTATTGTTGTTTCGCTGCTTTGATTTCGAATCTTCTTGGTTATGTTTCCTGGCTCATTCTTCCCATTCTTCATGTGTCAGCAATAAGTTTTTCTCATCAGGTTCATGGTAAACCTTGATTCGAATTTCATGTGTCATCCATCTTCCTACCACTTCTTAAAAAGTCATAGCGTCGAGATCACTGAATTCTTCAATGGTCGATGCCAATTGAACAAACTTTCATGGTACAATACATAGTACTTTCTTTACTATGTAATCTTCTTCTATCGTTTTGCCAAGAGCCTGTATATTGCTTACAGTATTCTCCATTTTTGAAGAAATATCATTCATTGTTTTTGATTCACTCATGTTCAACATCTCAAATTCGGCTTTGAGAGTTTAAATGTTGGCGGTATTGACTCGATCTCCTCCTAAGTACATCGTCTTGAGTGTTTCCCAAGCTTCTTTTACTGATTGCTTCTCCGCTATCGTCAATAGAACCTCTTTCAGAATCGCTTGGTAGATGGCATCCATTATCATATTGTCTATCTTCATACCCACCAGGTTTTGTGGGTTCTTCGGCTCGATCGCTTCGTACACCTCTTGTGCTTGCATGTAAACCTTCATTTTAATAGAGCATGCTGCCTAATTCGTTTGTAACATCCCAAAATTTCTAGGTATCATATTTGAGAAATTCATGTTCCTTAGCAGAGCGACTCGACGAGTTGGATGCCCAACTCGGCCAATGGAGTCGTTTTGGCCACGTGGGTTTAGTGACCAACTCGGCAAGTAGAGAGACCAACTCGGTGAGTTGGAGCTGTTTGGAGAAACCCTAATTTTCTAGGTTTGTGTCCTATTTAAAGGGCACTTAAGCCCTCATTTCCACCTCCCTTATCTCTAGAGAACCCTGTGAGAAACCCAAGATCGGTTCCATCCATTATGAGAGAGAAATAGACTATTTGGGTGTTTTTGTGCAACTGTGGAAGAAGATTTGGAGAGTGTCTTGGCTTTGTCCATGGAGGGACGTTTAGATCCAAATATTCTTCAGTGTTTTGCTTCTGTTGGAGGTAAATATGCTAACATGATCATTCTTTGTGTAGATCTTGGTTTAGGGAAGTTTTTAGGGTTTTCTCCCATTCACCTTGTGTTATGGAGTCCCTTGAGCATATTATGAGGTTGAAACCTCATATTTGGACTGTAGGAGGTCTTGTGAACCCAAAGACCCAAGCTTTATGGAGCTAGAGGCAAGCTTTTGAGCGCCAAATCCTTGTAAGACCTTGTATTTGCATTATTAAGCCAATATGTCATGTATGAACGTAAATCTGCAAGCTTTACTAAAGGGTCCAATATATGGTTTTGTCTAGGCTTTCAATTGTAAAAGGTCTTTTGAGTCATTTTATATATTTTCAGGATGTTTAGGTGTTTACGGCCAGGTTATGTGTTTACAGCCGTAAACCCTGTTTACGGCCAGGGTCTTCTATATATAGGGTTGGTCAAGGTCTTTTGTGGTTGTTGATCGTTTAATATTTGCAGCCAGAGTATTCACAAGTTGTACCAGACGTTTTTATAATACAAACATGTGCAAGATTGTTTCTTCTTCTTCTTCTTCTTCTTCTTCTTCTTCTTCTTATACTTCAATTGTTACTATTATTGATTGATTGATTGCTTGATCACTGGTGAAGATCCATCTTCATCATTGTTCGAGACTGTTTTTGGTGGTTACGTGACTAAATGAGATCTAAACTGCTCAAAATTTGAGTTTTCATCAACTTCTATGAGTTTACGGCCAAAAGATCACGGACGTAAACCCTTATTTACGGCCATAAACACAAGCATCTTCAATAACCGTATACTCGTTTTACGACCGTAAACTGAGCATCTTCAAAGACCATAAACACTGAATCTTCGAAGACCGTAATCTCCCTGACCGCAAACTCATTGACCATAAACCCGACCATAAACTCTGTTTACGACCGTAAACCCTTGACCGCAATCTACTACTTGACATTTTTTTGATTTAAATTAAAAGGTTATAAAATTAAACATAAAAAATGGATTATCAAAGTCAACCACATCATCATGAAGTGGATTCATTTATGGGAACAATCACACATATTCCAAGATTGTTGGCTGTAGATGGGTTTCCCGAATTGAAATACCGAATTAAGAAATACATCATGATGAAAGACTTCAAGGTTTAGCGCAACATTATCAAAGGTCCAGTCAGAATTACTACCACTATTGCGGGACAACAGGTTGACAAAGCAGTTGAAAATTATACTGATGAGGATTTTGAGAAAGTTGAAGAACATGAAAGGACTTTAGCCACTCTGACCATGGCTTTATCTCCTGATATAGCTCAAGGTTTCAGAGAATATACTTCAGCCAAAGCATTGTGGGAAGCCTTGATCGAGGTCTACGAGGGAAATGAAGACATGAAAGAAAGCCGTCAGGATATGCTAAGACAAAAATTTAATATGTTCAACTATATCCCTGGAGAAACCTTGGAAGCTCAGTTGCAACGATTTACCACACTCACTACTGAGATGAACATAGCTGGGATCTTCTTGACTAAGTCCAAGATCAACAAAAAGTTACTGAATGCACTTCCGAAGTCATGGGATATGAATGTGGTTGTCATCAAGAAGACAAAAGATCTAAATTGTCTCAGTCTTGCTGAAACAATGGTGATTATCAAAGTCTGTGATCTTGATGATAAGCAGCGAGAGATTAACCATGTGAATTCATACTCGACTGAAAATCTTACGATTTCTTCAAACAATTCTCTTTCATCACTCATCTCCTCTGCAGGTCAAGCTTTTGCTACTTAATAACCTCATAATCAAAGTTTTGTTACGCCATCAACAACATCTTTTACTGCTGCATTATCCATGCCTCACTCACAAAGTCAATCGTTTGTTGCTTCACAAGCTGTTTCCTGCCTCAATGTACGAGTTGTGGCTTCTTCTTCAAACTCCAAGGAAAGTAATGAAAATCTTGCTCTTGCCACTGGACTTGTTAACTTTTATAATGCCTTTGTAGCTGGAGAGGTCCCACCTTAACTCTCATTTGCTGACCTGGATCAAATTCATCCAGAAGATGTAGAAGAGATGGATATTACATGGCAGATACCTATGGAAGTGTTCATGGCGAAGCAATTTTCAAAGAAGACGGGAAATAACAACTGGGGAATGAATGCCGACAAAAAGGTAGGGTTTAACAAAGTAAAGTTGCGCTGCATTTAATTGTCACAAGCCATGTCATTTTGCTCATGAGTGCTCGAAACCAGATAGAAGGATGAACAATGATAGAAAGATGGTTACTGTGGGAAATTATTGTGGAGGTGTTGTTGTCAATAGTGAGACTGCAATGGTTGCTCAGTCTTTTGACTGGGAGGACCAGATTCAGGCCCTGAATATTTCAGGAACTGAAAATGCTCACTTGGCCCAAATCGATGTTGATTTTCCTGTGAAGAATGCTGAGGCGGATCTAGAATAAAAGATGATGGAATTGCATTTTGCACTAATGGTATCTTCTACCTTAGAATCCAAGAAAAATGAGGTAAGTTTATCTTCTTGTTCTCAAGCATGCATTGATTATGATAAAATTCATCATGAGGAAATAGAATCATTATATAGGGAAGTCGAGGACCTAAAATACGAAGTTTATCAACTCAAGAAAGGACAGAAACCCCTAAAGGCTCCATTAGAATAAAAAATCGAAGACTTCAGGAGACTTCAGGAAGACTATAGCAATAAATGTGAAAATTATGACTATGTTAAGAGACAACTTGTTGAATTGACTACTGAGCTTGACACATTAAAAGGCAAATTTGAAACTGCAAATTTTGATTTTAAAAAATTTGATGTGTCAAGCAAAGTAGTTGTCAATAAGATAGACCATTGCTTGCAGTTTATACATAACCAGCAAAAGGGTTTAGGATATGATAAAGTGCCTCCTACTTTCAATCATAATTATCAGTATCACCATGTGACTGAAAAGGAGATTGACAACTAATTATTCATGGTTTATGCTAAACCAATTGGTTTTGTTTCAGGAGGAATTATTAGTATTGAAAGTACTAATGTTTCTACTTCCCCTGCAGATCAATCCTTAACTCAGTCAAAACAAGAAGCTGAAGGATGTGTTTCTGATAATAAAACTATGTCTGGACTTGATAATAAAACTGCATCTGAACCTGCTATTTCTGTTTCGAATGAAAACTTTAGTGTTCTAATGTTAAAATTGATGATACATCTTGTGATGCTTCTGTATTGGATCATGTTGAGTTGAATTTTTTTTTGACATATTTGATAACTTGTTTGATCATCTTGACGCTCTTGATGTCTCTGTTACAAGCACACCCACTCCACAAGTCACACAATCTGATGCACCCTCACTTAACGCACAATCTGTTTCTTGCACATGTTCTTGTGGGAAAAGTAAGGGTGTCATTAAAGAAAATAAATTAGAAAAGGGCAGTACCAATTTCAATAACAATAAACAGATTTGTTTCAATTGTGGTACCGGTGGTCATATTGCTAGGAATTGTCCCAATCGAGCCTTTGTGCATTTTATGTCACCAAGAGGAGAGAACGAGTCTAGAGGAAGGTATTTAACTAAAAAGTCCTCAAGAACTCGTTCTCGAGATAATGATTGGAAGGATGATCAAAACAAGAAAAGAGCAGTCTCTCACAAGAACAAACAGGTTTTTAATAACGAAGTCACAAACAGTTTGCCAAAATCGAACAAGGCTCCGCCAAGATCGGTTTCGTCAAAAAGTAGATATGGGTCTTCAACAACTTCTGGTAGAAAATCCAAATGCTCAATGCAAACTGAAAAGAAAAATGTTTCAAAACCACCTGTGATTGTTAAGAAACCTAAATATCGGTGGGAGCCCAAACTAACTTCTAACCAATCATCGTCATCCTGTGAAAGTGTCTTAAATACATTCAAAATTAAAGGTTTTAAAAGACAAATATGAATTTGCAAAGGGTCAACCCAGGAAAATGATGACCTGGGTTTCCAAATCTAAATGATCCCGCTCAATTTGTAGGGACAGTTGCGGAGAAATGTCATCAGACCTTGGTATATCGACAATGGCTGCTCCCGACATATGACTGCAGACATCTCCCAATTGAGAAACATTTTATAGTTTAATGGGGGATTTCTTTCTTTTGCGGGCGGAGAAGGTGGAAAGATCACTTAGAGAGGAACTGTGACAAACAGAGTGCTGAGTTTCGAGAACGACAACTTTGCTCCCGAGTTAAAGCATAGCTTGTTGAGTGTTTCTCAAATTTGCGACAAAGGTTATTCAACGCAGTTTACTGATAAAGAGTGCATGATCCTTAAGCCAGGCATTATCATCCCAGAAGAATGGATCCTTGTCAAATCAAAGTGTGATGGAAGTGCTTCTATAATCGACATAAACAGTAACATTCCTGAACAAGTCACTTGCCTCTTCTCAAAGGTCTCGGAACAAAATACTATGTTGTGGCACCGACGACTCGGTCATGCGAATGCTAAGAATATGAATCGCCTTGCTAAAAATGAGATGGTACATGGCTTACCTGTCAGAGACTCTATAACTTTTGAGAAGTGTGTGTCATGCACCCAGGGAAAGCATCATAGAAAACCATACCTGCTAAAACAGGTCAATTCAATCAGCCAATCGCTCCAGTTATTGCACATGGATTTATTTGGTCTGGTCAATGTCGTAAGCATCAACAGACACTCGTATTGTCTGATTGTGATCGATGATTTCTCTCATTTTACGTGGGTTTTCTTTTTATCCAACAAAGTTGGGATTGCTGATTTGATAAACAAGTTTATTGTGATGAGTGAGAACCAAACTAATAATTGGGTGAAGGCGCTTCGAACTGATAACGGAACAGAATTCAAGAATGCAGTTCTAGATCACTTTTGCTCAGAAAAGGGGATTCTGCGTCAATACATCTATGTTCGCACACATAAACAAAATGGTTTGGCAGAACGGAGAAATTGAACATTGAATGATGTTGCAAGGACGATGCTTTGTGACTCCAAGTTACATGTTTTCTTTTGGGCAGAGGCAGTTAACACTGCTTGCTACATTTAGAATCGTGTCTTGATCAACAAAGCCCAGATGAAGACTCCGTATGAAGTTCTTTATGGTCATAAGCCTTCAGTTAGTCACTTTCGTGTATTTGGCTGTCCTTGCACCCTTCTTCAGCTGGAGTCCAACCCGAAATTTAATGCCAAAGATGATGACTGTTACTTCGTGGGTTATGTTGCACGCAAGACGTATAGGGTTTACAATAAGAAGACAAAGCAGATTGTTGAATCTTTCGAAGTGCGCTGGTTGGAGGAAAATGATACGGATGCTAGAGTGGGTCCGGATTAGCTATTTGATTACACATCTTTGTTCAAATAGTTCAATATGTATTTAGATTGTTCATCCAGTTCTTCCTCGAATTTGAAGATTGTTCCTAAAGATGAAGACGAAGAAGTTGTTTACAGACCTCCAACGGTATCCTATTCAATTCCTACGGGGGAGTCATCCATTCACACTCAACGTGATTCTCCAGATGTTGATGCTACACCTCTTACTCCTGTTGAAAGAGAGTTTATGTCTACAGATGCTTCCGCTGTTACTCCAACTTTCATGGAACTACTCTTTCCTAAACAAATTACTGATGAGTTTATAACATATCCATCTAATGAGATAGCTTCAACTGATGTGGAACATTCAGCAAATAATGGAGTTCAATATTCACAATCTTCCCGTCTCCCTCAATGACATCATCCAAGAGATACCCTCACGTATTCAACGCGATCATCCGATCGAGAATGTCATTGGTCAGCTGGGTGATGGGTTAAAACAAGAAGTTAGAGTGGAGATGTAAACACATGTCTCTATCCTTTCTTTATCTCTCAAATAGAGCCAAAGAACGTTGAAATGGATTTGAATGAGCCCAGATGGGTAGATGCTATGCACGAAGAGTTAAATCAATTTGAAAAACTCGGGGTTTGGATGTTGGTTGAACTTCCTAAGGGCAAAAAGTCTCTTGACACGCGCTGGGTATACCACAATAAGCAGGATGATTCTAGATTCATAGTGCGCAATACGACAAGATTGGTGGTTCGTGGGTTTATACATATTGAGGATCTTGACTACACTGAGGTTTATGCTCCCGTAGCTCACTTGGAGGCTATGCGTATCTTCCTTGCATATGCTTCTTACATGAAATTCACAGTTTATCAGATGAATGTCAAGACAGCTTTCATGTATGGCAAGGTAAAGGAAGAAATCTATGTTGAACAACCCCTGGGTTTGTTAACTAAAATTTTCCTAATCATGTCTACAAGTTGGACAAGGCGTTGTATAGATTACATCAAGCTCCTTGAGCGTGGTATGCGACTCTCACAAAGCACTTGCCCGAACATGGATACTCTCATCGCACTATTGATCAAACTTTATTCATCAAGCATGTGGGTAATGATCAGATTCTAGTTCAGATCTATGTTGACGACATTATATTCAGGTATACCAGTCCACAGCTATGGAAGATTCGAAGGAGTGATGAAAAAGAGGTTTGAGATGAGTTCGTTAAGTGAAATGACCTTGTTTTTGGGGCTTCAGGTCCAACATAAGTCAACCGGAATGTTTCTCCTTCAAGCAAAGTATGTGGAAGATATACTTGAGAAGTTCGGGTTTTAAGATGCAAAAACTGCATCGACACTGATGGCCGAAAGACACCTGCTAAATCCGGATACGGATGGCGAATCCATAGATCAGACACACTTCAGATCGATGATCGGATCCTTGATGTATCTAACTGCAAGCCGCCCATACATCATGTTTGTAGTTTATCAATGTGCACGTTATCAGGCTAATCCTAAACTTTCACATCTTATTGTGGTTAAAAGAATCTTTCGGTATATCAAAGGCAGCCCAAAATTGGGTCTTTGGTACCCAAAAAATTCTGAATTTCATTTATATGCATTTGCTGATAGTAATTATGGAGGTTGTGAGCTTGATAGGAAATCTACATCAAGAGGTTGTCAATTCTTTGTGACCGGCTGGTATCTTGACAGTGCAAGAAACAGCACACCATCTCAACCTCAACAGCAGAAGCAAAATATGTTGCTACCTTTGCTTGTTGTTCACAAGTTATATGGATCGAACATCAGCTGTTAGATTACGGTTTGAACTATCTAGAAACCAATATCTTCTGTGATAATGAGGATGCAATTCAGATTACTAAAAATCCTATCCAACATTCCAAAACCAAGCACATTGATATCAAAATTCATTTAATCAGAGACTGCTATGAGCGTTCGCTCATTCGGCTGAAACAGGTCCCCACTGCTAATAATGTGGTGGATCTATTCACAAAGCCTTTTAACAAAGCTCAATTCGATGTGCTTATGAGCTTTTGAAAATGATTCGTTTTGAGGAATAATTTTTTTTAGGTTAGTTTAAATTGGTGCATTCTAATTTCATTCTCACCCATGCACAAATTTAGGGGGAGAAATAAACAAAAATTATAAAATCAAAAATCCAAAAACATTAGAAAATCAAAAAATTTTAAAAAATATATATGCTGTTTTTTTAGTTTTGTTTATCGGGAAGTGATATCATCATGTGATAACGGGCAATTTGAATCTGCGTAACGTACCAAAGTCGAATTGTGTGTGCTCTGTGTTTGATGCACTGGTAGACATGAAGTAATGGTCTTGACAAGGATCAGATGAACTTAAGAAGTTTAGAGACTTGACAAACTTTAACCTAGATAGTTCTATTGAGTCAGACAATAGGATGCTTAGATATGTTGTGCAGAGAGATATACATGGGAATCTGCGGATACACTAAATTAATACGCATCTAAAACTGTGGCTTAAATTTTCCTTGATGTACGGACTTATATCCTTAATTCTAGTTCTGATAGGGCGACTGGGGGTTCTGATAAAGTAGGTCTGTAAGAAATTATTTTCTTGCTTTCTATCTGTTAGTCATATGTTGCTTCCTCTACGTGATCGGAAGATCCGACCTGGAATGCAACATATGAAACTCTATTTCTACACACCTTCTTATCTATGAAACTATTTCTATCTATTAGCCATATGTTGTCCCCTCTGCGTGATCGGAAGCTCCAACCTGGGACACAGCATATGCAACATTCTTCCTCTCAATCCCTCTATCCTAGTTAGCCATATGTTGTCCCCTCTACGTGATTGAAATATATCTGACCTGGGACACAACATATGCATCTATCTCTAAATCTCACTTCCTCCTTAATAACTGTTTACTCACCTAAAGTAAGGAGTTCTTTGGAAGTTCTTGATAACCAGGATATATCAGGAAGTGGGGAACACGTTCTAGTGCAACTAAAATCGAACCATTTTGAGGTTGTTTGTAGATCTCGCTGCTTGAATTAGGTGGACAACAATACTCTTGGTCGTTATCAGTTGAATGGTCTTTTAGGAAAAATATCTAAGTTCACAGGATTCACTGTCTTATCACTAATAGTCTATCCTAAATTTTATCACAAATCTTTTATGTTTAAGTGGACCACAATACCAACGATTGACCAAATATAGACATGAAGGTAAAGGTACCGATAAGTGGATTAAGGATGTCTAACAACTTTGATCCTGGTATCACAAAATTATGTTCAGTGTTATTAAAGATAAATCAAGTCTGTTTTATTTTTAATTTTAATTTTTATTTTCATTTTACTTTAAATTTTTATTTTATTTTTATCTTAAAACTTTAAACTTTAAAAATTATTTTTATTTTTAGTTCATTTTATTTTTATTTTTGTTTTATTTTTATCCTCAAAATGTTTCATTTTAAAAAAAAAAACAATTTTTTTTTTTGTTTTGGACTTCGTTTTACACTGTGGATTGCAGTCCAACTTTTCAACAGGGTATATAAGTGTGTTTACAGCCGAAATCCACTCCACCCATTCATTTTCTAAATTGTTGACCATAAACTCCACAGTGCACTCTCTCCTTCAAAAAAAAATTGTGATTTTCGAGAAATTGATTCGTGATTCCTGTAGGTATGCTAAAACCGACAACTGATATATAATTATTACATCAAATCGACGGATATTGAGGGCTTAAATGAAGAAAAACATCCGTCAGCGTTTACGGCCGTAAACTCCGTTTCCGGCCATGGGTTTATAGCCGTAAACCCCATTTTGACCATAAACTCATTTTTGTCAATAAATTGTTGATTTTTTGTTTTTAGGCCAAAATAAATTGTTTGATTGAGATTAACATAAATTTTATATTGTTTAAATGCTTTGTTTTCTCACTTGGCCTGTTTTGTGCAGTTTAAATGGCAAACCTCAAATTCACTGACAGTCACAATCTAGCAATCCTACTGGCGGAACCTCCTGTTGCTCATGGAGAGTTCAGGTCAATGATTCATGGGCTGAGGGAGTGCTGCTTGTGTACTGCTCTTACAGTAAATCCTGTTGTGTATCAAGGCATCATCAAATATTTTTGGCAAACTGCTAAGCTGAAGAAGAGAAATAATGGAGTTATCTCTATTGAAGTCGATGTGAAAGGATGTAGTCTTGTCATAACAGAGCAATCTATCAGAGAGGTTCTTCTGATTGATGATCAATCTTCATTTCCTACTAAGGTTGGAATCAATGACGTCCAAGAAATACTTGTCAAGATGGGGTATGAAGGCAATTTTCCTCCCACTGTGAAGAAACTACTACCACCTTACTGGAGATTTTTGGCTCACATCTTTGTGAGTTGCATATCTGGCAGAAGAACTGGTGTTGAAGAGATTTTCTTAAGAAACACAGGAGCTATTACTGCACTTGCTTCTGGAATCAACTTCAACTTCTCAAAATTTATATTGGATGAATTTGTGGTGAATATCGAAGCAAAGACATGGGACACATTCTTGATGTAACCCAGGTTCATTCAGAGGCTTATTGATGTGCAATTCCCAGAGGTGGTGAAAGAAGGAGAAACCTAGGATATGAAGTCTCTTGGTCCACACACAATTGGACTGATCAATAAAAATCGCAAGGGAAAAGTCGTCTTTCAAGGAAAGTTTCCCTTGGTTAAATTTGGAAAGTTTGCTGAGCTGAATGAAGCATCTGAATCTCATGGGTATTCTGACAAAATATCTTCAGAGCATGTATCTTCAGAGGAGGTATGTTCAGAAGATGACGTCATAACTATTTCAGATCATAAAGAGGAAGCTACTATTCCTGGTGCCTTTGTGGCAGAAGAACAAGATATGACATCTGTGCCTATTCAAAGTGACTATAGTGAGGGAACTAAGGAAACTGCATCTGCAAACACTAAAGATGCTCATGATTCATTTGAGGATCTCGATCTTACTGGCTATGTAAAGGATGATATTCCTTTGAATTTTGAAAGTAATGAAAATCTTTTGTTCAATGAAAACCTCGATTTGTTCTTTGATAGTATCCATGATGTTGCTCATCCAGCAACGGAGATACGGGAGACTGAAGATGCTCTTGAAATCATGCCTCTTATCTCCAATCAGATAGCTGACAATTCAATTCCTAAGGAGATAGTTTTAGGGATTCCTCCCCTTGATAATGTTCTTCCTACCATAGAGCCACCTGAGAGTGATCCTACAACTACTCTGACCTCTTTGCCTCCTGTTAAAAGAAGAAGGCTTGATCCAAGACCTGGTGTGCTGATCTCTGATCTATCTCTAGGCCTTTCAATGCATCCAACACTTGTTCTTACTGCTGAATCATCTGGACCATCACATGAAAGAACAAGCACCACCTTTGATGTTGATGGTTCCTCAGCACCTGGAAAATTTTCTCCTCCTAGGTCTGATCATGATGATGCCTCTGTGAGGCTTGCTTTGCATTTGGATAAAGAACAAAGCTCAGTGCCTTCCCCCAAAGGAATTTCTATCGGGCAAGGCCACTCTAGAAAAGATAACCCCATTATCCTTGAGCTTCAAAAGGAGATAAATCTACTTAATCAGAAAAATATTAAGCTTGACATTCGGGTAGCTGATCTTATGACTGAAAAATACCAAGCTTAAAATTTGAGTTGATGATCTTGAAGATGACAAGACTTTAAAGACAAATCAGATGACTGATCTTCAGACTCATTTTGGTCTCCTCACAGCCAGCTACTTTGATTTGAAGAAGAAGTTAGAAGAGGAACTTGGAGACAAGTTTAAATCATCTATTGATGACTCAAGAATGTATCCACCTTCTCAATATCACCCTGTTGTTCCACCACCTGCACAAACATCTCGAATTGTAGATCGATTTGAAAAGGAACCAGCTCAAGCTTCAAATGTTGTTTCTCTAAAACGTGCTAAATTTGCAAAATCCGCTGAGAAAAGACAACTTTTGTTTAAAAGGAGCTCAAATCAAAATGCTCCTGGAGATCAGCCTAAAATCACCGTTACAGACCTTGAAGAGAAATGTTTTAGAGACATATATGGTGATAGGTCAGGAATTGTCTCATAGGGCTTTCTTGATGTGCTAAATATGTGGCTCGTGAAATGGAAGAGTAGAAATACGGAATTCTATAAAGATTTTCATGATTTCCATTCTTGGACCAGGGTTGATCTCACAAAATTATCGAATGCTCCTTTTGCAAATCCTTCACATGATCCCAAGGCAACACATTTCAAGCAATTTTTGGACGATCAAGTGAAGAAGGGTTTTCCTGCAATGAAGACTGCAAATTCAATCATCAAACAATACCCCAATTTACTTGATCCCAAAACCAATCTTCCTCTTCAAATTGTGATGTGTCCTGCCACCAACCAAGTGAAACAGATTCCTGTGCTTCAGAATTATCTAGATGGATCATTACAGTCCATGCTCTACTGGGTTCTTGATGAAACTATAGCCTCTGCTGTCATAAAACATAAAGATGGATCCATTCGATTGTATGAAAAAGGAGATCTGCTTCAATTTGGAAGATGGGATATTCATCAGTTGAAACTTCATCAGATAAAAGTTGCAGAATATATTTTCAATGCAGCTGCTAAAGAATATACTTCTATTGTTGCTGATATCATCAACAAAAGGATATGCAATGGGGCTTTCGGCAAATTAGATGTTCTTCTTGTTGACAAAGATTGAGTCAAGCTAGTCCCAAACCAAGGGGGAGATTGAAGGGTCCAGTTTATGGTTTGGTCTAGGCTTTCCATTGTAAAAGGTCTTTTGAGTCATCTTATATATTTTCAGGATGTTTGGGTGTTTACGGTCAGGTCATGTGTTTACGACCGTAAATAGGTTTACGGTCGTAAACCCTGTTTACTGCCAGAGTCTTCTATATATAGGGTTAGTCTAGGCTTTCCATTGTAAAAGGTCTTTTGAGTCATCATATATATTTTCAGGATGTTTGGGTGTTTACGGCTAGGTTATGTGTTTACGACTGTAAATAGGTTTACGGTCGTAAACCCTGTTTACTGCCAGAGTCTTCTATATATAGGGTTGGTCAAGGTATTTTGTGGTTGTTGATCGTTTACTATCTGCAACCAGAGTATTCACAAGTTGTACCAGACGTTTTTATAATACAAACGTGTGTAACCTTGTTTCTTCTTCTTATACTACTTCAGTTCTTAGTATTATTGATTGATTGATTGATTGATTGATCACTCGTTAAGATCTGTTTCCAGGACCTTACATTTACATGATATTCGAGCTTGAGGACGTCAGATCCAGAGTATAGAGTAGCATTTTCTGCCTTAAATCGTCTGAATGAGAATTTGAATTAAGGGACTCGATGAGTCGACTCGACGAGTCGGTCAGGGTTTATCCCGACAAGTCTGAGCATGTTGTAACTCGGCGAGTTAATGGGTCAACTCGGTGATTTGAGTTGGTTTTCATGAGGCTTCTGAGGAAACAAGGGGACTCGACGAGTTGCTTTGATGCACTCGATGATTTGGGTCAACATGGATTGTTGACTTGAGTTCACTTCCGTTGACTTTTAGGGTTTTGACCAAATGTGAGTAATGGAGACCATGGAGGGGTAGAATGGTCTTTTACCCTTACCAAGAGTTGAAGAGGGGCTAGTATGATTTTAATTCGAGTTGTATTTTTAATTAGAGATAATTATCATATATGTTAGGCGGAGGCTAGATTGGTGATTTGTGTACGAGGTGTATTTGCTTGCTTGCTTCGAGGTGAGTCTTCTCACTATAATTACCATGAGTGGTATCTATGTGTGAGTAGAGGGTCTTATGTGCTTACTTGAGTTATGTGATATTATGCATTTTTTCTGTGTGATATATATATATATATATATATATATATATATATATATATATATATATATATATATATATGCGCTATATTCTGTGTTTACTGAGATAAGACCGGAGGGTTCAAACTAAGTTGTGGGACCGGAGGGTTTCCACCGAGACAGGAGCGGAGGGTCCAAACCAAGTTCTGAGACCGGAGGGTCATCATTGAGACACATGACCGGAGGGTCCACACCGAGACGCATGAGACCGGATGGTCCATTCCGAGTTATAGCCATGAAATGCTTATTATCTATGGATGTGGTATTTTGGGGAACTCACTATGCTTCGTGCTTACTGTGTTGTGTGATATGTGTTTCAGGTACTCTTCAGGATTGAGGGAACGCGACGGCTTGAGTATACACACGAGAGAAAGTGTTATGTGTTGAGGATCTTGGATATTTAATAAAACATTTACGGATTTGTGTTTTGATAATTAGATACTTGGGATTTTTGTGAAATATGTTATGAGAATTATGTGATTTTAAAATGAAAAAGATTATTTGAAAATTTATGGTGTTAAAATTTGGTAATAGAGCCTTGGTCCGAGGGATTCAAATGCTACTTCAGGTATGTCTGGACTCAAACTGAGGATTTGAAAAAACAAATTTCAAAAGAAATGATTTTTCTAAACGATTAAGAGTATCTAAGAGAAGAATGAGAAGGACCAGTGTGTACAATCAGCCAGATCCCGAATGGTGATTTCCCAAATTACCCTTAATTGTTTACTTTATGAGATGTTTATGAGATATTAAGGATGCATGCTAGAGGATAGGATAGGTATTTTATATTTTAGGGCTAGAGTTGCTTGCTTTTTTATGCCTTAGCCTATGGGATGCTATTGCTCGATGTTATCTGTTAGTTGCCTTGAGTATGTGTTGAGCAGGAGTAGTTAGCAGGAATCTTTTAGAGACAGCTTTGAGTAGCTAAGTAACCTAGAAGAGATACCTAGATGAACATTTAAGGAGTCTACTAAGAGAGTAGTTAGATACCACAATGATGGGATTGCCTAAGTTCGGTGATACCATTTGAGTTGTGGATAAAGCAATTAAAGTTGTATGCTAGAGTGGTGATATGTGCTGGTGGGAGCTATTCGATCCCCGAATGATTCTTGCTTTGTGCTTTGTGGAACTCTTGAATGATGGGAGTCGGCTACTAAGCGAATACGACGATATTTGGGAGGTAGGTGACTGGCGCCATGAGGGTTTTTCAGCAGCTGATGGCAGAGAAGTGTGAGAACCTAGGAAGAGCCTAAGGAGTGACCTTAGTTAGATGAGTAAGCTGATAAGGGAGAGTACTCCCTAGAGAGCGAGCCTATGTAATGATATTGGTGATCGAGGAGGTTGGGCAACTACTTAGGAAATCTGGGATGATCCGTGTGAAAAGTATGGGTAGATGTGGAAGGTAGTATAGGCTCGTACTACTGAAATCAGAGGACCCATACTCAAAACAGGGAGAATTCCAAAGGTTCTAAGTAGCAAATTGATAGAAGATAACATGGTTTGAGTACCATGAGTAGTACCAGATTGAGAGGAGATAACAAGGTTTGAGTACCAGGATTAGTAGCAGACTGAGAGGAGATGACTTGGATTGAGTACCATGAATAGTAGCAGATTGAGAAGAGATAAGATGGCTGAGTACCAAGATTAGTAGTCATTATGCTTCTGTCTTTACCAGTTTTCTCGTTGTGGTTGTTCGGGCTGATAACTTACGTGATAAAGTGTGGGGCTAGAGGGCCATGTTGGACGAGCTTCAATACAGGGTCGCTCCAGACGGTGGGCAACCCGGGCGACTGCCCAGGGCCCACTTCTCCAGGGGGTCCAAATTTTGTGGCCTATGTAGTGTGTGTGTGTGTGTGTGTGTATATATATATATATATATATATATATATATAAACAATTATTACCTAATTGATTTTAAGCCCTAAAGTTGGTTCAAACTCAAATTAGCTCAAAAGATAAAAATTTTGGTTTGTTTTTATTTCTAACTGAACATGTTTATAGTGAAGAATAAATGATATTTTTTTTGAATCTTTATTATATTTGTCTTTGAAGGGCCTTTTTCTTCTTTTCACCCCGGATCCCATATAGGTTTGGCCCGACCCTGCTTCAATAGACCGTACCTTGAGAGGGATATTGAGTTAGGTCCTGAGAGATTTTATTGGTGAGATGCGAGTTACAGTCACAAGACTCAGGGATGAGTAGAGATGGTGTTTCGTGGAGGATTAGGATTTGAGAAGAACAATCAGTCGATAGTGCAGATATCACTTTTTGTGACGAGAATTGTGCTACGTCTGTTTCTTATGTGGAGCGAAAGGGATAACAAGTTTCCGGTTTCAGAGTTAGAGGTAAACCCCGTAGGCTAACATGTGGTTGCGACCTTTTCACCATAATATTAGGGTAGTATGTTTGATGCAAGGTATTTCTTATACCATGAGAGAGTCATCAGTAGGGACTGAGATGGATGTGGACAAGGGTACACATTCGTTGAATGCAGTAAGGCATAATCAGTAGCAGTCCGGGTTATCAGGAGGAATATATCGGGGCGGTGGCCCTCGTGGTTTACATCGGACATCGACGGTGAGAGTGAGATCTCTTTCTTCTATGATGATCCACACGATGGAATGTTGGTTGAGGGATCAGGTATGAGATGTGTGATGGTCCATTACTGTTAGACAGAGAATCACGTCTACTTTAGAACAGTTGAGATGTTCAGTAGTGTGTCAGTATGGGATTTTTGTGACTAGGGGCAGTCACATTGGAAAGTTTCCAGGGATTTAATCTGAGATTTGGGATATTTTGAGTTGCATGGTCTATAGAAGAAGATAATCGAGTGTTATGTGGTACATTTCAAGAGTAAGTAAGTTGTACCTGGTGAAACTGTATGTGGTGTAGTATTTTGGTATGCCAATTGGCGATGGTTTGAACCCTAAGTGGGGGAGAACTGGGGTATTCTGTTAAGAGGATCATCAAATCGTGAAAGTGCGGTGAGAGGACGAGTTATGAAGATCTGCAACACAGACTTACGAGACTTGGGCAATATGTGGACAAGGTCAGATACAAAGCAGGTTGATGTATGTGTATGTGCTTAAGAAAGGATGAGTGAATCCACAGTAGGTGGCCGTTGGTCAGAGAATTTATTGTGGCCAGGGGTTTTTGGGTTTGCAAATGTTGAGTTCGAGGCGGTTGGGTCACTGAGGTCAGGGTGCAATAGTTGATATTTGCGGGTTTAAGTATAGATTGTGATCTATACTCTAGGAGGGGCAATAGTTGATTTGTCAACCAACTTTAGAGTCAGTATGAGTAGTTTCATATGGGTTGTGATCAGTAGAGGATGGAGCATCGGATTTTTGTCAACGTGTTTTCATTCATTGATGATTCCTCCGTGTTTCAATTTGTGAGATTGGAGTATTTTGAGGTTACGAGATGCATGAGTGGAAGATCCGTGTTTGAGGCAAGACATCGTGAGATGTTGTGATGGTGTACTGAGGTACCTGAGTATGATGTCCTAATTTTTAGTCATGGTGAGACTCGAGTTGTGAGATGGAAAGTGCAGTACCGAGTGGCTATTGTTCCAGTGGGAACCCATCAGTTAATTGTCATCGGAGTGGGACTTCTAAGGGTGCATCTGAGATGAGAAAATGGCATTGCCTACGATAATTTACATCAGGAGTGGTGATGCATAAGCTGGGTGGGTGTGTGCACCTATCTATGTTGGACTACGGAGCATGAGTTAGTGAACTTAGTGTAGTGATGACTTACTGATGAGATTATGGGGGTGATAAGAGAGCGAGTGGATCTGAGTGGGAGTAATAACTTGGGATTATCAAGGGAAAACCATGGAGTGAGCCCATGGTGAGTCAGTGAGTGAAAGAGTGTTGTAAGACTACGAGGAGCCGTAGCATCCATGAGTCAGTGGGAGAGGGTATCATGGTACTGCATGGAGCCGTAGTATTCACCAGTCAGCAAGAGAGTGTTGTGATACTACGGGGAGCCGTAGTATTCACTAATCCGTAAGAGAGTGTTGTGATGTTGCTGGGAGCCATAGCATTCACGAGTCAGTGAGAGAGTGTCGTAGGCCTACGGGGAGTCGAAGCCTTCACGAATTAGTGAGAGGAATTTTTAGGTTTAGATATCCTTATTAATTTAGTTTTCAAAAACCTGGTGGTCGGACCAGGGGAGAGACCGTGGTCTCCATGATGATCGGAAATTGTTATATCCCTAGTTAAGGAGGGGTTATCACAGTCGGAAGAAATTAGAGAGATGGGGTGTGCATGAAATCGTGAATCTTGTGTCATGAGTTGAGTACCAGATTGGAAATGGGTGGTTCTAATTTTGTTGTTGAATCGGACACTCAAGCTTGAGTCTGGATCCATTTGTGTATTTATTATGTGGGATGAGGTTCCAGATTTGTAAATGGGTTTCATTTTGAGGGGTATTGATCTCCATCTGATGTCTTAGATCGAAGTGGGTCAGTTTCGTTGGTATGGGAAGAACTGCGAGAAACATGGAACTAGTGAGTAGTAGACGAAAGAGGTCGGAGGTGAGGCGATTTCAGATGAAGTTGTAGTATTCGCTTGGAGTAAAGAAAACTTTGTTACTGGTGTGCCACGATGGGCCAAGATAGCTATTATGAGAAGGAAGTATGTAAGTCGTTTTATTGGGTGTGTAGTGGGTACCTTTAGAGGTCCAACTATTAGGTCGCGAGTTGACTTGGTGCTCAGTGTTGAAAGGGATATTTGAGAGGAAGCTGGGGATTATGATTAAAGATGTCATAGGATACTTCTGAGCGAGCACGATCATTTTCTTGTGACTGAGGACAAAGTGTTGATAGTCCATTTTTTTAGATGCGTTCTAATATCAGTACAGTTGATAGGTACCAAGTGAGATGTGACCCTTTCGTTCCTTTGGAGTGTGATATGGATCGATTTGTATATCTGGTATGAGTGATCGGTAGTTAATTATTGGTCAATGACTTGATTCTATCAGTCTCAACAAGAGAATAAGAGTGGCGGTGTGTAAACAGGGTCTGTTATTTTAGGACCGAATAACATGCAATGGCGGTCTGGTAGGGATACAGACCACTAGAGTTTCCAAGTTTTGGAAAGTCAGAACAGGTACCGCAGCGGTAGAGGGGTCTATCCTTTTTCGGGATTGAGAATTCTAGTTTGGGCTCAAGTGTCTTTTAAGGGAAATTATTGTAAGATATGACATTCTTTCGGTGGTTCTTCTCGGGTAATTGGGTTCGATCTATGTATTGTTGCGAAGCAATTTCGAGGGCGAAATCTAATTCAAGTGTGGGAAAATTCTAATATCCCGAATTTCTAAGTATCATATTTAAGAAATTCATGTTCCTTAGCAGAGCAACTCGAAGAGTTGAATGCCCAACTCGACGAGTGGATTCGTTTTGGCTGCGTGGGTTTAGTGACCAGCTCGACGAGTAGAGAGACCAACTCGGTGAGTTGGAGCTGTGTGGAGAAACCCTAATTTTCTAGGTTTGTGTCCTATTTAACGGCGACTTACGTCCTCATTTCCGCCTCCCTTATCTCTAGAGAGCCCTGTGTGAAACCGTAGATCGGTTCCATCCATTATGAGAGAGAAAGAGACTATTTGGGTGTTCTTGTGCAACTGTGGAAGAAGATTTGGAGAGCATCTTAGCTTAGTCCAGGGAGGGACATTTGGATCTAGAGATTCTTCAATGGTTAGCTTCTATTGGAGGTAAAAGATGCTAACTTGATTATTCTTTGTGTAGGTCATGGTTTGGGGAAACTTTTAGGGTTTTTTCCCATCCACCTTGTGTTGTTGAATCCCTTGAGCATATCTTGAGGTTGAAACCTCATATATAGACTGTAGGAGGTCTTGTGAGCATAAAAACCCAAGCTTTATGGAGCTAGAGGCAAGCTTTTGAGCACTAAACCCTTGTAAGAGCGTGTATTTGCATTATGGAGCCAATATGCCATGCATGAACGTAAAGCTGCAAGTTTTACATGATATTCGAGCTTTAGGAGGTAAGATCAAGAGTATGGAGAAGGATTTTCTACCTTAAATCGTCTGAATGAAAATTTAACTTAAGGGACTTGAAGAGTTGATGAGCCGGCTCGACGAGTAGGTTAGGGTTTATCCCAACAACTCTGAGCATATGCTATAGCTCGGTGAGTTGATGGGTTAACTCGACGAGTTGAGTTGGTTTTCACGAGGCTTCTGAGGATACGATGGAACTCGACGATGTAGCACCTGGTTCCTGGTATGTAAATCTTAATTGAGTATTTTCCATTTTAAGCCTTGGACTCAGCGAGTCATAGGTCCGACTCGCCGAGTAGGGATGGGACCCGGGACACGTTTAAGTTGGCGACTCGGCGAGTCCATATCCTGGACTTGGCGAGTCACCGCTGTTGGATGAAACCCTAAGTTTCATGGGTTTCCACCCTATTTAATCCCCCTTTCTGCCCCCAAGCCAGCCCCCATTCACCCTCAGAGCCATACACCTCGTGTAAGCCTTGTTTTGTGGATTTGAAGCCATTTGGTGTGTCCTCTTGAAGATTGGAGTGAGTAGGAAAGGAGATCAAGAAGAAGAAGAGGAGGTCAAGCACTTGTGAGCTATTTCAGAGTGTTCACTAAGGTATGGCTCGTTTTCCCCCTTGTCTTCATGCTTATGGCCCCATTAAAGTCCTTCATGACTTATTTTCCAAGCTTGTATGTGCATCATATTTCGAAATAAGTTGATTGGCCTCTACATCTAAGCATGGTTGAGCTCCAGGAGCTCAGATCTACTACCTTTATGAACCCATGTTGCATGAAAACCTTAGATCTACTCTTTTGGGTGCATTTTGAACCCTAAAAACCCCATAGATGGATATTTACACGTAAAGTTGGAAACTTTACGTGTTATTCATGCTCTAGGAGCCCAGATCTACGAATGGCATGGACTGGATTCAAGCAAAATCGCATTTATGGCTCTTGCATGGAGCGGACTCGGCGAGTCGCTCATCTGACTCGGCGAGTCTAGTCGCGAGTCTCCGAGATTGTCCCCTTTTTGTTGTGTCGAGTTGTGTAGTGAGTCCACGGTGGACTCGGTGAGTTGGAAGCCAAAACTCACCCATAATGGAACTCGACGAGTCGATGCCCAGACTCGGCGAGTTCAAGGCAATCTCCTCAGATCAAGATCAGACTCGGCGAGTTGTTCATACAACTCGGCGAGTCACAGTATAACTTGTTCATCGGATGAAGATGAACTCGGCGAGTTGTTCATACAACTCGGCGAGTAGGATGAAGGACTTGAACATCAGTTTGGAAGGAGAACTCGTCGAATCGATGCCTAACTCGACGAGTAGAAACAGAATTCAGGTCAGTCGTTTGGACATGGACTCGGCGAGTCGGGACAACTGGAAGTTGACTCTGACTTTGACTTAGGGCATGATCAGGGGTAAAATGGTCATTTTACTCAAATGTCAGTTAGCAGTTTTTGACTAAGTGTTTGGTGGGAATTACAGCCGGAGGATTTCCGGAGCAGCAACAACAGCAGTCAGACTATTCCCACGAAGATCAGCAGCTACTCCGAGGTGAGTTACCTTCCAGTAGCGGTGGGTCTAAAGCTACAATGCCGGTCCACTAGTAGGAGTTGTATGTTAGATGATTGTCTTTGTGATATCATCTAGGTTTGCTACTACCTAATATGCTATATGTTGGCATGATATGTTGTATGTTATAGTAGTAGAGTTCGGTTGTTAGGACCGAAGGGTAGTCAGACACTCCAGATATGTCTGATATTACGTTTGTGTTATGATATATGTGATGGTAGTAGTAGGGGTGAAATAGTCCCTGGGGTTCGGTTGTTAGGACCGAAGGGTAGTCAGCACCCCAGAATAGCTCGACATGGGTAGGTCAGCACCCCAGAATGGCTTGACACGGGTAGGACGGCACCCCAGAATGGCCGCACGGGTAGTCGGCACCCTAGAATGGCCGTACCGGGTAGTCAGGCACCCCAGAATAGCCTGTCAGCATGTATGATATGTATTGTATGGTATACGGTACGATGGGGGAACTCACTAAGCTTTGTACTTACAGTTTACAGTTTTGGTTTCAGGTACCTCTTCATCGAAGGGGAAGGAGCTGGCACGGTAGCGGCACATTATGCACACACACTGGTTTTCGCATTTATTAGATTTCTCCGGGATTTATACTCTAATATTTCGATTGGTTGTATGACTTGACTTTTGAACATGGTTTATGTTGTGATGTAGTTTGATCAAACAATGTTTTTATTTATTAACGTTTTCTAAAGTAATGTTTTAAAAACGAAATTTTTGGACGTGAAAATTGGGTCGTTACAAATTGGTATCAGAGCCCTGGTTTGAGGGATTCGGACACACCTTCGGTGGTGTTTGAACTCAAATCGAGGGATTAAAATATTTTGGAAAGAGAAAATGTTTTCTAAAAGGGTTAAGTAAAGGGTTTTAAGAAAGAATAATATGTGTGATATGCGCGACCGGCCAAGCTCAAGTAAGTATTCCCCAATGTACCCATACAAGTTTATTTATGTTTATCAGTTTCTGCAGAACGGCATGCTAGAATAGGACTAAGGATCTAGGAGTGATGCCTTATGTGCCTGCTTTATGTGCTTCAGTATATGAAATAGCTGCATGCTAGAGTTGAGTAGACAGCAGTAGGGTAGTTTGTTTAGGTTATTCCTGATAGTACGAGTTTAGCATTGTATGCTGGTTCAGTTCTCTCTTCGAGGATAGAGTTGCTTGAGATTGTTTTCTTACGTCCAAAGTTGTTTGCTTTGTGCTATGTGGGCCTTGAAGTGATGGGAGTTAACTGTTAGGTGAATACGTTTAAGTCTCATGTGATCAGGGTTGAATAATCTCAGAGTGTTGGATTTCACTCTATTGCGTAGCTCTTGTTTGAGTTTTAACCGTTGTAGAGATGAGTCCCTTACTCGAAGGATTATCCAAGCCTCAGCACATGTGATTGTATTCAGGTAATAGTTAATTGGCATCACCAAGAGGCCTTTAGCAGCTGAGGACTGGGTTGGGTGGAGTTAGAGGTTTCCTAGGGTAAGCCTAGGATAATGAGTAGCAGTGATCAGCAGTAGGGGAAGGGACCTGGTCGAGTCGAGGCGGTCCTTGGGGAAGGTACGGATAGATGTGGAAGGTAGTATGGGCCCGTACTACTGAAAGTAGAGGATCCGTACCCGAACTGAGGAAGGCTAAGATAAGACTAGGGAACTAGTAGTGGGTGGGATCCCTCCAGGGGTATCAGTATCACTAACAGTTGTTATTTCTTTGTATTTCAGAATGGTGGTACTACGCCCGAGACCAGTAGTTTGCAGTTCAGGAGAGTGATCGGGTTCGAGATCAGGTTTCGAGCCAGTAGATGAGAGGCTACATGAGTTCATCGCATCAGAGATCACCAGAGGTATCCTTGAGTCGACCCCCATCATCTTCGGGTCGATCAAGGAAGGGATCATCGAGTTGATGGAGTATCGCCTCAGGGCGTTCAGGAGCGACATGGCATCTGGCTAGTCGGGATCTCGCACGCTGTCCTTTAAGGACTTCAAGGGCAGCGGTGCGCCAGATTTCCACGGGGTGAAGGACCCCATTGTTGCCAGGGCGAGGGAGAGGGAGATAGATTTGGAGCATATTCGGAAACGGAAGTCAGAGGAGGGACATGCAAGAGGGGCTTCGGGGAAGAAGCCAAAGGGATCAGATGGTAGGCCGAAAGGCCAGTCAGGACCAAGCCACTGCAGGAAATGCGGCAGGCCGCACGAGGGGGCGTGCAGGATGGGATCATCAGGCTGCTACAAGTGCGGCAAGACTGGGCACTATAGCAGGGATTGCACTGCTCCGGCAACAGTTATTCAGTCATCGGAGTTGCTGTGTTTCCACTGCAACCAGAGCGGCCACAAGAAGGCCAATTGTCCCCAGTTGATAGCTTTAGCGTCGGTGAAGGCGCCAGCTCCAGCGACCCTGCGGATCACAGATGGCCGGCAGGGCAAGGCAGAGGCTCCAGTGGTGAGGAGTCGGGCATTTCAGCTGACCACCGAGGAGGCACCCGCAGCACCCGATGTGGTGACCGGTATGATTCTTTCCCTTTCATTTATTTATATGATGTTATGATATTGATATGGGCTCGGTATATGTATATGTGTTAGGATCGTTCCATGTGAACGGTATCCCAGTTCAGGTGTTGTTCGACTCGGGTGCATCCCGATCGTTTGTGTCCCTTGCGCTTAGCAAGAAGTTTCCTGAGTCTTTGGGCATGTTGGATTTCCCTTTGGAGGTAGAAATTGCTGATGATCGATCGGTGCGAGCATCGATGGTGTTTCGGGATTGCATCTTGCGTTTGTTCGAGGAGCGCTACTTGGTAGATTTGGTTCCCATTCCATTGCGAGGGAACAAGGTGATTATAGGCATGGATTGGTTGAGCCCTAATGGGGCAGTTACAGATTGCGCACAGTAGCTAGTGCGAGTCCGGACCCCGGGTGGGGGAGAGTTAGTGATTCATGGCGAGAGGCCACAGTGTGGACCCTCAGACTGTTCAGCAGCGAGAGCTAGACGATACCTTCAGCAGGGATGCGCAGGTTATGTTGCGTACGTAATGGATACCCGGGAAGATGTCAGTGAGTGAGGTTCCAGTGGTGCGAGATTTCGCAGATGTTGTCCCAGAGGAGCTTCCTGGGATACCTTCGGAGCAACAGGTGGAGTTCAGGATTGACCTCGTTCTTGGTGCGGCTCCGATAGCCAAGGCACCATATCGGCTGGCTCCTCCCGAGATGCAGGAGTTGTCTATGCAGCTGCAGGAGCTGCTAGACAAGGGATTCATTAGACCGAGCAGTTCACCCTGGGGAGCCCCGATTCTGTTTGTGAAGAAGAAGAACGGGTCGCACCGGATGTGTATAGATTATCGGGAGTTGAATAAGGTAACGGTGAAGAACAGTTACCCACTCCCGAGGATTGATGATCTCTTTGATCAGCTTCAGGGAGCATCTTGGTTCTCCAAGATTGATTTGCATTCGAGTTATCATCAGATGAGGGTCAGGGAGAAGGATACGCAGAAGACTGCATTTCGGACGCGCTATGGCCACTATGAGTTCGTGGTGATGCCGTTTGGGCTCACCAATGCTCCTGCCGCGTTCATGGATCTCATGAACCGCATATGCAGACCGATGCTGGATCGTTCTGTGATAGTCTTTATCGATGACATCTTGGTTTATTCCAAGACGCAGGAAGAGAATGAGGAGCATCTGAGAAGGTATTGGAGGCCCTGAGGAGGGAGAGCTTGTATGCCATGTTCTCCAAGTGTTAGTTTTGGTTGCGCGAGGTGCAATTTCTCGAACACCTTCTCAACTAGAACGAGATTCTGGTCGATCCGGCCAAGGTCGAGGCTGTGATGAGATGGGAGGTTCTGAAGTCTCCATCTGAGATTCGAAGTTTCCTAGGATTGGCAGGCTATTATCGGAGGTTCATTTAGGATTTCTCCAAGATAGTTGTACCCCTGACACGGTTGATGAAGAAAGTCGTGGTCTTTTGGTGGGGACCCGAGCAGCAGGCAACATTTGAGACACTGAGACAGAGATTGTGCGAGGCGCCGATCTTAGCCCTACTAGAGGGCGTAGAGGATTTTGTGGTTTATTGTGACGCGTCTATTTCAGGGTTGGGTGCGGTATTGATGCAGAGGGGGCATGTCATTGCCTACGCTTCGAGGCAGCTCAAGTCTCACGAGGCGAACTACCCGACGCATGATTTGGAGTTGGGGGCGGTGGTTTTCGCCCTCAAGATTTGGCGGCATTACCTCTACGGGGTTCGGTGTACCATTTACACGGACCACAAGAGTTTGAGGTACCTTATGGATCAGCCGAATCTGAACATGAGGCAACGTTGGTGGTTGGACGTGGTGAAGGATTATGATTGTGAGATCCTTTACCACCTGGGAAAGGCCAACGTAGTGGCCGATGCACTTAGCCGCAAGGCGGCACCGATCAGGGATATTTGCATGAGGATGACTGTGGTGACTCCCCTGTTGGAGCAGGTTCGGGAGGCTCAATAGGAGGCTATCAAGGAGTAACATCAGAAGAGCGAGCGTGTGGTGGGTCAGGTTTCCTCCTTCGATTATGATAGTCGAGGACTATTGACACTACACCGCAGGGTGTGGGTGCCGTATCACGGAGGCGTACGCCAGATCTTGTTGGAGGAGGCGCACAAGTCCCGATTCTCTATTCATCCCGGGGCGGCGAAGATGTATAAGGATCTTCGTCTAGACTATTGGTGGCCCTGCATGAAGCGGGATGTGGCATGGTACATCGAGCGGTGCTTGACCTGCAGGAAGATCAAGGCCGAACATCAGAGACCGCATGGGAAGATGCAGCCGTTGGACATCCCGTTGTGGAAATGGGAAGACATCACGATGGATTTTGTCACAAAGCTTCCCAGGACTGCGCGCGAAGTAGATTCGATTTGGGTCATCGTGGATCGATTGACCAAGAGCGCCCATTTTATTCCGATCCAGGAGAGCATCTCAGCCGAAAAGTTGGCCGATATCTACATCAGGGAGATAGTAGCGCGGAATGGGGTGCCAGTGTCAGTGATATCAGACCGAGATGTGCGATTCACTTCCAGATTTTGGAAGAAGTTTCATGACGAGTTAGGCACTCGTTTTCATTTTAGCACCGCCTTTCACCCGCAGACAGATGGTCAGAGCGAGTGGACCATCCAGACTTTGGAGGATATGTTGCGGGCATGTGTGTTAGATTTCGGTGGTAGCTGGGATACCTATCTTCCCTTGGCTGAGTTCTCATACAACAACATCTACCACGCGAGTATTAACCGTCCCCCATTCGAGATGTTGTACGGACGGAGGTGCAGGACCTCGATATGTTGGGGTGAAGTTGGCCAAAGGGTCATAGGGAGCACCGAGGTGGTGCTCGAGACGACCGAGAGGATCTAAAAGGTTCGGAGCAGGCTTCAGACTGCTCAGAGTTGGCAGAAAAGTTACGCCGACAAGCGTCGATCCGACTTGGAGTTCCAAGTCGGGGATATGGTTCTCCTGAAGGTGTCGCATTGGAAAGACGTCATTTGATTCAGGAAGCGGGGCAAGTTGCGCCCGAGATTTATCGGACCGTTCAGGGTTGTAGCCCGGGTGGGCAAGGTGGCGTATAGATTGGATCTGCCGGTCGAGCTCAGCCAGATCCACAACACTTTCCATGTCTCTCAGCTGCGGAAGTACTTAGTGGATCATTCAGCAGTAGTGCCGTTGGAGGATATTTAAGTTGACGACAGCCTGAATTACATTGAGCGCCCAGTCGCAATCCTCGACAGGAAGTCGAAGGATTTGAGGAACAAAAGGGTGGAGCTAGTGAAGGTGCAATGGCAGCACCGCAAGGGTTCGGAGTGGACTTGGGAGCTGGTGGATGAAATGATGGAGCATTACCCCGAGCTGTTCCAGGATCGAGCAGCAGACTTCGAGGACGAAGTCTAAAATAAGTGGGGGAGATTTGTAGCACCTGGTTCCTGGTATGTAAATCTTAATTGAGTATTTTCCATTTTAAGCCTTGGACTCGGCGTGTCATAAGTCCGACTCGCCGAGTAGGGACGGGACCCGGGACACGTTTAAGTTGGCGACTCGGCGAGTCCATATCCTGGACTCGGCGAGTCACCGTTGTTGGATGAAACCCTAAGTTTCATGGGTTTGCACCCTATTTAATCCCCCTTTCCGCCCCCAAGCCAGCCCCCATTCACCCTTAGAGCCATACACCTCGTTCTAAGCCTTGTTTTGTGGATTTGAAGCCATTTGGTGTGTCCTCATGAAGATTGGAGTGAGTAGGAAAGGAGATCAAGAAGAAGAAGAGGAGGTCAAGCACTTGTGAGCTATTTCAGAGTGTTCACTAAGGTATGGCTCGTTTTCCCCCTTGTCTTCATGCTTATGGCCCCCATTAAAGTCCTTCATGACTCATTTTCTAAGCTTGTATGTGCATCATATTTCGAAATAAGTTGATTGGCCTCTAGATCTAAGCATGGTTGAGCTCCAGGAGCTCAGATCTACTACCTTTATGAACCCATGTTGCATGAAAACCTTAGATCTACTCTTTTAGGTGCATTTTGAACCCTAAAAACCCCATAGATGGATATTTACACGTAAAGTTGGAAACTTTACGTGTTATTCATGCTCTAGGAGCCCAGATCTACGAATGGCATGGACTGGATTCAAGCAAAATCGCATTTATGGCTCTTGCATGGAGCGGACTCGGCGAGTCGCTCATCTGACTCGGCGAGTCTAGTCGCGAGTCTCCGAGATTGTCCCCTTTTTGTTGTGTCGAGTTGTGTAGTGAGTCCACGGTGGACTCGGTGAGTTGGAAGCTAAAACTCACCCATAATGGAACTCGACGAGTCGATGCCCAGACTCGGCGAGTTCAAGGCAATCTCCTTAGATAAAGATCAGACTCGGCGAGTTGTTCATACAACTCGGCGAGTCACAGTATAACTTGTTCATCGGATGAAGATGAACTCGACGAGTTGTTCATACAACTCGGCGAGTAGGATGAAGGACTTGAACATCAGTTTGGAAGGAGAACTCGTTGAGTCGACGCCTAACTCGACGAGTAGAAACAGAATTCAGGTCAGTCGTTTGGACATGGAGTCGGCGAGTTGGCGAGCCAACTCGGCGAGTCGGGTCAACTGGAAGTTGACTCTGACTTTGACTTAGGGCATGATCAGGGATAAAATGGTCATTTTACCTAAAGGTCAGTTAGCAGTTTTTGACTAAGTGTTTGGTGGGAATTACAGTCAGAGGATTTCCGGAGCAGCAGTAGCAGCAATCAGACTATTCCCACGAAGATCAGCAGCTACTCCGAGGTGAGTTACCTTCCAGTAGCGGTGGGTCTAAGGCCACAATGTCGGCCCACTAGTAGGAGTTGTATGTTAGATGATTGTCTTTGTGATATCATCTAGGTTTGCTACTACCTGATATGTTATATGTTGGCATGATATGTTGTATGTGATAGTAGTAGAGTTCGGTTGTTAGGACCGAAGGGTAGTCAGACACCCCAGATATGTCTGATATTACGTTTGTGTTATGATATATGTGATGGTAGTAGTAGGGGTGAAATAGTCCCTGAGGTTCGGTTGTTAGGACCGAAGGGTAGTCAGCACCCCAGAATAGCTCGACATGGGTAGGTCAGCACCCCAAAATGGCTTGACACGGGTAGGACGGCACCCCAGAATGGCCGCACGGGTAGTCGGCACCCTAGAATGGCCGTACCGGGTAGTCAGGCACCCCAGAATAGCCTGGCAGTATGTATGATATGTATTGTATGGTATGTGGTACGATGGGGGAACTCACTAAGCTTTGTGCTTACAGTTTACAGTTTTGGTTTCAGGTACCTCTTCATCGAAGGGGAAGGAGCTGGCACGGTAGCGGCACATCATGCACACACACTGGTTTCCGCATTTATTAGATTTCTCTGGGATTTATACTATGATGTTTTGATTGGTTGTATGACTTGACTTTTGAACATGGTTTATGTTGTGATGTAGTTTGATCAAACAATGTATTTATTTATTAACGTTTTCTAAAGTAATGTTTTAAAAACGAAATTTTTGGACATGAAAATTGGGTCGTTATAGACGAGTTGCTTTGACGCACTCGACGAATTGGTCAACATGGACTGTTGACTCGAGTTGACTTCTATTGAATTTTAGGTTTTTAACCAAATGTGAGTAATGGAGACCATGGAAGGGTAGAATGGTCTTTTACCCTTCCCAAGAGTTAAAGAAGGGCTAGTATGAGTTTAATTAGAGTTGTGATTTTAATTAGAGATAATTATCATATATGTTAGCCGGAGGCTAGATCGGTGATTCGTGTACGAGGTGTATTTGCTTGTTTGCTTCTAGGTGAGTCTTCTTACTATACTTACCATGAGTGGTATCTATGTATGACCGAAGGGTCTTATGTGCTTACTTGAGTAATGTGGTATTATGCATTTTGTTTGTGTGATATATATGTTATATTATGTGTTTACTGAGATACGACCGAAGGGTCCAAACTGAGTTGTGGGATCAGAGGGTTTCCACTGAGACAGGAGCAGAGGGTCCAAACCGAGTTCTGAGACCGGAGAGTCCTCACTAAGACATATGACCAGAGGGTCCACATCGAGACACATGAGACCAGAGGGTCCATGCCGAGTTATAGCCATGAAAGGCTTATTATTTGTCTATGTGGTATTTGGGGAAACTCACTAAACTTCGTGCTTACCGTGTTGTGTGATATGTGTTTCACGTACTTTTCAGGATCGCGGGAAGGCGTTGGGTTGATTGCACACACGAGAGAAAGAGTTATGTTTTGAGGATCCTGAATTTTTAATCGAACATTTATGGAGTTGTGTGTTGATAATTAGATACTTTGGATTTTTGTGAGATATATTATGAGAATTATGATTTTAAAATGAAAAACATTATTTGAAACTTTACAATGTTAAATTGACTTAGACAAAATTAGGTATTGAAGTGTAACCGATCCTTCCTTGTTCGACATCGCACCAGTGAAAAGATTCATTGTGATACCAAATGTTAGATATCTACCTGATAAAGATACATGATGCAACCTAGTTGCCTGTGAAAAACAGAACACAACAGGAAGGAAGAAGTGAACAGGGCAAAACAGGAGAATAAGAAAACACGGGAGAGCTTTCTAATTACTTGCTGAACAAGAGTTTTTATTGCTAGAAAACTTAAACAAAGAAATCTAAACTAGCACAAATAACGCTAAAAAAAGCTTCCAAAATTGCCCTGGACTTAAATTGTCCCATATTTTTGGATTAACCCAACATAAGTCATCCTCCATCCATTTTGAAGGACTGAGACAAGCTCGGAGTTGTTTGAAATTCAATAGAGAAATTAAAGCTATATATCATTTACTGTTGTCAATAAATACTTGTGTTAAAATGCTGAATAATATTATTGAATGATTGATATAATATATCATTAGATAAAAACAATATATCATTTATTGTCCTCAATATACTTGTGTATAAAAGTTGAATAATATTTTTGATTGATATAACATATTAAATAATAAAAAATCAAATTATATCGTCCACAAGCTCGAACAACCCACAAGGCTACAACATACGTCGACCATGACGGAGGGGTAGGTGACTCTATCGCAGTAGTATTTATATGGCCGTTCGCCGACTAATATTTAGAAACCTAACCTGAAATCAGGAGTTGCTGATAGATTCAGATCGACGGAAAATGGCGGATGAAGTGAAGTTGTATGCCGTTGCAGGAAGTCCATTCGTTTGCAGAGCGAAAATCGCTTTGAATATGAAGGGAATCAAGTACGAAAACTTGGAACAAGATCTCAGCAACAAGAGTGCCGAACTTCTCAAGTATAATCCTGTTTATAAGAAAGTACCGGTGCTGGTTCATAACGGAAATCCGATCTCAGAGTCTCTGCTGATCGTTGAGTACATTGATGAAGTGTGGAAAGGAGTTCCGATTTTGCCTCAGGATCCTTATGAGAAGGTTGTTGCTCGATTTTGGGCCAAATTTATTGATGAGAAGGTAATAACTAATAATTTCCTTCTCCCCTGATCTTCATTTATGCTACTGGTTTTTGTACGTATGGTTATGTAATTGTTAGTGGATGTATGCATATGATTTGATTTCAGCATTATGGAAGAAGGAAATGAACAGACTGATCATGCATCATAGTCGACTTTAACACTACTGTTCCTACATTGACGATTATATTCTTTGTTTTGTTCAGTGCATTCCTGCACTATATAAGGCTTTTGGCCCCGATGGAAATGAGGACACTGATAAAGAAGCTTGCGAGCAACTACAAATGCTAGAAAATGAACTCAAAGTCAAAGGTACCAAGTTCTTTGGAGGTGACAGCATTAATCTGGTCGACATTGCTGCTGATTTCATAGCCTATTGGCTTGGAATAATCCAAGAAGCAGCCGAAAAAACATTGTTCACCAAAGACAAGTTTCCAAAACTCACCGAATGGGCTGATGACTTTGTCAACCTTGAAGTCGTCAATCAAGTCTTACTACCAAGAGAACGCCTGCTTGCATTTTTCAAGAAACGGTTTGGTAAGGCATAATGATAAGTGGCATTTACAAATAATAAATCTAGTCGTTTTTTAGGTTATGTATTTTTATGAAGTTGAAGTTTTTGTCTATAACATTCATCGATGTTGCAAGAAAAAGCTCTTTATGTTTGTGAAAGTTAAAGTTTCTGTAACAATCATGGATCGATGTTGCAATAAGCGGTTCGTATCGTAATGATGCAGTTGTAATATGTAGTTTGTGGCATATGATCAGTATATCGAGTATGTTGTTGTATGCAACGTTTCTTATTTGTTTTTAATTGAAGAAGATATCGTCCACGACTAGATGATTCCCATGGGTTGTTGGCTTGTTGCTTCTTCCATGTGAAAAGGACTACCTACTATATCAAATCAAATTAATGAGAGTAAATAACAGAAATCAAATTTTGTGGTTTCAGAAAATGAAACAAGTGTATTTATACATTGCGAATCATAAAACTCTCATAACAAATTATCGAGTTGGTTAAACAGATAAAATAATGTATTCCAAAAATTAAATAACATTAAAAACATAAAACGTCAAAAAAAAAAAAAAACAAAACATAAAAGAAACAACATTATATAAACAAAATTTAAAAAATTAAATTTTTTTTATGCAAAAATAATCATCGTGGTTGTCAAAATTATGTACTTTTTGTCTAACAATATTTGGTGATGCATCAATGGTTTAATTTTTTGGATATCTTCAAAAAATGTTAATTCTAATAACTTAGCTGTTAATCTTTTTTTTTAAAAATGATAATTTTACTCTCATGGATTATTTCTACAATCAAACTATAAAAACAATTGATGTATATCTATTTTTGGATTTTATTCATATATTATATATTTATTCTTTAAAAATTTTTAATTATTTTTTATTCTATTAATTGTTTTTTATTATATTATTATTACAAAATTGCAAAAATTGTCTTTACGTCTGTCAAAATTATGAGACATATGGTGATTCTGGCGTAACAATTTGAAGATTACCGACGGACAATGCTGGCGGGTGGTGGTGGCAGTCGAGGTGTTTTTGAATGTGTGTTTTTCTGTCTATGTGTTAGAGAGAGAGTGTGTGTATTCTCTAATTTTTAATTACTTAAAATCATTAAAATTAATATAACAAATAAAAAACAAATATAAAAAGTATACTCATCTTTTTAAATGGTTAAGATCCAAACAAATAAAAAAATCAAAATTTGAACCATTACTACACCAAAAAACCTTTTTGACCAAAACTAACAAATTGTGCCAACAATATATAGATCATTTTACAATTTTGTTTACTTTATTGAATTATTAATTTCATCTAATTATTTTTTTTTTAATTTCGTTTTAATGGACTAAATCTTTTTTATTAGATTAATATATTTTAATAAATATTATTTTTAATAAATAATATTCATATATTAATAAATATTATTTTATTAGATTTTTTATATTTTTATTGAATTATTATATATTAATAAATATTATTTTTAATATATAATATTTATTTACTAGTAAAAATTATTTTAGTAGATTACTATTTTTTTAATTATGATTTTAAATTTTTTAAATTGTTTTCTTTATTATTCTAATGTCATTCGTGAATTTTTGTAATCAAGTGCTAGATAAATATGACTTACTATTCGATAAGTTCATTAATTAGTCAGACCAATCTGAAAAATATTTAAAAAACTATTGTACACTCCTATTTTATGTTCATTTTTTTTTCCAACAATTACATGATTATAATATCAAGGTTGATTAGGTTATCTTTTATTATATTTCAAGGTTACTTAACATACCCGACTTTGTAGTTAGAACTCCCTTTTTATATATATATATATATATATATATATATATATATATATATATATATATATATATATATATATATATATATATATATATATATATATATGATTTGATGTTACATTGTTATTATTTCAAACCATTTTACTTTTGTTACAACCGAATGTTTCATTCTTGATCCAATTCATGTTGGCCGCTTGAATTGAAGTTAGTTCGTTCGTGTTATTCAATTTGTAAAATCTATAATTATGTTATGAATTGGTGCTAAGTGGCACACATCAAATTGTTTATGTGACGGGATTAACTTCAATGCAAACTATAATTGCATATTTTTACGCTTCTGGCCTTGTAAGAAGTATTGAACGTTGTTGAGAACATACACATAAAACTTAATGTTATCTTTCAATCTATTTATAAGATCTTGTTTAGACAAAATTAGTAAGGGTAGGTTTAATTCAAAGAGCTAGTTTTCATTAAACAATTTCATGAATGGAAGATGCTAGAACTTGTTAGTATTTTTAAGTACCAACTTGATAAATTGACAATTCTTGTGACCGTTACTGTTATTTTTAAATCGTATGTTCAAATATGATTCCTTGTTTGATGGATTCGACACCTATCAAACACCACCACCATCACCCAGTCTAGGTAGGATTTTTAAATATAATATAAGGATGGTGGTAGTGTTGTCAAAAAAAAAAAATCCAATGAAAATGTAATTAAAAAATTAACTAAAAAATTAATAATCCAACAAAGTAATATTTGTGAATCTATAACTATTATACAATAAAAATAATATTTATTAATATATAACAGTGCAATAAAAAAATAAATCCATTAAAAAAATTATAAAAAGAATTAATTTAATAAGTTAATAATCCAATTAAGTAATATATATATATATATATATATATATATATATATATATATATATATATATATATATATATTATTGTATTAAAAATAATATTTATTAATATATAATATTCCAATAAAAGAGAATTAATCCAATAAAAATAAATTGAAAAAGCATTAGCTAAAGTAATTAATGTACAATAACTGAATATTTTTTTAAAAAAAGATGAATGAATGGTCCTTGTATTTTGGTTGTAGAAATGGCCATTAAGGGTAAAATTGATATTCTAAAAAACTTAACAAACAACCTGCTAAAGTTAACGTTTTGGGACCAAAAACGCACAAAGTAGCCAAAGTTTGACCACTGATGCACCACCAAAAATTTTTGGACCAACACTATAACACTCGGTTTCAAAAGGTTTTAAGGCTTGCGGTATAGCTAGGAGCGTAGGGCTTATTGCCACCTTTTTGTGGATATAAAGTTCGTCGGAAACGGACTTAGAACTAAGAAGTTACAACACTTCGAAGTTGTTGGCAGAGTTGGTCCCTGAATGGAAAAGTTTGCATTTCAGCCCATGCATGCAAGATGGCAGCCATGTGAGTACACCCAGCGTAAGCTGGGGTATGCCCAGCATAGAGGGGAGGAGGAGTCGCGGATGTTGGAGACGTACGCCCAGCATACGAGAAGTACATCCGACGTACGCTCAGAGTCCCTAAACCCTAATTTTTAGGGTTGGCTCACTATTTAAAGCACTTTAAGTCTGAGGGGGTGCACCTTCCTTTTATTCTCAAAGCCTTAAACCCTAAATTCGAGTGGTAGCTTCATTCAAGAGTGTTGTGAGCCTTGTGGGTGCATTTTGCCTGATTTTTGGTGCATTTCAAGAAGATGGAACTTGTTGCAAAGATGGGAATCAAGGAGGAGCTTGTGGATCTGGCATTTGGGACTCATTATCAACTTGATGAAGGTATAAAGCTTTGATCTTGATCATTTATCCTCTTAGATCTCTTAGAGTGGGTTTTGGACCATTTTGGTCCAAAGGTGGAAGCTTGGTGGATCAATTAGATTTCTAAAACTTAGAGTTGCCACTCTCGGTGTTAAATGAGTCCCTAAGGCAGAAAGTAGCCACCTTTGATGTCCTAATGCGTTCATGCATGAGTTAAGACCATTTCCGTGGAAGTAGATTGTTATTTTTGGAGTTTAAGCTTATGTGGTTCATGCAAAGCCATCAAGTAAGCAACTTTATGGTTTAAGACATCAATAAGAACTTGGATTTGTAATTGTAGCTTCTGGAGTAGAGTATTAAGCACTTAATGGGAAAGTGACTTAAAAAGGGGATTACACTGAGTGTACATGAAGGTACGCCCATCGTACTCACCATTTCGCTTGTATGCTTAGCGTACATAGGAGTATGCCCAACGTACTCATCAGATATGTGTTTGGGCTATTTTAGGCCTCGGTTTGGGCTATGCAAGGGATTTTGGTTCTTTGGGCCATAGTGGGCCATCAAAAGTCAGATAATATGTGCCAAGGAGATGTTCGGGCTTAGGGTAAAGCCCATTAGAGGATTTGGGCCCAATTTGGCAAATTGGGCCATTAATGGGCCACTAGTGGGCTTGGAAAGCCTACCTAGTGTTGGGATTTGGTTTTGGAATTGGGCCTAAGTTTGGATCATACTAGACCATGGATAGAATGGTCATTTTACCCCGTGCATGGATTAAGGATTATGGTTTGGGATCCAATTGCTAATTGGGTATATTGTTTGGTAGAGGCAGCTCGGGAAGTTGGCAAGGCAGCAGCAAAGGAATTCGTGCGGGAAGCTTCGGCAATGTGAGGTGAGTTTTCTCACCGCACCAATGGGTTTAAGGCACCAAGGCTGGCCCATATTTATGATAGTTGGTATACTTGTTGTGTAGAGTTGTGTGGCATATTTATGCAATGATATGTGGTAGAGATAGCTTTTACAGCTAACGATAGAGATAGCCTTTGGGCTAACGGTAAAGATAGTCTTTTGGGATGACGGTAGAGATAGCCTTTGGGTTAACGGTAGAGATAGCTTTTGGGGCTAACGGTAGAGATAGCCTTTGGGGCTAAGGGTAGAGATAGCATTTTTGGCTAATGGTAGAGATAGCTCGATATCTAATTGGTATGTGATACGTGGTAGAGGTAGCTTTTATAGCTAATGAATATGTGATATGTGGTAGAGATAGCCTTCGTAGCTAAATATTTTGTATTATGTGGTGGAGGTAGCTTTTATAGCTAATTGATATGTGGTATGCAGTAGAGACGACTTTTATAGCAGATATGGTATGTGTTGTGTGGATTGTGTAGGGTATGCTCTGGAGGACTCACTAAGCTTCGTGCTTACAAGTTTTGTTTATGGTTTCTGGTATCATCGTTTTGGAATAGAAGGGATCGGATTAGTCCTAGTGCACACACGTATGATTTCCATAATGAATGATTTTATGAACTCTGATAAATGTTTTACTTAATGATGATTTGAATTGTTAGAGTAAATGGTATCAATGTTTTAACTATATTAAAAATGAAAATTTTACCTTGATTTTTAGGTCGTTACAAGTTGGTATCAGAGCCTTGGTTTGAGGGGTTTAGACATACTTTCGGGTGTGTCTGAACTCAGACTGAGGATCTGTATAGCTTTTAAAAAGAAAAATGTTTTAAGTAAAGAATTTCTAAGACAAGAAAGGGTGTGATGCATGCAATCAGCCGAGCTCGAGTAAGTTCCCCAGAATACCCACATTTGTTATCTGTTATGATTTGATTATGAACATGTGAATCACATGCTAGTTAGAGCTAGGGGAGATGCATGTAGGGCTGTAAACGAACCAAACGAACACGAACAAGGTCTTGTTCGTGTTCATTCGTTTAAGTTATCCAAACAACAAACGAACACGAACGGATAAACGAGCGAGATTTTCTTGTTCATGTTCGTTCGTTTAACAAATTACTTTGTTCATATTCGTTCATTTATGTTCTTGAACATGCTAAACGAACATAAACGAACAAACATAAACGAACAAAGATAATAAAACACAATTGAACATATATGAACATAAACGAATATATATTATAGCAATATAATAAAAAATAATTGAATATAGATGAATATAAATAAACTTAAACGAACGAACATAAACGAACATAAATGAACATCATAAACGAACGTTCACGAACATAAGTGAACGAATGAGACCATTGTTCATGTTCGTTCATTTAACTAAACGAACGATAATTTTTGTTCATGTTTGTTCATTTATTAAATAAACGAACATAAACGAAGTTCCCGCCGAACAGTTCACGAACGGTTCGCCGAACGTTCAGTTCGTTTACAGCCCTAGATGCATGTATATGTTGTATGAGCTGATAGACTTGCATGCTAGTGTTGAGTAGTCAGCAATAGATTGGCCTGATATGTGATGCTTGTAGCCTTAGGAATATTTGATGACATGCTAGAATGAGAATGATTATTGGTATTTGTAACTGCAATGTGCATGTTTTGAAAACTGTATACGGTTAGGATCTTATAGCCTTAGAATAGCTTATTTAACCTTATTTCCTGCGTTGTTAGGGTAGAGTCTATTATTCGATAGTCTATTAGATTCGGTTCTGTGTATAATTTGCATGCATAAGGCAGCCGGCTGCAAGGGTGGATGTGGTCAGCAGGGGTTGTGGTATATGGGCTGAATATTCTATGATAGTTTGCGGGTCGGAGATTACCCTAGGGTAAGCCTAGGATGTGGTTAGCGATAGGTGTTACCTGCTTGCGGGGACCTAGGGGGAGCCTAGGAGTTGCTATGGTAGAGATTGTCGTGTTGTTCAGGTCAGTTGCTAGGGGGAGCCTAGGAGTTGCCTAGGAGTATATTGGTGGAGTAAGTAACTCAGAGGATCCAGAAGGATTGCTGAGGAAAGTATGGATAGGTGTGGAAGGTAGTATTGCGCCCGTACTACTGAAAGCACAGGATCCATACTCGAATAAGTAAAAGTCTTGGAGAATCGGAGAAGCTTATAAGAAGGAGAACTCTTGGTTATGCCTTCGGCGTGGGAATAGTTGCTTCGCATAATGAGGATGGGCATGCATGAGTAGGACCAGGGTTTGGTCCCAGCTCCGATGGTGAGCCAGTTAGTGGAAGGACTGCCAGGATTTTGAATTTGTCTTGGATCTCTTGTATCAAGCAGCCAGGGTTGATTGTGCGATCTATTTCACATTTGGGTTTGGAGACCAAGTCTCAAGGATAGTTTGTAGCCCGGTTTAGAATAGAGATTACTCCAGCAATTGCAATATAGTCGTGTCGATTGAGCTAGTAAGTGGATCAGGGTACGAGACCCTGAATGATATGGATCTTAGAGTCAAGGATGGAAGATTGATTAGGAGTACCTCATGAGAGTGGTTCAGGTCAAACGAATTTATTGGAGGGTCTCGGGCGGAGACCAAGAGTTTGGATCAGCTTTTGAGAGGCTAGCAGGGTTGGATCCAGTGCAACTCTTGCAGAAATACTGCGACGAAGTTTCTTTCCAAGGGTTTGGATTGTCATTAGGATCGGAATGAGGTGTTACATCATGTCCTCAGGGTGGTCGTGGTATCTCATGAGGAGGTGGTCAGAATACCTTTGAATGTTTACGGATATGCTATCTTCGGCCATTTCTGGTGGATGTTGGGTGTTTGTATTGCTTGGGAAACTGTGATAAGTTGGACTCGGGTCGGATTTCTGCTATTGTCTGGGTTAGAAAGGGTTGTCAGATGCCATTCATCATGTCAAGGAATCTTTGAGGGATCTTTGGGCGGATGTATCTCGTGGAGCGGATTCCATGTGTACCGTGATTGATCCGAGTCATTGTCGGAATATGTTTAGTGATCTGGGTTGTTATAGGTGTAGCAGGTTTGGCCACATCATCATGGCTTGGCCATAGGGATCAAGGCCATTTCATTTTCATTGTATTTAAGTGGACGACAAGGAGGTCAACTTGTCTGACGCTCAGGGAGGAGCAATGAGTGTACTTGGTCTAACCATTCTCGGGGTTGGTTCAAGGGCTTGAACGAGGGATTTATGGCTAGTTTTCAGTAGCCTTAGTATTTATGTTTTGGAGGAGCCATCGGGATTCCCGGGGTAGGAGAGAGTTGTCACTAAGGTCTTGGTTAGACTATCTGTTCGTTGGACTCTGAGATCTAAGCTTGATATCGCTTTTAAGCGTTTGAAGTCATTGATATTGTTGGGATACAAGAGGTGTTAGCTGGACTTCAGGAAGTGTGCTATTTTGACAGCGATATTTTTGGCATGCTAGCTTTGGTAGGCACCGGCCGTCAGCAAGGTGAACATTGGAACGCAATGAGGAATAGGAATCCTTTAATTCTCGTGTACCAAGCGAACTTAGTTGAATCTAAGTGGGGGAGAATCGTCCAGGTATCCATGGTAGAAGAAAGGGTCAAAGTGATATAAGACTATGGGGGAGCCGTAGCATTTACTAATGGTCAGTTAGGGTATAGTGTTGTAAGACTGCAGGGGAGCCGTATCATTCACTAGTAGTAGAGAGTGTTGTAAGATTGCAGGGGTGTCGTAGCGTTCACATATTCTTTCAGGTGATTTGGACTAGGACAGGCTAGTTCACAAGGCTGTGGGGGAGCCACAACATAGTTAGGACCAGGACCAGAGGTGATTGACCGATCAGTTATCCGGGGGCGAGCCCGGGTGGTTATGGGAATCTAGGTTAGAACCGGTTGAGACTGTTGAGCTAAGGGTTGGACCTTGTGATACAGGATCTTGTGAGAGAGTGGTGTATGTTTCTGTAGGGATGCGGCTGTGTAGCCCTGATATTGGATCTCATAAGAACCTGGTGGTCGGACCAGGTGCGAGACTGGAAGTCTCAGGGAATCAGCTAAGGGTATTTATTAATCAATCAAGTAAAGGATGACTGGGATTCATGGTACATTATGCAATTACTGATTCGAGGATATCTGGATAGGGGCAGAGTAACAATTCAGATTTGGATAGGAACCCAAATCGGACTTCGTGCAGGATTTTGTTTAAGTTAGATGGGATGCGGGGCATCTATATGACAAGGTCATCGATGGAAAAATTCCAGGGTGGTGAACGGGTTGGTTTGATGGTAGCTTAAGGCATTGTGATGTATCTTGGATGTCTCTATCCATAATAGAGCCACGACATGTTGGAATCAGGAAATGGTAGGTTGAAGGAGGTCGGGTATGATGTAAGACTACATCTATGCTGGTAGTATTCACCCTTTTGCATCAGATTCAGTGACGACAGGTTGTCAGCCTATCTCGATCGGATGGATCAAATGGCTTGAAGGAGATAGGGCAGTTTGGTTAGACGAGGTATTCTCCAGAGGTTGCAGGGAACTGCTGAGGGTGTTTTTGGCTCAGCAATCGGGTAGGTGTGCGGTGTTCCGGTCAGTTAATACATAGGTTGGGACTAGGGAGGTCCCCAAGTGTTCTTCAGGAAAGCAGCCATGTGGCAGCAAGAGGAGTAGGAGCGACTTCAGTGATTTGGGGTCTGTGTATAGAATTGCTTGTTATTCGGTAGTTGTAGTTGAACGGTGATTTTTTCCTTGTGGAAGCCTTAAGTTATTACGGGTGGAAAGTATTTTATTAAGGATGGTCTTCTGGTGGAATCAGTTCGGCAATGATTCAACGTAGGTAGTCTGTCAGGGAGACAGGCCATCTCGAGACTTCAAGTCTCAAGTTGAGTAAGTGCAATTATGTTGCAAGGAATTCGTTTCTTCAAACATCCTCTGCTCGCCAACTTCAACCTTATTGGTGGTTCTGCCTTTGATCATTTCTTCAACAGACTTAGCAGCCCAGATGGCCGCCTCAAGAGTAGGTGTCTGGCGCACTAGCACAATGTACTCCCATGGTAGTCCCTTTGTATACCTGTCGATTTTTGTTAGCTCGTCAGGGACGATACGCAAAGCAAACTCCATCTTGTCTGTGAAGGCATTGGTATACTCATAAATGGACATGTTGCCCTTTTTTAATGTCAAATACTGATTCTCTAGCTCTAGCATGTTTTGGGCTGAGCAGAAGTTGCGTTTAAATTGCACCAAGAATTTTGACCATGTCAATTGTAGTGGCTTATTGGGGCTTATGATCTTTCCCAAAGTGTTCCACCAACGAAAAACCCCACCCCTAAGCTGACGCACAACGTAAGTGGTTTGCAACTTGCCATTGCAACCACATGTTATGAAAGCTAGCTCCATCTCAGATATCCAATCCATAACTCTGAATGGATCTTCTTTCCTAGTAAAAGTTGATGGTTGGCAAGTCGTAAAGTTTTTATACTTACATTCATTCTTTTCAATTCATTCATCCTGGTTATTTCTCCTAACCAATTGTGGTTCGGCTTGACTAACGATTCTACTATACTTTGCTTCTTCTGACTGTTCAATGTTCAGTTTCGGTTGTATAATGGGTACATTAGGTTCATCCCTATTGTTCAGAAATATATGCCTCATCTTTTCCCTTTATTCGACCATTATAGCCCGAATGATTTCTTAGACTCCTACCACCGTGAGTGGCTCGAGTGCAGCTGCTACCTCTGGTGCACACTCAATCACTCGTGGCTTAGGTTGTTGATTACTGTTTTCAAATCCACTTTGAGTTCTCACTATTTTGATCTATACACCAAATCAGACATTTGGTATGCAGTGACGAGAATTAAGATAGGGAAATCTTTATTTACGATAGACGTATAAATCTCCTTATCACTCTAAAAATTTACATGTCAGTTCTAATATCGTAATTAAAACTTTAGAAATATTAACACATAAAATTTCTAGATCCGGCGGCAATAGACCATTAATCTGATAGCATCGTAAAGCTTACAAGGCATATTATAACATAAATCATTTAGCACACAAAAGTAATTTAGGCACCCCCCCCCCCAAATAAGCTAGTGCTCGTGTCTATTTAGGCATACATCCTAAACATAGCAGACACTCATCTCACAATCATCCCTAACAATCTGATTTTAAGTCTAGAAATAAATCATTACTCCTAGTTAGCTTACACTAATGCTCTGATATCAACTGTGACATCCCCATTTTCACGGCCAGAAAGACCGATTTGTTTATGTTAATTTTAAAATCAGAGTATCCTTTTTGAAAAATAGTATTGCGGAATTTGTTCCTATAAAACATGATAATGATATTATAAAAGCATTTCTGATGAAATGTATTTTATTATATTAAAACATTGGGATGTCATCATCAACGCAGAAACCTAAGCATAACAAAATATTACAATCCTTACAATAATTAAACTACTGGCCTAATTCTACTTGAATCTTTCAGCAGAATGTATCTTTCATATAGCCACATGTGATACAATAAACTGAGTAGGTCAGGTTGGGAAACCTGGTGAGTAAATAGGGATTTCAATCCCACAATGTAATAATAATGTCTAACTCTAACATCAAAATCCAACTATTATCATTAACATAGATACATCATATCTCTAAAACAATTTATCCCATCCCATCGATTCCACGTATAGATCCTATACAATGATCTTACAAGATCTAGCCTAAAGGATCAATATGAACAAAAAACTGATGACGCTACTTTAGAAATTCCCTGGCAACAAACGAGGATCAATAACTACATCAAATGAGGGGAATGGAATAATTTTCACCATGAACCTCCATTCGTAAAACAAAAAGACAATTAAGAAAGGGATGGCTATCTAGATAACTATGCCTAACAGTTATCTGACAAAGTGAGGTATTTTACCCCTAGACTAACCCTATCCGACAATACAACATCAAACTTTGCCTAGCAGTGGTTTGACACCACGAGGTATTTTTCTCCCAGACTCACCTTATCCGGAAATAAAACATCAGACATACTTGGTAGTGGTCTATTACTGACATTAGGAACATCGGTGTGCTGCTTGTGAGCTTAGAAAGAAAAGTAAGAAGAGTCACTTAACCAGCATCAAAACTAAGATTATTGAGCAACTAGAATTAATGCATATTGGTTTGTGTGGTCCATCACCCATCGAAAGTATTGGTGGTAATAAATATATCTTGATTGTTGTTGATGATTTTTCTCGATTTACCTGGGTGTTCTTTCATACATCAAAATCAGATGCCATTCAAAAGCTAAAAGATTTCATCAAGCAGATCGAGCATCAATTACAAAAACATGTTCGGAAAGTTCGCAGTGACAACGGTTTGGAATTCAAGAACCAATCGTTGAAGAATTCTTAACTGACAAAGGGATTGCTCATAACTTCTTTGGTCCTTACACCCCACTACAAAACAGTGTCATTGAAAGATGAAACCGCTCTCTTTTCGAAGCTGCAAGGACAATGTTATCATTTGTCAATCTTCCTATATACTTCTAAGATGATGCTATTGCAACTGCTGGTTTCATGCAAAAACGATCATTCATCAACAAAAGATAATTAATTACACCTTATGTGATTCTGAAGAATAGAAAACCTAACGTAAAATTCTTTCATGTGTTTGGTTCTGGGTGTTTTATATTTAATTCTAAAGAACAAAGGAACAAATTCGATGCGAAAGTTGATGAAGGCATTTTTCTGGGTTATTTGTTAACTTCGAAAGCATATAGAATTACGAACAAGAAGTCAAGAAAGATTGAAGAAACCTATTATGTCTCCTTTGATGATAATTATTTCAAGTATCAGAAAACAAATTGTCAATATGAGGACATCTTTACATCAATGAATCCGATGACTATTCCTCTCTCAAATCTATATGAAGAATTTCTAAATCTGTTTGACGAACCTGAAAAAGCCATCTCTTTTGAATCTAAGCCAAAAGAAAATCAAGAGGATGAACTAAAGAAGATAGTTGATGAAGCTACAGAAAATATCAAGACTTCTCACGAGTCACCAATTTCGAATGCTTCTAAATTTCCATCTAAACTACAACCTTCTGATGCTTCATTCTACGGGAAGAGCTCATCTTCGAGTCCTAATACCGATGCTTATTTCAAGGGGGAGGATCCAATTCCACACAATGGGTCAAATGCAAACTTCTAGGGGGAATGAAAACAATGATTATGATGTGCAATTGGAATATGAGGAAGTTTTTTCCAAAGTCGATCCAACCTACGATCTACGTCATCCTCCTATGACAAAATGGACTAAAAACCATCAAAAATCTAAAGTGATTAAAGAATCATCTTCAAGAGTTCTTACAAGGGCACAAAAAAAACGAAAGAAACTACATTATTTTCAAAAATGGAATTTTGCATGTTTAATTCGTTCATCTCTACAATTGAGCCTAAAACTGTCAAAATTGCTCTTGATCATATAGATGGGGTTCAAGATATGCTGGAAGAACTCAATGAAATTTAGAGAAACAAAGTTTGGAGACTAGTCCCTACTTTGAAGGATGCCTCTATCTTCGAAATGAAATGGGTGTTTCGAAATTAATTAGATAAGGAAGGGAATGTGATTCGAAACAAGGCACAGATGGTTGTGTAAGGATACTGCAAATAGGAAGGTATAGACTACGAAGAGACGTTCGTACTAGTTTCAAGACTTGAATCTATTCAGATCTTTCTTGCATATGCAGCTCACAAAAACTTTGAAGTTTTTCAAATGAATGTGAAGTCTGCATTTCTGAACAGTGAACTCGAGGAAACGGTCTACATGGAACAACCACCAAGTTTTGTTAATGAGAAACATACAAATCATTGTTATATATTGGATAAGGCTATGTATGGTCTGAAACAAGCACCTCGTGCATGGTATGAAACCCTTACTCATTTTCTGAAACAATCAAAATTTAAACAAGGTTCGGTTGACCCAACCTTCTTTCGCAAGAAAGATGCTGACCATTTAATGATCGTTCAAATTTTTGTTGATGACATCATTTTCAGATCCACTAATCCTATATTAACTGGTGAATTCCAAAAAACTGATGGAAACTTAATTTGAAATGAGCTCAATGGGTCCAATTAACTTTTTCCTTGGTTTAAACATTAGACAGAGTTCCGAGGGCATATTTATCAACTAAGAAGCCTACACGAAGACCTTGCTAGCGAAATTTGGAATGGTGGGTGATTCAAAGGTCAAAGTTCCAATGACGTTCGAAGCAAAGCTTACACCATCCTTGGACAAGCTAGCAGCTCGTATCACTCCATATCGCCTGATGATTGGATCTTTAATGTATCTAACATCAAGTCATCCTGATATTATGTTTGTTGTATGCTATTGTGCCAGGTTTTAGGTGAATCCCCGTGAACCACATATGATTGCTATAAAGAACATTTTTCGATATCTCAAAAGAACCACCTCTCTCATAACTTGGTATCCTTCTAATTCTGGATTCTTTGTGCAATAATTTTCCAATGTTAATTAGTGGATGTAAACTTGATCGTAAAAGCACATGTGGGGGATGTCAGTTTCTAGACAACAAACTTGTAAATTGGCAATACAAGAAGAAGACTTGTGTCTCTTTGTCCACTACAGAAGCTGAATACATTGCAGCTGCATCGTGCACTTCCCAAGTAGTGTGGATTTAGAATCAACTTAGGGACTATGGGATCAACATGAAAAGAATTCCATTATATTGTGATTCAGAAAGTGCAATCAGAATCTGCCATAATCCAGTGCAACACTACAAAACGAAACATATTGCACTGAGATATCATTTTATAAAGGAACATGTATAGGATGGAAATGTTGAAATACACTTTGTGAGATCCTCTGATCAACTGGCTAATATTTTCACTAAGGCCATACCTGAAATGACTTTTAATTGAATTTTACAAGGGCTAGGCATGATCGAAGCGGACTCAGATCTGAAAACCCTTTCGTAATCAGAAATTATTGTTCATATTCCGAATCGTTCCGATCTTGGAATTCATTTTAAAAATTTTGAGTCATTCCGAGATTTGGAATAGCTCGAAATCCACTGTTCATCAGGATTTCAGAAGTCTTTTGTATCCTTTGTATATTAAGTATCTTCCAATTGATTTCAAGCTTTGGAATGGTTCAAAAATTACTTTTCATTTGTGCTTCTAAATTTATTTTCTTTAATAATTTTATTTACTTTTTGTTTTTCATTTGTTTTCAAAAAATCCAAAATCACAAGAATATTTACTTTTTTAAGAAAAACCAAAAATAGCAATCTTTTCATAAAATCTCAAATACCAAAAATATTTTTCTTTTAAGATATAATCATTCACTTCCAAGGTACATATTATTCATTATCTCAATTCATTACGATGGGGCAGATATAATTTCAAATCTGTGTACTAGCTAAGTGTCCCTAGAAGCATGTTGTCCCACGCCTCTAAAACTCTATGTTTGAAGCTTTAATGAAACTTTCATTCCATTTGTTTCTTCCCAATCAGGATGATAATTCACATAAGTCATCAAGCTACCTTAATCGTCTCACATTGAGTTAAGAGTTGACTGCTTTGTCATCAATCTTTAGCAGAGGTACACTTTCTCCTTCAGAACCAATCTCAAATTTCTCCATCAACTTTGCATTCATAAATGTAACCCTTGAGACTCTCAACAATTAGCACTGAGGTTTATGGATACACAACTTTGTGTTGATGATCTTGAAGTTGTTATCACCATGATTTTAAGTGAAAACCAAAATCCAAAACTCATTTCTAAATTGACGGTGAATAATTACATGTTCTAGATCTTTTCACCAAGGAATTAATGAATAAAAGCTTTTTGGTTTGTACCCTTATTGTGTGAAATCTCTTTTTTATTTTTATTTTTTAGTGATCTTAATGAAATGTTCTCAACCCAAAACATTTCTTCCCATGAGGCCTAGTTTTTTTTTTTTTTTTTTTTTTGAGATTTCCTTATTATCATGCCACTTAAATAATTTCCAAAGCATACATATTCTTATGGCTACACTGGTCAAACAAGTACCTCTCTCAGATTTTCGGACTTATGTCAAGTCTCAGAATTTCGTTGAAGCTTAATCCACCCTTGCAGCGTAACTAAAAGTATCCTTTCATTATTTCTTAAGTAGATGATTGTAATTCAATAGGATACCACACAAGCACTTCAGAGTCTCTCTTGACTCAAAAGGAAGAGATCGTTACACGGGATTCATCTGATTTCATGTTAATTTTATTTGACATCACAGAATCCTATAAATATAATTTGATTTATTTCTTTTTCTTTTGGCACACTCTTGCACAAAAATCATTATGATTTTTCAAAGTCTGGTTCTAATTCTGAATGATTGCTTTAAACTCAGAGAATAGGTCTTCATGGATTGGGTGTTAATTCTGAATGAATTGAAACTAAAATGGTGGATTTATTGGGGATAAGGATTCAAATCAGGTGCGTTCTTTTCAAATCCCTAACATCACACATGTCAGTTACATGGCTTTGACACATGAAGAGCTATCACGCCATCCTAGGCTACTTTTATGGGATAATGGAACGTCAATCGGCGGTTTTCTTTCACCACTCATCACATGACATATATAAGGGTCTTCGATGGTTTGTTTTTTCTCATGGCTCATATGATTTTCAAAGTGAAAACCCTTTTCTCTATACTTTTCATTATCATCCTCGAAGCTTCAATGGCAGGATCCTTAGAAACCACTTCATTCGTTGATCAATCCACCTCTATCGTTATATTGAACATTAAGCCAAGTCAAAATCTCATTCTTGATATGGAGTCTTCTCGCTACCATGAAATCCTAAGGTTAATGATTGAATGTTTAAGGTTCTTGGCACTAGCTTAAGCTCTAACCATGGTAGAATCGGTTCCTCTAATTCATCTTTCTAAGGCGTATTCTTCTGCCACCTAGATTCAAGCTAATGGAATCATTACTTTCAAGGTTGCCATTAACAGGACCTCGATCAACAAAGCCCATTTTTGCAAAATTCTAGGGCTTGCTTCATTTGAAGGACTCGTTGATCTAGAATCAGCCTCTAATAATGCACTCATCGAGATGTTTCACCAGATAGGATATATTAGAGACATATCTCTTTTGTCAAAGTCTAGGAAGCCCTTTCTTCCTCCTGTGTGGAACAGGCTCTTTACTTTTTTGTTCAAGAGTTTTTCTGAATGTGTTGCTGGATTTGACAATGCAAGTAAGCTATTCTACACCATTATCTATAGTCTATACCATGACATCAATCTTGACTATGGTTCGATTTTGTGGACATAGCTTATTCAGAGTACTGCTTGCACCACTCGTAATATGGAGCTCTCGTGTGCTCGATTTTGGTCTAGCCTAGTCAAACGTGCCCTAACTCATTACAAGGTTCCATTGGTTCCTTATTCAATCGTAGTTGCTATTCTGATTCTTCAAACTTCAACTTTTATGATGTATGACCCAACCAAGTTCGCTTTTGTGGGATCTAATCTGGAAGCAATGTTGGGAAAAATCCCTTTTGATTATGTGATTGTGAATGAGTATTACAAGTATTCGACATCTAGTGTTCGCCCCATGTCAGATGAACTTCGTAAATCAATAGAGGAAGCAAACAAATCAAAGAGGGGGGGGGGGAATAGAAAAGAGAAAGTTGCTCCTTCTGAAGTGGTAAAAACTTCGAAGAAGGTTAAAAAGCATGAAAGGAAACCAAGATCACCATCTCTGGTGGTTCAGGAGGCTTCGGAATCCAGAACTCATACTGATATTCAGGATGATGCTACTATTTGGAATGAAGTAGAATGCACATCAACAACTTTGGAACCAACTCCAACTCAACAATTCTGAAGGTTATCTACTCCACCATCATCTACAATCACCTATACCATTCTAACTACTTCCATTTCTCCACTACCACCAAAGATTTTTGTGGGTGTTTCTCATCCACAGATCTCCATTCCACTTTCTACACCTGTCTTTACCGATTTCACTGTTCCTGCTACTTCCAAAATCACAGGTACACCAGAAGTCACTGTCACCAAATCCATTTCGGAGGAGGTACATACTTTCTGCATTCATGTCAATGTATCTTATACGGGGGGCAAATGCCAACATTAGTGTGATAAAGAAACTAGTAACCTCTACAACTTCTCCCACCTTTGACTCCGATCTGGATATTCTCTTTGGGGATGATCAAGCAAATTTTTGCAGACTTTGTTTTCAGCCCATTCACCATCAACAAAACCAGTGATGATGATGACACACAGATTACACAAGGCTAATTTAAACAGCTTAATGAGAAGTTGGATTCTCTGCTTGAGTCTTCCAAATCCTCATCTCACTATGAGTACATGTTGAAATCCCATTAAGCTACTGTTGAGATACTAAGGAAGGAAAATACAAAAGTCCTTGAAGACTCGAGCAAGGCAATTCAAGGTTCAAAGAAAAATATATCAGAAACAATCGAAAAAGTTGAAAAACTACATGATGCAATGAGAAAATTCATGACTGAATTCAAAAGCTCTTTTGAAGAAAGTACCACAGCCATCAATAACGTTATTCCAGGTCTGGGTTCCACTCTCCACCCTGAGAAGGATGCACTTTCTTGTTTCTGTTCCGACATCAAACTCGACAACACTGATTAAACTCATATGTTGTTTCCAAAATCGAAAAGCTTCATCAAGACCTTGCAGCTAAGAATAATCTCTTGGATAATTGGTTAAAAAGACTGAGAAAGCCAAGGTCCTATCGGTAAAGCTGTAATATACCAACAAGCTTCTGGATGATTTGGAAACTAAGCGAACAGTTGTTAAAAGCTATGTTTCTGAGATTAATCAATATCTTCACAGGATGGTGGAGACTCGTGACTCCACTCGCAGTCTCAGTTCAGTAATATCTTTAGGATAAGCTTAAACCAGTCTTTTTTGTGCTAAATTAGATTGAGGGTGTTTCGAATAATGATGCTCTTTCGAAACAAGGGGAGACAAAGTCATAAAAGAACACAAGGAAGAATCCCAGGCAAAGCAAAATAATGGTGAACACCATCAAGAAAAACCGAAAACTGATGCTTAGAAGGTTAATGAAGCTTCTACATCAAGTAATGGAAAAGAAAATTTGGTTAAAGAAGAAAAAGAAGAGCTTTCTGAAGGCGAAAAGCTTGTGAGAAAGAAGCATGATAAGGAACTTGATGATCTTTTGATTCTTCAAAAAAAGTTAGAATATAAAGAAAAGGAAGCCAATATTTCTAGAGTCACTCTTGAAACTCAGAAGTTTCTCTTTCCTCCTTAGATGATGGAACGAATTCAGAGGGAAACAATTAATGATCCTAACATCCACTGGCTGGAGCCTTCTGCTTCTTTTGATCTGAATAATGTGGTGGATTCTCAACTTGATTTCCCAATCACTCCTAGGGCTTTTCTGTTTCGATTTTTTCATAAGATTGAGAATGCGCTGTTTTCTAACTATGATGTTAATCATATTCTCTTCCCTTTATATCTTCAATATGCCAAGCCTCAATTCATGACTTGGAGTTCATAAAAGATTGTTGCTTTGAAGGTTTATGCTCCTGTTCTGAATGAAAACTTTGTCAACATAAAGTTCAAAGGATTCCAAGGAGCAAGTCATACTGAATATGAATTCAGCTTGGAAGACTTACCATGCATGAATCCATAAGATTGGATTACATTGTTCTTGATTGTCAAAAGATGAAAAGACTTATGAGCCTATTGTTTCACAACTGAGAAGGATGTTTATTTGCTACATTCATTTGATGATATATACCCCGAAGAGGTGTGTGTGTGTATATATATATATGTATATAAACACACAAAGATCATTTGAGGATATATACTCCGAAGAGGTATATACAAAGATAGTGTGATGTGTGTGTATATATATATATATATATATATACACACACACACACACATCACATCACACTATCTTTGTATATACCTCTTTAGGGTATATATCATCAAATGATCTTTGTGTGTGTGTGTGTCTCTCTCTCTCTCTCTCTATATATATATATATATATATATATATATATATATGTGTGTGTGTGTGTGTGTGTGTATGTGTGTGTGTGTGTGTTTGTGTGTGTGTGTAGTTATTATCGTATATATGTGTATTTGATAATTATATTTATGATCTCATAATTATCTAATATATATATATATATATATATATATATATATATATATATATATATATATATATATATATATATAAACACACCAATTATGGTTATTTTAACAAGATATTTAGGTAGCGTAACAACTAGGTACATTGCATATCTTAAATCTTGTCTAGCATAACTCCTAGGTACTTAAAGTTTCCTAGGGATTTGGGCATTATAACATCTAGGTATTACATACTCCTAGATTATTGGACATCATATCTTTTAGACACAAATCATAGCTTATATCTAGGCATAGTATCAAAAGTTATACTATCCTAAAGTATTTTGCTAATAATAAAATGACTTAATATTTATAAGATTTTTTTTATAAAATCATTTGTTAAGTATGTATTCCCCCTGGAAACATTTTAAAACAGTAAAATAAGGGTCATGAACTCAGTCTATTTAAGTATCGGGGAGCGCCCGAACTGTTGCAACCAAAGTTTCTTACCATTGAGAGGGTATTGAAGTATATATAGAGAGTTTGGTGGTTAATATGAGATGAAAAACTAGGAAGCAAGCACCCCTATTTATAGTGATGGTGCGTGTCGGACATTCTCCTGCACACCGTGCACGTGCTTCGTGGCCCATCTCCAACGTGTCACCCTTCTGGTGTTCCATGTTTCCAAATCCCGACGAATTTAGGGTTAGATGTGTGGAACTGGCATGGCACACACATTAACGCGCACCCTTTATTTCTTTTTAAAAATTCATATTTTCTTCATATGAACTTTGTTTCTTACCCTCTTTATATATTTGTGTAGCTCTTTCCTAGAACTACAACTTTCCTTTAGGTTGCATCTTTAATTTTAACTTTCATTTTTACCCATATTTTTATATTTTATAAAAATCGTATCTCCTTCATATGACTTTCGTTTTTGCCCTTCTTTCGTCCCAACTTCTTATCTCATTCTTTACTGCAAATTTCCTTTTTGTAGTGTTAACCGAAACTCAACTGTTCTCTTTTTGCTATTTTTGACGTCAATAACGTTATTAATGTGGTTGGTTTATATTTATCATAAATCATAACTCTTCGAATTAGAGTTAGATTTTCTCGATGCTTTTAATTTTTGGGATCATTAGGTCGCATATTTTCAAAATACGCTAACCAGTTTAACTTTTTGATTACTTTATTTTCGACTCAACTTTCCATATTATCCTTTAATATGGGAAGTTTTTGTATTTATGAGTCGAACCTAACTCCTAGTAACCATTAATGACAGAAAATTCTCAACTGTTACAGAAATAAAGGCCAACCTTATTGAGCAACAATCGAAAGTAAAACTTTAACAGTAACCATCTTTGCAACATGAGAGTATCTATCTAAGAAGTCAACAACTTCTTGTTGGTTGAAGCCATTAGATACCAAACACGCCTTATAACACTCTATTGATCCATCAAATTTTCATTTTTATTTTGAAAACCCATTTGTTTCCTAGATATTTTTCGATTCGGTGGTAATGAAAAAATGGTTCACATGTTGTTAAACTGTAAGGCTTTCAATTCTTCGTCCATTGCTTCATGCCACTCTAAATGGTGTACAATTTCTTTGTAACTATTTGGCTCGGTTTGAATGGCTAAATCATAAACATTTGCTTTATGTGAAGAAGAAAGTTTTGAATAAGAAATGACATCGGATATGGGGTATTTCACTGAGCAAGAGCACAATGATAATCTCTAAGATAATTATGACAAGTATGATGTCTTCAAGGTTTATTTGAAAGTGTCGGATGATCTAGTGGAGTACTAGAATTATCAACAAATACATCCATGAGTGGAGTCATATGGGGTGATGAACTGATGTGATTATCTATGATTCCAACATCAATGGGTTTTAGGAGTGACATGTAGATTAAATGGATTGATGGGTTCTTCAATGGAATAATGATGAAAAGGAAATGTTTCCTCATGAAAAACAACATCACGAGAAGTGAATATGTGTCTTTTTCTAAATCAAGAAGTTTATATGTTTTCATACACTGTAGATAACCAAGAAATATAGAAGCCCTTTCCCTTGGTTCAAATTTTGTTCGATGGGAAGTCAAAGACATGATTATACACACACATTAATAGTTTCATGATTTGAGATTCCGCGATGTTTTTCTTTGTGACAATGATTTTGGATTATGGTTTATGAACAAATGGTTTTGTTTTGATTATAACATTATGAAAATTGGTGTTTATTATAAATTAAAATTTGAAAATTTGATTCTGTATATCTGGAAGTTACATGGTGTCATGATGTTTAGGTCATGTCAATAGACCTAACATCATCACCCATAAAAACACATTATGAGTCGCTGGTTCATTCTTCAATAGGAATGCAGTCAGAGCCTCGGGTTCCTCCCATGGCTGGGAGCTTAAGGTTTCATTTTCTATTTCACTCCCCGATGGGGGTTCTTTTCACCATTCCCTCATGGTACTATTTCGCTATCGGTCACCAATGAGTATCTAGCCTTTGAAGGTGGTCCTTGCTAATTTACACAGAATTCCACGTGCCCCATGCTACTCGAGTCAGAGCATAAGCTAGTGATGCTTTCGGCTACTGGACTTTCGTTATCTATCATGCAACATTCTACTGCTTCGCCTAGCAGCACGACGCTAAATACATAAATACAAAAAAAAAGTACACTGGCCTCTAAAATGCACACATTCCATAATAGTTCTTTACATCTCAGAGTTATGATTTTGACTATTTGATTGCAAATCAAACAACGAAATTCATAAAAATAACATGGTTCACGGTATCCTTAGCAAAGGGCAAAGCCATTCTTCACCTCATCAATTTTATTTACGCTTTTTCTTTTTTAGATTCCAGTTTATATACGAGGATACGAGATATGTTTAGTTCGGTATGTGTCATTTGGAAGAGTATTTTCAAAAAAAGGGTTAATTACTTAAAAGGCATGGTAGCACCGCTCAATTGGATTGCCTAACAACACAGCCAAGATCTGATGACCCGATTTCATTATTTGCACTGAACATAAAGAACCTGATATTACCAAAATGAGTAACGAACGTTGGTTTTTGTCAATATTTAAATAATCATAGTTTTTGTATACTTGTAACCAGTAAACTTGTTTGATACGTTTCACCAATAAACTTATTTGATTTTGCTTAGTAATTTTGTTTGATATATTCCTAATAATGTAATACCATTAATGGTAATTACGAATAATAGTACCTTATCAAATAAATTACTAGTAAAAAATATAATTATGTAAAATTGGACAAAATCCATATCCACTAGAATTTTCTAGGTACTTATATTAAATAATAAAAAATCAAATTATATCTTCCACTCGTTTGAACTACCAACTAGTTACGTCAACCATGACTCCATCCATCGTTTCAACGAAAAAATAGTAGCCAAATTCAAAACAAAGTACAACTTATTGTGCATATCGTACAAATGCTTACAACAATGTTGTCAGGGGTAGGTGATTTTATCGCAGTAGTATTTATATGGCCGTTCACCGACTACCATTTAGAAACCTAACCTGAAATCTGGCGTTGCTGATAGATTCAGATCGACGGAAAATGGCGGATGAAGTGAAGTTGTATGCCGTTGCAGGAAGTCCATTCGTTTGCAGAGCAAAAATCGCTTTGAATATGAAGGGAATCAAGTACGAAAACTTCGAAGAAGATATGAGCAACAGGAGTGCCGAACTTCTCAAGTATAATCCTGTATATAAGAAAGTACCGGTGCTGGTTCATAACGGAAATCCGATCTCAGAATCTCTTCTGATCGTTGAGTACATTGATGAAGTTTGGAAAGGAGTTCCAATTTTGCCTCAGGATCCTTATGAGAAGGCTGTTGCTCGATTTTGGGCCAAATTCATTGATGATAAGGTAATAACTAATAATTTCCTTCTCCCCTAATCGCTACTGGTTTTTGTATAGTTATGTAATTGTTAGTGGATGTATTCACATGATTTAATTTCAGTTGAGTATTTTGATAAAAGAAGGAAATGATGCATCACAGTCTTTAACACTTTTGTTCCTACATTGACGATTACATTATATGTTTTGTTCAGTGCATTCCTGCAATATTCAAGGCTTTTGGCCCCGATGGAAATGAACAGACTGATGCAGAAGCTATCGAACAACTACAAATACTAGAAAATGAACTGAAAGTCAAAGGTACCAAATTTTTTGGAGGCGAGAACATTAACCTGGTAGACATTGCTGCTGATTTCATAGCCTATTGGCTTGGAATAATCCAAGAAGCAGCAGAAAAAACGTTGGTAACCAACGACAAGTTTCCAAAAATAACAGTTTGGGCTGATGACTTTGTCAACCTTGAACTTGTTAATCAAGTCTTACCTCCAAGAGAACACCTGCTTGCATTTTTCAAGAAACGGTTTGGTAAGGCATAATGGTAACTGGCATTTATAAATAGTAAATGTAGTCGCTTTTTACGGTATGAGTTTTTATGAATTTGAATTTTCTGTGTATAACATCCATCGATGTTGCAAGAAGAAGCTCTTTGTGGTTTTCGAAGTTAAAAGTTCCTATAACATTCATGGATGTTGCAATAATCGGTTGTTATCGTAATATATTGATTTTGTTTTGTGAAATATATGTAGTTTGTGGCATGAGCATTTGGTATGCTTTTGTATGCAAAGTTTCCATTTTGTTTTTAATTGAACTTGAGATGACAAAGAAGATATCTTCGACTATATGGTGCCCATGGGTTGTTAGCTTGTTGCTTTTTTCATGTTAAAGGAGCTAATATATCAAGTCAATTAAATGACAGTAAATAACGGAAACAGTTGTATGGTTTTAGATAAATTGTACTTTCATCTACTTTTTTTATCCCCATCCCCACAACCGCATCCTCTCCTTTCACCTTCATCCATCTCCGTTCACCTTCATCCATCTCTTGATAATGGTATCCATCGCCACCACCTAACCTGCCAACAAAGAGAGAGAGAGAGAGTTTCAAACTTAAATCTTAAGTTCGGATTAAAAATCCAGTTTATTTTAGTTTTATCTTTTCTCCCACCTTCAGAAGAATAAAACATAGACATGTCGTCTATCATTACAATTTTCTGAAAGGTAACTATCTCAGTTTCATATCATATAGAAATTTATATAGAATTTTTGAAAAAGACTTTCGAAAGGAAAGACTTACTATCTTTGGGATCTGATCCTACACCGCTGCTCAATACGTTAGTGGATCGACTCTATTACATAAGTGGATTCCTAACGTTTGTCTCACATCATGACATAAGTAAGCAGTTATTATTGTTTTGGCCCAAAACCTCGCTAATTGATCTTTACGGTGCTTACTCTATCAATTAGATCATTTACCCATAGAATAAAACAGCTAGGCATATCTATTTCTTCATATTTCAACTTCTATGAAGTTTATTTTCTACAGCTCATAAAAATCGTTGTTTTAGACGATGCATATGTAGAAAGCCCAGTTTTCTAGTATTTACTAGCGAATTTGATCTTTCTTTACTTTTTTCTTTCTATAGCGGAGATAGTCGCACGTAATGACAGATCACTGCCATATTATTAAAAGCTTGTGGTAAGAATGGGTTTCGTTCGAGCGCTTGAAAATAATATTCTAAAACTTTCGTATGCTCTCCATTACTTGTGTGGATAAGTTATATGTTATAGAGTATATAACTTCGGTCATAGGGATCAATTTCTTGTCGCATAGTTTCATAATAATTCTGTAAAGCTTCCGCATAATTTCCTTCGGATTGAGCTGACATCCGTTACGATCGTCATTCAATTCAAAGAATTTCCGTTACAGAACCGTACATGAGATTTTCATCGCATACGGCTCCTCCCTTATGTGCATAATGATAAAATGATAAATAAGATGAAAATCTTATCATTATGAACTGAGAGAGAGAGAGAGAGAGAGAGAGAGAGAGAGAGAGAGAGAGAGAGAGAGAGAGAGAGAGAGAGAGAGAGAGAGAGAGAGAGAGAGAGTAAATGCGATGGGTCACGAACCACCCAAAGTGAAGCTACACTAAGGGTAAGTAACAAATTTAGCAGTGGTGGTGGTGGTCTGACTTACAAGAAAGATGATGTGAAGAGTAGTTTGTAGATGGGTAAGGTGATCGGTGGGTGGCAACTAAGAACCAAGGGTGTGGTGGCAACACTTTCTCTTCTTTCGGCCGGCTATATATTCATGGCATTCCCTTTTTGGAGCGGGGTTGTGATATGGTTTGAGATTGGAATTGGAATTGGGTTTATTGAACGGTTTCAATGGGGTTGAATTTGGGTTGGAACTGGAATTGGAGGTCGGGTTGAGATTAAAATTGGATTGGATACGACCAATATATTGGAAAAGCATATCATGACCAAAAGATAATATGGTCTAAATGATTTGCAAAATACTAGTCACTAGACCATTTTATAAAACTAACATTTTTTTATTATAAATTTTATATTAAGATGTGTTGATGTGTTTTAATAACGTATCTCATCGAGTTTTAAGTTACTAAAATATACTGGCATTAAGAATAAGTTGAATATACTAAAATAAAATTAATTAGAACATCAAAATGTATACCTGGATTTTTAAATGTCAATATACAATAAGCGTTTCTAATATACAAAAATGTTTGTAATATTTAGTTTGTGACAATTTATTATGGTCGATTTTATTCTATTACATATCAACCAAATGTTCTATATTATTCAACTTTTATTCTAAACAATGTCGTGGACATCGAAGGATCAAAATGCAACGTCGCGTTTATTTGGCATCGGAATCATGGATTTGGATCTCCAACATCAGGCACGTATGCTTGGTTGTCTTAAAAGCACATTACCTTTCGTGTATCGTGGAGTCCCGCTAGGGGGCAAACATGCCATTGAAGAAAAATTTGAGACCGATAATTGATAAATTTCAATCTCGATTATTGGTTTTGAAGGCGAAAACACTATCATTTAGGGGAAGACTTACTTTACTAAAAGTGGTGTTCAATAGTCTACCTACTTATTACTTTTCTTTCTTCAAGGCTTCGAACATGATCATTGATGAACTTGAAAAGATGAGGATGTGATTTCTATGGAGTGGAAAAGATTCTAATACTAAAATACATTGGGTGTATTAGTGAAAAGATATAGGTTCCAAAAATGATGGAGGGTTATATGTTGTGTCTTTAAAAGCCCATAATCTAACTTTACTTACAAAATAGTGGTGGAGACTCAAAGAAAGCTCTAGTAGCTTATGGAGAGCATGCATAACTAGTTTTCACAATCTGAACAGAAAACCGGTTAATTACTACAATCGCAAAATCCTCAATTTTTGGAGTTTGGAGTAATATTGCCAACACCATCAAATTTCTCACTGAATTTGATATTAATTATCATGAACTCTTTACATTAACTCCTGGTTTAAATGTTAGCATTCTATTCTGGAAAGAGTGTTTGTATGGTTCTTTAACACACATTTCTCACATTTATATGACTTGGAAGGAGCGAAACCCTATCTAGTCTCTGATAGGATTGAACAACTTTCAATGTAGATGAGAAATCACGGGTTACGAGCAGGGAGGTTTTGTACAAACTAGATAATTTATGCTCTACGCTTCACGGGGTTAATATACAATCGACACAAAATGGGTTTCATTTCAATTTGAACGCATATGGCAAGTACACGGTAAACACTTTACATCATGAGATTGATTCCCTTCCTACCCATTTTTAAGAAACAAAGATAAATCGATCAAAATAAATTCCTTTGAAAATCCGATTCTTCATTTGGAGGGCAGCTTTGGATAGACATCCGGTGGCAGCAAATCTTGCGTGTAAAGGAATCAAGGTACAATCAACTATATGTCACTTGTGCAACATTGAAAAAGAATCATGAAATCATTTATTAATTAGATGTCGCGTGGCAATGGAGACTCAAGATACGATTTTAAAATGGTGTGGGATACCTACCACTCCATTTGACAACATTAATATTGAATTTATCAACTTTGAAGCTACGTGGGGGAACTGTCCAAGGAAGAGGAAGATGATCAATGTGGTATGTTATGGTCTCTTGTGTTTCATCCGGTTGGCCAAGAACAATAGGGCGTTCAAAGGGTTACACATAAATCCTGCTAGGATTGCTGATGATGTGGTCTCTGAAACTTTCTTGTGGTTCAAGTTTAGAACCTCGAATATAAAATGTAGATGGATAAATTGAAGCATTTCACCGTTTTGTTAAAACTTGCTAATCGTGTGACCTTTATTTAATATATTTGACGTTTCCAAACAAAAACAATGTTATGGATGGTATCAATAGATAAAGCTAATATATCATTTAGTGTTAGCTAAAAATTACTTAGAATAATAGATAAAGGTAATACTTCATTTACTATAGGCTAAAAGTTTGGTAGAGGAAATTATATGAATACTTTTGGTTTGTAATAATTCATAAGTTTGCTTCTTAACTATATATATATTTTTTAATTTATATTTTTTATGATTTGGTTTTGTTTCTCGTTTAATGTCCACAATGATTATTAAATTTTTTCTTATTATATTTAGCCTTTTTTTTTATAATTTTTTTATTGATTTGGATTTTTTTTTGTTAATCTTCTCAATGTTAAATGAAGATTGGGTGTCCTACCAACATTAGCCTTTTTTTAGTATCACGTTAAGTTTCTTATTCTTTTAGTATAAAATAGTGTTTAGGGTGAGCTGTTTAGATATACTTTTTGTGCAAGTATTTTTCCTTTCCCTATTTTTTATTACCTTTCTTCCCTGCACTAAAAAATTATTCTAGTTTATTTTACAACAAAGTCGTTCAATTGATTTCAAACCAAGGACAGGAAAATCAATTTGTAAGCTCTCTTCGTCACTGATTTCAGAAAATAAAAACCACTAGGTTTTAAACGTAGAAAACGATCTGATGGTGCATATCGACGATGATAATTGTTATAGTGGGAATGAATGTTGCAGATTTGGTATACGATACAGAGTGGTGGTTGTCCGGTGGTTTCTAACGGTTGGTGATGCCTTTAAGGCTGTGGGGAGTGGTCACCACCAACCCACTGAAAAAATGGTATCACCTCTACGTTAAGTCAGCTTCACCATCAACTCAGTAAACATAGGAAATGGTCACAACTCCACAATTATATATATATATTTAATTTTTTTATGATTAAATTAAATAAAAACATAATTTAAATAAATATTAAAATATTTTATACTAATTGATACCACATTAAATTAATTAAAAAACTTAATTTATAACATAAATACAAAAATATATATATTTTAAAAAAAATAATAATAAATCTATATTTCATTTTATATATATATATATATATATATATATATATATATATATATATATATATATATATATATATATATATATATTGGTTTTCAATACATGTTTAATAATTATATTCATTTATGTTGATTTTCAATACATAGTTAATAATTATGAAAAAGATAAATAATGATTTTGATTAATTTTTTAATAATAATAGACCAAAGTTTTTGATATATCTATTATAATAATTAAAGATCATTTTGTTACATGTTACATTTTTATTTATTTTATAACATATCGTTTTGTGGTTATTTTAAATTAGCTTTTATCCTACATGCCATTTTATGTTTTTATTTTCTATTTTATTAAATTGACAATAAAAATGGTCTCTATGGTATGCATTTTTTTTGGATTTTCGTCCAAACTTCATATTTTTTGGTTTCGTGGTCCTTTTGAGCTAGTTTCATTACATAGTTGGTCCCTCCATCAAGTAAAATGACTGTAATACCATTGGAATATTTATTTTCTATTTTTCTTTCATTTTTTAAAACTAATACTTATTTATTTATTTAAATAATTTAAAAATAAGAGGGCCTACCCCTACTCACTCACTCACTCACTCACACACACACACACACACTCTCTCTCTCTCTCTCTTTCTCTCTCTTTCCCTTAAACACATTTTGTTTCCTTCGGACATCATCTTTTAACTAGATTTCAAGCTTTTCTATGGAGAAACAAAGAAAGTCAAACATTAATTAGGAAAGAATAAAATGAACATAGTAAAAAAAGGTGATAGAGGTGGAATATATTCAGAAGATTAAGCATTTACCCAATTTTTTATGTTCTTTTTCTTGTTATTTTTGTATGGGACAATCCCAATTTTACGACCAGAAAAGACCGATTTATTTATGTTAATTTTCAAATCAGAGTATCATTAAAAGAATAATATTGTGGAATTTGTTCTAAAAAACATGATAATGATCTTATAAAAATATTTATGAAGAAACATATTTTATTTATATTAAAAACCTTGGGATGTCGATTATCGATACACTACATAAGCATAAATGAAATAATACAGGCCTTACACTAGTTTATCTAAACTACAGGCCTATAGGAATCCATAAATCTCTCATCATATCATCACATATGTGCTCTTGTGCCACTACCTATAATATAAAAAACTAAGGGGGTCGGGCTTGGACGGCTGGTGAGTACATGGGGTTTTCAACCCATAATAATTATATATTTATTTATTATTATCAAATCATCAACCCGATTACCCATTACTATTATTCTCATTCTTTGTCCCTAACATCTAATTTCAAGGGACCTATCATAAGGATCATCTTCAGGATAAACAGTAATGCTTAGATGAGTCCATAGGAATATATTTCAGTAAAGCAACCAGAGGGGGATGGTGTACACCTTGTGAACACTAAGTTCAAAAATATCTAGAGGTTCCGAACATGCTAGCATTCCACTGGATTGTTTATAATAGTTTGTGGTCGTTATCTATACTCCGCTAGACAACCGGATCATCTTTAAAATCGAGTAAAACACACACACACAAGCACATATATACATACATACATACATACATACATATATATATATATATATATATATATATATATATAATTTAAAATCGAGTAAAACATATATAAATCATTCATCTAGCATAGATATCACGAACACAGATAATAGGCACATATGACATGTAATTCTCTTAAATACTTTATATCTATATGTAAGATGAAAGTAACTATGTATTAACATTGTAAAATGGGTGACTGGTGATCTGGGAAGAGCTTTGCCTAACACCTTAGATAGGCCTGTCAAATCGGGCCGTCGTGTCGTGTTTTTGTCTGACACGACACGACACGACACGATGTCGTGTTTTTTTTTCACTAACACGAAAACGAACCAATTAAAAAACGACAACACGACACGACGACACGACAATGATAATATTACATAACTATTAGTTTATTTAATTCATATTTAATCATATATAACATGATAAAAACGACAAACACGAAAAACACGACAAACATATGCTCAATCGTGTCCATTTCGTGTGGATTTGTAAACACGAACACGACACGACACGACATCGTGTTTTTTATACTTGACATGGACACGACACGAAAACGAATTCGAATTTTGATTTCGTCCCAATTTTGTGTCGTGTCGTGTATTTTTGTCGTGTCGTGTCATAAATTGACACCCCTAACCTTAGATATTCCTTGATGTGACCTAAGTATAATTACTATAGAGTTTTAGTATAATGATCCTAGAGATTAAGAATAGTCTAGATCGTCACTAATCCCAATGTCTACATCATTATCTATCAAGTAATGATGAACTAGGCAGGACACCTGGGAGACAGGATCATTTCGGCAAAATAGCTTTCTTAAATCCAACAACAAAGCTAACATAACTATTCTAGGCACCTCTCTCGCAAGCAGATCAATTAGTATAACGACATGGAACTACTGATAAATATTATTTATAGGTTCCTAATGAAGACTTATGCCTATAAATATAAGTTACAAAGAAAAGACTAGAATGTAGCTTAACTTACAGAGGTTCTTCCTGACAAACGTTGGGAAATTAAACTGATAGAGCTTCTACTCGCTATCTACTACTTCTTCAGGGATCACAGGGCTTGGCCAAAGACTAAAACTAAGGGAAATGGGCTAAAATTGAGAGAAGTTGTAACACCCTATTTCGACACGTTTCTCATTTTAGGGTTGTAGGCAATAAACGGATCAAGTGAGGGCCTTAGGGTTCAAGGAAATTGGGTTTAGGCTCTATTGGGTGTTGATAATATGGGTTATGCAACCCAAGCGCTTAGTGTGTGTTGGAGCATTAGGGGCATATCAGGAAAAGCGATGTTCGACCTTCTTGCATGAAATACGGATTTTTGTTCCAGAAGTTTTTAGTCCAATATAATTAGATAATGTTGTAGAGCTCTTCAATACTTTTACAAGGATATAAGGACCGTCGAAATCGGAGCTCGAACGAAGAATTTATGGCCTTCAGAAGTTATGAGGTTTTTGGGTAAAGCCTAGTACACAGGGTGTACAAGGTGTACGCTGGGAGTACTAGCTCAGAATGATCAACAAGGGATAACCTAGTATGATGGGCATACCAGGAGTAAGCATAGCGTATGCACTCAGGTGCCAAACCATAATTTGGAGGTTTTGAGCCCTATTTACGTTCCTTAACTCACTCTAACCCTTTCCATTCTTAGCCTCCACCCCCTTAAACGTTCTCCCTTGAACCCTAACCCTAGATGGTTCTTGGCGAGAAAAAGAAGGTGTTTTCATGTGCCTTTGAAGGAAGAAGAAGGTGGGGACTCTTCTTAGAAGCTTGAAGCAACCTTGGATCTAGAAGTTCTCCTCCCCTATTCATCTCCATAAGGTGTAAAGTTTGTACCTTTATACCTCCATTAGTAGATCTAGTTTAATGGTTAAATTTATGTCCTTTTTATCTTATGATTTGGTCCATCTGAGTTTGGGTTGTTCCTGGTTTTGTGAGGTGCATTTCCAGGTGTATAAGAGGATATTAAGTCATAAAAATATGATCTTGGCCTTTTTCTTCTTTCTATGCATTCATTATGAAATTCAGAAAGTTATGATAAGTTAGGGTTTTTGATTTGGACCCTTCCTAGCCATGCAATATCATAAAGTTGGAAACGTTATGATTTAGGGAATTATTTAGACATAGATATGAGCTCTGGACAAAAAGTCTTAAGAGGTAAAACACTTAATAAGGAGAATGGCTTGTCGAGGGGTATGTTGGGTGTACCCACCTTGTATGTCGCACGTATTGGTCATGGGTGAGTACGTTTGGCGTAGATTGAGTATGCGGGGCGTACTCAGTTGTTTGAACTCCGTTGACTTTTTTGCCTTTCGCATATTGGGCTATATTTTGGACTTTTAGGGTTTGGACCTTGTTGGGCCAATAGTCTTTTTATTTTGGGGCATCATAAGGCTTTGGGCCTTCTTAGATTGGGCCCATAATGGGCTTTGGGTGCCATTTAGGATTTTGGGCCATGTTGGGCTCTTGGAGCTATTGGAATGGGCTTTGGTTATTGGGCCAAGTGAGGAAAGGATAAAATGGTCTTTTACCATGGAATTGGATAACTGAATGAGATTCATGACTTTGGGTTATGACTCAACTTATTAATTGGGTGTATTTGATTGGTTAGCATGGGGATTTTTCCGGATCAGCGATCCGAGCATTTGTCTGGGATATTTAGCCACTTCACGTGAGTTTTTCTTACTATACTTTTGGGTTGGAGGCACCAAGGCTGACCCACTAGATTGATAGCATGGTTTACTGTATGTTGCAATGTTGTAGTGATCTATTAGATTTGTATCCTAGTTTATAGGATGTTGTTATGCGATAGTGATCTGTAGATCTGCATGTTTGCTTGTTGATTGATTATATGTTTATCTGTTACGTATATGTCGACATATTATATTGGGTTGAGGTTGTACTGCTTTGTGTTGTAGCCAACAAAACCAGAAGCATTCAAGATATGAGTTGAGGGCCCATTTGGGTAGTAGACTCATACTGAGGGTTCGGAACCATTCCAAATATGAGCCATGGGCCCAATTGTGATGCTTGTCCCATATTGACGACTCAGTAGCATTCCAGATATGAGCTGAGGGCATGATTGGCATGCCTGACTCATACTGTGGGCCTAAGGGTATTCCAGTCCGATGACTGAGTGAACCCATTGTATATTGGCATTATAGTTTGATGAATGATTGGGCCGAGGGTAATCCAGCCTGATGGCTATGGACCCTTGGTATTCCAGTCCGATGAGTGATTGGACCCAACATGGTTTTTGTATATGTTGTGTTTTGTGGTGGTACTTTGGGGGAACTCATTAGGCTTCGTGCTTACGGTTTCAGTGTTTCAGGTACTCCAAAGGATCATGGGAAAGTGAAGGCGTGATCGTGCACATCTTCCTGTTTTTATGACATTGGATCTTGGGAGACCTTGATTTTAAATATTCTTTTGGAAACAATGGTTTTGTAAACACTTCTTTTTATTAAATGGGTTGTTTTAAAAAGTTTAAATTTGTTGTATTTTTTGACACATTACAAGTTGGTATCAGAGCCCTGGTTTGAGTGAATTGGATGAACATTCATGTGAATCCGGACTCAAACTAAGGATCTGTGAAAGTTTTCAAATTATTTTCAAATAGGTCCAAATTATTATTCAAAAGTAACCAATGAAGGATGAGATGTGTACGATTAGCCGAAGCAAGAAAGCTACCCCAAGTTACCACACTATTACTTGTTTATGTTAATTATGATAGAACTACATGCTAATGATAAGCTAGGGATCTTCAGGAATTGCATGATAGTATTCCCTAATGTATGAGGCCTAGTAACCTAGGAGGAATTTTTATGATAGATGAAATTAACATCATTATTGTAGTTGCCTAATGTGTGCATCATAGTTGTACATAACAAATAATTTATAGCCTAAGAATGTTTTATTTTTCTTTATTTCAAGTTCTTGTATGATTAAGGGCTTAGGGTAGAGTCAAATATTTGATTGTCTATGGGATCCAGAGTTATGTATGATTAGCATGCACTAGTGGCTATAGTGTTGGTGGAAGTTTCATGAGTGGGTGTATTTCATAGTAAGTCAGCGTGAGGAATGTCGATCCACTCTTGATAAAGTGAGGACAGGATAAGGGTGTATCCAAGAAGTTTGAGCTTAGTGGTCGGGAATTTCGTATAAGGATCTGCATTTTTGTGTGTCTTAGTGCCAGTCACCCCCACTGCTCAAATATTTCTTGATTCGTGCTTTGTGGGCTTATATTGATGAAATTTAACTATCAAATGAATATGCTAAATTACATGCTACGCGTAACATCCCAAAAATCACGACCATAAATTTCATTTTTAATTATTAAGTATACCATAGTCATCAAAATCGTTCTATCTAAAAACATGAGTCATAGTTTCAAAGTAGAGTATCATATCAAAAGGCATGTCAAAATATCAGAGTAAAACTTCCCAGGCTAAAATGTCGGGGTACGTGCAATGTAGTCATCCTGAGCTCTTCCCTCTGCTACTAGAAGTACCTAAAACCAAAAATGAAAACCATAAGCACAAAGCTTAGTGAGTCTCCCCAAACTACCACATACCAAACACATAATCACATATACTGGGCCCTCGCTCCTTCATCGGGCCCAGCCCGACATTAGATAGTGTCCGACATCTGGCCCCATCTGGCATCGAGCCCTGCTCGGTATAAATATTTGTTTCTCCCAGGGCCCACCTGTCACTGGGCCCCACCTGCTATACACATACAACCAATATCATATAATCATGCTAGCACATAAAGAATCATACACAATATTATATGTTCTATTCTTAAGGCCTCGCCTATCATGGCCCCCCTAATCTATTAATAATGAGATATGGAACCTCTTCCACACTAAACTAGTGATGAGATACGGACCCTTGCTATAACACTCGGTTCTTGGTACGTATTTTAAACAAGAATTATGCATTTTTATATTGGGACTCGACGAGTTGGAGGCCCCAAACTCGTCGAGTAGGGGCGGATCTTGGACGCGAGTGGAAGAGTTTACTTAACAAGTCGAAATCCCCAACTCAACGAGTAGAGCTGTCTGAATGAAACCGTAAGTTTTATGGTTTTCATCCTATTTAAACACTTTAACTGGCCTCCATTCCAGCTTCCATCGTCTCCCTTTGTACAGAAAACCCTAACTTGAAGCCCTATAGCATTTTGTAAGTGTGAGAGCCATTGTTGAGGGATTTTGTGTGTTTTTGAAGCTTGAGAAGGAAGAGAAAGCTTGGGAGATCAAGAGGAAACAAATAGATCTAGAGATTATGTCACATTCCCAACTCATTTGAGGAATAAAATCTATACCTTATTCATTCGTTCATTAGATCTCTCCATAGGGTAGTTTAGGGCCATTTGGAGCTCATTATGGAACCATTCGTGGATGCAAGCTTGTTTTGGTGTTAGGACTACGGATACAGAATCTTAGAGGGACTTCATGGCATAAAGTTACCAACTTTATCGCCATGGGTCTCCCATGCATCTTATAGACCACTTTTTAGGACTTTATGGACTAGTTAACCCATGGATGCACCTAAAGTTTGTAACTTTATGTTCTATATCGATCCTAGGGGGATAGATCTATGTTATGGATGCATTAAGCCCGACTGAAGTCGAATGGATAGACTTGGACTTTGGGGGACTCGACGAGTGACTCATAGGACTCGGTGAGTCGGTTCGTGGTTCCCCAAACTTTTCTGTTTCTGAGCAATCTTGTTGAGTCTAGAAGGGGACTCAGCAAGATGGACGTATAAGTGGACTTGAGGATCAAATAACTCGATGAGTTCAAGGATGAACTCGGCGAGTCAAAGGGAAAATGTTCCGACTAATATGAAGAAGAACTCGACGAGTCCAAGGATGAACTAGGGGAGTTAAGAGCTAAATGTATCGACTGATATGAAGGAGAACTCGATGAGTCGAAGGATGAAATCGACGAGTTAAGAGACAAATGTACCAACTGATATGAAGAGGAACTCCACGAGTTCAAGGAGTAACTCGGCGATTTATGAGTAAATTGACTCGATTATGTTGAAGGAGAGCTCGGCGAGTTAGGAGTGAAAGGTCCTGACTATGTAGGAAAGAACTCGTCGAGTTCTTAAAAGACTCGACGAGTAAGATCGAGGTTCTAGATTTGTGTGGATTATGGAAGTTGATGAGTTGGTGGACCAACTCGTCGAGTTGAGTCAACCAGATGTTAACTTTGACCAAAAATTGACATTGACCAGGGTGTTGACCTTGGCTTGACTTTGACCTGATTTGACCCTTGAAAGAGTTATAAGTATGGAAGGGTAATTAAGGAAGGTTGTTATGTGTAGGAGTTTGAGAGGAGTCGATCCCAGCACCGAGGATAGTTGAACTACTACACGACATTGAGGTGAGTTACCTTCCACTAGAAGTGGGTCTAAGGACACAATGTCGGCCCACTAGTAGGAGTTGTTTTATAGATGATTGTCTTTGTGATAATTGTCTAGGTTTACTACTATCAGATATGTTTATATTCTAGCATGATATGATGTTATGTGATAGTAGGTAGTAGGGGGGGAATATTCCACGTGTTACGGTCGTAAGGACCGAAGGGTAGGTCACGCACCCCAGAATTGCCTGACAGGATAGGTTGGGATCCCCAAAATTTCCTGATAAGGGAGATCGGGCACCCCAAAATTGCCTGATAGGATAGGTCAAGCAGCACAAAATGGCCCAACAGTATGTTTGTTATGTGGTATGTGGTATGAAGGGGGAACTCACTAAGACTTGTGCTTATAGTTTTCAATTTTGTTTTCACGTACATCTTCATCGATGGGGAAGGAGACGGCACAGTAGCAGTGCATCACACACACATGATTTCACATTATGAGATTCTTGGGATTGTACTATGACATTGTTACTATTTTATAATATGGTTTTGAGACATGTGACTATGGTTTAATGAAATGAAGTGACTTGATGACATTTTCTTATAATTGTTTTTGTAAATCGTTTTTATCAAAATGAAATTTTTGGTCTTGGAAATTGGGATGTTACAACCGCCAACACTCACCTCCCTACCTGACACATACAAGTATCACAAAGATAACAAGTATAACTAATCATGCACATAGTCATCGGGTACCACCCAACATCGAACGGTAGTCCATAATCATACATATTGTCACAACCAAAATTTTCCAACCAATTTAAACTTTTCAAAAACAACCCAAATCCATTAATTATTACAAAAAGGTTTTCAGTTTGTTTATTATCAGAGTATCCCAGAAACATCAGTGTAAAAATGAGGAGCGGTACAATCACGCCTTCGCCTTGCCACGATCTCCTGAAGTACCTGAAACAAAACACTGAAACTGTAAGCCCGAAAGCTTAGTGAGTTAACCCCAAAATACCAACCACATATAACCATACTTATATCATATCACAATATAGATCAGCCACGCATATCGAGTCTACAGTGTGATTGGTCCGCCCGCACCTGGCCTTTAATCCACCCGGTCTACTATTTGAGTCTACAGTATAACTGGTCCGCCCGCACCGAGCTTTCTTTCGGTTTGGTCCATTCTCCAAGCCTTGGCACATCTGGAACTCCCCTCTTGGGGCCTTCATCCTATCCGGACCGCTCGCTGGGCCTACAGTCTATCCGGTCCGCCCTGGGTATGTTGGCCTACAGCACAAAGCAGGACCCGCCTCAACCCGACCCCCATCAAACAACCATGTGCACATAAAACAGTTAATCACATAACAATACTCAGCCAAAGAAACGGTTCTATCAGATCATACAACATAACAACATCCTAACCAAGATACCGACCTAACCAAGTCACTAACATAATACTATCCTAATTACCAGGATGCAGATCTAGCAAATCAATAACATATCAAACAAATACTCGGATTCCCATCCGATAAAGGGCCGGCCTTGGTGCCTTAGACCATGTTGATATAGTGAGGATAAGTCACCTGCAACTACCGAACCGAACCACGAAAGCAAAATCTCGAAGCACTGCCTCCAACTCCAACACCTATAGCCATCACGCCAAGTCAACCTACTGACTCGCCGAGTCACCCCATGACTCGTCGAGTTCAACAATCTCCGAGTTCTATCCTGTCCAACTCACTGATTCACCACTCAACTCACTGCCCTGAGTCTTAACCAGAAGAGGTTGGGGGTTCTGCGTTGTGACTCGCCGAGTCCAAGAACAGACTCGCCGAGTCCACGACAATCTTCATCAGACTCGCCGAGTTGTTCTTCCAACTCGTCGAGTCCAAGCTCGTCATCATATGACTCGCCGAATCCACCCATGCGACTCGCCGAGTCTCTTCAGCCCTTCATCCATATAGAACTTTTTTGAGCCATGTAGGGGCACCAAACTGTAGATCTATCCTTCTAGGGCATGTCTCTTACGTAAAGTTGCTAACTTTATGTGAAAACAAGGAGCTATAGGCCCAATTCATCCTAGGGCTAAGGTTTAAGGCAAAGATGGTTCACCAACAAACCAATGGCTGATACGTTATGAGTTTCTGGACCAAGAAAAGTCTAGATCTAAAGTAGCAACTTCAGATCTAGACCCCTAACCCGAAATAGATTCTTAACATGCGAAAATGGCGCCAAATCTCATTCAAGAATAGATCTAGATGCAAAAGAGTCAAGGTAACAACTTTTTACCTACAAAATGTACCCAAGCTGAAGTAGATGTTGGATCTACACCAAACCCTTGATGCTAGCCTCTTGTTCTTCAAGATCCCTCCTCAATATTCCACCTCCAAAGCTCAAATCTCTTTAACAATGGAAGCTCTTACAATACACTGACTCTCAAGGGAAATAAGGAGGCGGAGGGGAGGACATTAAGTCCTTTAAATAGGGTGCAAACCCTAAGATTAGGGTTTTGTCTTCCCAGCACCAACTCGTCGAGTCCAGCTGCCGACTCAGCAAGTTGGTCACTTAACTCGCGACCAAATCCCGCTCCAACTTGACGAGTAACCACACCTACTCATCGAGTAGCTCCCTCAATGAACACTTAAGACCCTTCAATCGTACTTCTGAAATTTGGGATGTTACAACTCTCCCCTACTTAAATTAGATTTCATCCTCGAAGCCTACTGCAGTATACGATTCTGGATAAACCTCTTGCACTGTAGACTCTGATTTCCCAATCAGCTCAGGTCCTTCTAGACCTTACCACTATACCCCCTATTTTTAATCAACTTCTTCTCGTGCGGTATCCTGCTAATATTCCTAGCCAACCATCAGCTTTTCTACTTAATGACAACACACAGCAATCTAGTATCACCCGATGATACTGCCACCTTCCTAACATGAATACACTCTCGTGACTAGCTGAATTCAGATATCACAATAATTCCTTGGGTCCTCTCACAATGCCAAACTAACCTTCCCTTTCCAAACTGGCAATAACCCAGGTAACTCGCAATATTAGGACTCATCCTATCCCCTGTTTGAATGCGCTGACGGGATGATGCATCCTTCAGCTTCTAGCAACCCCCATGAATTAGCCAGCAAAATCTCATAACTATTCGTACCTGGCCCAATCAGCCTCGGGCTGGAATACCAAACATACCAGGTCCAATCAATCATAGGGTTTGGTTATCCTTGTGATGGAATGCCCTAGATTGGAATACCACCACTTACATAACCCAAACCTATAACCATACCTGGAACCCAAGGATCAAACCTTGAAGCTCCCTCAAACTTCTCTGAGTCGACATAACCGAGTACGACTTGTCCAACCTCAACACTGCGTCTACTCCATCACTGCCACAACAGGAACATATCCATCAAGATCTTTAATCCCACGACCTTCGACTGAAATACCCTCACATGGTTCTCAGCACAGGTCTAGCTTGCTACCGAGTCTATCATCCCCGCTACTCCCAATACCACTTGGAACACGTCGTTATCCCATAACACGTATACATACATCTAAACTAATCGCATAACTATCAATCCATAAAGAGCCTTCCGCATACCTCTCAACATTTTCGACACTTGGGGATAATCACACTGTCTGCTATATCATAGCAGTATCCTCGATGCTTACTCATAGATCCATACTACATACAAGGTCTGTAACATAACTGAAATACTTTCGATCATCCATTCACACTACTGCTTTCACTTCAGTTACCCAACACTTCTTCCCTGAGATACTCACATTTCCCTTCCGTTATTCAAGGATGTCTTCTCGACGACTTTTACCACATCATCAAGTGCCACGGTGCTAAAACTTCATTCTACACTACCCATTGTAGAGCAACTGCTACTCCATAACTCCCATATACTTCGAATCTGATCACATAACTAACAAAGCCCATACACGGCCTTTAGCTAACTCCATTATCATGATCAATACTTGGGGCCAGACCTATTGATTGATATTGCATGGTGACATACTTACTCATTCTCCGCATACAGGTCTACTAACACATATAGAGTCTTCAGCATGACTGGACCGCCTTACCAGGCCTTCAGGCTATCTGGACCACCCTTAGAACCTTCATCATGTCTGGACCGACCTTCTGGGTCTTCAGCCTGTCTAGACCGTTCTTCAAGCCTTCGGCCTGACTGGTACATCCACCGGCCTTTAGTCTCTCCGAACCGCTCAAAACTGTTGTACATCACCTTGAACTATTCTTCACAAGAATCTCTCCTATGCAGTCTGTTCTATCCCTCTAGGGGTTTCGAACTCCAGATGCATCCCATGAATTTTGTTTAATCCCGGCCTAATCCCAGGCCTCACATCGATCAACTACCTTATCTGAAAACATGGTCTGTTCCCTCTCCCACTCGTCTATCACTTGCTCTAACCAGTCCACACTCTCAGTTAAAGAAACCGCTGAATCCAAACAGCTAACCAACCCGGGATGCTTACTGATTCACCAAAGAATTTTCCAATTCTCCCCACTTAGTGCACCAACTACTAACTACTGATGGCGAAACTGGCATGGCTCGATCGACCCTACTTTATATAGTACCCTTTCTCCATGAACTAATTCCCTATGGAGTGGGCAACCTCCAAAGAACAATTCTCCTATCATCGCACATCCCGAACTCCAAGGAAGTTCGAATCTCAACTGAACACTTCTCATATCACAGTTGCTATTCCTAGCAAAGAGATCATATATCTTATCTTCCGATCATCAATCCTCCTGGACGCTAACCAACTACAACTCCTAACTATTAAGATCCTCAATCATACTTCGAATCAGGCAGAAAGACGAAAAAGTTTACAATACCACACAAATAACAAGATAACATGATAACAAAATGGAAACATACCCGCAGCTGCATCTGGCTCTGCCCTGACCTCCTTTGCTGTAAGCTGGAAAGCACGTCCCTGAGCCCTTAGAGGCTCTGCTCCACCCTGACCCCTGGCTGTAATCCTCAAATTGGCCGGTGTTGGAGCTTGTACCGGTCTTACCACAAGCTGTGGACAGTTGACCCTCAAGTGCCCAACCTAATGGCAATGATAACAAATCTTCATATCCTCAACCGGGGCCAAATGATGGAAATTCCTTGCATAATTCCCCTCTCTCCCACACTTGTGATACAAACCACCAGACCTACAAACCCCGACATGACCCTTCCCACACTTCTCACAAGTGTGGCTGCTTTGAACTCCAATCCTTGAGTCGATGGTTTTGGACCGTTTCAGCGCCGACTGCGACTGCACCGGGCCTATCTCTGCTCTCGCAACAACAACTCAATCTCCAACTCACGCAACCTGGTGGCCTCCTGAAACTCAAACAAGATATCACATCTCTACGTGGACACAAACCGCCAGATATCCCTCTTGAGCATACTCAGATACCAGGACATCTGAGCCTGCTCCGTAGCAAACTCAGGGCAAAACATCGCCCTCTCCGTGAACATCCTGGTGATCTCCGTCACCGTCTTTCAATCCTACTTCATCTCCAAGAACTCTTGAGCCAACCTCTCTCTCAATCTGCGGAACATAACGAGTACTGAACATCTCCCGGAACTGATCCCAAGTAACCGTAGCCCGTTGCTCATCAGAATAAGATCTCGTAGTCAACCTTCACCAATCCTTCGCTCCGAGCCTCAAAAGGTTCAGAGCACACCTCACCCTCTGATCTGCAGGGCATGAACACGTGAAGAAACAACCTTCCACATCTGACAACCATCTCATAGCAATGATCGGATCCTGAAATCCATTAAAGGTAGGGGCTTCGTATTATCGAAGTCCCAATACTGAAAACCTCGACCGGCTCCTCCACCTGCCACTGCTATAGCCGTTGTACCTGCTGCGACAGCCGTCTCCGCAAGAGTTGCATAGTGCTCATCAAAGTAGTCAACCATGACGGTCTTGATCGACCCAAACATCTCCGACAACTGAGCCTGAAACATAGCAGCAACCTCATCATGCAGGATCTCACGAATTCTTACATCTAACTCATCCATACTCATTTGACCAATGACCTTAGGTGGTGCTGATCCACCCTAACCACCCTCTCCTGACCCCGATCCCAAATCGGATCCTATCCCAAAGCGTCTCGTAACCACCATATTGCAACACACCAACAAGACCCTTAGATATATCACATACCTGCCCGAGAACTAAACTATAACTGACACCCTAGGGATTTGTGACTTCCTTGATACGTGTAAGGGTCCTGTGCTTTCAGTAGTATGGGCCCATACTACCTTCCACACCTACCCATATTTGTCTCAAGTATCACCACAACACCCTAACAATATATGCACGCACAACGAGCGCTCAATCCACACTCCTAGAGGAATGCTGAATATCTCATATAAGGAAACCCTAGGCTAGTAGGCATCACATAATCAGGCAATTATATCATGCAATTCCTGAAGATCCCTAGCCTAGTAATAGGATGTTGTTCTGACATATCACATAATCAAATTACTTGTATGGTATTTTAGGGTCTACTTACTGGCTCCGGCTACCGTACCCTCTGCATCCTCCTTTACTTATTTTGAAAACCATTTTGAAAATCTTTCCTTGATTTGAGACTGGGTTCACACAAATGTTCCTCCAATTCACTCAAACCAAGGCTTTGATACCAACTTGTAACAAACAAATATTTCCAACCAATTTAAACTTTTCAAAAACAATCCAAATCCATTAATTATTACAAAAAGGTTTTCAGTTTGTTTATTATTAGAGTATTCCAGAAACATTAGTGTAGAAATGAGGAGCGTTATGATCACGCCTTCGCCTTTCCACAATCTCTTGAAGTACCTGAAACAAAAGACTGAAACTGTAAGCCTGAAAGCCTGAAAGCTTAGTGTGTTACCTCCAAAATACCAACCACATATAACCATACTTATAGCATATCACAATACAGATCAGCCATGCATATCGAGTCTACAGTGTGACTGGTCCGCCCGCACCGAGCCTTCAATCCACATGGTCCACTCTCTTAGTCTACAGTATAATTAATTGGTCTGCCCACACCGGGCCTTCAGTCGGTCTGGTCCACTCTCCGAGCCTCGACACATCTGGACCGCCCCTCTTGGGGCTTTCAACCTATTCGGACCGATCGATGGGCCTATGGTCTATCCGGTCCGCCCTGCGTATGTTGGCCTGCAACACAAAGCAGGACCCGCCTCAACCCGACCCTAGTCAAACAACCATGTGCACATAAAACAGTTAATCATATAGCAATAATCAACCAAACAAACGGTTCTATCAGATCATACAACATAACAACATCCTAACCAGGATACCGACCAAACCGGTCACTAACATAACCTTACCTTATATACTAGGATACCGACCTTAACTAGGTCACTAACATAATACCATCCTAATTACCAGGATGCAGATCTAGCAAATCAGTAACATATCGAACAAATACTCGGATTCCCATCCAATAAAGGGCCGACTTTGGTGCCTTAGACCCTGTTGATATAGTGAAGATAACTCACCTGCAACTGCCAAACCGAACCATGAAAGCAAAATCCCGAAGCACTGCCTCCAACTCCAACACCTATAGCCATCAATGATCTATTAACATAAATATCCAAATTACCATAATACCCCTGAAGGTCAAATTGCTCAAAGTGAAAGTCTTGGCTTAAGTCAACCTTCCTGATCGACTCTACTCGCCAAGTCAACCTACTGACTCGCCGAGTTCTTCAACTCAGAAAACTCTCATATCACGACTCGGCTCGCCGAGTCACCCAAATGACTCATTGAGTTCAAAAATCTCCGAGTCCTATCCTGTCCAACTCATTGAGTCACCACTTAACTCACTGCTCTGAGTCTTAACAAGAAGAGGTTGGGGGTTCTGTGTTGTGACTCGCCGAGTCGAAGAACAGAATCACTGAGTCCACACGAATCTACATCAGAATCGCCGAGTTGTTCTTCCAACTCGTCGAGTCCAAGCTCATCATCATATGACTCGCCAAGTCCATCCATGCGACTCTCTGAGTCTCTTCAGTCCTTTATCCATACAAACCCTTTTGGAGCCATGTAGGGGCTCCAAATTGTAGATCCATCCTTCTAGGGCATGTCTCTTATGTAAAGTTTCCAACTTTAAGTGAAAACAAGGAGCTATTGACCCAAATCATCCTAGGGATAAGGTTTAAGGCAAAAATGATTCACCAACAAACCAAAGGCTGATACTTTATGAGTTTCTAGACCAAGACAAGTCTAGATCTGAGGTAGCAACCTCAGATCTAGAACCCTAACCCGAAATAGATCCTTAACATGCCAAAATGACCCCAAATCTCATTGAAGAATAGATCTAGATGCAAAAGTGTCAAGGTTACATCTTGTTACCTCCAAAATGTGACCAAGCTGAAGTAGATGCTGGATCACACCAAACCCTTGATGCTAGCCTCTTGTTCTTCAAGCTCCATCCTCAATATTCCTCCTCCAAAGCTCAAATCTCTTTAACAATGGAAGCTCTTACGATTTTAGGGTTCACTGACTCTCAAGGGAAATAACGAGGCGGAGGGGAGGAGATTAAGTCTTTTAAATAGGGTCTAAACCCTAAGATTAGGGTTTTCTCTTCCCAGCACCAACTCGTCGAGTCCAGCTGCCGACTCAGTGAGTTGGTCATTTAACTCGCGACCAATTCCCGCTCCAACTCGAGGAATAACCACACCTGCTCGTTGAGTAGCTCCCTCAATAAACACTTTAGACCCTTCAATTGTACTTCTAAATTTTGGGATGTTACGCACATAAACCTTCCTCAACCCCACCCAACATTGGATCGTAATCCGGAAACATATAACATAAATACGGGCTGGTATTGGTGCCTTCGACCTGTTCAAACAGGAGGAAACTCACCTCGCAAAGCTGAATACAAAATCTCACGATGAGGAATCTCTAGCGGCTGCTCCGACAACTCCCTGAGCTGTAATTAGCAAAATAAAACTATGTCAAAACCAATTATCCTTCTTAGGATAAAATGGCCATTTTTCCCCTGATCTAATTTGGTCCATGCCCAAGGCCCAATACTATGTAGACTTCCCAAACCCATTCATAGCCCACCAATATACCAATTTCTAAATTGGACCCAACCCCTCTAATGGGCCTTACACTTTTGAATCGATTCAATACTTGATATCCCTCACAGGGTTAAGTCAAGGTCAAAGTTAACATCCAAGTCAAAGTCAAAGTTAACGCTTCGAGTTGAATCAACTCGCTGATTTTACTCTTGAACTCGCCGAGTTCCTATGAATCACAGAATCGTGAGTTCGTGATCCAACTCATCAATTCCATCCTTGAAATCTCTGTGTTCTTCCTTTCAACGGAATCGGGACACTCCACTTCAACTCGTTGACTTCTTCCTTGAACTCATTGAGTTCCTTAGTCTGTTAGCCCCTTCTTAACTAATTAAGCCACTATCCTTCAAATCTGAACCCTGAACTTCAGATCTCAACTCAAAATGCCTCTAAAAGGGTAAAGTTTCCAACTTTACCATTTAATACTTTTTCCTAATGATTTAAGTCCAAACCCTAACCCAAAAGGCCAAAGTCTTAATCCCAACATCACCAAAACTACATGATGGACTATGAGATCATAGATCTAGACTTTAGGAACTAAATGATCATGTAAAGTCCTAGATTTTCCCTTATGCATGTACATAAGAAGCTCCAAAGGCCAAGATGGTGGCTTAGAAGTTGCATAGGACTTCCCTGGCCATAAAGTTAGCACCTTTATGCCATGAAAGTCCTTCAAGACTCCAGATCTGGACTGTTTTTGATTTGGAACGTCTAACTCTCAAGAACCATATTGTTTGGACCACAACAAGCAAAAAGATGCTAAAAAAGAGATCTAATCAACCATTAGTCAAGTTTGAGACTTGATTACCCGAAAGTGAAGAAAATGGAGTGAGGTTTCTAGATCTAGCAATTCTTCCTTGTTCCTTCAAACTTTCCGTCCTTCAAAGACTTCAAACACCCACAAGAACACACCAAAATGGCTCACAATCGCTCACAATAGCATTAGGGTTTCGAGATCTATAAAACACTAAAAAGAAGCGAACCCAGCATTTGGGAAGTTTCCCAAACTCCCAACTCACATACTCCTCAACCAGTCAACCACGTGGCCGCCTTCCTCCCTGATGGGAATGAAAATTCATTGTAGTTACGAGCTTACTTCCATTTCTGAATACATGAACGATTATCCCCCACTTTGATTCAACTAACATCTTACAGCACACTAGACTGGAAGGATTCTCAATTCTTCTTACCATCTTGTGATAAATCTGATGGAACCAATGCTTACCACTGTTAGTGTTCCAAAAACTAACCAACACTAAAGCAGTACAACTTTTGAAGACTAATGGAAAACCTCCCGAGTTCCAATCATACTTGCTACAACTATCGTATCCTGGGAACCCACTATATAATGAGAGTTCGTCGAACCACTACCATAAGTTTCATGGTATGCAGATGGCATATAGCCCGATCATAAGAAGCATATATAACTACAAGATACACTTACTCATACCTAAGTAAGACATAAGCAATAAAATCATAAATAAAAACTGATAGGAAAGTAAAAGACAGACACCTGCAACGTCGGAATCTGCTCGTGCCTCCTTGGTAGTCAGCTAGAAAGCCCTTTTCCTCACCGCAGGTACCTCTACTCGGACCCGACGGACGTCGGTGATCCTCAATTTCGTAGGGGGAGGTGCCATCACATGTCCCACTGTAGATAAACTCAGACATTGGGCTTTTTGTGACCTTGCTAAATGCAAAGAAAGTAGATCAGATCTGATCCATGGGTGGTAGTAGCAACACAATCCCTGATATAATAACCGGTCTGGACGCACTTGAAGCAGCCAAAATCATCACCACTGTTACTCCTACATGCACCCTCATGTGTCCAACTGTACTTTCCACAGTGGCTACAGTCCTGATGACTCCTCGCTCTAGAGTCTGATACATTGGGCCTCTTTCCTGACCCCAAAGATCTATGAACCTCTTCTGTCTTCCTCTTCCTCTCCGCCTCTAGGTTGATCTCCCCCTACCTGGCTTGAGCGATCATATCCTCTAGTGTCTTGCAGCTGGACCGGCTCACGAATTGCCTGATGTCGCTCCTCAACATCTCGTGATATCGGACCTTCTTTATCTCCTCATCTACTACGTACTGCGGGACAAGAAGAGCCATCTCCTTGAACTTGGTGGTGATTTAATCCACTGTCTCAATAGTCTGTCGAATTTCCTCGAACTCCCATGCTAGCTGTTGCACCTGAATCACTGGTGCAAACTCGGCCCTAAACCTAGCCCAGAAGTCACTCCATTTCATCGCATCAATAGTGACATCATCTCCAATAGCATGTACAACCTCCTCCTACCAATAATGTGCTCTGTCCTTCTGAAGATAAGAGGTAAGTTGGACTTGTCCCCTTCAGGACACCGGCTAGTACGAAAAGCATTGGCGACATATGCCAACCACTGACTGTTAGAAATAGGGTCCCTAGCCCCATGATAGTCTAGAGTTCCAGAAGCTCTAAACTCCTGGAATGTCAACGTGTGCGCCCCCATCATGGCTACCATCTCAGTACGGAACACACCCAACCTCTTGTTAAGAATCTCCAATATACCTTCCTTGATCGTATCGAAGATCATAGGAGTCTTGTCAATAATATTGCAAGTAATCTCAGTTGATATAAACTCTCTCATTTGCACATCGATATGCCCAGTTCTAAAGCCCGAGCCTGATCCCTCACAGGCGCATAAACCACCAACTTGTCTATTACGTAGCGTCACCATGCTGCAACATATAATAACAACCATCTGAATACTCATCACTATCGAGGGATCACACACACGTTACCAGTTCGTTGGTTTTATATCATCCCTCCTTGACTCGAGTACGGATCCTCTGTTTTCAGTAGTACGGACCTATACTACCTTCCACATCTATTCATACTTTCCTAAAGAATTACCTTGCCTACACCAAATTCGTTTCACTACTACTGCTCCTAGCACTAATCTCATCCTAGGCTTGCCTAGGGTAATCTCCGAATCATTCTCTTCCATTAGTTGCATAAGAAATCCCTACTATCCTCCCTAACTAGCTCGCAAATACAATTACATATTAATAAGACTAGATAATTCTTCGAATAAGAGGTCCTGTCCTACAATGGTTGGACTCGGATAAGAGTTACGAAATAGGGCTAGACCTAACCTTCTAAAATTATTTAGTCCTCGTAATACGTAACTTAAAATATTTGTTTAATAGTTAATTAAAGATAACTAGGACTCCTAATAGCACAAAGCAAGCAACATTCGAGCATTCAGTAACTAGAACCAAGCATGTCCTAATCAGGCCATCAGATCACTGACTAATTAGTACTAGCATGTAGTTCGATAAGCTGATACAATATGCATACAAGGCATCCTTCCTAGATACTTAGCCCTAATCTAACATGTAGTTCGCATATTCACAATTCATATCATAACATAACATGTATGGGTAATTTGGGAGAACTTACGTGAGCTTGGCTGATTGCATGCACCACGCCTTTTTCTCGCTTTTAAGATCCTTCGTATAAAAATGATTTTCCTTTGAAAATTTTCATACCGAGTCCTCAGTTTGAGTTTAGACACACCTAAGGGTGCATCCAAATTCCTCAAACCAAGGCTCTGATACCAACTTGTAACATCCTAAAAATCATGATAAAAAATTTCATTTTTAATTATTAAGTAAACCATAGTTACCAAAATTGTTTGATCCAAAAAGATGAGTCATAGTATCAAATCAAATGACATGTCAAAATATCAGAGTAAAACATCCCATGCTAAAACATCGTGGTGTGTGAAATGCAATCATCCCAAGCTCTTCCCTCTACTACCAGAAGTACCTGAAACCAAAACTGAAAACCATAAGCATGAAGCTTAGTGAGTCTCCCCAAACTACCACCTACCATACATATAATCACATATACTGTGCCCCTGCCCCTTCATCGGGCCCCACCCGATATCCAGTAGTGTTCAGCATTAGGTCCCGCCTGGCATCGAGCCCCGCTCGGTAGACAGATTTGTTTCTCCCAGGCCCCGCCTGTCATTGGGTTCCGCCCGCTATACATATACAAACAATATCATATAATCATGCTAGCACATAAAGAATCATACACAATATTATATGTTCTATTCCAAAGGCCTCGGCTATCATGGGCCCCACCCCTACTCTGCTAATGATGAGATATGGAACCCTGTCCACACTCAACTAGTGATGAGACACGACCCCCGCCCACACTTACCTCCTTACCCGATACATACAATTATCACAAGGACAACAAGTATAACTAGTCATGCACATAGTCATCATGTACTAACCGACATCAAACCATAGTCCGGAATCATATATGTAAATACTCCTCGAGCCTCTCTTTCCATCAGATCGTAATCCGAAAACACATAACAAAAAATATGGGCCTGTACTGGCACCTTCAACCCGTTCAAACAGGAGGAAACTCACCTTGCAAAACTGAATGTAGAATCTCACAATGAGGAATCTTTAACGGCTGCTCCGACGACTCCCCGAGCTGTCATTAGCAAGATAAGACATAGTCAAAACTAATAATCCTTCTGAGGGTAAAATGACCATTTTACCCCTACTCTATTTTGGTACATGCCCAAGGCCCAAAACCATAACATGAAAGGCCCAATACTAGGTAAACTTCCCAAGCCAATTTATAGCCCACCAATGGTTCAATTTCTAAATTTGACCCAACCCTTATAATGGGCCTTACCATTTTGAATGAATTCCATACTTCATAACCCTCCTAAGTTCAAGTCAAGATCAAAGTCAACATCCAAGTCATAGTCAAAGTCAACGCTCAAAGTTGACTCAACTCGTCTTGTTTACTCTTCAACTCGTCGAGTTCCTATGAATCATAGAATCATGATTTTGCGATCCAACTCGTCGAGTCCATCCTTGAACTTGCTGAGTTCTTCCTTTAAATGAAATCGAAACACTCCACTACAACTTGTCGAGTCCTTCATTGAACTCGTCGAGTTCCTCAGTCTGTTAGCCCATTCTTAACTCATTAAGCCATTATGCTTCAGATCTGAACCCTAAACGTCAGATCTCAACTCAAAATGCCTCTAGAAAGGTAAAGTTTCCAACTTTACCTATTAATACATTTTCCTAATGAATTAAATCCAAACCGTAACCCAAAAGGCCAAAGTCTTAATCCTAACATCACCAAAACTACAAGATGGAATATGAGATCATATATATGGACTCTAGGAACTAAATGATCACATAATGTCCTAGATTTTTCCTCATGCTTGGCCATAAGAAGCTCTAAAGGCCAAAATGGTGTCTTAGATGTTGCATGGGACTTTCATAACCATAAAGTTGGCACCTTTATGCCATGAAAGTCCTTCAAGACTCTAGATCTGAAGTGTTTTCCATTTTGAATGTCAACTCTCAAGAACCATATCATTTGGACCAAAACAAGAAAAAGATGCTAAGAAAGAGATCTAATCAATCATTAGTCATTTTTGAGACTTGATTACCAGAAAGTGATGAAAATGGAGTGAGGTTTATGGATGTAACAACTCATCCTTGTTCCTTCAAACTTTCCTTCCTTCCATGACTTCAAACACCCACAAGAACACTCCAAAATGGCTCACAATCACTCACAATAGCATTAAGGTTTCGAGATCTACAGTTAGGATAGTAGAGGCTGGAAATGAGGACAAATCCTAAATCATAAGCTGTTAAATAGGGTGCAAAATCATGGATCTAGGGTTTCCCAAACCCCGTACAACTCGTTGAGTTGTGCCTCTCCAACTCGTCGTGTTGATTCTCAAAAATATGTGTCCAATATTTCCGACATGTCGAGTTCTCCCTCTTGGACTCGATGAGTTGGCCTTAAAGATGCTGATTTATTTTTCCTTAGTTGGCCTTCTAGATTCTGGGTGTTACACTACAAAGGTTAAATAATCATCAAATGATGGAATTCTCCGTATTGCGCAACTCTTTTTTGAGTCTAACCGTTGTAGGGTTAGGTATTTTAGTCGAAAGTATATTTAAGTTTTGTTGCATGTAATAGTATTCATGAAGTGGTTAGCTGACATTATTATGAATCCTTCATTAGCTGATGGTAGGGGAGGTGGGGAATCCCAGGAGAGCCTATGAAGTGCTTTAATGTGGGTATTACGTTGTTGAGAAGATATTGGGAGTGCTATTTTGAGTACATGATTTGGAAGACTCGGGATGATTCTTGAGGAAAGGATGGATAGTTGTGGAAGGTAGTATTAGGTCCCTACTACTGGAAACACAGGATCCATTCTAGAACCGAGAAAAACCTCAGGGTTTCTAAGGAGCTGGTCAGGGAAGATAGAAAGGTTTGATACCATGATTTGTAGCAGTGGTTCCATATATGTCAATATTTTGGTTATGGTTGTTTAAGAATGAGGATTAATCCTCAGGGGCGATGTTATTTGGGTTTGATTGATACATACCTAGGTGAGTTTGTTGGTTTTAAGGTCTCTAGGGAGTTACTTAAGGTCGTGTATTTGATTCGTAAGACTCAAGAAAGAAATCATTGTTTTGATCATATTCAGGATTGCAGCTGGAAGCTGAGTGATTGATAGATGGATTGGAATGTCACTATTTTTGCAAGTATTAGATCCCGTTAGTTTTCCGAGATAGAGTGAGAATGCTTGTGACTTTCATAGTTTGAATGTAAACCCAACATGGAGGCTAGTTGGCCACGGTTTTTGGCAGCAGTACGATAACATGGGAATACGTGGGGGGATTGATGTGGTATGGATGGTTTGTGCTTAGTTGAGCTGGTTCAAGATATGGTTTGGTTGCAACACTAGTGGGTGGTAGTTGGAACCCTAAGTGGGGGAGAATTAGCCATGCGGCTTAAAGGAACATCGATATGTCTAGTTTAAGGTATCGAAAGAATGGTTCATAGGGATCTATGGTTCAGGTATGTGAGACTCCGATGCTGGATTTGGTCAAGACAGGGGTGCAGAGCAAGTTGTCAGTAGGTGTATGAGTTCAGCAATACAATATTCTTCCTCGCAGTCAAAAGTTGTTGGTCAAGGAACTCAATGTAGCCAGTAGTTCCTTTCGGAAACATAGAGGAATAGGAAAAGAGGCGTTTTCAGTTGTTCAGGCTGTGTATCAGTTGTGTGAGAATTTTTTGGGTGATTGTATGGATGGCTATTTATAGGCTAGATTGGGGAGTTTTCAATTGGTAAGCTAGTTTCACAATTGGGTATATTTAATTTCATATGTTGATTTTCGTTTGGCTTCTGCGTATGCTTACCTCAATTTTGTGGTGTGGAATTTTTGTCCATAGGAGGCTCAAGTTTGGCAGTTGTCATTGGTTATTGAAAGTTTGGATGTTGGGGAATATGGTGCAGTTTTCTAGCATTTCTAAATCACCTTGGTAGTCTTCTCGAACTAATTACGTATTGTTGGAATCTGTTCAGTTCCAATCAAGATGTGGGATCTGGTTACATTATTTCATAAGTATGTTTCTAATAATGGTTGAGGATCTTCATTTCTTTAGATATTTTGACACTTCACCCTTTGGGTAAGTTTATGAGAAAGAAGTAACGAGGTAGACGTAGAGAGGGTTATGTGGTTCCCTTCAGGGATGTATATTGTGGTAGCTGATCAAATATGGTCAATAGCAGATGTATTTGAACTGAGTAAGATAGCATGAGAACACCTAGTCTAAATTCATTGGTACTATTCGTAATTGGTTTGTAGCAATTGAGTTGGAGGAATAGTACAACCGCATATTTCCATTCTTTTGTTGGGTGCGACCATGTTGTCATCTGATTTTGCATCGGTTGTAGTCTATGTGGTGCAAGGAATTGCCCGTGATAAAAGGGTATGGCATGGGTGGTGTTTGGTTAGCATCGAAAGGAATGATGAATGGGTTTTCTTCAAGAACGTGGATTGATGGTTGAGTATCTTTAGACCCAATAGTCATTAGGGTGAGACTCTTAGATCTCAGATTGTTAGTCTTATTGGAACTGTTGGATGGCGTTGCATTGATCTTGGGAGTCAGGAGACTCGGTGACCAACTGGTTTGGATCATATGAATATGAAAAGTAATTTGGAGTGGTATATTAAGTGTGTAAGGAAAGCCACTTAATAAATGGTTGTTATGGTGGGCTCCATCTTCTTTTGGGCCGTTTATTAGGAGTTTGGTTTCCAGTATGAGGAGTTGGTTCTGAAACCTTGAGTGATATGTCAAGTGGAGGTACACTTAAGTTGATGAGGGATTTTAATCCAATGTGCGAACTCTTGGATTGACCATCCTTATGTCTGTCTGTAGGGGGTAGCGGGTTGGTGGTAACTTTTTAGGAAGTCAAAGACTATATTTAAAGTTTTCGGGTGGATTTCGCGACCGGAATATTTTAGGTATCATTTAAGTACATTTTGGTTAATTCCCTGGTCAGGGACTAGGGGAGGTTCGATGAATAATTGATCATAAACCTGAGGTTAAGGTTGCTGAGAATAGATTGATGGGTTCTCGGCTTTAGGAAGTATAGTGATGAGGATGGTTTCGATTGTAGTGCTAGGAGTTCCTGGTTTGGGTAGCTTTCCCTGGAGGTTGGGTCATGTATTTAGGGGGAGAAGCAAAGTGTTGCGTTTGAGAGTTTTCAAATTATTGGGTTGCTTGTTGGCAGTTGGGGCTTATGAGTGGTCTCTCGAGTTTTTTTTATTAAGAGTGCTTGATCTCAACATAGTTAGTGGAGTGTTAGAATATGTTGGTGTTGTGTTAGAAATCGTAACCAAGATGGATTTCAAGGATAAAATTCAGTTTAAATGGGGGAGAATTGTAGCACCCTGTTTTGAGAAGTTTCTTATTTCAGGATTGTGCACAATAAATGGTTCAAGCGAAGGCCTTTGGTTCCAAGGAAATAGGGTTTAAGCTTGGGTTTTGATGATATGGGTTATGCAATCCATACCCTTGGTGTGTATTGAAGCATTAGGGACACAGTGGGGAAAGTGATGTTCTGACTTCTTGCATGAAATATATATTTTATTCAAGAAGATTTTAGTCCAAGATAATCATTAAATGTTGTAGTGCTCTTCAATACTTTTCTGAGGATATAAGGATCGTCGAAATCGGACCTTGAACGAAGATGTTATGGCCTTCGGAAGTTAGGAGGTTTTCAGGAAAAGCCTAGTACACAGGGCGTACAGGTGTACGCCAAGCAGACTGTCTCGGAATGATCGCTAGGTGATAACCTAGTATGCTAGGTGTACTAGGTGTATGCATGGCATACACACTCAGGTGCCAAACCCTAATGTGGGGGGTTTTGAGCCCTATTTAAGCTCCTTAACTCATTCTAACCCTTTCCATTCTTAGCCTTCACCCCCTTAAACTTTTTCTCTCTTGAACCCTAACCCTAGATGGATCTTGGTGAGCAAAAAAAAGTGTTCTTGTGTGCCTTTGAAGGAAGAAGAAGGTAAGGATTGTGCTTAGAAGCTTGAAGCAACTTTAGATCTAGAAGTTTTCATCCCTCATTCATCTGCATAAGGTATAAATTTTGTTCCTTTATACCTCCATTAGTATCTAGTTTAATGGTTAAAGTTATGTCCTTTTTGTCCCATGATTTGGTCCATTTGAACGTTTGTTGTTTATGGTATTGTGAGATGCATTTCTAGGTGTATAAGAGGATATTAAGTCATAAAAATATGATCATGGCCTTGTTCTTCTTTCCATGCATACATTATGAAGTTTGGAAGGTTAGGACAAGTTACGGTTTTCAATTTGGACCCTTTCTAGCCATTAAATATCATAAAGTTGGAAAATTTATGATTTAGGGAATCATTTAGACTTAGATCTGAGCTCTGGTCAAAAAGTCTTAAGAGGTAAAGCACTTAATAAGGAGAATGGGCTACCGGGTGTACACTGGGTGTACCCAGCTTGTATGCCGCACGTACTGGTCATGGGTGAGTATGCTAGGCGTAGACTGAGTATTCGGGGCGTACTCATTCGTTTGAATTCCATTGACTTTTGTCGGCTTTTGCGTAGTGGGCTATATTTTGGACTTTCAGGGTTTGGACATTGTTGGGCTAATAGTCTTTTGATATTGGGATGTTATCAGGATTTGTGCCTTCTTCGATTAGGCCCATAATAGATTTTGGGGTCCATTTAGGATTTTAGGCCATGTTGGTCTCTTGGAGTATAGGGTAAAATGTTCTTTTACTATGGAATTGGATAATTGCATGAGATTCATGATTTTGCGTTATGACTCAACTTATTAATTGGGTGTATTTTATTGGATAGCGCCGGGATTTATCAAGATCATCAGTCAGAACATTTGTCTGGGACTAGCAACTTCAGGTGAGTTTTCCACACTATACTTTCGGGTCGAATGCACGAAGGCCTACATATTTGATTGATATCATGGTTTACCATATATTGATATTCTATAGTGATATGTTAGATTTGTATCCAAGTTTATAGGATGTATCTATGTGGTAGTGATCTATAGATATACATGTTTTCCTGTTGAGTAATTATATGTTTATCTGTTACGTATATGTCGACATATTGTGTTGGGTTGAGGTCGTACTACTTTGTGTTGTAGCTAACTAACCCGAGAGCATTCCACATAAGATGAGGGCCTGGTTGGTGTTCCAGACTCACACTGAGGGCTCGGGAGCATTCTAGATATGAGATGAGGGCCCGATTGGCATACTAGACTCATAATGAGGGCTTGGAAGATTTCTAGATACGAGTTGAGGGCCTGATTAGCATGCCAGACTCGTACTGAGGGCATGAGGATATTCTAATTAGATGACGACGTGGAGCCGATGTATAGTGGCATTCCAGTACGATGATAAATTGGGTCAGGTAATCCATCTAGATGGTTGTGGACCCGTAGGTATTCCAGTCCGATGAGATTGGACCCATCATGCTTGTTTGTATATGTTATGTTGTGTGGTGGCACTTTGGGGGAACTCACTAGCCTTCGTGCTTGCGGTTCCAGTCTATTGTTTTAGGTACTCCAAAGGATCATGGGAAAGCGAAGGTGTAATCGTGAACATCTTCCTGTTTTTCTGACATTGGATCTTGGGAGACACTTATTTTAAATAGTGTTTTCGAAACAATGGTTTTCTAAACAATTCTTTTTTGTAAATGATTTTTTTTAAAAGCTTAAATTTGTTATAATTTTTGAGATGTTATAGAATTCCGAGAGGGAGGAGATGGAGGGTGAGGAAGCAAATGAGCAGCCGAAGTCTATTTATAGCACAATTGCGCGCCACACCTAGTGTGCATGTTGCATACACCTTGAATGTCGCTCCTCTCATTTTTCTGCCATGTGTCATAAATATGGCGGTACACGTCCCACCTTCTATAAGGTGTGCACCGTGCAACCCACCTGTGTGTGACGCTTCTCGGAAAACTTCATAAAATCGTATCTTCTTCATACGAGCTCTATTGTCAACGTTTTTTATATCCTTGGAAAGCTCTCAATGAGATATACAATTTTGGTTTAGGTTTCATCGGCTAATTCAGAACTTATTTTTAAAGCTATATTTTTAACATGCTTAAACTGTTAAAATCCGTTAAAAATTCATAAGTTTCTAATATGATATGCGTTCTCGAATGTCTTTATATCGACATAACCATATGGAAGAGATCGTCGACCTTCGTTTAGATTGCTTTTACTTACAATGAACCAATTTCTACTTTGGTTACTAAGGCCATTAATCGTCTTAAATCGAATTTTCTATTTTCAATATCGTAGGCACACCGGTTTGAACGAGAAATAATGGGTCATTACTCATTTGTTATACGTCCATTTTGACCGCTACTTATACCTCCATAATCCTTTTTACGACTACTTCGTCTCACTTATAGGATATTCATCCTAATCTTTAATCTATATAGACACGAATTCTATCCCTATTTTATTATGTGGCTATAAACACACATTATATATATATATATATATATATATATATATATATATATATATATATATATATATATATATATATGTACACACACACATACAAATACCATGTAGTAATCAAATAATCATATTTTATTAACCTCAAAAGATTACAATTGACCCTAACAACTTCATCATCTTTATTAATGTCTAGTGGGAAATGTAGGCGTTAGAATTCTCTCCCCCATAGGATGATTATGCCCCATAATCATCAAACGGATGATGATAACGATTCTTCATGTCGTCCTCTGTCTCCCAAGTGAGATTCAACCCATTTGAATATTTTCAACGTACTAGCACAAATTTAACCATCTTTTGCCGTAACTTGTTTGTCTTGTGGTCAATAATCTCCTTAGGATCTTCAATCAGCTTCTTACTCTCACCAATCCTTGACTCTGAGTGTGGAATTATATCGGGAACTTCTCCCGAGGACTTCCTCAAATAACACACAGGAAGGTGCTATGAATTTCATCAAGCTCTATTGGCAATTCCAACTTGTAAGCTTGATTTCCAACCCTCTGAAGCACTTTAAATGGTTGTTGGATATTATTCCTTTTATATATCAGCTCAGATACCGATTTGTTGGAAATATAACAATCTGATCACCACAACAAAAGGCTTGGTTACCAGTTACTGTGTGATAGATATTTCAGTTTAAGATATAAGATATATATATATATATATATATATATATATATATATATATATATATATATGTATATATATATATATATACATATATATATATATATACATATATATATATATATATATATATATATATATATATAAAGAATAATAATTGCGGAATAAGTATAAATATGAAAGCTGTAAATGACTGAAAGCTATAATAATATAAATGACTGTATTTAAATGACGTAAAGCTATAAATAATATAAATGACTGTATTTAAATGACATAAAGCTATGAATAATATAAATGACTATATTTAAACGACATAAAACTATAATAAAGTATATAAATATATAAATATATATCAAGTAGGTTCGTCAATAAATTGACTGAACTGGACTTATGGAGCGACTGGTCGATATTTGTTCTTTGAATGGACTGGTCGATATTGGGACTCTTGGAGCGACTGGTCGATATTTTTTCTTTGAATGGACTGGTCGATATTGGGACTCTTGGAGCGACTGGTCGATATTTGTTCAAAGATCAATCCGGCATTGGATAAGTAACAAAAAGTTCATTTAAAGCTCGATTTTATGTAAAACAAGTGTTTACAAAAGGGTACAAAATACATGGGTTTATGTATTTGTAGTTAAGGTATTTTTGGTTAAAAACATGCACACGGGTCGTTTAAGATAAGGTACAAGTGACACGAGTCGTGTAGGAGGGTTTTGGAGGGTTTTCTTGATGAATGATGCTGACACGGGGCGTGTTGATTTAGCCTTGCTGAACACGGGGCGTGTTCATGATGCTGATGCTGACACGGGGCGTGTTGATTTAGCCTTGCTGAACATGGGGCGTGTTGAGGTTCAGAAGTATGAAGAAGGCAATCAGAGGGCAACACGGGGCGTGTTGATTTTGCCTTGGTTTTTAATACGGGGCGTGTTCGTGTCAAAGTCAATTTCGGGATTTTTGTGATTTGAAGGTAAGTTTTGTTTGTGATGTTTTGGCTAGGGTAATGGTGTTATGGTGTTTTGAGGATGTTTTCAAGGTTGTTTAGAGGTTGGAAGGAGGTTGATATAAGGTGGTAAAGGTGGTGAAATTTCTTATGAAGATGATGATGAATAGTGATGGGTTTTGTGGTTGATCTTGATGCAGAAGGTTTTGGGTTGTTTCATGGTTGTGTTTTGGTGTTTTGATGTAAGGAAAGTGTTTGGTGGTGTATGATGTGATGATCAAAGGTGGTGAAGATGAAAAACCTTTAGTATCAATGAAGAAGATGAAGATGGTTGATGGTGTTCTTCATTTCATTGTTGATGATCTTGGTGTTCTTCATTTAGCTTCTTGTTTGATCTTGGTGTTCTTCATTTAGCTCCAGGGATGAAGATTTAGAGGGTTTAGTTTTACAAAGGAAAACTCACTATATCATATCTATCTCTCTTACTCTCTTCTATTATCTCCAACACTAAACACAGACTACATACACATGTATATATATGAGAAACAAATATCTTGTAGTAGTGCACTTGAGTGTAAGTTGAAAGATGATGTAGAGGCTGCAAGTTGATGTAGTAGTAGGAGCAAAAAACGTGGGAAGGGTTTTAGCTTCTTCATCTTTGACTATTCAACATATATATAACACACATAAATATATATAATACATATATACATATATAATACATACATATGTATATAATACATATATATATATATATATATATATACATATATATATATGTATATATATATATATATATATATATATATATACATATATATATATATATGTATATATATATATATACATATTGTTGAAATTGTTTAGTCACACATATGTGTTTTTGTCATTCGCGTGTTTTCGTATTTTCCGTTTTATCACGCATTCATGCAACCTGAAATAACTGATAATATTTGTTAGATTGTATAAAAACAGTTCATCTTATTTCAGTTATGGTCACATACAAGGTTACATAAGAACATTTTTCAACAATTTTCCCCTATGTGATCATTGCTGAAATAAGGACAGGTATGATATAATCATATTGACAGTTTAACTTTTGAAGATTTGAGATAAAAGATTTTTCAATAGATAAGATATATATATATATATATATATATATATATATATATATATATATATATATATATATATATATATATATATATATATAAAACCATAGCAATTGATTTGAAAGTTTGTGACTTGGTTTAACATATCTTATGTAAAAGATTTTCAGAAATTTGTTTCCGAATCAAAGTCTCGGGTTCGGTTATCAAAGGGTAGCCATATATGTATCTAAAGAAATTTCTTAAGATTTTATAGCATTATTAATGACGACAAGTGGTTTAACAGGTCGATTCAGATGAACGCTCATAGGTATAGCTCACACTTCACTTGTGTGTTTGGTTGTTCTGGCAGCAGAACAAGTTAATGATCACTAAAAAAGAGTGATATCTCTCTCTGACGACTCACACTCATATTGGAGGTGTTCAACTATGCTTTTCCCGAAAGGTCACTTAGTCTTATTATTAGATAATCAATCACATAAGACTGGTTTCGGCATTACTCAGCGGGTTTCTTCATTCATACCATTTAAGTTCACTCTCTCTCCGTCGGGAAATACATGTAGAGGGGTTTAGCAATTTTCATAGTGCAGTTTGCAACTAAGAATCTTCAGTGATGAAGGCTACAGTATCCCGGGAAATCCATTGTTGTTGCAGCTTTTTCTTTGATGGTATCCTTTTTGTTGATCAATATCTATTTGTTGTAAAAGGATATTTTGTTTTAGCATCGAGAATTTGCTACATTTGAGAAAATTGGGATTTTTGAGAGTATCTATCTTGCGGGATTAAGATATCCCTTTTTGTGAAAAATGGTTAAAAACAGATCACGAGATCTTTTGATGTTTGCTTTGAAATAACCATTTGGTTGAACTTTGTTTGAAAATACCAAATGTAGAGTTTTTTTTTTTTTTTTTTTTTTTTTTTTTTTTTTTTTTTTTTTTTTTTTTTTTTTTTGGTATTTCTTCGGTGAATGATTTAGCTTTTTTGTTGATTCTTCTTTATCTTGTTTCGTCTTTTCTTGTTGATGGATCATGGGATCTCAAGACATCATTTTTGGTTGGCTTATATCTAGGTAGGGATTAGTGGCATAAAAGACAGTTTGTCTAGTATGTAAGAAATGAATGTATCGTCCCTGGTCATTTTGATATCTAAGCAAAAATGAGACCGTGACAAGGTATAATCGGATATTCCTTATAAGCAATAGTGACATACCTAAGCTCACAAGAAATGAATTCCACAATGATTCAGATTGATGAGGCACAAATTCTCACATGGGTTTTTGTTTTCATCTGAACCTCCTAACCTTATGTCCCTTTTTAAAATCATCAATAATGAAATAAAATTGAAGGAAATAAAGTTATGTACATTATGAAAAGTAGGAGATTTGAACCTTCACTCCAATTGAGAATCAATATGACTTAAAATCTTCATTGAGCATAAGCATCTGAAAATTAAGTCAAAAGACGATTAATCACAAGGTTCTATAAAAGCTTATTACGGCAAGTCTTTTATTATATTTTTGAAGATTTGTTTTTCTGAATGTTTTTGGAAATATTGATTATTTCAATGTTTTTGGTTTTTTTGAAAAGAAAGCAGTTTTCAAATGTTTTTGAATTTTCTTTTTGAGTGAAAGTAAACACACTTTTGTACAAACAAAAAGTAAAAGTTTAAGGATGAATGTTATCTGGATTTAACATTCCTAGACGGCCTAGGAAGTATTGAAACTTTGTTTCATCGAGAGCCTTAGTGAAGACATCGGCAATTTGATCTTCGGAGTTGATGAAGTGTAGTTCGATATGACCCTTTTGAATGTTGTCTTTGATAAAGTGATATCGAATGTCGATGTGCTTTGTCATGGAATGGTGAATGGGATTGTGAGAAATGGCAATTGCACTGGTTGAGTCACAAAATATGGGAATTTGTGAGATTTTGAAGCCATAGTCACGCAGTTGAGTTTGCATCCATATGACTTGTGAACAACAACTGGCGGCCGCGATGTATTCAGCTTCTGCTGTTGATGTGGACACACAAGTCTGTTTCTTTGAAGTCCAACTCACTAGTCTACCTCCTAGGAATTGACAGCTACCAGATGTACTCTTCCTATCTAGCTTGCATCCTCTGTAGTCTGAGTCGGTGAAAGCGTTCAGCTGAAAATCGGATTTAGCTGGATACCAAAGGCCAAGTTTGGGAGTGCCTTTAAGGTATTTGAAGATGCGTTTCACAGCAACTACATGGGATTCCATAGGATTTGCTTGGTATCTAGCACAAACACATGTAGAAAACATGATGTCAGGTCTGCTGGGAATGAGGTACAAGAGTGATCCGATCATTCCACGATATCTTTTCTGGTCAATGGGTTTGCCATTTAAGTCTGCATCAACTTTGTATCCAAAAGCCATTGGGGTTTTTGCGGTATTGGATTTTTCCATTGAAAAACGAGTGAGTAGGTTTTTGACATAATTCTCTTGGTTGATGAAAATGCCATCAGTTGACTATTTGATTTGAAGTCCGAGAAAAGTAGTCATCTCCACAATCATGCTCATTTCAAATTTGCTCTTCATTAGATCTGCAAACTTAACACTTAAAGATTCATCAGTAGAACCGAAAATAATGTCATCAACATATATTTGTACGATTAACAGATGTTTATTAAAGATTTTACGAAAGAGGGTTTGATCAATTGAACCTCTTTTAAAACCTGATTCTTCGAGAAAGGTTGACAACGTGGCATACCAAGCTCGAGGTGCTTGTTTCAAGCCGTAGACAGCTTTCTGCAATTTAAAGCTGTGATCTGGAAATTTGGGATCTTCGAAACCTGGTGGTTGTTGGATGTATACTTCGCGATCTATCTCTCCATGTAGGAATGCACATTTAACATCCATTTGGAATACTTTGAAATTCTTATGTGCAGAATATGCAAGAAAGATGCGAATTGCTTCAATTCGGGCAACTGAAACATATGTTTCATCGTAGTCGATTCCCTCTTGTTGTGAATATCCTTTGACTACAAGACGTGCCTTGTTTCGACAAATGATTCCTTAATCGTCAGTCTTGTTTCTGTATACCCATCTTGAACCTATAACAGTAACATCGGGTGGAGTAGGAACAAGATTCCATACGTCGTTTCTTTCAAATTCTGCTAGCTCTTCTTGCATAGCTTTTACCCAATCTGGATCTTTTATAGCAGAATGTATGGTTTTGGGTTCAGTCGCGGATAAGAAGGCTCCAAATAAACATTCATTTGTGGATGTGCCTCTAGTCTGAATGCCTAAGTTGGGATCTCCGATGATTTGGTCTGTTGGATAATTTCTGGTCCACTTTATTAAGCGATTCTCTTCCGCTATAATAATTGGAGTTTCAGTATCCCATTGTTCTTCTTCGGGTGTTTCATCTTGGAATAGGTTTGAAGGTTCCCCCATAAATGATGCATCGGGATTGTTTTGGCTATTTGGGGATGGGGTGTTTAAAGGAAGATTTGGTGTTTGTTCCAAAGAGGAAGTATGTGTTGGTGGTTCCCCCTCGAATTGATTTGCATCATTTTGGTTTGTTTGTGGAATTACTTCACTGGGTGTTCCTGTAGGGTCAATTAAAGTAGTTAGAAGTTCAGAATTGTAAGCGGTTTTTGGTTGTTCAAAAAGCAAATCAAGATCGATTTCAATGTCTATGTTAGGAGTAGGTGTTCATTGAATTGGATTTTGAAAAATATTTTCAATCATTTTTGAACCAAAATGTTCACGATCCAATTTCCTAACATAAAATTCATCGAAATGAACATCGGTACTTTCTTCAATTACTCTAGTACGTTTATTCAGTACTCGATAAGCAGCTGAAGAAAACGAGTAACCAAGGAAAATTCCTTCGTCCGACCTTGATTCAAATTTTGAAAGGTGATCTTTATTATTCTTTACAAAGCATCGACAACCGAAAATATGGAAAAATTTGATGTTTGGTTTTCGGTTGTTAATGACTTCATATGGTGTTTTGTGAAGATGTTTATGGATTAAGGAACAATTTTGAGTATAGCAAGCTGTGGCTATTGCTTCTGCCCATAAGTATTGTGGCAGATCAGCGAAGATAAGCATTGATCTTGCAGCTTCACATAGAGTTCGGTTCCTTCTTTCGACAACACCGTTCTGTTGTGGAGTGTATGGGGCTGAGAAGTTGTGTTCAATTCCTTTGTCTTTGAGAAATGAATCTAGAGTATTGTTTTTGAACTCTAAACCATTATCACTTCGGATTCTTCGAACAGGTCGTTTCAGCTTCAGCTCGATTTGTTTGATGAAGTTGATCATATCTTCAGGTGCTTCTGATTTTAGTCTTAAGAAAAAGACCCAAGTAAAGCGCAAGAAACCATCAACGACAACAAGAATGTACTTTTTCCCTTGTATGGTTTGGGTTTTGGCAGGGCCACAAAGGTCTATGTGCAACAACTCTAGTGGTTTGGATACACTAGATTCTGAGATGCTTTTGTGAGTGGATTTGGAAAGTTTTCCTTTTTCACATGCAGCACAAAGAGTTTCGTTATCAAGCTTCAGAAGTGGTAGCCCTCGAACAAGATCATCGCCGATTAATTTGTTGATGTACCCAAAGTTTAGATGGGAAAGGCGGCGGTGCCATAACCAACTAATATCTACTGGGGCTTTAGATAACAAACAAATATCGGGTGTACAATAGATAAGATCCATGTCAAGTGGATACATATTTCCAGCACGGCCAGAATCAACTATAACATCTTTGGTTTTGGCGTCCATGATCAAGCTTCGTTGTTTGGTGAAAAGAACTTCAAGATTGTTATCAAACAGTTGAGAAACACTGATGAGGTTGTGTTTCAGGTCATCGACAAAAGCAACTTTCTTTATGGTAGAATTACCATTTGTTATGTTTCCATAACCTTTGCTTTTTTCTTTCATGTTGTTGCCGAAGGTAACATCTTGATTGGTTTGTATAGGTTTGAAGTCACGTAAGTAGTTCCGGTTTCCTATCATATGCTTGGAGCAACCACTATCAATATACCATGTATCATCATTGGGTTCTCCAGCATTAAGTACCTGCAATCAGACAAAAAGTTTAAGTACCCAAATCTGAATGGGTCCTGGTTTGTCAGTTGTTATTTTGGGTGCTTTTCTTAATGAATTTCTTTTATCATTTGACTTCACATTATTGTAATGGTTTGGTTTATGATGATGGAATGGTTGAGGTTTGATTTGATCTATCAATTTTACCCAAAATGTGATTTGTTTTTGAAAACCTGTGGGTTGATAAGATCTGTGATTTGGTGAAAGATATCCTAGATGTGAAGGTTTGTTTGAAAAGTTTTCTTCATACCTGGGATGTGATGGGCGATTTTGAAAAGCTTTTTGATGATGATGGTTTGAAACTTTCTGATGTGATGGTTTTTGAAGGTTCCTTGAATGATTAAAAGTAATATCTTGAAAGCGGTTTTCAAAAGGTTTTTGAAAAGATTTTGGTTTTTGTTCGGAAACCTGTTTATGAGGTATGACGTAGGGTTTAACTGGTTTCTTTGGATGTTTTTCAAAAATGTTTGGCTTGATTAGTGGGGTTTTGTTGACTTGAACGGATTTTTTGCTTGTTTGTTGTTTCTTGGAGTATTTTTGTCCCAGACTAGTTTTTCCAACAATTGATGAAGTCATTGTAGGAAAAGCAGTTGGTATTGAAGTACTACCATCCTCATAAGAGGAATTTTCTCCATTCAAAAAGTTTTTGAGTTTAGTGGTTCCATCGGTATGTTTGATTTGGTGAGTTAAAGAACTTGCAAAGTCTGTTTCATAATTTACAACTCTTTTGAAAGAATTTTTGGAAACGCTGAAAGCAGTATCATCTTGACTACAGTTGATAACTGTTTCATCATCTGAATCTTCCTCATTAATAGATGTGAAAAGATTAGGTAGAGTAGATTCAGAGTTTTCACAATTCATCATGTTTTCCTGTTTTGCTTGTTCAATTTCAAAGGATTCTCTTCCAATTCCTGGTCTATAATTCGTATCAATTTTGCCAGTTCCCAAGGTGTTTGCCTTGGTGAAAATATCATCACTTAGCTTTCTGGAAACTTTGATAGAATCCATATTCCATATCAGTCTTTTATTCTCGGTTTCAAGAGAATTGATTTGTTTTAAAGAATCAGTCAACTTTTCATTTAAAACATTGTATTTGTCAGTTGATTCTTGAAAGTCTTGTTTCAACTGAAGGATTTCAATTTCTAAAACATCTTTTATTTCAGAAGAAATGACCGACTGATTTTTTAGTTCCAAATCCCTTTTCTGAATTAGGGCCTGATTTAATTGTTCCAAGACGTGAGTATAATCTTCTGATTTTCTTTCAACGTCTCTTTCCAATTTGCTTTTCGTTCTTGTTGATTTTCCAAATTTGAGTTGCAAGGTTTGTAACTCAGATTTGCAAATATCATAATTGACCATTGTGTCATGATATGTTTTGAGATCAACTTCCAGACTAGTCTCAATTTTGGTTATGTGGGACTCAAAAATTGTTTCGGAAAAACCAAGTTCAGAGATCATAAACCATACCTGTTCTATGACGTTTGGAGCTCTTGAAGGTATTTCAACACCAGCTACGAAACAGAAGTTTGATTGTGTTGGTTCGTGTTCAGCTTCGTCATCAGAAGTTGGCCAGTATTCCACACTTGGTTCATGGATTGCCATCAATGCTCTTTGCTTTTCTTGGTTTTCCAGTTTCTTCAATTCATCGGCTCTTTAAGCATAGTATGCTGAGTCTTTGATTTTGGTTTTGTTTTTGGCTCGACATTCTCTGGCATAGTGATTTGTTCCTTTGCAGTTGTGACAAATGATCACTTCTTCATCACTATCATCCTTTTGACTTTTAATCGGAAGTCTTTCAGGTGTTTGACTTTGGGTTTGTTGGAAAGGTTGAGAATGGTTTTGTTGGAATCCAAAATTTTGGTTGTTTTGAAAACCATTGTTTTGATTGTTGTAACGTTGATTTTGGAAACCTCTGTTTTGATTTTGAAAACTGTTGTTTGGAATGTGATTATGAACTGAGTTGGGATCGTTTTGAAATCCCTGGTTTTGAAAACCTTGGTTTGAGTTATTTTGGAAAGAAGGTCTTTGAGAATTTTGTCCAAAGTAAGGTCTAGGTTGAAAACCTGAGTTGTTTTGACCAAAAGATGGTCTTGGTTGAAAACTTGAGTTATTTTGTCCAAAAGATGGTCTTGGTTGAAAATTTGGTCTAAAATTTGATTGACCATGATTTGGGATAAATCTCTGGAGATTTGTGTTTGCAACCAACGCACACAGTTGTTGATAATCTGCTTCATCATTTGAATCAGACTGGAAGGCTTGGTTTTGAAAAGTTGTGGGCACAAGTGCAAGTGGTCTTCCAAAAGCTGCAGTGGTTGGTGGATCAATCGAGGATTCATACGATTGAAGTTCTCCATACAAGTTGTACAAAGTTTCAGTATGAATAGCTGGATTTCCCTGAATAATGAGTTTAACCATTTTCCAGCTTTCGAAAAGATTGTTTAAAAACTTGAGATTTATCTCGTGTTGTGTCTTTTTGATACCCAAATTGTTTATTTTAACCATAATCAAATTGAACCTATCATGAGCATCATGGATGGTTTCTGATGAAAGCATTTTGAAATTATCGAATTCATTCAAAATAGATGTTCTTTTGTTTCCGATAATTCTTTTATTTCCACAAAAACGATTTTTCAAATTCTCCCAAATTTGATTTGCGGTTAACAGTATAATGTCATCCATTTGACTTAGAATACTGTGAGGTATTCCAGAAACAAGTTCCTTTTTGGCTTGGAGTTCCAACTTTTTTGTAATTTCAGCTTGAGTGGCTTGATTTGTAGCAAGAGTAGCCATATTTTATGGAGTAACAAATGTTCCTTCTACACACTTCCAGACATCTTCATTTATAGCATTAAGATGAAGTTTCATACGGCCAACCCACGAATTATACTCTTCAGGAATAAGTATGGGTGCCCGTGAACCAGATCCTAAGCTATTTGCAATGGAGACAGAGTTCTTGTAGGAGTAATTTGCCAAAGACATTTTTTTTAAAAGGATTTTGAACAAGTGTTATTAAAATGAAGTTTTTAAAGAAAAGCTTATGGAAGGTTTATAAATGCTACAACCAAAAGTTTTTCGACAAAAATTTCAAGGTAAATCACAGAAGCTCTGATACCAATTGTTGGATATTATTCCTTTTATATATCAGCTCAGATACCGATTTGTTGGAAATATAACAATCTGATCACCACAACAAAAGGCTCGGTTACCAGTTACTGTGTGATAGATATTTCAGTTTAAGATATAAGATATATATATATATATATATATATATATATATATATATATATATATATATATATATATATATATATATATAAGAATAATAATTGCGGAATAAGTATAAATATGAAAGCTGTAAATGACTGAAAGCTATAATAATATAAATGACTGTATTTAAATGACGTAAAGCTATAAATAATATAAATGACCGTATTTAAATGACATAAAGCTATAAATAATATAAATGACTATATTTAAATGACATAAAGCTATAATAAAGTATATAAATATATGAATATATATCAAGTAGGTTCGTCAATAAATTGACTGAACTGGACTTATGGAGCGACTGGTCGATATTTGTTCTTTGAATGGACTGGTTGATATTGGGACTCTTGGAGCGACTGGTCGATATTTGTTCTTTGAATGGACTGGTCGATATTGGGACTCTTGGAGCGACTGGTCGATATTTGTTCAAAGATCAATCCGGCAATGGATAAGTAACAAAAAGTTCATTTAAAGCTCGATTTTATGTAAAACAAGTGTTTACAAAAGGGTACAAAATACATGGGTTTATGTATTTGTAGTTGAGGTATTTTTGGATAAAAACATGCACACGGGTCGTGTAAGATAAGTACAAGTGACACGGGTCGTGTAGGAGGGTTTTGGAGGATTTTCTTGATGAATGATGCTGACACGGGGCGTGTTGATTTAGCATTGCTGAACACGGGGCGTGTTCATGATGCTGATGCTGACACGGGGCGTGTTGATTTAGCCTTGCTGAACACGGGGCGTGTTGAGGTTCAGAAGTATGAAGAAGGCAATCAGAGGGCAACACGGGGCGTGTTGATTTTGCCTTGGTTTTTAACACGGGACGTGTTCGTGTCAGAGTCAATTTCGGGATTTTTGTGATTTGAAGGTAAGTTTTGTTTGTGATGTTTTGGCTAGGGTAATGGTGTTATGGTGTTTTGAGGATGTTTTCAAGGTTTTTTAGAGGTTGGAAGGAGGTTGATATAAGGTGGTAAAGGTGGTGAAATTTCTTATGAAGATGATGATGAATAGTGATGGGTTTTGTGGTTGATCTTGATGCAGAAGGTTTTGGGTTGTTTCATGGTTGTGTTTTGGTGTTTTGATGTAAGGAAAGTGTTTGGTGGTGTATGATGTGATGATCAAAGGTGGTGAAGATGAAAAACCTTTAGTTTCAATGAAGAAGATGAAGATGGTTGATGGTGTTCTTCATTTCATTGTTGATGATCTTGGTGTTCTTCATTTAGCTTCTTGTTTGATCTTGGTGTTCTTCATTTAGCTCCAGGGATGAAGATTTAGAGGGTTTAGTTTTACAAAGGAAAACTCACTATATCATATCTATCTCTCTTACTCTCTTCTACTATCTCCAACACTAAACACACACTACATACACATGTATATATATGAGAAACAAATATCTTGTAGTAGTGCACTTGAGTGTAAGTTGAAAGATGATGTAGAGGCTGCAAGTTGATGTAGTAGTAGGAGCAAAAAACGTGGGAAGGGTTTTAGCTTCTTCATCTTTGACTATTCAACATATATACAACACACACACACACATACATATATATATATATAATACATATATACATATATAATACATATATGTATATAATACATATATATATATATATATATATATATATATATATATATATATATATTGTTGAAATTGTTTAGTCACACATATGTGTTTTTGTCATTCGCGGGTTTTCGTATTTTCCGTTTTATCACGCATTCATGCAACCTGAAATAACTGATAATATTTGTTAGATTGTATAAAAACAGTTCATCTTATTTCAGTTATGGTCACATACAAGGTTACATAAGAACATTTTTCAACAATGGTCTAATAAACCGTGGACTTAGCTTCCCTCTCTTACCGAATCGTATAAGTCCCTTCCATGGCAAGACTTTAAGCAACACTAAGTGTCCAACTTCCAATATCATTGGTCGTTGCTTCTTATCAGTATAGCTTTTCTGACGATCTTGAGATGCTAGCATACTTTCTGTAATCACCTTTAGCATCTCAGTAGTCTGATGGACTATCTTTGGCCTTATAAACTGCCTCCAGCTTCAAGCCAATAAGACGACATATGACAATTTTTTTTTCGTACAATACTTTATAAGGTGTAATCTTAATGATTGAATGATAACAATTCTTATAGGAAAACTCTAGTAGATGTAGATGTTCATCCTAGTTACCTTGAAATTCTAGGGTACATGCTCTTGGCATATATTCTAGTGTTTGAATCATCCGTTCACTCTGACCATTAGTTTGTGTATACTAGGGTGTACTCAAACACAACTTCGTACCCCTTTCTTATTATAGGCTTTTCCGAAACCTAGAAGTGAAACGACTTTCATGATTTGACATAAGTGTTAAAGGAACACCATGAAGTCTTACTATCTCCTTCACATAGATATCTGCAAGCTTATCAATAGGAAACTTATCATTGGCTTTTATGAAATGTGCACTCATTTTATTTGATCTATGATTACCGAAATCATATCGTAACCTTTCTTCCTCCTAGGCAACTTAGTCTCAAAATACATGGTGATGTCTTCTGATTTACCCATGGGAAGTGGTAAAGGCTCCAAATTACCATAAGGTTTCTGGTGTTGCACTTTAACTCTTGTGCAAGTCACACAGTCGTCCATATACTTTGCAACATCGAGCTTCATGGTGGGCCACCAGTAGTATGGTTTTAGATACCTATACATCTTGGTACTTCTAGGATGAATTGCGTACATGGTCTTGTGGGCTTCTTCCATGAGAAGATCTCTCATTCCTCTTCCCTTGGGTACACAAATCTTGTTTTGGAATACCTTCAACCCTTTACTATTCATACAAAATTCCAACATTTTGCATAAACGTCCCTCCTTTTGGTTATCTCCTTCCAAATCTTCCTCTTGATCTTTCCTGATGCTTTCTAGAGTTGTTGAGACAATCTCTCTTCTTAACGCTCTTGGATTCTTTCTTTCCAAATTTACCTTCCTACTCAAAGCATTTGCTATGACCTTTGCATTACGAGGGCGATAAAGTATCTCACAGTCATAGTCCTTGAGTAACTCCAACCAGCATCAATATCTCATATTTAATTCCTTTTGATCAAAGAGATAATGGAAACTCTTTTGATAAGTGTAAAGCTTACACTTTGTGCCATAAAGATAACGCCTCCATATCTTTAATGCAAATACTACTGCTGCCAACTCTACATCATGATCATGGTAGTTCATCTTGTGCTCCTTCAGTTTTCAAGATGCATATGCAATTACTTTATTTCTCCGGGTTAGAACACAACCTAACCCAACTCCCGATGCATCACTATAAACTGTGAAGTATAGAAAGAATCGGTGCTTTACACAAATTCTTGTTTAGCTTGTTGAAGGCTTCTTCGTGCCTCTCGCTCTATGTAGATGTAACTCATTTATGGGTCAAAGTTTCTAAATGAGCATCTATTGAAGAAAAGCCTTGGATAAACCTTCTGTAATATATAGCTAATCCAAGAAAGCTATGAATATCAGTGGGACTTTTTGGTCTTTCCCAAATCATTACAACTTCAATCTTTGTTAGGTCAACCATTATTCCTTCTTGGTTGACCACATGACCTAAGAATTAGACTTCTCGAATCCAAATATCACACTTAGAAAACTTTACGTACAACTTCTCTTTCTTCAGAACTTCTAACGCTTCTTTTAAGTATTCTCCATGCTCCTGCTTCCTCTTCAAATATACGAGAATATCAATAATGAACACTATTACATATTTGTCGAGGAAAGGTTTACAAACCATATTCATTAAATCCATAAATGTTGATGGAGTGTTGATCAGTCCAAATGACATAACTAAAAACTCATGTTGTCCATATCTCATTTTGAAAGCATTCTTCTCTATATCCCGCTTTCTCACCTTCAACTGATGATATCCTAACCTAAGATCAATCTTCAAGATATAGCTCGCACCCGATAGTTGATTAAATAGGTCATCTATCCTAAGTAAATGGTACTTATTATTTAACGCCATCTTATTCAACTCTTTGTAGTCGATGCATATCCTCATGCTTCCATCATTATTCTTTACAAATAACATCGTAGCTCCCCGGTGTGAAGAATTAGGTATAATGAAACATTTGTCTAACAACTCCTGAAGCTACATCATAAGCTCCTTCATCTCCGTCGGTGGTAATCGGTAAGGTGCTTTGGCTATCGGTGTGGTTCCTGGTAACAAGTCTATCCTAAATTGTACTTGTCTATCAGGGGGAAATCCAGGAAGATATTCGAGAAAGAATTCCAGAAAGTCACACACAACCAGTATCCTCTACATCTCGTTCTTTTCTTTCTTCGCATCAATTATGAATGCTAGATATGATGTACATCCCTTGATAAAATATTTTATGGCTTTCATCAGGGAGATGATTCCAGAATTTACTCTACAATTCTCCCCATACACAATAAATGGTTCTCTTCCAGGCGGTTTGATCACAATGATCTTCTTTCTACACTTGATTTCAGCATCATTCGCACTAATCCAATCTATTCATGGCACTATGTTAAAGTTGTTTAACTCAATTGGCAACAAGTCCTCTTGGAATATATTACCATTCAATTTGATGATTATATTCCTAATGCATTCACTAACAGGTACAAATTTTCCACTAGCTACATCTACTAGTAGAGCACTATCTAGTCTATCTACAAACAATGCTAGTCTTCTACCAAATTTAAGTGAAATAAAGGAGTAGTTAGCTCTAGAATCAAATCAAATATTGGCAGGCAATCCATTTACGAGAAAAGTATCTAAAGTGACATCTGCTTCCTCCCTTACTACTTCCAATGTCATCTGGAATTCTCTTGTCTTAGGCCTTGGTGGCGCATTAGGCTTTGCAGCCTCCTTCCTCTTCGGGTAGTATTTTGCAATATGCCATTCTTCATTAAATCCTTAACACACCTTCTTGTTTGATGTATATTCGTTGGAATAATGATCCATCCTCCCACACTTGAAATAGGTCAAATCTTCGACACACCTCCCAGAGTGCTTCTTCTTGCACTTCTCACACCATTTTTCTTCACCTCCTCCTCCTCCTCCTCCAAACTTCTTGGAACCAAACTTTGAGAACTTGTTTTTCTTGTTGGACTTTGAAGATCCATCAAACTTCCTCTTCTCTCCAGGCCCTTCTCCCTTACCTGGATCTCAACATTCTTAGCTGCCTAGATGGTGGCTTTCAAAGTTGTTGTGTGTTTCAACATTAGACCAAAGTATGTTGGCAATATATTAGCTAACTTTTTGACCTTGAAGAGTTCATTTGGAAATAAATAACGAATAATCTTCATTCTCTCGATAAAAATTGCATCGTACTCGCTAACGCTCATCCTTCCCTTCTTCAGATTCTAGAACTCATTGTTGATCTCCAGAAGATCCTGATTAGAGCAGTACTGCATTTTCAGTTGCACCATAAACTCTTCCCAAGACATCTTACTAGCTTCTACTTTGGGCATGGTATCAGCTAGTAGCTTCCACCAACTTAATACTCCAGTATTCAGCTGTGTAACCGCGAGAACGGTGTTCAGCTTGTTGATGAAGTCGCAACTTTCAAACATCATCTCCATCTCAGAGATCCAATCCATGACTTCCAATGGTGTTGAACTTCTAGAATGACTTGGTGGCTTGGATGGCATAAAATCCTTGTACTTGCAACCGTTTCCTTCATTCCCCTCCTCAAGGTCATACCTTCTAAGCACTCGAGGTTCCACAAGACTGACAGCCCTACTGTATTTCCCTTCTATTGACTATTCCTCTTCCAAACCTCGTCGCACAATGGGTACAATAGGTTTTCTCCCATTCTTCCAAAGTAGATGCATTCTCTCCTCCATGTGACGGTCTAACATCATATGCATCATCGTCTGAACTCTGGCCATTGTAATAGGCGCAGGTGCAGGTGCTACTTCTGGTGCATGCTCAATCACTCGTGACTCAGGTTGTTAGTCACCATTGACATTTCTTAATCCACTACGTATTCTAACCATGATGTTCTATACACCAAAGTTGACCTGCAATGTATAGTGACGAGAATATAGATAGAGAAATATTCTATACTGATAGACATATAATCCTTTTTATCACTCCGAAAAATTATATGCTAGTTCTAATACTGTTATTATACGTTTAGAAATTCGAACACATAAATTTCTAGATCCGTTCGGCAATACACCATAGAACCGAACATCCTAAAGCATTTAAGGGCATCATATAAATCAATTAGCACATAAAAGAAATTTTAGGCATCTTTCCTAGAATAAGCTAGTGTTAGTGTCTATTCAGGAATACTTCCTAAATATAGCAGACACTCATCTCATGATCATCGCTTAACATTCTAAGATTAAGTCTTTAAATCCTATAATATTCCTAGTTCGCTTAAAATAATGCTCTGATACCAACAATAACATCCCCAACTTCACAGCCAGAAAATACCGATTTATTTATGCTTATTTTGAAATCAGAGTATCTTATAATAATATCGCAGAATTTGTTCCAAAAAACATGATAATGATATTATCAAAAAATTTCTGAAGAAACATATTTTATTTATATTATAAACCTTGAGATGTCAATCATCGATATAGTACATAAGCATAAACGAAATAATGCATGCCTTACAAAAGCTTATCTAAAGTATTAGCCTATAGGAACACATATATCTCTCATCATATCATCACACATTTGCTCTTATGCCACTACCTGTAATCTATGAAACTGAGTGGGTCAGGATTGGGGGCCTATTGAGCACATAGGGTTGTAAACCACATTAATTAAATCTTTATTTATTATCATCAAATCATCAACTCGATTACCCTTTCTGGCTATCCTCACTCTCTGTCCCTAACATCTAATTTCAAGGGACATATCCTAAGGATCATCTTTGGGATTGAAAACAATGCATATGGGAGTCCATATAAATATATGTTAGTAAGGCAACCATGGGGGATGGAGTACACCTGGTAAACACTAAGTTCAAAAACACCTAAAGGTTGTGAATCTGCTAGCATTCCACCGGACTGTACAGAATAGTCTATGGTCGTTATCTATACTCCGCTAGACAACTGATCATATTTAAAGTCAAGGCCTCTAATCATCTATATCATATTTCATCTCTCATTGTCCATATTAACTTTCATCTCTCATCATCTATGGAATCTTATATATGCCCATCTTTACCAAACATATTTATAGATAATAAAATACATATATACAGTTTAAAATCGAGTAAAACGTGTATAAATCGTTCTTCTAGTGCAGATATAAGGAACATAAAAAATAGGCACATATGGCATGTAATTATCTTAATACTTTATATTTATGTGTACTATTCACATACATGATAAAATGGTTGACTGGTGATCTGGGCAGAGCTTCGTCTAACACCTCAAATATTCCTTGATGTGACCTAAGTATAATTACTACATAGTTTTAGTATAATGGTCCTATGGACTTAGAATAGTCTAGAACCTCACTAATCTCAATCTGTACATCAAGATCTATGAAGTAAGGATCAACCAGGTATGACAATTGGGAGATAGGATCATTTCTGTAACGACCGAATAATCATAGGTAAAGATTTCATTTTTCATTATGTTCAAAATGCATATATCATTTAATCCAAACATTCCAAAACATTGCTAATTGAAACATTTGTCAGAGTTCATCCCAAAATCATACATTGCGGAAAACACGAGTGTGTGCGCTGCGATCAAGCTGACCCTTCCATCCCAAACCAATGATACATGAAACCATAAACAAAACTATAAGCATGAAGCTTTGAGTTCCCCAGAGCATACCCACATAATCCATATAACGGCATAAACATATCAATGATATAGACCATATCAATCATATAAGGGATCCATGGAAACCCTCCAAGGTATATTACATATAATCACATAAATCATATCAACTACACAAGCCATGCATATAAACATATAGGGAAGCCATGGAAACCCTCCATGGTCTTACTCCGGATGCCATAGGAACCCCTTCATGGTCTTAGGCCATTTCCATGGGAACCCCCGCATAGTCTTCACCAGCTACCAATCAAACCATATGTTTAAACATATAAGCTAAAGATGGAAATATATATGGATGCCCTGGAAACCCTCCATTGTCTTACAACAGGTGCTACTCGAACCCCTATGTGGTCTTAACCTACTGCCATGGGAACCCCCCACATGGTCTCAAAAACATATAAGGATGCAATGAAAACCCTCCAAGTCTTACACCGGGTGCCACTGGAACCCCCACATGGTCGTATCCCACTGCCATGGAAACCCCCACATGGTCTTAGCTGGAATGCCATAGGAACCCCCACATGGTCTGATATCCAACTGCCTCGGGAACCGATCGGGGTCTTCCATGCGAGTATCACAGAGACTGCTAGCATATTACATATTAGATAAACAACTAGTATAACACATATCAAATAAGCAACTAGTATAGCACATATCACATAATAGGCCATGGGAACCTCCACATGGTCTTAACTAATTGCCATGGGAACCCCCCACATGGTCTTCACATAAATACATAATGTATCGATAGCATATCTACAATGGTCTTCACAACTAGGTAAATAGGCCGACCTTGGTGCCTTCGACCCATTAGTATGGTGAGGAAACTCACCTCACATTACCGAATTTCCACAGATAGCACTCTAGTTGCTGGTTGACAGATTCCCGAACTGTCAACATCAAATCAACACCCAATTAATAATTGGATTCCAATACATAACCATAAGTCCATGTTTGGGGTAAAAGACTACTTTACCCCTAACCTAGCTTGATCTAATCCCAATGCCTAAACACACACTCTGAAGGCCCAAAAACTAATCAATAAATCAAGGCTCAACATATGGCCCAATTTTCCAAATTAGGCACAAACCTCTAAATGGTCTTATCTTAGGGCCCAATCATTTATTCTCGTCCAAACATTTGGCATTCCGATAACATAATCATCAAGGCCCAATTATGGCCCATCCATAGCCCAATTTTCCAAATTGGGCCCAAGCCTTTCAAATGGGACATATCCTAAAGCCCAATCCAAATATTCTAGTTCATATACTTATTCTTGGATGGCCCATCAATAGCTCAATCACCAAAGCCCAACATGAAAGGTCAACTCATGGCCCAACAAAAATTAGGGTTTCTAACAGGAAATGTTGATTAGGGTTAAGTGTTCTTACTTAACCCATTACGGACTTAATCCATTAATTCCAATACTGCCTTAAGTTAATTACAGTGGATTATTAATTAATATTTAAAGTCGAATAAACAATTCCAGCGCGGGTAACGATCCATAAACTTACATTTCTACAATAAGGGTTTTCTAAACCCTAATTAGGGTTTCCAACCCTATCGTGTGCCGATTAGTCAAAGGGTTTGGCTTTTAGGTCAATTAGCGCTTCATTGGGTCAATTGGGGTTAAACAACTCGGACACCACTCACTACCACCTAGGGTATTAGTGCTCGACGGTGGCGGCCATCACCTCGTGGTGGTGGTTACGATTTCTGGATAAACATGTTAAAGCATCACAAAATAACAATCTCACACACACGAAAGCACACAACGACCCAAGGTGGTGGCTAGTGGCGGCAGAATGGCGGCGTGAGGTGGGAACCACCACCTCACAGTGGTGACGGGTTGTTTTCCTTGAATAATTCGGCCATACAATGTACATACAATATTATACACCAACACAAACCTTGATATACAATAAAACATGCAGACAACCACCTTCCAGGGTAGCTAGTGATGACGGAAGATGGCAGCAGGCAGCTGTCACCATAGCTGGCGGCCATGGTGGTTCTTTTCCTCGGTTTTCAGCCAGTAACACTCGCACAATATACACAACTAGCAACAACAACGTACACTAAACTCGAACAAAGCCACCGACCTGGTGGTGTGTAGTGGTCAGAGGACATCATTGGAAAATGATTAGCCGTTGGGGCAGCAGCAGCGACTAACGGCGGAAGACGGAGTTGGAATGTTGCATCGGCGAAACCACGAAGAGGGTTATGATTTACGAATGATAGCAGCGGCGACGACATAACTTCTTAGCGGTACTGGCGACACGATTGAGGACGAAGCAGAAGGAAGTGGGTCGCGCTTCCGAGAACGACAACAACACAGTTACGATGTCTACCTTCATCAACCTCAGAATTCATCAGCAGCAACTTCGGTGGCATTGGTTAGTGGTTCGTGACATTGATAGTGGAGGGGAGGGGGTGGCGGCTGCTGGAGGGAAAGAACAAGGTGGCGGCTGAAGGCTTATTAGGGTTAGGGTTAAGATGGCAAGAAGGTGGCGGGTTTTATATGCCCGCTCATATCAACTCTTGTTCAATGTACGCCTGTAGTCCCTCCTTCCCAATTTCTTTTCGATTCAGCTCCATAAGTTACCATATAGACCCTCCATGACAAATTATTATCAACTTAGGTACATAATTTACCATCCAACCCTCCTTATTAAAAAATCTATTCAATACAACTCCAAATCATACCAAACACCCCCTAACTTCTAAAAATCATTAAAAAAATAAAGCCTGTAATTACACTTTAACCCCCTAAACTCCAAATCATATCAATTGACTCGCCGAAACCAACACCCCGCTAAATATTTTTGCTTCTGGCTACAATTTTATATAAAATAATAATAAAAATTACGTCTCGGGATTTTAGAGATTATTATTTATTTAATTTCAAATGGGATGTTACAATCTCAGCATAATACTTTTTCTGAAATCCAACAACCAAGCCAACATGACCACTCTAGACCCCTCTCCCTTAACTAGATCAATCAGTACAACTACATGGAATTATTGATATATCTTATGTATATGTTCATAATGACGACTTATGACTATAATTATAAGTTATACAGAAAAGACTAGATTATAAATTAACTAACAGAGATTCTTCCGAACAGAAGTTAAGAAATTGAACTGGCAGAGCTTCTACTCGCTAGCTACTACTTCTTTATGGATCGCAGGACTTCACTGAAGGCTAAAACTAAAGGAAACAGGCTAAAATCGAACGAATTTAGATATATATATATATATATATATATATATATATATATATATATATATATATAGAGAGAGAGAGAGAGAGAGAGAGCGGGGAGATGGGATTGGGGAAGAAAATGAGCAACCGAAGTCTTTTTATAGCACAATTACGCGATAGACCTAGTGTGCGCGCCACACACACCTTGGATGTTGCTCCTCCCATTTTCTACTATATGTCACTAATATGGTGGTACACGCCCCTCCTTCTAGAAGGTGCGCGCCGTGCAACACACCTGCGCGTGGCGCGCCTCAGAAAACTTCATAAAATCGTATCTTCTTCATACGATCTTCACTTTCAAAATTCCTTATATCCTCGAAAATCTCTTGACGAGACCTACAACTTTTGTTTAGATTCCGTCGACTAATTTTGACTTTATTTTTAAAGCTATATTTTTAACAGGCTTAGATTGTTAAACTTGGTTAAAAATTCATAAATTCCTCATATGAAATCCATTCTCGACTGTCTTTATATAGACAGAACCATATGGACGAGATCTTCAATCGTTGTTTAGATTGCTTTTCCTAACAACCAACCAATTTCTACTGTTGTTTCTAAGTCGTATAGTGCTACGTTGAAACTTCTAAAAATCCTAACTTCTTCTTACGAACTGAAATTGGGGTGTTCTCTCTCTCTCTCTCTCTCTCTCTCTCTATATATATATATATATATATATATATATATATATATATATATATATATACGCTCTTGGTTAACAACTACCACAACTGTCGTTTAAATTTCTAAGGCTAATAATCGTCCTATCTCTGATTTTCAATTTACGATATCATAGTCGTGTCGGATTAAACGAGAAACTTTAGTGGGTTAGAATCCATCTAATATATTTCCATTTTGAGCGCTCCTTATACCTCCGTAATCCTAATTACTATTACTCCTTCTCACTCATTGGTTATTCATCTTAATCTTTAATCTATTTAGACGTGAATTCTATCCCTATTTTATTACGTAACTATAATACATACATAACAATACCACGTAATAATCAAATAACCGTCTTTTATTAACCTCAAAAGACTAAAATTATTTCCCTAACCACTTCATCATATTTATTCCCATCTAGTAAGAAGCACGGATGTTACATTGTATACATGTGTTGAGTTGGATGTGTAGATCAAATAGCAAATTACTTTAGAATCAAGCATCAATATGTATTGACTTGTGTTCGGTGACCTTCATCAATGATAGCAACGATATATCTCAGATGATGAGTTCATCTTCCATGGGTTAAAGTTTTTTGAGTTTTCATCTTCAAGGTTTTCACAAAGGCTTAATCTTTTGCAATAGATTGATTTCTCTTCTTTCATCTTTCTTCATGATCGAAAATCTCCTCTCTATGCATGTGTGTGTTGTATAACACAAAAACAGGGAAATCCAACCCCTTTTTCTTTTCTCTGCTTAAATTTTCATAATGCCACCCCATTTTTTCTTCAATTGCCAAAGAGAAATTAGGAACAAGGACAAAAGGGGTTGCACCATTTTTCTCTTTCTATCATATAAATCTTGTATCTTATTTCTTGTTCATCCAATCACAATCTTGAACAGATTCGATATCAACATATTTGTAACCGGGTTCGACCATCTATATTGGAAAAAAACACATGATGCTGGTTCACATGCATCTCCTATTGTTTTAGCTCTTGTAGTTGGAGGAGCCAGGTCAAAATCATTGTCTCCATCTCTAAAAACCAATTCCTCATAATCAACTGATCAAACTTCATCTCCACCCATTGGTATCCTAGTAACATCATTGCCTATTCCTTCTTCTCCAATATCACAACTTGGAACGAAATCAAGGATGAAAGGTCCAAATCAGAGACCAAATACACAGACTGTATAAACTGAAGACTGATATGTGCATATCTATACATATATTTTATATCACATCATAATATTTCAAGTTATTTTTATGCCCATTATAGAACAAAAGGTACTTAATATATTGTGTATTGTGTTCTAGTGGTTAAAGACTCGATCGGAGCGAAAAGGAAGCTGGAAGCTGAAAGCTAGGAAATTGGATCAAGACAAAAAATGAAGAAAAATACACTCACGACGTCGTGGTGACTTCCCCATGACGTGAGGTTTTGAATTTCCCTGATGGATCTAGAAGACCTTTTGAATACGGGATAAACACGAAGGCCACTACGTGGTTGACTTACCACGTCGTGGTGGTTTGTTATTGGGAAAACTATAAATTGAAGCCATTATCCTCCGAAAAGAGAACTTTTTCTAGAAGCTACTGTCAATTTTTGAAGGCCAAGTACCCACTTTGAAGCTTGTAAGTTGCAGAAGTCGATCATAGCTTGGAATCGAGAGGATTGATGCAATACAACCTTCTATTATGATTTTCTACTTTAGTTTAATCATGTGTATTATGATAAATTTTTTTTTCTGAGTTTGCGTGTTGAAATCATGGGCTAAAACTTTATGAATTCGGTTTAGTTTAGATGACTCGACTTTTTATGGCTTAATTTATGGTTAGGGTTAAGTTTTATTAGTTATTTGTTACTTTAGCTTATTAAAAAACCTTCTATGCTTATTGAGAACTACTTTTATTTTTATTGTTGAGTTTAATCTAGATGGCACCCATCTTTATTTATTGAACTTAGGACTAGTGTTTTGTCCAAAACCTAGGGTTAAACTGAAAAGTGGGTAGGTAATTGTAGGAGCTAATATATGTTGACCATTCATATATTGCATTGAATGAATGAACCAATTTGATCAATCTATTATAAGTCTAATTTAACTCGAATTGAACACTAGTAAGCTTGTTAGTTTATTGACCTGATCACATATGAATGAACTTGTTTGCTAAAGGATTAAGTTAGTGAACATTAACTTGGTCATCTTAGGAATTGGTAACCAATGAAACATTAATCCACTGCACTTCCATAAATCAACCATAATAGCAAGTATATTTTCTGTTTTTCTTTAATTAACTAGTGCATACTTATTTACACATCAAGTTTTTGGCACCATTGGTAGGGAATGGTCCACTTTTAGTTAATTTGAATATGCTATTTTGTTAGTATTTTTCTGGCTATTTTCTTTTAAATTTTCATTTTAGTTTTTTGTTTCAATAATTTATGACCCGGGGATCTAAGGCACCAATCATTACACCGTTTGAAGATCTTGAGTCAAAATTGCATAAGAAAACAACCAAACTTGAAGAATCAAGCAACTGAAATCTAGAAAGAGAATTCGAAAGTTTTGAGAAAACACCCAACAAAAAGAAAGAAGAAAGCGAACATGAATCAGACAGACTAAGCGAAATAGGAAGCGAGCTAATCAACAACATGGCGGACATAACGTACATGAAGATGGAGGCTTACAAGAGGCGGATGTGCGAAGACACTGGACCGGAACTTATGCAACCCATAATTCCCAACACAACTAGCTTTGAGCTGAAATGTCACATCCTTGCTCAACTGAAAGACATACCCTTCTATGGAAAAGACCATGAGGATGCCTAAACGCATATTGATGAGGTCAATGACATCGCTGACTACTTCAACATCCCAAACATCCCAAGTGAGACAGTTTTGTTAAGAATTCTCCCTGTTACTCTTAACAGTGCAAAAAAAAAAAGATTGGTTGAATGCACTCCCACCGGGCACAATAACAACTCGGGCACAAATGCGTGGAGAGTTCATACAATAGTTTTTCCCACCATAGAAAGTTTCCAAGTTGAAGAAGGTTATTTCAAATTTCGAGCAACAACAGGGAAAGTCATTCTACGAGGCATGGGAGCGATACAAGGGTTTGTTGAGAAGCTATCCTTAAAATGATCTAAACATCCAACAAGAAGTCTTGATTTTCTATGAAAGGGTAAAGATCACAACTATTAAACTCCACGATTCTCAAGGGCCACTAACAAGGGAAGAACTAGTCATAATGAAGGAGCTAATCGAGGATTTTTCTAAACATTTGCGAGAATACCTAAACATCGACATGATGTAACTAGGGGAAATGTGAATTTTGCTTCGGAGGACATGTGGTGGTCTTAGCAATGTTGCATAACATGGATAGGATGATGAATAAAATGGATCAAAAAATCCATGCTATACGAGTGGGGTGTGAAAACTATAATGGACCGCATCTAACTAGAGATTGTGATCTTGATGAGAATGGAAATAGAAAGGTTTAAGCTTGATACTCGAGTAGTGATCGTTATGATGAAGAATGGAGAAAGAAAAGAAAAAGTGGTTACCTTATGATGAGTACAATAAAGGTAAAGAAGAGAAGTATGAGCACAAAGGAAGACGCTTTTACCAAAGAGAGGAAACAGATCTTGAAAAGAAACCCGATTTCGAGACAATGCTTGATCATTTTGGTGCTACATCGGAAAAGAGACAAAAAGAAATTGAAGCAGTACTTAGAAAACAACAAGTTGCTATCAAAAATATTGAGCAACAAATTGGGCAATTATCTAAGAAATTCAATGAAAGATTGTTGGGCACACTTCCAAGAAAAACCAAACAAAACCCAAAAGGAGCTCACATCCAAGCCATTACAACTAAAAGTGAGAAAATTGTTACCTATTTGATTCCCATTAATAAAAACAACCCCGATGATGAGCAGGAAGGTTGAGAAGCAAGTAAAAAAAGGGATTTTAAATAGTCACCATGATATGGCAGGTACTTGAAAAGAAAAGTGTTGAACCTATTAAGTCATATCACCCACCACTTCCCTTTCCCAGTAGAGCAAGAAAAGATAAGAATGTTGAAGACTACCAGAAGTTCCTAGATCACATAAAATCCCTTGAAATCAATATTTCGTTCGTTGAAGCCTTATAAGCTCAAATGCCAAAGTATGCAAAGTTCCTGAAAGATCTCCTAATAAACCGGAAGAAGATAGGGGAAATATCTAAGATATTACTAAATGAAACTTGCTCAGTTTTGATGTTGAATATGCTACCAAAGAAGATGGGTGATCCAGGAAGCTTAACACTTCCATACCAATTCGGGATTCTAGCTACAAGCCATGCCCTATCTGATTCAAGAGCAAGTTTCAACATAATGCCATATTCATTCTTCAAAAAGCTTGACATCTCAAAACCAAGATGAATCTGCATGGCCATACACTTAGCTAACAAAATGGTGACCTTTCCAAGAGGAATTTGTGAAGATTTATTTGTTAAAGTTGACAAATTTGTTTTTCCCACAAATTTCATTATTTTAGACACGAAGGAAGACAAAGAAGTTCCAATTATTCTTGGAAGGCCCTTTATAAGCACTGACTAAGCCTTAGTCGATATAAGAGAATCCAAATTAATCTTCGAGTTGGAGAAGAAGTGGTCACTTTTGGAGTTAATAGAGCAATCCAACACTCATGGATAAAGGATGATATGACTTTCTCGGTAGACGTGTTTGATGAAATATTAGAAATGGAGCTTGGATGATGGAAGGAAAAGGAAACTGAGGGATAAATGGTCCTATAATAAGGAGATTTTGATGCTGAACAAAAGATACAAGAGCTAGAGAAGCAATTGGCAGAGAGCGATTACAATGAGTTGAAAAGGGAAAGTGAAGAATCACCACAAGGTGGTGCTGACACCGTTAGTGGTCATCTAAAATTTCACGATCAGATGTAAAAAGCTGCAACACCACGACGTGGCAAGATGGCCACGTCATCGTCACTGAACAAAAACCAAAAAACGAGTTGAAAGATTCGCCTGAACATCTGGAGTATGCATTGTTGGAAGAAAATGAACAAAAGCTGCTCATCATTGCAACTGATCTCACACAACACGAAAAAGAAAACATAAAAGTGCCATCGCATGTGTCACACCCCCAAACCAAGGATGGCGGAAACGTCCGGGGGTGGAGGACTTCATGTATAGTATCATAACCACAATTTCAATAGTAATTTAAGCAAACACAACCAACATATATATAATTGAAAAAGTTACATCACTTGTATGAATTACATGTTTCAAAATCAATTACAATATGTTGACAAAATATGAAAAGTTTGACGCCTTAACGTCCCATCCTCAAAAGCACTTGATTACCTGTTTAGTGATTTCCTGAGAATACAAATTGTTTGAAAAGTGTCAACACAAAGGTTGGTGAGTTCATAAGTTTTTGCTATAAAAGTTAATTGAAGTCTTTCTCATCTAAATGTCGCGTTTGTTTCAGAAAAATCCGATATTTTCCTTAAAATCCGTATAATGTAACGTTATGACCAAAGACCAAAATGTATAAGAAATCATTCTTACTTAGTAGAAATGTCATGAGTTTGAATTGATATAAAAAGTGAATTTAAATCAACCTAAAACCTACTTAAGTTTTATGAAATCCCGTAAACTTTATGAATTGTTATCTCCCTATGTGAGTCACTATAATCATACTATGATTATGTGAACCTGCCACGACGTTTCTCAGGCGCGCGAAAATGAAATGACATTTGTCACCCGTAGACCTGCAGGTCCCACTGTAGCTAGCAGCAAGGTGTGGGGTGTCAAACCCAATATAGATCTATATACAATTATCACGTTCTCCCTCCAGGAGATTTTGATTATAACTACCAGGAATTATATCCCGCACTCGGACGTACGGGGAGAGAATGCCTCACAATATAGGTTAACAAGTTTACGTGAAATGTGTGTGAATATAAATCTTTTCTGTATGAACATACCCTTTTTGTACGAGTGTGTTGTGTGATGTATCATAAACTATACCTATTATAGTTTATTTAAAACGTTTGTAATATGTAAGAACTCTTTTATGGAAATGCATAAATGTTATGAATCCATTAAACTATACTTTTTATAGTTTATTATACTTGTTCTAAAATGAATGTATAATATTTATTATGAATGACTTAGTTTCAGTTCATGATGATAAACTAACAAAGAAACACATTCAATAATTAGAACTTATGATTATACACTTTGCTCAATATAATACAAAGTGTTATGATATTTATATGCTGTTGGCTAACTTTAGCCATTCTGCACTGTTTTGGAAAAATCATAGAAACATCATACGAAGTCAAAAACTAGATCCGTAAATTCTAAGAGCTCACAAAATGTGTCTAGTTTACTCATAATTTTTATCACGATTTTTAATGACCTCCAACTTGGTTGAATAAGTCCATAATCACAGACTGGTCCGGGTTGTTGTTTGAAATGATGGGCAGTTTTGTAAAAATCACCATAAATTGTAGAAAAGTCATATGGAGATGTGCAAGTAGTAATTTTAAAGCTACGAACTTGAACTATTTGCAACTTATACAGTTTTGAAAACAAAAATGTTTAAGTTTCCCAAAACAGTCCGTGAATGGAGTTGAACTTTTCTGATGAAGGCTGTTAGAAAAACTTAGTTATGTTCTTGGTGTTTTAACTTGTATTCCCCCCTAAAAACTTGAGAAAACATGAAAATGTAGGGGTATGAACTCACCTTAAGTGATTTCAGTACATGATTGTTGAATAATGGAAGTGTTTAACTCAAGAACACTTGGAGATGCCTTGAAGATTTTCGAGAATCTAACAGCATAGTTATGGAGTTTGTGTAAGCAATCAATGATTTGAGTAGAATGAAGTGAAATAATCATAAGGAGGATGAATTATACTTACTAAGAGTGGAAGAACACTTGAAAATCAGCCTTGAATCTCGAATTTGGTGGAGAAAAAGTTTGAGAGAAAAGTGGTGTTTGATACTTAGTGAAAGGAGAGCAAATGAGAGAAATGAGGAGAGAGGATGTTTGTTCCAACTCTAAAAACATGGGAATGAGTGGAAATTGAGTGTAAGGGACATTGAAGTGACCTAGGTAAGGTGGGGAGGTATGGCTGGTAATAGAGTGGGTGTGGGAGTGGTTGCTTGTGTCATAAGGTAAAGCAAAGTCAACACTCCACCTCTTTGTACTTTACCCACTTGCTTTTATCATTTAAATAAAGGTTTTTATGAAAATATGATTAAATTGTGAATATTTAGGGTTTATTATGTTAAAATATGATATTGGGTGAAAATTCTGCGTTAAAATAATTAGAAACGGGCCTTAAACGCAAAACTACGCGAAAACCGGGAAGAAAAGCATTCCCAGCGAGACCTCTCGGTCCTAGGCCGAGGTTTGGTCCTTGCTGGGGACTGTAGCCGGAAACGAAGGGAGGCGAGGAAGCAAGAGGGGCGAGGAAGCGAAGGGAGCGAACCGGAAGTGAGAGGCGAAGGCGATAGGTTCGGTCCGGAGATAAAAGGCGAACATGTCAGACCCGAAATGAGCCGAATGAACAGTAGATGAACAGTACCTTCGGGTTCGGGTGGTGCGCGAGGTTCGGCCCCAAGGGGAACTTTGGGTTCGGTTCCTCCTGGGCTCGATTTCGGTTCCTCCTGGGCTCGGGTTCGGTTCCACCTGCTCTCGGGTTCGGTTCCTCCTTGCTCTCGGTCCCTAAGAGGACCATCGGGTCCTAAGAGGCTTCGGCTCTTATAAGGGGGTTTCGGTTCCTAAGGTCCATTTTTCTCGTTTTTACCCCGTTTTAAGCCGTTTTTGACCCAGTTAAGGATCGGGATGGCCCGAAAGACTATAAAAAGTCCAAGGAACTTTTGAGAGAGATTTGGGAGAGATTTTGGGAGAGATTTCACACACTTGGAGAGATTTCTCATACAAAGAGATATTTGGGAGAGATTTCACATACTTGGAGAGATTTCTCATATGAAGAGAGATTTGGGAGAGATTTGACATTCTTAGAGAGATTTGGGAGAGATTCTTGATGAGAAGAGATAGAGTGAAAACGATTGAGAGAGGTTTCGTGTGTGACAAATGTGAGTGTCCGGCTTCGCAATGGAAGGTCCGTAAACCCTGTTAAGCCTTGTTTAAGGATCTTACACACTCTCGATGAGTACGCAACATAGTTTTACCAGTTTAATTCATTGATTAGCCTAAGGCTCAGGAAATTTTAACACAAGGGCTTTTCCCAAGTGATGTTTTCCCATTAACATAACAAGTTATACAGTATGTACATAACACAAACCCTAATACACAAGGTTTAATCGAGTTGACCGGTTGACTTGATGACTTGACTTGACTCTAGACTGACGATTGTCACAGCATGGAAGATCACCGACATCAAGGGAATTAGTCCTTCATATTGTTCACATAAAATCAATCTAGAAGAAGGACAACGCCAAAGGAGACCAAGCCCGAACATTCAGGAAGTAGTGAAGAAGGAGGTAGTCAAACTCTTGGATATCGATATCATTTATTCATTATCGGATAGCCAATGGGCGAGTCTGGTGCACGTGATACCTAAAAAAGAGGCATGACGGTAGTCACAAACGAAGAAAACGAGCTCATTCCAACTAGAACGGTAACCACTTGGCGTATGCGCATCGATTATCGAAAACTAAAGGATGCCACATGCAAGGGCCACTTTCCTTTACCATTTATTGATCAAATGCTCGAAATATTATATGTTCATATCTATTACTACTTTTCAGATGGTTTTTCAGGATACGTTCAAATCCCTATTGATCCTCAAGACCTAGAAAAAACCACGTTCACATTCCCAAGTGGGACCTTTTCTTATAGACTAATGTCATTCGGTTTATGCAACGCACCAACCAAGTTCCAAATATGCATGATGGAAATTTTCCATGATATGGTTGAAAAGTTCATGGAAGTCATTCATGGATGATTTTTTGGTTGTTGGTTCCTTATTTGAAGATTGCTTGTCCAACCTTGATTTCCTGCTCACAAGATGTGAAAATACCAACTTGGTCTTAAATTGAAAGAAATACCATTTTATGGTTAAAGAAGGGATTTTTTGGGGCATAAAGAATCCAAAATGCGGATAGAGGCCGAACATGAAAAGGTTGACACTATAGCCAAGTTACCACCTCCAAAAAATGTGAAAGGGGTATGAAGTTTTCTGGACCATGCAGAATTCTATAGCCGATTTATAAAGAATGTATCAAAAATCACAACGCCATTAACCCAACTTCTTTTAAAAGATGCCACAATTGATTTCTCCAAAGAATGCCTTGAATCCTTTCAATTACAAAAGGGGAAATTAACTAATACCCCTATCATGATCACCCCCAATTGGAACCTTCAATTTGAGCTTATGTGTTATGCACCTAACTTTGCAGTTGTAGTTGTTCTTAGACAAAGGGTTGATAAGCATTTTCGACCTATATACTATGAAATCAAGACTCTCAATCTAGCTCAAGAAAATTATAATACTATCGAAAAGGAACTCCTTGCTATGGTTTATGCTTCCCAAATTCTGCCCCTACCTACTTTTATATATAACTATTGTCTTTACTGAGCATTCTACCCTTGAATATATTTTTGCTAAATAGGATGCTAAACCAAGATTGATTCGATGGGTGCTACTTTTGTGAGAATTTGACATTGAAATAAGGGATAAAAAGGGAATGGAGAATGTGGGTTCTGATCAATTATCGAGGTTAGAAAGCTCCAAATTAGAAGAGTTGCAAGAAAACAAGACTGGAGATGATTTTCTCGAAGAATATTTGATGGTAATTCCAGGAGAGGTGCCATGGTATGCAGATATAGCTAACTACTTTTCTAGTGATTATCTTCTAAAAGGACGGACTTTTCAACAAAAGAAGAAACTATTTTCAGAAGGCAAGTACTATTTTGGGGATGAACCATACCTCTTTAGAAGTTGCACGGACGAAATGAAAGGAAGATGTGTATTCGGGAAAGAAAGTTTAGAAATCTTGAAGCATTGCCATACCGAAGGACTTCAAAGACCACAGTACATGAAAACGAAGATATTTGATTCAGGATTTTATTGGCCTACAATTTTAAAGATGCGACCAAGTTTGTCAAGGAATGTGATTCGTGCCAAAGCTCGGGCAACATTTCATCCTGAAACGAGATGCCCCAAAATAGCATCCAAGTTTGTGAAGTATTTGATGTTTGGGGGATCGATTTAATTGGACCATTTCTAATTTCTCAAGGAAATAAGTACATATTTGTGGCAATTAATTATGTCTCCAAATAAGCGGATGCACAAGCATTACCTACAAATGATGCTCAGGTGGTAGTTAGGTTTCTTAAAAAAATTCTTTTCATGTTTTGGTGTTCCGAAGGCTCTTATTAGCGATAGGGAAACTCACTTTGCAAATAAAAAATTAGCCAAGATGTTATAAAAATATGGTGTATACCATAGATTTGTAACAATATAACATCCGCAAACAAATGGGAAAACCTAAGTAACAAATCGGGCATTGAAAAAAATTCTAGAGCAATTGGTTGGAAGTAACAAGGAGTGGTTAGAAAAGCTTGATGATGCACTATGGGCATTTCGTATCGCCTTTAAGACACCTATTAGTACTACACCATATAGCTTGGTTTATGGAAATAATTTTCATTTGACGGTAGACATTAAACATAAGGCATTTTGGGCTTTGAAGATTTGCAACTTTGAGTCGGCTGAACTTCGAACAAATTGTTTAATGCAAATGAATGCTCTTGAAGAATTAAGGAATGAAGCATACACAAGCTCCTTGATCTACAAAGTTAAAATGAAGAAATGACATGATGCAACGTTAAGAGGACGTAAAGATTTTCAAGAAGGGAAACATGTTCTCCTTTTTAACTCAAGAATGAATCTTTTTCCCGAGAAGTTAAAAAAACGTTGAGATGGGCCATTTGTTGAAAAACAGGTATTTACACATAGAGTTATAGAGTTAATAGCAAGAAATGGAACTCCTTTCCAAGTTTGTGGAAATCGGGTGAAGCACTATGAGGAAGGAATTTTGATTGAGGAAAAAGAAGGAGAAACCATGAAGTTTGCAGTCACTGCATCAACATAGAGCGGGAAGGAGTCCAACTCATGACTCTCCAAAAAGAAGTGCTTGCATGAGGCAACATGTGGTTTAGATTTTGCCTTTTCTTTTCTTTTCTTTTCTTTATTTGGTTTTTTTTTGCTTTATTTTGATTTTTCACTCCTCTGAATTATTATATGGATTTTGTTGAGAGAACTAGCATAGAATGAGTGTAGGGTGGAAGTTGTTATGAAAATTGGTCTAACATAAATAATTATCTCACCACGATGTGGTACCTTTACAGAACCCGATTACACGAAATTTAAGAAAACACCACGATGTGGTGACTATTCACCTGCAGTCATAATTAGGGTTTCTAATCCTATTCAGTCATATTTTCTTTTACTTTTCAACCCCCATCTCGCCATTTACTTTCTCCGATAAATACATCCTCCCGATTTTCATCAAATTACCAAATTTTTCGACAACAATGTATGATTTTTAACTTGTTTTCATAGTAATGATCGAGTATATGAGAATCTACGGTATGCATTTACTTTATAAACTCCTAATTGGAGATTTCACAGTTTAGGGTTATGAAATTAGTTCAAATCAGGGTTGGTTTTTGATGTTTATGTTATGAATCATACTTTAAATTACATGTTTATATGTTATAGGTAAAACCCTGACTTAAATTGAGTTGATATGGAATGAAGTTTTTTCGATTATAGTCTGAGTACGTGAACGGGTCATCGACCATGACAACTCATCGTGGTCTTCAAGGTGGTCTTCAATTATTCAGTTTATTCCCACTGATTTTCATACTAACTTGCATATGGTTGTTTGGAATTGTGTTTTATATTTCTTTTGTAGAAAATTTCAAGTCGAAGCAGAAGAAATCAACTTTCGTTCGTCCTGACTTCCCATGATATAATTTTCCAAAAGTGGTGGCTCCAGATGTCTTGGTTCAATGGAATGGGAAGATGTCCTGGATGAAAGAAAGGTGGGTGCATGTTCCCACATAAATGAATTGGTCATGGATAGAGGAAGTCGGTTTGTCTAAATCACTTAATCCTTTCCTCACGAAGTCTTACGAGGGGGTTCAAGTACATTTTGTATGCATGGCGTAGAGAAGACTCTTCCATATCCAAGAGCCAGTATATAAGTAATTGGTTGTGGAGTTTATCGCAGCAATGACTTTTAGAAGGAAAATTGGTATTCATGAGCCGAAAAACATAACATTCTCCTTGAGGGGGAGAGGCGAGAACTTAGCTTTGCTGATTTTGCCATATGGACGAAGCTTTATCTTCCGTCTGAGGTGCATACAAAATCTTATATTAAGTTCATAGCTAAATATCTCCGGTCAACCGAAGAGTTCAAAGAAGACCGTTATTGGTCAACCATTGCAAATGGGGCGTACCAATTTGGAACAACCCAAGAGAGTGAAATAAGGTCTTCTCTCCATTGTCTTCTGCACCGTTTGATTACTAATACAATTAACTAAAGGCAGGAGGGGGAAAAGGTCCTAAGCTTGGATGTTTTCTATTTATGGAGCCTAATCACTCCAGAGGCCGTCTTTGACATTCCTTATCATACTGTTGATTTTCTGGCATCCCGGGCTAGGAAAGATCACTGGGGGTCCCCTTTGTATGGGGGAATGTTGATTATTCCTTTGGCAAGGTCTTTTGGAATTCTTCAAAAATGAGAAGCTTTGATGTTAACTTTTGAGCCTAGTAAATCCTTTACTCCACTTCTCTACAAACGTGAAAACATTTTAGAGGATAATGGGTTTGGTAATTATTCCATTCCCAATGACACCCCGTGAAACCAACCTGAGAGGCGAGTCCGACAAAGAATCGGTGACCATGATGACAAGCCACCTGTTATTTAAACTAAAGATGAGCATCCCATGGATCCATACAATGTTTCTTTGTGTAGGTAGAAAGATAATTTGGGGCAAGGTGTAAAGTACACCAACATGCACCTTGACATCATGATGCATCATATCAACCTGCAACGTCCGAGTGGGTATCCAATTTCATACCTTTATATTCCTACATGGAACGAACTGTGGGAGGAGAAGCAAGGAGGCGTGAGTGGGAGTGATTTTATCCTCTTTATTTCAAGTGGATTCAGAAAATTATAATTTTTATTTGTTTTTGTTTGGTGTGTTTTATTTTATTTGTTTGGATAATTGTAATGTAGGACTTGAATGTATTATTCTATTTGTGTCCATGTGTTGCTTTCTTGTCTCTAGATTTCCAAGAAGTATGTGTTGAGAGAGGAGTATTTTTCATGCAAGATTTTGATGAGTCTAAGTGAGAAGATAGGAAAGAGCAAAGAGAGGCGGATTTGAGCGTTTAGAGCATTGTGTTGATCACCCGACCTATTAAATCACGTGTCTAGAAGTTTACATCCTTATTAGTGATAAATGTATTGAAGAATAATTCAAGAAACTGCACTTATCTTCATAATTTTTCTCCAACCACGACTTAGTAACACTCACCACGACCCGGTGTCGTTACAGAAAACACGATTTTTTTACCACCGACACAACACGATGTGGTTTTCACTACCTTATCGAGTCCTATTTCATGTCTTTTCCTATGCGTTCAACTACTTCCGTTTTCACACTTATTGGCGAGCGATCCTACATACGTGCAACACGATTCACATTGAAACTTCTTTCCCAGGGGATTTTGTTCCTTTTTCTCCCTCTTTACTTTTATGTCTTGCATAGCAAGCAATGAGGGCATTGCATTAGATAAGTGTAGGGGTAAGGGGTTTATTTCATTATGAAACGCATTTGGTTTTTGAAAATTTTCATTGCTTATTTTTACAAATATGCATTCATATAAACTTGAAATAATAGTTTAATCTAGGAAAATCTAGTTAATTAAAAAACATTGCTAGTATTGTGTAGGATGATCAGATGAGAGCTCAAATTTTTACCAGAGCCAACACGTGTTATAGTGTATTTGTAGCTTCCCATTATTAGTGAAAAACCATGAGATATGAAAGATAATTAGAGAGTTTATATGATGTAACAAGTTTTGCATCGTGTACCTAAAATCCATGCAAGAAAGCTTATGTAGTCATTGCACTTAGACTAATGCCTCTATCCAATAAAGATTGAAGTCAAGCTCCTTGGTTAAGCATGTAGGATTTGAGTAAAAAAAAGTGAGATACAAAAAGAAAGAAATTACCAAAAAGTTGAAAGAATTTTGGAGCGGTCAAATTATGAAATCAAAAGATCAAAAATTCTAAAGATCCAAAAAGTAGTATGTGACATCCCCATTTTCACGGCCAGAAAAGATCTATGTTGTTTATACTTTATAAAAATCAGAGTACCTATTTTAATAAAAATGTTGCGGAATTTGTTCCGAGAAAACATGATAAATACATTATCAAAGCATTTCCGAAGAAAAGTATTTTTATTCATTTTAAAACATTTGGGATGCCATCGTCAACATAGAAACATAAGCATAAATAGAACTTACATTCATTATCATTAGTGATTTATATCTCCTTAATCTCTCAGTGTAATCATTAATGTGACTTCATATCAACACTTGTGATATAAATAAATGGAGTGGGTCAGGTTGGGAAACTTGGTGAGTACATTGGGTTTTCAACCCACAATAATATAATTATTATGTTTAATCTTCAAACAATTAATCAACCCAATTACCCATCCCTATTATCTTCTTTAATCCTAAGAATCAATTATTCTTCATTCATTTATTCCTAAGGATCATCCTAAGGAATTGGCACGCAGTCCATCGTTACCAAGGTTTATAGATTACAACTAGTGAACATGTAGTCTAAAACATCTGGTGAACACTTAGTTCAAAAATAACTAGTGAACACATTTATTTCAAAAATACCGAGTGGACACACTCAGTTCAAAATACCTAATGAGCACCTAGCTCAAAAACACCTATAGGTTACGAGCCTGCTAGCGTTCCATTGGACTGTCTAGAATAGTGCGTGGTCATCATCTATACTCTGCTAGATGATTGGATCATCAATAACATCTATATTGAGCCCTCTCGTTATTTTATTTTGTCACACAAAAACTATGTCATCTACCAATGTTTTACCCAACACATTTTCTTGATATAAAATACATATAGAGTTTAAATCATTTAAAACATGTATAAAAATCTTTCACCCATCATAGACCGCAAGTATTCAGACAATATGCATACATAGCACGTGTATATATATATATATATATATATATATATATATATATATATATATATATATATATATATTAAATTTCTCCATCCTTAGCTACAGTAACTTTGCTAAGGATTTGGAAAGAATGGTCCTTCCTTTATATATACATGTCTACTTTTGGCTTTCTTTTTCTATCTTTGTTTTTTGGGCAGTTTTTGCCGTTTGATCGATTTTTGTTGCTAAGTGTTTGACGCCTATTGTCTTCACCATTTTCCCACCCAATTACTTTTGGACTGCTAGTGTTTTTTCAGATCTTTATTTCAACCACTTTACTTTTCTTTCTCTGTTTCGATCTATCATTGGCTTCCTTTTGTTCCTTCTCTGTTGCCTTTTAGGTGAACGCCTTAAATTCACTGATTTTGTTGTTCAAGGTTGTGTGTGTTTTGAATCACTGGAAAAGAACCCCCAAGATAGAGAGAGCGGACGAGATCAACAAGGAAGTACGAAGAAGCAACAACGCAGTCCGGTGCTCCTGCTGTTGGTGCTCCCTATCTCTCTTCATCCATCGGCTTCTTCTTCTCCACATCTATTTCCCACCATCTACTCTAATCGATTTGTTTTCTACAATCATCTACATCTTTGAAATGCTACGCCTCTCTTCTACATAGCTCTTTCTCGACTGAGATGTTCCGACAACGTAGATGTTTCCACTCTACTACACCACCGACTTCACATTTTTTCGTTGATTCCATATGTTTTGTTTGTTCACCACCTTCCTGATGAATTTCTTCATCTAAATGGTAAGGTTTCGATTTTCACCATCCTTCTCGACTTTTTCTTTTCTTTCTCTTCTTCTATATTTTGATTGATTAGTTTTTTGAATGATATGAAATCGAGTGTATAAGATTTGATTGTAGCTCTTAGCATGCACACTACTGCTCGATAAAATGCTTAAACCAAGTTTTTCAAAAAAAAAACATATCAGATGATAACAACCATAGCCATGGGGACTGGTATAGCTCCAAACCTTTATGTCGCATTTCGTTCGAGGAGAAGGAAATGGAATGTCAGATTCCATTATATGAGTCAAATGAATGGATTTGAATTCCAAACATACTCATATACTATTGTGCTTCATTGCAGATTCACTTTAATTTCTATTCAGTTACCTTGAAAGATTTCCTTGATTTAAAGGAAGGGATTTCTATATTGCAGACGAAAGCTATGCAAGTAATCAAATGTAACATATAAGAACAAAACATTATTCCTTCATTCATTGGTTGATGCAATTTTGTCTTTACAGTTGAAATCAAGATAACAAAATTGGTAAGAAATCTCATATTCAATATTCAGTTACTTTATTGTAATAATGAAGGAAAAATAATTATTTTGTTTCCTTCTGTTTCTAGGCTTAGTGGGATAATGGATTTAAGAGGAGAAAATTAAGAAATTAACATTTTTTTCTACATGACTCCTAAATCTCTAAAAACATCACCGTTTATACAAGCATGTTTTTTTTATTCGTTCATGCTTTGGATACTTGCAATTAACATGTTTGGTAAAATCCCTCAATGAGACATAGGATTTGTTTCCGAGAAGCCATGGCTTAATTTGAGTTTAGATTTCTTTTCATTTTCAGATTTGATCAAGAAAGCTTACGAATAAGTATGAAGCATCCATTTAGTAGACACACAAAGACCCGTATTGGTTAGGAACTGTGAAAGAAGTGGTTAATCTCCTTTTCATGAGAAAAAATAACCCATCCTTATAGGTATGTAAATAATCTTCTCTTTTTTTAATTATTTATTTATTTATTTTATAATTATTTTCAAATCTTTATCTCACTCTGGAATTTATAAAATTCTGCAGCTTGGAGCCTTTTCTGGTGGGGCTCTTTTAGTTGAAACAAATCTCATAACCCAAATTAAAGCTGATATTAGACCTTTTACTAAACAAGTATCCCTTTATTTTTACCATTTTACCCTTTTAGCCTCTTTATCTGAACGATGGCTCACCTACTCCATTTCTCACACACTTATCTGATGCTTTGGTGGTCATGGGTCTCCAACCATCTATCTCTATTGTAGAAACATGCATAAACAGGAGTGAAGCACTACTAAGTTACAGATGTTTGCTGAAAATACAGGTTGATTTTAGCGATTTTAATGGGTTCTTTTTGGTTTTGGTGGTTGATTATGATGTAATCACCTTATTCTAGATGGATTCTAGGCGGTTAAAAAATAGTTTTTTTTTTTCATTTTTAGGAGCATATTGCCCCTGCACCCTTTTTATATTAATAAAACCAATTTTCTATAGCTTGAGGACCACATTGCCCCTACACATGGGAAGCATTTGACAATGGAGATGATATCTACATGAAAGCACATGGAAGAGGCATCTGAGAAGAGGTAGAGAGTCCACTCTTTTGTATTAGATAATTCTACTAAATAAACCTCAATTGAGAAACTATGTTCAAGTTCAAAAAATAAACAATTGAGTTTCAGTTTGATATCTTATAGGTCAAAATTCAATAACCTTAATCACATCAGATTTACGGCTACTTTTTTCACTTAGGTCAAAATTACCGCTTTTTGTCATTTGGCACATTTAAATCAATCAACACAACTTAAATTAGTATTTTGGTTATTATAAACTTTATATTACAGGAAAAAAACGAGCATCCAAACCGTTAATGTTTATTATGACAATTTAAAAGTCTATTCTTTTTTGGGTAAATTTTCTATTTTGGTTATTTTTGGTAAATTCGTCATTTTGACGGGATATACACATTTGATTTGATTTTCATTAGCAGGTGAATTTACTTTAAGTTATATTTATTTTTATCAAAAGTTTGTTTGTTTGGAGGTAACCTGATAAGCATGTGCTGGTCACCATCTTTTCAACATTCCCATTCTTGAAAAAATTACCAAATTTTTAGATGACAATAATTAACTTCGTGGCAGGGGATATGAGGATGCAAAAGTTTGCAAAGTTATCGACAAACACATAGCAAGCTATTGGATCCCAGTTGCACAATTACTTTACGAGAACTGTTTCGACAAAGGAGAGAATTGGTTGTAGAGCTATTCGGACATCAAAGTTTAGTATGTGGGAATCACATAAGGAACGGAATAGTGCATTCCGTTTCGATTGGTTGCTTCTGTGATGGAATGTTGTTTTGATTTCCATAAGGATACACTTGATAAGCTTATTTTTTTAACTTAGAAAGTCTAAAACTTCATACACCTTGAAAAAACCTTTATTTTTGTACACTGTATTTTTAGAAATAGGAAGAAATTAGGGGGTGGAATAAGGGAAACATAACTTGTTAAGGCTTTTGTTGGCTGAAAATAGACTGAAAACAAGCTGCAACCAATCAAGCATCTTTCTCTGTTTCGTGTCGTGTTGACTCTGATTTATTTTCAGCAACATGAGATTGAGATTCTGCCCCCGCAGAGCGGGGGTAACCGTCTAGTGTATATTAAAATACTTTATATCAATGTGTAAGATGAAAGTAACTATGCACTAACCTATTGAGGTGGTGATTCAAAACTCAGATAGCGCTTCATTACTCTTAAAACAATTTCCTTCGACAAAACTTAGTATTATTACCACTAACGTTGAGTCTAATATTCACTAAGACTAATTAACAGTCTAGCTATTATTATTATTATTATTATTATTATTATTGTTATTATTATTATTATTATTATTATTATTATTATTATATAAGCATTAAACAATACTCTGCACCTACTATGTACAGACAGGGTCAGACATAAAACACCAAAGGGCAGGACCATTTTGGCATATAGTACTTCTGAAATCCAACAACCCTATGCGGCCCTTTAAATCAGATTCCCCGTAATGCGAGTGGTTAAAAAGATATAATGACACTTATATAACACATAATAATAGCCCAAATAATTATTATAAGGTCTTAATAACATTACTATATTTAAATAAAATCTATATTAGAAATAGTGTAGGTGTAACTCACTTACAGCGGGTTTTTATTAAAAAACCGAGCTTCACTGGAGCAGCGTTTCTGAGCCGAAAGCTTTTCTTCTCAGAGCCTTCAGGCGCTCCGGGGCATCCCTTTCATGCTAAGGAGGTTCCCTAGACTTGGGAGGGGTTTAAGGAGGTTAGAGAGAAGTTAGAGAGAGAAAGAGAGGCTTATGGTGTGAAGAAATATATGAAGGATTCATATCCTTTATTTATAGGGATTTTATCGTATAGTAGCCCCTAAGCTTCGTTCGTATCTTCCGCGTATGAGCTCCATTTTCTACGTTCTTTATATCCACGTGTTAGTATTTACAAGTACTACAATTTTAATTAGACCCCGTCGGCTAATTGTCATTGTATCTCAGATTTAGAAAATTATATTCAAATTCGCCGCGCTTGACGAGTAGAAACTAAGCTTCGTCCATATCTTTCACAGACAAGCTCCATTTTCAATGTTATTTAAATCCATGTGCTGGTATTTATGAGTACTACAACTTTCATTTAGACACCGTTGGCTAATTCTCATTCTATCTCGGATTTACAAAACTGTATCGAATTCGTCGCACTCGAAGAGTAGAGACTAAGCTTCGTCCATATCTTTCATATACGAGCTCCGTTTTCAACTGTATTTTTATCGTTTAAATCCTATTAATGATATCTTCATTTCTCATTTAGATTATTTTGGCTAAAAATTGACCGATCTAAAATTCAAATTTTCGGGTTGTGCACTATTCTGTCAAATCTTAGAAAAATCGTAACTTTCTCATACGAAGTCAGATTTGGACGTTCTTTTTATGCACTCTCTTAGTTTAACATATACTATGACTTTTTTTTAGATCGCTAATGCTAGAAAGTATTTTATCGTAAATTCACTTTTTACGATTCCCGGTGTCGTGCCGGTTTTGCCGTAAAACTTCGACGGGTCATAACTTTTTCGTTATAACTCGGATTTCGGTGTTCTTTATATGTACGGAACCCTTGTAACATATTCTACCACTTGGTTAATATTATTCCTTATAAGTAATCTTCCATCAAAAATTCATTTTTGATGCTCTTTGTCTTTAAACTAACTAGCTCGGATATACGGGCGTTAATATTATCTCCCCCTTAGGATGATTACATCCCAGTATCATCAATGAAACAGGATTGTATAATGACTCCATACGTTATCTCTTCATCATAGGTAATAACCGTAACTTCTATGTAGCTTCGAATGTGTATCTAACTCTTGGACTCCTTGATTCCAGGCGGTGCTTGATCTTGCACCTGGTCCCTATCTCACGTTAGACTCCAAATTATGACCTTCAAGTCACAATATCAATCCTTATTGGAGGCTCCTTATTTTTAGAAAACTTAAGATAAGTTCTTTTATTACTACCATGGACCGTTGTGTCACATTGTAATGACTTATCATCGTATGTTGCAACGCTTAGACCCAGGTCTCTTAGAGTCAAATTACAGAACATACTATACCTTCCTTCATGTTCTATTATGATACAATCATATTTCAACATGTAGCTTTTCTATCTACCAACTTCTTTAACAACGAGTGCGATACTTCTATTAATCACTTTGATTCACTTCAATCTTCTGGTTTAAGTCCGATGCTACATCGAACTTGGTTTTCTGAACCACTTAACATATTCATTGTAGTCAGACTCATTTTGATATGACCACTAGGGTCGGAATAACAATCACCTTCTTAGTCATTACCGAAACGATGGTAACAACGTACTTGAATAAAACGAAATCAACTACTAGCTTCTTGGTAACCTTGTGACTTTCCATGATCCAAGCGTGAGTCTTGTGCTTCCGGTAGTATAGGACTCTACTACCATTTACACCTACTCATACTCGTCCCAAGTATTATCTTGTAGTTTTCCAAGTTATTATCACAAAAAAACAATTTTTAACACATACAAATGTGTCCAAATAATCATAAATTTTTCCCTAGACTCTACTAGGACTTCTTCCATGCGTATCTTCAATCATCAATTTTGCTTCAACTCGGTTGGTGCTGAAAATTTCAGACGATGGGATAACTTCATGGATTAGACCAAAAATATTTCTTTCTGCTAATCGAAAGTGTACTTCTCCCATACTATACGTATTATTTCTTAGACGTGTTGTAAAGGCAAGATATAACTCTTACGATATCTTCCGATAGGTATCATTCACTATCGTAAGCCTTCTCATTTCCTCCATTTACTCAATTCACTATGAGTCTTCACCATGAAGTTCTGTACACCAAAGCAGTCGCTTGGTGTATCGAGACGAGAATATAAATATAGGAAGGTTTAGACGTGTATTCCTCCTTATTACTTCGAAAAACTACATGCCAGTTCTAATATCGTAATTAAACATTTAGAAATCTGAACACATAAAGTTTCCCAATCCAGTCGACAACAGACCATAGATCTGATCAAGCGATAGCATCATAAACCATCGCAAATCATTTAGCACAAAAAACAATTTAGGCATCTTCCCTAAATGAGCTAGTGCTCATGTTTATTCAGGTATGCTTCCTAAAATATATTAGACACACTCCTCATGATCATCGCTTAGCATTCTACGTTTAAATCTATAAATAAATCCTTATTCCTAGTTCACTAAAACTAATGCTCTGATACCAACTGTGACATCCCCATTTTCATGGCCAGAAAAGACCGGTTTTTTTATGCTTTATAAAAATCAGAGTACCTATTTTAATAAAAATGTTGCGGAATTTGTTCATAGTAAAACATGATAAATACGTTATCAAATCATTTCCGAAGAAAAGTATTTTTATTCATTTTAAAACATTTGGGATGTCATCATCAACATAGAAACATAAGCATAAATAGAACTCACATTCATTATCACTAGTGATTTATATCTTCTTGATCTTTCAGTCTAATTTGACTTCATATCAACACTAGGCATATAAATAAACTGAGTGGGTCAGTTTGGGAAACCTGGTGACTACATAGGATTTTCAACCCACAATAATATAATTATTATGTTTAATCTTCAAACAATTAATCAACGCAATTACCCATCCCCATTATCTTCTTCACTCCTAAGAATCAACTATTCCTCATTCATTTATTCCTAAGGATCATCCAAAGTAATTGACATGCAGTCCATCATTACCAAGGTTTATAGATTACAATTGGTGAACATGTAGTCCAAAACATCTGGTGAACACACTTAGTTCAAAATATCTAATGAGCAACTAGTTCAAAAACATCTACGCGTTACGAGCCTGCTAGCGGTCCACTGGACTGCCTAGAATAGTCCGTGGTCGTCATCCACTACAAGAAAATTCTGATTTAACTACGGAAAAATTCCATAGCAAAATGATATAATTCCGTAGCTAAACCTAAATAACTACGGAAGTTGCTACGGAATTTTCCAATGAGATTCCATAGTAAGATTTCTTGTAGCAAAATGTTTAACTACGAAATTATAGTTCCATAGCAATTTTGCTACAGTCATTGCTATGACATCTATTCATAGCTATTCCATAGCCATTTGGTCCCAGCAAATTCCGTAACTAATTGTTCCATAGCAGATTCCGTAGTCATTCGTTCTGTAACAAATTTCGTATCTATTTTGTTCCGTAACAAATTCCGTAGCCATTTGGTCCATAGCAAATTCCGTAGCTAATTATTCTGTCGCAAATTTCGTAACCATTCGTTCCGTACCAAATTTCATAACAACTTTTGTAGTCCATTCCATAACAATCATTCCATACCACTTTCTCTATAAATTTCGGTTATTTAATTTGACTTATTATATCAATTTACAAAAATACAATTAATATAAAACCAAAAATAACAAAATATTTCTATAGAAACTAAAAGAAATATCCAATACATCAAAAGATAATTATTTCAAAATCAAAAGTCGCTACAAATTTAACGTAAAATATTATTCGATACAATATATTCTATCATTGATTAATAAAAGTTTTGACCTATTCACTCAATGTGTTAATGACATTCATTGCTTGTGCAAGTTGTTGTTCAAACTTTGCTTGAACATCCACATTTTTCTGCTGAAACTCCACATTCTTTTTTTGAGGATCCTCATATTTTTGCTGAACATCCTCATATTTTTATTGAATATCCACATATTGTTCGCGTTGCGTCTCAACTAACAATATGACAAAACTAACTTCATATTGTCCGCGATGCGTTTCAGAAGATCTTTTCCTAGAACGAATGCACTTTCCATATGAACCCAATCTATATTATCTCTTTTTTCGATCATGTCCCCTGACAACATCATAAAATAGTTTTTCCTCATCAATTTCCTCTCCTATCGCTTCCAACCGATCACATCGTTCCATAAAATCATCCTATAATTTTATAATTGTGTTGAGTTAAAACTTAAACAAAAAAAAATCAAAATCAAACTTACATGAAATTATTCAAAATAAAACTTACATGAATTTTATTAGCTTTGTCAACTAAAAGTCATTCCATCTAGATTCTTAGTGTGTGTATACAAGAATAGTTCATGGTGTGCCGGATCATGTCCCCGAAGCTTCTTCTACATATATACAAAAAAAAAAATCAATATTAAAGTAGATTGCTATTTTTACAGTTAGGCTTAGATAATTAAAAATGAAAAAATAGCAACTTACTTTTAGGCTAAACCCTTTTAAAAATCAAAATGGAAATAGATTGTTATGATACAACAGTAAATGAAAGTAGATTGCTATTTTTTGCATTTAGGCTCCATTCTTTACAAACGGAAAATAAAATAACATACTTTTTAGGATTAGTCCTCTTAAAAATCAAAATGGAACTAAAAAAACTATAACATACAACTAAGTGAAAGTACGTTTCTATTTTATGTATTTATGCTTGGTCCTTTTAAAAATCAAAATGGAACTAGCATGCTATAATATAAAACTAAAGGAAAGTAGATTGCTATTTTATGTATTTAGACTTAGTCCTTATAAAAATCAAAATAGAACTAGATAATGGTATTTCTAAATGAAAGTATATTGTTATAATATAAAATTAAATGAGTACTTACTAAATCAGAAGGAATCTTGGAATGAGAAGTTGATCCATTGGTATGCGTAGACAGGACTTGTCCATCAGCTACACCTCTACGCTTAATTTTTTTTTGTTTTGTTCTGATTTTGTAACGACCCAATTTTCACGACCAAAAATTTTATTTTTTGATTAAGTGATTTATACAACATTTGTATCAAAATATCAATCGATTATATCATTTAATAAAAACATGTCATGTATCTGAAAACTGAATCTTAAAAACATAATAATGTTAGAGTACAAATCCCACAATAACTCATATTGAGGAAAACAAAGAGTGCCGCTACCGCGCCAACTTCTTCCCCTTCGCTGAAGAGGTACCTAAAACCAAAACTGTAAATTGTAAGCACAAAGCTTAGTGAGTTCCCCCATCATACCACATTCCATACAATCACATAGCTTACATACTATCGAACAATTCTGGGGGTGCCAGACCTACCTGGTACGGCTATTCTGGGATGTCGACCTACCCATGCGGCCATTATGGGGTGCCGTCCTACCCATGCGGCCATTCTGGGGTGCCGTCCTACCCATGTCAAGCCATTCTGGGGTGTTGACCTACCCATCAGTCCTAACAAACGAACTCTACTAGTGTCACATATAACATATCATGCCAGCATATAACATATCAGGTAGTAGCAAACCTACACGATATCACATAGACAGTCATCTAATCATACAACTCCTACTGGTGGGCCGACATTGTGGCCGTAGACCAACCGCTACCGGAAGGTAACTCACCTCGTAGTAGCTGCTGATATGTGCGGGAATCCTCTGATTGTTGCCGATGCTGCTCCGAAAATCCTCTGGCCATAATTCCCGCAAAATACTTAGTCATACACTACTAACTGTTCCTAGAGTAAAATGACCATTTTACCCCTAACCAAATCAAAGTCAAAGTCAACTTCCAGTTGACCTGACTCTCTGAGTTAGCTCACCAACTCGCTGAGCCCCTATCCTTCCATTTGTCCTTATACTCGTCTCTACTCGTCGAGTTAGGCGATGACTCGATGAGTTTTCCTTCTAAATGAACATCGACTGATTCCTCATCCGATTCGCCGAGTTGTATGAACAACTTGTCGAGTTCATCTTCAACTGATTTACCGGTCATGTCCTTGACTTGCTGAGTTGTATGAATAACTCATCGAGTTCATATTCATCCTTAAGAAGTTTTCCTTGGACTCGCCGAGTCTGCTCATGTACTCACCGAGTCCCATGAACTTCTAGAACAATGGTTTAGTCCAGAACATTGGCTCACTCCCCGGGACCCCCTAAAACCTTTCCACACTCGACTGGTCCTTATGACCCTCAACTGATATGGGACAGAAACATTGGACTCGTCGAGTCCAAGAATGGACTCGTCGAGTTGGTCACATCCTCTTACTAAATCTTTGATTTCTGATGTACAACCCTTGATCAAAGGATAGATTTATGCTTCAACAAGTGATCTAGCACGTAAAGTTACAACCTTTACGTGCTTGCATAGGACTTTGAGATCAAAAGGTCCTAAAACACTCTCTTACAATGCATGGGGCCTTCTTTGAGTGTAAGAGCCACTCCTTTCTGCCTTGTAACACCTCTAAGGGCCTAGATCTGAAACATCAACCCCTAACCATGCTTGCAATCATGGTTGGTGACCAAAATGTCTTAGAAAAGCCCTAAAACTCCACAAAATGGGATCTATCAAAAGAAAAAACAAGGTATAGACTTTATGCCTTCTGAAGACTGCAAATGATGCTCAAAATTGGATCCTTCTAGCCTCCTCTTGATCCTTCAAGCTTTTCCTTCCTTCCTTGGATCACAAAAGCACCAAAATCACTCCAAATGCCTTAGGTGGCTTCAACAACGGCTAGGGTTTGCTATGGGGGTCTTCTGGGAGCAAATGGGACGAAGGAGGCCGAGTTAAGGTGTTTAAATATGGTGCAAACCCTCGGGTTAGGGTTTTTTTCCAGACAGGGCCTACTCGCTGAGTTCGGGAACCGACTCGTCGAGTCCACAGCTTAAACCCAACATCTGATCCCGCTTCTACTCGGTGAGTTGGTCCTTCAACTCGCCAAGTCCAAGGACAAAATGCAAAAATAGTAAGAAAAGAATATGTACCAAGAACCAGGTGCTATAGATTTCTTCTTAAACTCTTCAGTATTCCATCTTGCAGTCCAAGATGTCCACATTTCTGAACTTATATTAACAGGTTTTTTTTAGAGTCGACTTTTTCCATTTTGAGCTTATATTGTAGATATATTGTCTATATCTTTCCTTTACCTTATTTTCCCAACAATCTTGGACTAACGGAGTTTTTTTCATCATCCCAATAGCACTTTTTCTACAATACAAAATATATAGATGAGGTTTTTAGTTAATGAGTACCTAATAATTACATAAACGAAATACTTACATGAAACTCGTCCTAATAAAGGAGTTTTGTCTCGTCGCTTAAAGTTGCCCAGCTATACTCGTTTAAATTAGCTCTTTCACCAAAGGATTTGTAGATAATGGAAGAACATGGGCCCGAAGGAAGTAACCTAAAAAAGAAAAAATTAATAGCATTGTAAAAATCATGAAACTCAATGTTGATAAAAATGTAAGAATTTTAACTTACTCCTTATCTCGCACTCCAATATATAGACACCCATCAGTCCTGTAGATCCAAGTAAATACCCTTGATGTTGAGCGTCAATATTTTCCTCAACCGATTCACTACAATTTGCTCTGGATCTAGGTATAGATGATGTAGTAGATGCAAGTGTAGATGATTGGATAGATGTAGGTATAGATGATTGGGTAGATGATGTAGGTAAGGATGACTGGTTGGATGATGCATTTGTTGATGATGTGGCACCCATAGTACCAACATGTGAAAAAAATGTTAGGGGCATATACAATACTAGCAGATGATAATGTGGTACGAGATGATGATGACAACAATGCTAGTGTAGATAATGGGGCAGATATATTACCACAATTGGGACATCTTTTCTGAAATTTTAAATCTGTTAGATCACAAATATTATAGAAATATCTTACTAAAAATCTAAGTATACTACTTTTTACTTTAATATACCAATGCACTTTTGTTTGCTTATTTATTTTAGCATCCTACATTTTACTTTGAAAAATACAAAAACTAAAAGTATAATGCAAATACTTTAATGAAAGTAGATTGCTATTTTTTGCATTTAAAAGTTAAAAAAATAACAACTTACAATGTCATAGTAAGTATAAAAGATAAAGCACAAAGCTTAAACATGATGGTTTTGTTATCACCTGGATTTGATTGGATTGGATTAGAATGGAGTGGAGTGGATTGGAACCTGGAACAAAGAAAAAGTTGAAACAGTTCATGCCTTTAATTAATATTGCATACATAGTCTCTTTCAAAAAAAATATTGCATACGTAAAGACTATTTGAATATGATAAATGGTCGTTTTACCCTTCACGAACTTAGCACATTATAACATAGTTCAAAGGAATGTTAGGAATGGAAAAAGGGGTTAAATGAAATAACTAGAACAAGTTGTGAAGCATATAATTTATTGTAAACTTATTTTTATCTTTTTATATAGAAGATTCATTGAAAAAATTAAATAATACATAAAACAGTGAAAAGCATATAATTTATTAAAAGAAAATTGTTTTTGTTCTATTGAATCCAACCAATCAAACAAAACCTAAAACAATAACATCTTAATTAAATCTGAATTATTAAGATGTGTAGTTTTGTTTCTAGCTAAACATTGGTGTGAGAATTAGATCTAAGTATACTGGGGGTTGTCTACTTTATTAGCTAGGAATACACAGCAATCTACAAATATATTGGGGGATCATGGAGAGAGAATTAGAGAGGGCAACATAGATAGGGAGAGAGATAGAGATAGAGGGAGATATTTGAAAGAGATTGAGAGAGATAGAATGAAAACAAGACAAACATATAAGAGTTTCAAAAAGTTCATAGTTGTTAGTTTTGTTAGAATATGTAACACCTTTCAGACATGAGGAAGACACTTTAATAAAGAGCATGATCAATCAACTATAAAAAAACAATTACCAGTAAATAAAACCAAAACTCCAAAAGATCTTAAGATTATCTCTATATAGAATGAAGAACATGATCAATTTCTAAATGTATTAGTCTATATAAGAGAAATGAGGCCATTACTCAAGTCATTTTAAACATGAGTGTTTATACACAAACAATATATAGGACTGATCATAATGAAGATATTCATATTTTATATAAATCATACATTGGGGTAAGGCACACATACATATAATGATATAAATTAACTATAGGTTTTTACTAGAGCATAAATAATGGTAAATATTTCCATCACAATATTACAATAACTTTAGCACAAACTCCAAATGAAACCAAATTAGCACCAAAAACATAAAATTCAAACAGAAACAGAAAAGTCGTTGTTAAATAATCAGCATACTTGGTTTTGAAACAAAAATGGAAATAAAGCCATTTATAGTTTTCATCACTAAGTTATCATAATTCTATCATCAGTAGACCACAACAGAATGTAGTTTTCGTCTCTAGTTTTGATCAATAAACTCATCATACAATGTATGCTTATTTTCTACATAAAGCCATATGACATTTAACCATTTGGTTGAAAAAATCCTTTTAAAAGAGCAGTAGAGGTGTATTTGTGTTAAATGTGTATGAGAGTGTGGTGCAGGGATGTTCTGTAATGCGTAATGAACAATAATTTTAGTTGTAAAACAAAATTCATTGGAAGATTTAGAAGTTCTGAAACAAAATCATGATTGGCTAAGTTCACAGAAGAGTGGAGAAGAAGGAACCAAGGAAGGGATTTAGGGAGGATCAAGGATAGTACCCGCACAGGGTCAATGAGAAAGATGACCGGAAGAAGTAGCAGTCGAGGGCGACGACCAGATAACGATGATGTGCGAAGAAAGATTCAACAGAGAGATCAATATCTTTCAAGTCATTGGATGATAGAAAGAGAAAATGGAGAAAAAAGAAGAGAGAATAATGTTACCTGGTAGGGATGAAGCCGACCGAGAAAAATCTACCGGTTGATGGAGCAGGCGACAAACAACAAAGCAAATGAGAGTGAGAGGTGCTCCGATCGATAATGGCGTAAGTGATATGAGGAATGAGGAATACGATCTGCGACATGAATACCTATGATTTGGGGAAGAATACTTATTTGACCCATTTTCCCTTAATAAGACTGGTCAATTTTTTTTTATATTATGGGTCCTCCTATTTGCACAAAAGAGTCGTGTAATTGTTTTAGTATTTGTGCCTTCAAGTTTGAAAACATGACAATCTGTCACAATCGTTCTATGTAAAAATGTTATTATATAAATTATCATTAATCCCTTTATTAATACATAATGTTTATATTCCACCCTATACTTTATCGACTTTTAAAAATTCACTATATTATCCTAGTTTATTAGAAATATGCTAATACGTGTTTGGTAATATTTAGAAAAATATATACATTATTTTTAACCTATAATAGTGTTAGTTTTATTCATTTTTAAACTTAACCAACATTTAAAAATTAGTGTTTAAAAATTTAGTTAGTGTTTAAAATTAATTAGTGTTTTAAAAAATTAAGATTGGTGTTTTAAAACTCTACGTAGTGTTTAAAATTAATGTTCACAAACTCAATTAACATAATAGAAAAAAATCATTCCCCCTTTAGAATATTATATTAATGATATTTAAATAATGGATGTGCATTAGATTTTAAACTAGTAAAAGGTGAATTTTGAAATACATAATTAAACAGAAGGGCGATAATTGAAAATACATATTATATAAACTGTTTGTTTATTGTTTTAAATAAAATTTAACTCAATAATCAATAATCCATCAAATCATCGTGCATTTAGATTTTTGTTCGTGTATATAGAATTACCCTATATTATATATAAAGTTATCACAATTTCTCCTACATAAACAGTTTGAGAAAATCAAAAACAATATTTATACTTAATTATATATAATGTTTAGAAAAAAACATAAAACCGATTGGCATGTTAGCTTAGTTAGTTGGAGCCTTGTATAGGCCAAATTGTTGCTTGGTTTTTGCTTGAGTCAAAATATGCATGAAAACAAGCCCGATTTTGCTAATATAATAGTATCTAGACTCCTATTTCTTTTAATATGTATCAAACATCTAGACTCCTATTCAATCAAGACAAAATAAAAAGGGTAACTTATTACAATTTCTATGTGACAAAGGGAGGAAAATGATGCATTTAGTGCCATATCTATGGTTTTTCAATTCCTTCAAATTTCAATTCCTTTGACCGATTCCATTCCTTTGACGGACTCCATTCCTTCGAAAACATTTACAGGTGGTTGTAGTAAGCATAGATTTATAGTTTAGTTACTACAAACACTACTTTTAGTTAATGATAGAAAAAATTTATAGTTTAGTTACTACAAACACTACTTTTAGTTAATGATTAAACCTGTAAATGTCTACTTTTAGTTAATGACAGCAAAAATTTATAGTCTAGTTACTACAAACACTACTTTCATGTTGTGAATAATCAAAAGGGCATTTATGACTTTTGTCCCACCTTTCTGCGTGGGACAAAAATTGCTAGTTTTGTCCTATTGAAATGAGTCTTGGTCAAAAGATATGAATTTTGGGACAAAACATTATGGATAACAACGGTATTTACGTCTTTTATTCCACCTTTTTATAGTTAGAAAATATTAATCAAGCAACAACACTAGTGAAAATGATCATTATTCATTTAGTCATTTTACCAATACAATATAACTTTGGGATAAACACTTGAATGACTACAATAACGTTCATCTACAATTTGGAGGCACATTATGGAAGTCTTGCAATAATTGCATAAATGCTACCTGGTTAATCGAAAGACAATAGATATCATCATTTGAATTTAATCAAGGTCATCAATGTTGTAGAATTTAAATTTCATCACTGATTAGTTGGACCTCACTTCATCACTTGTTAGACATCTGTCATACCCCGAAAACGATGCTGGAAAAGTTCCAGGGTGGAGGACATTTCCTTTGGTTTTATGAAAAGTTGTTTCCCAAAAAAATCCCATATTTTCTTATAAAAGTAGTTTGGTTATTCATTTGTTAAACAGCCTGTTCATGAAAAGTAAAGTTATCCCAAGAAAAACCCTTATTTTCCTTAAAAGTTGGTGGTTGGTTATCGATCCGGAATGAAGTATGCAAGTATCTACCATACTTGTATTGTTAAGTGAAGTTTCCCTGAAAACCTGGTTATCCTTGAAAAGTACGTTAGTTTTAACACGTATATAAAACTGATAAATAAGTAGTAAACTAACTCCTAAGGGTATTACTGTTACCCTCTGGTAATCAAAACAATTATTATTTTGAGGTTAATTCACTAGGTTTATAATTACTAAAGTAAGTATTCATTATCTAAGTTGCGAGTTCCATAACCATACAATAAAGTAGATATGGCTCGTAACGGGGCCAATATCATTTTATGAGTTTTGTCACCCATGGACCTGTCGGTCCCACTCTAGCTAGCAGCCAGGTGCGGGGTAGTCAGTCCCGTATAGATCTATACACTCAAGTCACGTTCTCCCTCAAGGAGATTCTGGTTACAGGGGCGGTCCTCCACTCATGTATCTTCGTAGAGTGTTGCTGAGGACGTGTCTCCAATCTTAAGAATAATGAATTTACAAGTAATGATATGGAAAAATCTTGTTTTATGAGTGGCATGAAATCCTTTGTGAAATATAACAATTTTATAATGAGTTTCGTAATTAGTTTAAAAGCTAACTATATAAGTTAAACGGTCGGTAATACGGTTTTCTGTGTTAAAAGCATACTGAACATGTAACAGTTCATACTAAATAATAAGTTTGAGTACAAGATTTCCTTGTACTTTTGCTTGTATTCCCCCCCCCCTGAAAACATGAAAACCACGGAAAAAGGTGTAGGGGTATGCACTCACCGGACGAGAATGTGTCGGGTAGGATGTTAAGTGTCAATTTAGGGCTTGAACACGCGCGAGGATCCTATGTAACATGAAGAGATAGATAATTGTATCTAATTATACATTTAACCACTAATTAAGTAAGATGATACACTCCGATGCACGAAAAGACCTTATCTCAAGTGTTAGGAATGATACGGGTTGCATCCAAGGAGTGTATGGCCTAGTTAGGGAGTTTACTCTTCAAGAGTAAACCCTTAGGGGAGATTAGGGCCCAAAGACCATATCCCCATGAGTTTACGGCCGTAAACTCATGGGTGGGTTGTTTTTGGGTGTTCAATGGTCATATGTTGCACAAGGGAAGGTTTTAGGGTTGATTCAAGGGCTTAGGAAGTGATCAGGAATTAAAATGACGTTGGAAATGGAGTTTGCGATTCTTGAAGGACACTTGGTGAGTTTACTACAGTAAACACATGGGTTTACGATTGTAAACTCATGCTTGGCCCATTTTTTCATGATTTAGAGTCTCAAATGAAAGGATACTAGGTTCTATGCATTAATCCATGCCATAAGGGGGAAGTTAGGGCACCATTTGACCTCCTTAAGGGAGTTTACAGCCAAAGGACAATTCCCTTGGGGGTTCACGACTATAATCTCTATAAGGTCTTAGTTTATTTGACATTTAGGGTCCCTACTTCGATGGTGGTTGATTCTATGTTAAGTTTCATGCATAAGGAAGCAAGAAAGGGCAATGTTGCACCCTTTAAGGGAGTTTACGGCCCAAGAACATTCTTTGGCCGTAAACTCTCATTCATAGGCAGTAAACGTATGTTTACTCCCATTAAGACATGATTTTGGGGTTCTAATCTCATGCATGCTAGTTTCTAAGTCATATATAAGCATTACAGGGGTTTTGGAGGGGTTTTGGGGCTTCAAAACCCACTTATGGGTGTTTACGGTTTGAGGGGTGTTCCTTGGACGTAAACACATGATTTTGAGGCTTTTGAATGATTTAAACACGAAGATGCATGAATACAAAGCTAAACAATAAGCTAGGAAGGATTACTTACGATTTTCGAACTTGAAAGGGGCATTTTTGGATCAAAACGATTTGTAGAGAGAGAGAGAGAGAGAGTAGAGAGACATAGTGTGTTAAGAGTGGGGGAAAAGATTAATTGAAGATCCACTCACCCTTATATAGGGTTTGAGTTTGCGACTCAGTGGGAATCTACCCGATCCAAACGTTAAACGGAGTTTATGGTCGTACCCGATTAAATGTTCATAACCCGACTTGGTCATAACTAAAAACTTTTCAAAGGGATATTGAGTGTGTTTCATGTGTTTCTAATTCATTACGACACTTATGAAGTCATAATATAACTCTCAATTTAATTAACCTAATCCAAAATGTTAACGGAAAAATTTAATAGAAACGAGTTTGATTAACGGAAAAAGGGGTTACGGTGACGGGGTAAATTTCAGGTTGTCACATCATCCCCCCGTTAGAGGGAATTTCGTCCCAAAATTTAGAATTAAGATACAAATCATGGATTTGGAAAGAGATGCGGATATTTCTGCTTCATCGATTCTTCGCGCTCCCAAGTGAATTCGGGTAGACGCTTCTTAAGATTAGAGATATGGAAAACAGGGTGGATGTTGCCAAGTTCTTGAGGTAGTTGGAGTTTGTAGGCTACGGGACCGATCCTAGTAAGGATCTCGAAAGGTTCTATGTACCTTAGATTCAGTTTTCCGTGCTTTCCAAAGCGTATCATGCCTTTCCAGGGCGAGACCTTCAACAGGACACGATCTCCTACCTGGAATTCAAAAGGTTTTCGTCATTTATCAGTATAGCTCTTCTGTCTGTCTCTAGAGGCTTTCAATCGTTCTCGGATTTAAATGATCTTTTCGGTGGTTTCGCGGATGATTTCAGGACCAGTGAGAGTACTATCGGGGACTTGACCCTTGGCTAGTTGCGTGTCCCTTACTTCAGCCCAGCACAGAAGGGATCTACACTTGCGACCGTAGAGGGCTTTGAATGGGGCAGCCTTGATACTGGCATGGTAGCTGTTGTTATACGAGAACTCAATCGGGGTAAATGAGTGTCCCATGACTTTCTGAATTCGATGACACATGCTCTCAACATGTTTTCAGTGTCTAGATAGGTCATCGTTTGTTGCGAGGAGGTTCATCTAAGAGTAATTGAGTGTCCTATGACATATTTCCAATTGTCCGGATAACCCTCTTACTTTGTCTATGACCTTATGGGTGGCACCCTTTGAATGAATACTTTCGGGTTCTTTGAAAAGTGATAAATTTTGAAGTTTGCATCTAAATTGTCGTTACGAGTGACGAGGGTTTTGCGATAATACGATTTAAGATGTTAGGGTTTGGTATAACATAGACTCAATCGGACTAAACAATATGTCGTCAAAGAATGGCACGTTTAAGTTGGTTTGGAAGGATCGCTTTGCTAGAACATTGATGTCCCTGGGTGAATGTCCATGGTGTACGTAAGTCATGTATAATTACAACTGACCCTAGTGTATTCACTAATTTATCATAATTTACTCAGTAGACCTTAAACCTTATAAAGATTTCGTGATCTAATCCGGACGAGAAAGTATTCACAATTATGAATAATTACCAGTGTTTTTGAAAACGTACCAAAACATGGTAGGGTCTTTTGATGTTTCCTTACTCTCGGAGGTTAGGCTCCTCCGGTTTCTTCATTGTTCTTTTCTGTTAGGCAATCTCTTTTGAGATGTCCCATTTCGCCACATACGCAGCACACTTGGACTATGCTAGCATTAGTAGTGGAGGTGATGTGTTGGGTTGGGGTCTGTACGGAGGAAGTTTCTCGACCATCCATAATCCTTGGACAATTTATTTTGAAGTGATCGGGTTCGCCACAATTGTAGCAAACTTGATCCATCCTTACACCAGCAATCAAGGTGTTTGGCTGTGCACATGCCCTGCAGTATCGGGTGGTGTGTTCTTGCCTATTGTAGTTCTTACAACACTTTCCTATGTGGTGAAAGTTGCATTTCTTGCAACTTGGAAGTTTTCCAGCATATTGCCGCACTAGCGTTGGCACTGGTTGGGCAGATATGGCGGTTGTAGAAGTAATCTCGGGTTGTCGTTTCTTTGCAAGTTTCTGAGATGACTTGTTCTTCTTCTCGGACCAAAATTTTCATTTGGCGCTCTTAGGTTTGGGGGCTGGAATGTTCTCTAGGACAGGCCCATGTTGATTTCCTAGTGTGTTGTTACAGCTTGAGCTGTGGAAGTCCTTCCCATTTCCATTTAGGTCGTTAGCATTAAGAACAACTAAAGCGGCTGCTACGACTGCTGTGACAGTAGCTTGGAACGTAGCTGAGTCCATCTGGAGGAGTGGTGCCTTACTGGTGGATTGATTCTGTTTCTTCAGAGGCATGATCTGCTATTTGTCAAGAAAAGAGTTTCTGAGCAACAAATGTTGTCTCTGGATGTATCCTAAATATTTTTCTATGCATTAATATTTCCCGTTTTTCTACTGACTCTCTTTGATTCGACCCACATCCCCAAGATGTGGTCTTATCAAGGATAGAAAAAGATTTGAGCACACAAAGTGAACATAAAATAGTATTAAGAACTTTTTTTTGCTCAGCCCATTGGGCTGGCGGAGTACTGTCACACCCCCAAACCAAGGATGGCGGAAACGTCTGGGGGTGGAGGACTTCATGTACAGTATCACAACAACGTGTATAATAGTGCTCAAAGTAAAAACAACCACCATAAATATAATTGCAAAAGTTACACCAAAGTATATGTTTACATGTTTCAAAAGCAATTACATTATGATGACAAAATAAATTTGTTGACGGTTTAGCGTCCCATCCTCAAAGCGATGAAGTTTGCCTGTTTCACTGACTTCCTGAGAATACAAGTAGTTTTAAAGAGTGTCAACACAAAGGTTGGTGAGTTCATAAGAGTTTTGTTTGAAGTAGAAACCGTTTTTCCTTGTAAAATCGATTTAGTTTGATTTCCAGAAAATCCAATATTTTCTTAGTTAAGTATGAATAGAAATAATCCTGCATGATGCATTAATGAACCCTAGAGTAATCCGTAGAGTTCCTCTATAATCGTCCAACATATATAAGTTATATAAGGTTTAACTTAGATAAAACGTTGAATATAGTGGGTCTGCCCCAGGTCCACAACCCAACGAGGAACAGGAGATGAGGCGGGCACCACCAATTCTAGGCCAATCAAGACTAAACTCTTATATGACTCAAACATATACGCTCAGCGACCATAGTTGAAGTCTAACAATTCTAGAGGAAATATAGTTTAATATCATAATAACTTTGTATAGAGACCCGGTACTTTGTATCTGTACTCCTTTTTGTATAGAGACCCGGTACTTTGTATTTGTACCCATAGAGATAAAAGGTGATTTTAAATCAACATAAAACTCATTTAGGTTTTTAAAAATAAAATCCCGTAAACTTATGGATTGTTCCCTATGTGAGCCGTTATAATCATACTATGACTATGTGAACCTGCCACGACGTTCTCAGTGTCGCGAAAAATGAAATGACATTTGTCACCCGTAGACCTGCAGATCCCACTGTAGCTAGCAGCGAGGTGTGGGGTGTCAATCCCAATATAGATCTATATACAAGTATCACGTTCTCCCTCCAGGAGATTCTGATTATAACTACCAGGAATTATATCCCGCACTCGGACGTACGGGGAGAGAGATAGAGAAACTCACAATATAGGATAACAAGTTTACGTGAAATGTGTGTGAAAATAAATATTTCTTGTATGAATGTACCCTTCTTGTACGAGTGCGTAGAGTGATGTATCATAAACTATACCTATTATAGTTTATCTAAAATGTATGTACTATGTATGAACTCTTTTATGGAAAAGTATTAGTGTAGTGAATTTATCGAACTCTTTTCATAGTTTAATAGTGCGTGTTCCAAAATGAATGAATAATATTTAATATGAATGTTTTAGTTTCAGTCTATAATGATAAACTAGCAAGAAAACTCATTCAAATATTAGAATTTATGATTATACACTTTGCTCAACATAATACAAAGTGTTATGATATTTACATGCTGTTGGCAAAATTTAGCAATTCTGCCCTGTTTTGGAAAAATCATAGAAAAATCATACGAAGTCGAAAACTAGATCCGTAAATTCTGAGAGTTCACAAAATGTGTCTAGTTTGCTCATAATTTTTATCACAATTTATAATGACCTCTAACTTGGGTGAAAAAGTCCATAATCACAGACTGGTCCGGATTGTTGTTTGAAATGATAGGCAGTTTTGTAAAAATCACCATAAATTGTAGAAAAATCGTATGGAGATGTGCAAGTAGCCATTTTAAAGCTAAAAACTTGATCTATTTGCACCTTGTACAGTTTTGAAAACAAAAATAGTTAAGATGCCCAAAACAGTCCGTGAATGGAGTTGAACTTTTCTGATGAAGGCTGTTAGAAAAATCTAGTTATGTTCTTAGTGTCTTAACTTGTATTCCCCCCCTGAAAACTTGAGAAAACATGAAAATGTAGGGGTATGAACTCACCTTGAGTGATTTCAGTAGATACGTGTTGAAGATGGAAAATGTTCAACCCAAGAACACTTGAAGAATCACTTGAAGATTCGAAGCTCTAACACAATTATGAGAGAGTTTGTCTAAGATATCCATGATTTGAGTGGAAATAAATGAGATAATCATAAAGAGAATGGATTATGCTTACCAAATGTGGAGGAAAAACTCAAGATCAGCCCTTGAATCTCGAATTTCTAGAGAGAGAAAGTGAGAGAGGAAAGAGTTTGATCTTCTTGTGAAATGAGAGCAAAATGAGGGAAATGAGGAGAGAGGATGAATAATCAGTCCTCAAAAACTCGGGAAGAGGGTTAATTGAGTGGGAAAAGACGTTGATGTGACCTAGGTAAGGTGGGGAGGCATGGTTGGTCAGAGAGTGGGTGTGGGGCGGTTGCTTGTGACTGCGGATCAATAACACTACTTTGAATGCGAAGTTGGATTTAGCTTTGCTATAAGTTTCAATCGATTTTGAGAGTATTGTTCGCATTTGTATGAGTGTAGTCGATGAATTGATAAAGCTAGAACATATGAGTTTTGATTCGCAATTGGATTGATGATTGAGGGATGATTCGTGAAGAAAAACGCGAAGTCAAGGACTATGAAATTGTTGTTTTGCAAGAATTTAAAAAAAAAAAACTCGATTGTGGAGTTGTTGATGCTCATTTTGCGAAAGTAAAACAATCGAGTGTTCGCATCTATGAATCAACTTGAAGTCAATTGGGTTAATATTCGCATATGGGTTCAGCATATGAATTTTTGATTTCGCAAGTTTAGAGTTCAAGAACTAAACTGTATTCGCATCTGGAATGAAAATTTTGTGAGGTTAAAATGCGAAGGGATGCGAAGGGTGTAAGAATGAAGATGCGAAAGTGATTAATGCGAAGGGATGCGAAGGGTGTAAGAATGAAGATGCGAAAGTGATTAATGCGAAGGGATGCGAAGTATTTCACAGTAGAATGCGAATTGGGGAAGAAAACAGAAGATTTCAAATATTGTCCCTGGAGTTTCGCATTTTTTTTTTTTTTTTTTTTTTTGAAATAAATACTCAACTTCGCAAATGGGGTCATAAAATGATGAAATTGCAGAAGAGTTTCGCATTTTTGGAAATAAATACTCAACTTCGCAATTGGGGTCATAAAATGATGAAATTGCAGAAGAGTTTCGCATTTTTTTGGAAATAAATACTCAACTTCGCAAATGGGGTCATAAAATGATGAAATTGCAGAAGAGTTTCGCATTTTTTGGAAATAAATACTCAACTTCGCAAATGGGGTCATAAAATGATGAAATTGCAGAAGAGTTTCGCATTTTTGGAAATAAATACTCAACTTCGCAAATGGGGTCATAAAATGATGAAATTGCAGAAGAGTTTCGCATTTTTTTGGAAATAAATACTCAACTTCGCAAATGGGGTCATAAAATGATGAAATTGCAGAAGAGTTTCGCATTTTTGGAAATATAAATGAGAATATATCTTTTGTTGTTTTAATTAAGGAAATAAATATTTTATATGAATACTCACCAGAAAAAACGCATATCATACATTCCCGATGAGTATGCATCATTGATTTATCAGTTTGGCTCGCCACGTACTACAGTTTTTAGGTTAAAGAGATCTAGTTGTACGTACTTTTCGATTCATGTTTTCTTATTAGAGTAGTGGGTTGTTTAGTAAATACTGAACGTAAGTCCAAGTACACAAGGGTTAGTTGAGCTGAGAGGTTTGACTTGTTGACTTTATTTGACTTTGAATTGACCAGAATTTGACGGTTGTCACATCATCCCCCCGTTAAAGGGAATTTCGTCCCGAAATTTGCACTTCGAATGGGGATCCAGGAATTTAGAGGAAAGATGGGGATGACTTTTCGTAGTACGAGAATTTGATTATGGTAAGGAATAACTCGCCCGATGTCACATGATTACTACTATGCATGCTTTAATCGATGCTAGATTTAGCATATAGAGAAATTCGGGATCTAAATGTCGATGTTAGGAACACGTACTGATATTTGCGGGCAGTTCCGGAGTGGTTTCTCCTTCGGTGATTGCAAACACCCTCCCGCCACCACCAGCATCTCTTGTCCTTGGGCATTCCCTTATAAAGTGTCCCGTTTCTCCACACTCGTAACAGGTTGGGCTTGCTCCAGAGCCGGGTACCTGGTTGATGGGTCGTGCTGGTGCCTTACAGAAACGAGCAGTGTGCCCCTCTCTGTCGCAGTTTTTGCAATGCAACTTTCGACAAGCCCCAGTGTGATGGAAGTTACACTTGTTGCATTTTGGAAGTGTTCCTGCGTATGGTTTCATGGGAGTTGGTGTGGTGAGGGTTGTGGCAGCATGAACAGCAAGGATCTGTTGCTTCTTAGCGAGGCCTTGGGTTGATTGGTCTTTCTTGTTGTCCCAAAACTTTCTTTCGTTGTTCCCTCCTCTTGCTTGGGTATGGGTGGTTGCCATAGTGTCATGGCGGGCATGGTGGTCAATGAGTTGTTGTGCTAACTCCTTGGCGCTGTCGAAGGTAGTTGGTCTTGAGGCGAGCACGCTATCTTGAATTTCGGGGGACAATCCCCAGAGGTAACGCTCCAACTTTTTGTCTTCCGGGGTGACCATAGCGGGACAAAGGAGTGCTAGATCACAAAATCGGTTGGTGTAAGTTGTAAGGTCGGAGCCTGCCATTCTGAGATTCCATAGTTCTTGCTCCAGCTTTTGCACTTCACCTCTTGGGCAATATTCCTTCAACATCATCTTCTTTAAGTCCTCCCAACTTAACGAGTTAGCCACTGCAAGCGTAAGCGACTTAACTTTGCCGTTCCACCAAGTGAGAGCTCTTCCGATGAAGGTGAATGTCGCGTACTTGACTTTGCTCGCTTCGGGGCAAGCGCAAATCTCAAAGATCGCTTCGGTCCTCTCGAACCATTGAATTAGTGCGAGGACACCCCCACTTCCATCAAAGGAATCGGGTTTGCCATTTGTGAAGTCCTTGTAAGTGCATTCCCTTGTGCGTCCTGCACTATCCCCGTGGTTAGGGTTTGTGGCTCCAGATCCAGCACCACCATTGCTATTTGTGCCAATTTGTGACATTGCAGCTACCACGGCTGCTGTCACTGCAGCTTGGAACATTTCAGGATCAAACTGGGGAGGTGGCGTCGGAGGTGGTGGCGCTGTGCTGCCCGAAGGTCTGGGTCTTTTCCTTGGTGGCATTGTTCTGTCATGAGTTTGCAAAAAGGAAAAATGATCAGATGATAAGTTTCTACTAGTAAAGACAAGTCAGTTGTTATAGAATTTGATTTTTCCTGCATTTTTCTTCGATTTAAGAATTCCTTATATGTAGTTCATAAAGGAAGTCCATATGAATGAACTTCACGAGTTAGTGGGTTTTGTGGTTTCTCTTAGATTTTTCACGAGTGTGTTCAAGGCGCTTGGTGCGGATCGTATGTATTCTTGCATTTGCATCAACCTTTGCGATACTATGGAGAGTCGTTCTACCCAGAATCTCGTTTCGGGCAACTCTATGGACCAGGATTGGAAAAATTGTATCTGTTTGAGCTTCCTTCGTTTATGTTGTAGAAGCTTCGTTCTCTACTAAACGACATATGTTGGTCTTGTTCTTTGCTCCAGGTTTCCAAGCACTCTACCCAAGGAGGCGTCGGGCCTTGAAAAGTTGGACAAGGGTTAGGATTCGGAACAAGAGTCATCGGGGTTAAGTTCTCCACTTCAGGGTCGGAATCAGAACCATCAGCATAGCCTTCAGCTTGGTGGCCATCTACAGGGGTTGGGTAATCATTCTCTGGCTCCTCTCCGAGCCATTTGGTATTGTCGTGGTTAGGGTAGTACGGGTCGTCGTGTGGATGGAAATCCAGCCATGATATCTTCGCGAGAAATGGGGATATAAGAAACAATTAAGCAAACGTACTAATTAGTTAATTATACGATGATCTTTATCAGGTACTTCAACAAATTGTTTAGTGCATACTAATTATATGTATTCGGGACAGGATAGACCTTCGAATAAGCGACCCTAACTCTAAATCCCCAATCCAACGAGAACAGGAAGTAGAGCAAAGATCCACAGATTCTAAGTCTATGACGTCCTGGATACATAAAATTTTAATGTATCCACTAAGCAACTATTGACCTATTGATAAAGATCTATTTAGTTCTCACATATGTAATTTTAATAATGCCAAAATACCCCTATGGTATTTCATTGTGGTAGTGTTGGTAAATTTTTAGACTTGTTGCCACATCACAACCATTCTTGGGCATATGCTAATCACTCCTCGGACCAGCATAGTTGATCAGGCTATGCTATTCCCAAGACTGATCATACATCCCCAGGCTTACCTGTGATGTCCAACAATCTTTACTTTTGTTTTGTCCTAAAATGATGCTGACCTTAGTATGTATGCATGCATGTATACTTTTAACAAAAGTTATTTATTCTTAAAGGTATAGTGGTTTTGAAATCTTAAAATCAGAGACCTTAGTCCCAATGCATTTATAGTTTGTATATCTTATGTGGTTCGATATACTTAGTTCACTATAAACAATGCTCTGATACCAATCTGTCACACCCCCAAACCAAGGATGGCGGAAACGTCTGGGGGTGGAGGACTTCATGTACAGTATCACAACAACGTGTATAATAGTGCTCAAAGTAAAAACAACCACCATAAATATAATTGCAAAAGTTACACCAAAGTATATGTTTACATGTTTCAAAAGCAATTACATTATGATGACAAAATAAATTTGTTGACGGTTTAGCGTCCCATCCTCAAAGCGATGAAGTTTGCCTGTTTCACTGACTTCCTGAGAATACAAGTAGTTTTAAAGAGTGTCAACACAAAGGTTGGTGAGTTCATAAGAGTTTTGTTTGAAGTAGAAACCGTTTTTCCTTGTAAAATCGATTTAGTTTGATTTCCAGAAAATCCAATATTTTCTTAGTTAAGTATGAATAGAAATAATCCTGCATGATGCATTAATGAACCCTAGAGTAATCCGTAGAGTTCCTCTATAATCGTCCAACATATATAAGTTATATAAGGTTTAACTTAGATAAAACGTTGAATATAGTGGGTCTGCCCCAGGTCCACAACCCAACGAGGAACAGGAGATGAGGCGGGCACCACCAATTCTAGGCCAATCAAGACTAAACTCTTATATGACTCAAACATATACGCTCAGCGACCATAGTTGAAGTCTAACAATTCTAGAGGAAATATAGTTTAATATCATAATAACTTTGTATAGAGACCCGGTACTTTGTATCTGTACTCCTTTTTGTATAGAGACCCGGTACTTTGTATTTGTACCCATAGAGATAAAAGGTGATTTTAAATCAACATAAAACTCATTTAGGTTTTTAAAAATAAAATCCCGTAAACTTATGGATTGTTCCCTATGTGAGCCGTTATAATCATACTATGACTATGTGAACCTGCCACGACGTTCTCAGTGTCGCGAAAAATGAAATGACATTTGTCACCCGTAGACCTGCAGATCCCACTGTAGCTAGCAGCGAGGTGTGGGGTGTCAATCCCAATATAGATCTATATACAAGTATCACGTTCTCCCTCCAGGAGATTCTGATTATAACTACCAGGAATTATATCCCGCACTCGGACGTACGGGGAGAGAGATAGAGAAACTCACAATATAGGATAACAAGTTTACGTGAAATGTGTGTGAAAATAAATATTTCTTGTATGAATGTACCCTTCTTGTACGAGTGCGTAGAGTGATGTATCATAAACTATACCTATTATAGTTTATCTAAAATGTATGTACTATGTATGAACTCTTTTATGGAAAAGTATTAGTGTAGTGAATTTATCGAACTCTTTTCATAGTTTAATAGTGCGTGTTCCAAAATGAATGAATAATATTTAATATGAATGTTTTAGTTTCAGTCTATAATGATAAACTAGCAAGAAAACTCATTCAAATATTAGAATTTATGATTATACACTTTGCTCAACATAATACAAAGTGTTATGATATTTACATGCTGTTGGCAAAATTTAGCAATTCTGCCCTGTTTTGGAAAAATCATAGAAAAATCATACGAAGTCGAAAACTAGATCCGTAAATTCTGAGAGTTCACAAAATGTGTCTAGTTTGCTCATAATTTTTATCACAATTTATAATGACCTCTAACTTGGGTGAAAAAGTCCATAATCACAGACTGGTCCGGATTGTTGTTTGAAATGATAGGCAGTTTTGTAAAAATCACCATAAATTGTAGAAAAATCGTATGGAGATGTGCAAGTAGCCATTTTAAAGCTAAAAACTTGATCTATTTGCACCTTGTACAGTTTTGAAAACAAAAATAGTTAAGATGCCCAAAACAGTCCGTGAATGGAGTTGAACTTTTCTGATGAAGGCTGTTAGAAAAATCTAGTTATGTTCTTAGTGTCTTAACTTGTATTCCCCCCCTGAAAACTTGAGAAAACATGAAAATGTAGGGGTATGAACTCACCTTGAGTGATTTCAGTAGATACGTGTTGAAGATGGAAAATGTTCAACCCAAGAACACTTGAAGAATCACTTGAAGATTCGAAGCTCTAACACAATTATGAGAGAGTTTGTCTAAGATATCCATGATTTGAGTGGAAATAAATGAGATAATCATAAAGAGAATGGATTATGCTTACCAAATGTGGAGGAAAAACTCAAGATCAGCCCTTGAATCTCGAATTTCTAGAGAGAGAAAGTGAGAGAGGAAAGAGTTTGATCTTCTTGTGAAATGAGAGCAAAATGAGGGAAATGAGGAGAGAGGATGAATAATCAGTCCTCAAAAACTCGGGAAGAGGGTTAATTGAGTGGGAAAAGACGTTGATGTGACCTAGGTAAGGTGGGGAGGCATGGTTGGTCAGAGAGTGGGTGTGGGGCGGTTGCTTGTGACTGCGGATCAATAACACTACTTTGAATGCGAAGTTGGATTTAGCTTTGCTATAAGTTTCAATCGATTTTGAGAGTATTGTTCGCATTTGTATGAGTGTAGTCGATGAATTGATAAAGCTAGAACATATGAGTTTTGATTCGCAATTGGATTGATGATTGAGGGATGATTCGTGAAGAAAAACGCGAAGTCAAGGACTATGAAATTGTTGTTTTGCAAGAATTTAAAAAAAAAAAACTCGATTGTGGAGTTGTTGATGCTCATTTTGCGAAAGTAAAACAATCGAGTGTTCGCATCTATGAATCAACTTGAAGTCAATTGGGTTAATATTCGCATATGGGTTCAGCATATGAATTTTTGATTTCGCAAGTTTAGAGTTCAAGAACTAAACTGTATTCGCATCTGGAATGAAAATTTTGTGAGGTTAAAATGCGAAGGGATGCGAAGGGTGTAAGAATGAAGATGCGAAAGTGATTAATGCGAAGGGATGCGAAGGGTGTAAGAATGAAGATGCGAAAGTGATTAATGCGAAGGGATGCGAAGTATTTCACAGTAGAATGCGAATTGGGGAAGAAAACAGAAGATTTCAAATATTGTCCCTGGAGTTTCGCATTTTTTTTTTTTTTTTTTTTTTTGAAATAAATACTCAACTTCGCAAATGGGGTCATAAAATGATGAAATTGCAGAAGAGTTTCGCATTTTTGGAAATAAATACTCAACTTCGCAATTGGGGTCATAAAATGATGAAATTGCAGAAGAGTTTTGCATTTTTTTGGAAATAAATACTCAACTTCGCAAATGGGGTCATAAAATGATGAAATTGCAGAAGAGTTTCGCATTTTTTGGAAATAAATACTCAACTTCGCAAATGGGGTCATAAAATGATGAAATTGCAGAAGAGTTTCGCATTTTTGGAAATAAATACTCAACTTCGCAAATGGGGTCATAAAATGATGAAATTGCAGAAGAGTTTCGCATTTTTTTGGAAATAAATACTCAACTTCGCAAATGGGGTCATAAAATGATGAAATTGCAGAAGAGTTTCGCATTTTTGGAAATATAAATGAGAATATATCTTTTGTTGTTTTAATTAAGGAAATAAATATTTTATATGAATACTCACCAGAAAAAACGCATATCATACATTCCCGATGAGTATGCATCATTGATTTATCAGTTTGGCTCGCCACGTACTACAGTTTTTAGGTTAAAGAGATCTAGTTGTACGTACTTTTCGATTCATGTTTTCTTATTAGAGTAGTGGGTTGTTTAGTAAATACTGAACGTAAGTCCAAGTACACAAGGGTTAGTTGAGCTGAGAGGTTTGACTTGTTGACTTTATTTGACTTTGAATTGACCAGAATTTGACGGTTGTCACAGAGTAACTCTCCTATTTCTTTGGTTCCAGATGAGGTGAAGTGTTAGCTATAAGAGTAGCTACAATTATCAAGTTGGTACGGGATTCAACTTGATGTTCGGGAGAAATCCCTGAAATGTATTTAGGGAAGACATCGAGAATGTTGTGGGCTTCAGAAAGGCTCTCCAGGTCTTTAACTTCTTGCATCCTATTGACAACACAAGCCAGGAATGCATAACATTCCTTTTGTAGATGCTCCTAGGCTTTGACGTAGGAAATGATATGAAGTTGCGAACGATCTTATCACTGAAACCGGTGAGGACTCCCTCAGAGGGATGACTGAGATGAATTGCTTTCTCAACGCAAGGACATTGGCACCATAAGAGGCTCATTTGTCATATGTCGACTAGGAGATTGAAACTTTTTATGGGTACTAATATGAAATCAATTGAGGAAAAGGAATAATCATCTAAGGTAAAAGTGCATCCTATGATACATGCTTTAGCTGAAATATGATTATTGTCATCGTTACTGAAACTGGGATTACATATTTCGGAATTCAGGACGTACCAATAGGTCTATGTCCTAATATCAAAGAGAAAATTTCAGCATTATAGAAGACAAAGGTGTTTACGGGAAACGGTTACTCAAAACATAAACATGAAGGCTATTCCTTAGACCAGAAAGGAAAGACGAGTAGAGTGATCCTCCATCGGCGATGGGTACCCCTCAAGTGAAATCCCAATTTTCTCAGTTGTTGCTCTACATCAAGCAGACGTCCTTCATACCCTGATTGGCCAGTTCAGAGCTCTATGACCTCGGCTTAGGTTGTAGCTAACTCTCGTTGTAGAGGTCTATCGTCTCTCATGGTTCTTCTGTGAAAAACTTAAAGATTGCGAATGTGGTTTGTATTGGAATCCGAATCTGCTTCAAGTTCCATAGTTCGCTGAAGGGTTGCTACAACTAGCTTCACATGGTGAGCCACTCGGTGTATCAGGGTCGGAAGGGACTTGTCTATAGGACCTCCTCGATCAGATTGTAGAAGTTGTGGTTACCGTTGTATGAGAGGGGCTAGCCTTGCTTTTGGCTCCACCTATTCAAGCTCCTGGCTACATAGGCGTTGGAGCTTGGAATACAAATTTGAGGGTTAGGATTTGACGTTGGAGTCACTTGGGGTACGTTTTGGACTTCGGGTTCCGAATCAGTCTCTTCAATAAATGGTTATACAAAGCCATTGTTCAAACGAATTTTATGATTTCCTTCTGGCTCTGGCTCGATCCATCCGCCATCTCCTTGGTTGAGGAAGTACGGGTCACCAGGGAGATGGAAATCTATCCATGCTATCTACGCGAAGTGATGGTAAAGGGGTGGCTAACAGGTATTGAATCTAAAATGATCAGGAAAGAGAGGGTGGTAAGTCCACTAAACTAAATCAGGAGATGTGGAACAAGCGATATCTCATTATGGCAGATAGAGTGTTCTACTCTGCGATAATATATAGAAAAGCTATCAAAGCAAGTGAATTTATCGTTAAAGGAAATGACTAGCAACACTTGAATGAGGATTTCTATAACGAAGTTGACTCTAGAAAATACTCCCATAGTATTTTATGTTTTGATGTGACGATGACTCATTGTTTGGATATTTGGTAAGTTTTAGGCCAGCTGTACACCACAGTCACTCCCATGCACATGTTGGTCGTGTCTCGAATGAATATAGTTGATCAGGCTATATTGACCGTAGACACGACTACATAACTGCCCAGGATTAACCGCAGTGTACAACACCCAATTACTTATGTTTTGTTCTACCCGTGGTTATGGTTTCTGGTGTTTAGGTATTCTTGTATACTTGGAGTAAAAAATCTTATATTTTTAAAGTATACTTTTAGTTCAGAGCACTTCGGCCCCTTAGTTTTTATATTTATATACCATGTAAGGTTCGGTATACTTAGTTCACTATAAACAAGGGCTCTGATACCAATCTGTCACACCCCGAAACTGATGGCGGTTAACGTTCCGGGCCGGAGGACGTCATGTAAAGTATCACAACCAATGTACTAGTAAGCGTAGTAAACACAACCATTACATTTCATAGGAATAATTACATTTGTTTGAAAGTAAGGAAATACATCTTTTATAGATACATTAGTATGAACGAAAGTAAAGACGAAACTTCTATATGCTCCATATTCTCCAAAAGTGATCGAAATACCTGTCTAACGAGAACCTGAGAATACAAGCAGTTTTTAAAAATATCAGCATAAAGCTGGTGAGTTCATAAGCGATTTGTTACAAGTAAAAGAATATGTTTCCTTTTGTTTTATGAAAAGTTGTTTCCCAAGAAAATCCCATATTTTCTTATAAAAGTAGTTTGGTTATTCATTTGTTAAATAGGCTGTTCATGAACAGTAAAGTTATCCCAGGAAAAACCCTTATTTTCCTTAAAACTTGGTGGTTGGTTATCGATCCGGAATGAAGTATGCAAGTATCTACCATACTTGTATTGTTAAGTGAAGTTTCCCTGAAAACCTGGTTATCCTTGAAAAGTACGTTACTTTTAACACGTATATAAAACTGATAAATAAGTAGTAAACTAATTCCTAAGGGTATTACTGATACCCTTTGGTAATCAAAACAGTTATTATTTTGAGGTTAATTCACTAGGTTTATAATTACTAAAGTAAGTATTCATTATCTAAGTTGCGAGTTCCATAACCATACAATAAACTAGATATGGCTCGTAACGGGGCCAGTATCATTTTATGACTTTTGTCACCCGTGGACCTATCGGTCCCACTGTAGCTAGCAGCCAGGTGCAAGGTAGTTAGTCCCGTATAGATCTATACACTCAAGTCACGTTTTCCCTCAAGGAGATTCTGGTTATAATGGCGGTCCTCCACTCGCATGTCTTCGTGGAGTGTTGCTAAGGACGTGTCTCCAATCTTAAGAATAATGAATTTACAAGTAATGATATGGAAAAATCCTGTTTTATGAATGGCATGAAATCCTTTGTGAAATATAACAATTTTATAATGAGTTTCGTAATTAGTTTGAAAACTAACTATATAAGTTAAACGGTCGGTAATACGGTTTTCTGCGTTAAAAGCATACTGAACATGTAACAGTTCATAGGAAATAATAAGTTTGAGTACAAGATTTCCTTGTACTTTTGCTTGTATTCCCCCCTAAAAACATGAAAAACACAGAAAAAGATGTAGGGGTATGAACTCACCAGACGAGAGTGTCAGGTAGGATGTTAAGTGTCAATTTAGGGCTTGAACACGCGTGAGGATCCTATGTAACATGAAGAGATACATAATTGTATCTAATTATACATTGAACCACTAATTAATTAAGACGATACACTCTGATGCGCGAAAACACCTTATCTCAAGTGTTAGGAATGATACGGGTTGCATCCAAGGAGTGTATGGCCTAGTTAGGGAGTTTACTCTTCAAGAGTAAACCCTTCGGGGAGATTACAGCCCAAAGACAATATCCGATGAGTTTATGGTCGTAAACTCATGGGTGGGGTGTTTTTGCGTGTTCAATGGTCTTATATTGCACAAGGGAAGGTTCTAGGGTTGATTCAAGGGCTTAAGAAGTGATCGGGACTTGAAATGACCTTGGAAATGGAGTTTGTGGTTCTTGAAGGATACTTGGTGAGTTTACTGCCGTAAACACATGGTTTTATGGCTGTAAACTCATGCTTGGCCCATTCTTGCATGACTTAGAGTCTCAAATGAAAGGATACTAGGTTCTATGCATTAATCCAAGCCATAGGGGGAAGTTAGGGCACCGTTTGACCTCCTTAAGGGAGTTTACAGACAAAGGACCAATCCCTTGGGGGTTCATGGCTGTAATATCTATAAGGTCTTACTTTCTTTGATGTTTAAGGTCCCTACTTTGATGGTGGTTGATTCTATGTTAAGTTCCAGGCATAAGGAAGCAAGAAAGGCAATTTTGCACCCTTTAAGGGAGTTTACGGCCCCAGAACATTCTTTGACCGTAAAATCTCATTCATATCCCGTAAACTCATGTTTACTCCCATTAAGACATGATTTTGGGGTTCTAAGCTCATGCATGCTAGTTTCTAAGTCATATCTAAGCATTAGAGGGGTTTTGGAGCGGTTTTAGGGCTTCAAAACCCACTTGGGTGTTTACGGTTTGAGGGGTGTTCCTTGGCTGTAAACACATGATTTTGAGGCTTTTGAATGATTTAAACACGAATTTTCATGAATACCAAGCTAAACAATAAGCTAGGAAGGATTACTTACGATTTTGGAGCTCGAAAGGGGCGTTTTTGGATCAAAATCGACATGTAGAGAGAGAGAGAGAGAGAGTTGAGAGAGATTGTGTGTTAAGAGTGGGGTAAAAAGCTTAATTGAAGGTCCACTCACCCTTATATAGGGTTTGAGTTTGCAGCTCGGTGGGAATCTACCCGATCTCGACGTTAAACAGAGTTTATGGTCGTACCCGATTAAATGTTCATAACCCTACTTGGTCATAACTAAAAACTTTTCAAATGGATATCGAGGGTGTTTCACGTGTTTCTAATTCGTTCTGACACTTATGAATTCATAATAAAACTCTCAATTTAATTAACCTAATCCAAAATGTTAACGGAAAAATTTAATAGAAACGAGTTTTATTAACGGAAAAAGGGGTTATAGTGACGGGTTAATTTCAGGTTGTCACAACATTGATTTTTCACATGTCCAGTCAAGAATCACTAATTCCCAAACATATCACCATTCAGTACAATGCAGAGGCCTTGGCCTCAACAGAATCACTGATTCTAATGTAGACTCATGGAAGAGGAATAGAATAAATGAAACCAATTCAGAATCTTCAAATAGAATCTTCGTGAACAACAACGAGCAAACAAACAATGACTTCCTAAAGAATCTATGCAAAAAATAACATGATAGAACACATTAGCAAAAATACCTCTTGAAATCGGAATGTTGGGAGCAGTAACACCCGACGTGATGGGTGGCTAAGCAACGGCGGCGACAGGTTGAGACAGGGAGATACGTGATCGGATCCGCGATGGTTTTGAACGGGATACCTCTAATTTGGGGAGGAAGTATAGGGAAATTGACACTATAGCACAACGAAGTTTTCACCTTTTTCCGGATTGTTCACTTATGTTAATTTTTTGTGCAATAGGACACTAAAGTCACGTTTAACCTATTAAATTTGTCATTTTGCTCAATTTCCACAGGTTACCTGGTCAAAATGCCTACGTGGCAGGAATATCCTGATTTATTAAATAAATACAAAAACCAAAAAGAAAAAAAAATAGAAAATAAATCACAGTTTTCTTCATTCCTGCGTTCCTTCAGTCACCAAGGAGTCAACATACCCAAACACCGTAAACAACAATCGGCGACCCAAAACCACCATAAATGGTGCCAATATCACCCCAAACTGTGTCACCCGTGTCGTCAAAAACCCTAATTTGGTGTTGGTTCATAATGAATTTACGATTGGAAAGTGAAGGATATGGATTTACCCATCAAAAGTCGAAGACAGTATGGATTTAGATTTAGTTTTGTGTTCTTTGTTTCTACTTTTCTTGATGTTAGAATCGATTTGTGCAATCGTCGATTACAATCAGTTCTTGTTATAATCCTCTTGATGTAAGAATTGATTTGTGTAATCGATCGATTACAATAAGTTCTTGTAGCAAATTTTCTTAGAAAAATAACTACGGATCTTAACTCCATAGCTAACTAGCTACATATTTTTATTTCGTAGCCAATTATGCAGCCAACTAGCTACATACATGGATTTTGTAACAAGCTTCATATAGAACTAGCTACAACCAAAAAACTTGTAGCATTATTTATAGTAAACTTGATACGGATTTAAATTTTGTAGCAACTATTCAAGATTTAGCTACGGAATGCAATTCCGTAGTCATTTTCGTAGCAAATTGGTTACAACCAACCATTTTGTAACATATTCCATAGTAAAATAACTATGAATTTAGATTCTGTAACAACTTTACGTAGCTATTTAAGATTTAGCTACATAATGCAATTCCGTAACCATTTATGTAGCAAAATAGTTATGACAAGTTGTTCTGTAGCATATTCCATAGTAAAATAGCAACGGATTTTGATTCCATAGTAACTTTCCATAGCTATTTAAGATTTTTCTTGTAGTGATCTATACTCCGCTAGATGACTGGATCATCAATAACATCTATATCGAGGCCTATCGTTATTTTATTTTGTCACACAACAACTATATCATCTACCCATGTTTTACCCAACACATTTTGTAGATTTAAAATACATATACAGTTTAAATCATATAAACCATGTATAAAAATCTTTCACCCAGCATAGACAGCAAGTATTCAGATAATATGCACACATAGCACGTAATCTATATTAAAATACTTCATATCTATGTGTAAGATGAAAGTAACTATTCACTCACCTATTGAGGTGGTGATTCCGAACTCAGACAATGCTTCGTTACTCTTAAAACAATTTCCATCGACAAAACCTAGTATCATTAAAGCTAGGGTTTAGTCTAATATTCACCGAGACTAATTAATATTCTAGCTATTATTACTATTATATAAGAGTTAAACAATACTCTTCACCCACTATGTACAGACAGGGGCGAGACATAAAACACCGGAGGGCAGGACCATTTTGGCATATAGCACTTCTGAAATCCAACAACCTTATGCGGCCCTTTAAATAAGATTCCCCGTACCGCGAGTGGTCAAAAAGGTATTATAACGAAACCTATATAACACATAATAATAGCCCAAACAATTATTATAATGTCCTAATAACATTACTATATTTAAATAAAATTTATATTAGAAATAGTGTAGGCGTAGCTCACTTACATCGAGTTTTTATTAAAAAATCGGGCTTCGCTGGAGAAGTGTTTCCGAGCTGAATCTTTTCTTTTCGGAGCCGTCAGGTGCTCCAGGGCTTCCTTATCATGCTAGTGAGGTTCCCAATACTTGGTAGGGTTTTAAGGAGGTTAGAGAGAAGTGATAGAGAGAAAGAGGGGCTTATGGTGTGAGGAAAATATGAAGGATTCATATCCTTTATTTATAGGGATTTTATCATAGAGTAGCCCCTAAGCTTCATCCGTATCTTCCACGTACGAGCTCCGTTTTCTACGTTATATATATGTACGCCTTTCTATTTACGAGTAC